>NC_090931.1:1026767482-1027392482 GCF_040938575.1 Ambystoma mexicanum | reverse complement strand
AGAATTTTAAAACCATGTATGAAATTCTAAAAATGCATCAGGATCAGGTAAAAACTTAAAAGTCTGGTAAATATGTAAATATTTCTGAGACGATATAAAGTATCAAGAAGATAGGGTGTATACTTTCCAGCCAAAATATGATGACAATACACAAAGACAATCTAGAGAAAGTACTTACCAGTCATCCCCTGGAAGTTGTTATGTAGACAGGGAGCCTGAGACTTCAGAAGCTAGTACAATGACAAACAAGAAAGGTTTCTTAGAGCAGATCAGGAGATTCAAGAAAGAAAACTAAACTTCAAAGTACAAACCAAACGAGTAAGGATCCAAGACCCACCTGCAGCATAAATTGTAACCAATCAAGAACCAAATGTGGAACTAGAGGTGGGGGTAAGAGAAAGTGGAGAGGAGGCATACAGAAGAAGAAGGATAACTTGGTCTCACAAGGAATTGACTGTGTGAGACAGGCATGGTATCAAGAGAGACACAGACTAAAAGGTGTTCATTATAAAACCTTTATTTACTGAGGTTCCTGGGTTGGTGTAATGCCTGACTGGCCCTAACCCTAAAGGGATGGTTCCCTTAACTGATGTTTTTCTAATGGCCGTTGTTGTCTAACAGTCCAAAATAAAAATCTGTCTTTGTCAAAACATTTGCTTGCACTCACTCTTTACAAAAATGTAATAGGAAATCTTTAAAAAAAAGGAAAATAGTGGTTCAACAGAAAATTGGAAACCAAAGTTGGTTTCAGGTGGTCTTCTCACCAGGTGTAGTTTGATCAATGTCACAAAAATGACTTCAATCAAAGAAGACTGTTCATAAGACCTTCTCCACAGAACCCTTGCAGTGCTTTCAAATACCTTAACTGTCTGTGGATTCCTTGAGGTTCCAAGCTTCGACTTGCTCAAGTTGCAAACACCACAAAAGAAATATAACACAGTTCCTTATGAAGCTTCTCGGGGTGCCCTTCCGCAAGCTTCAATACTTTCAATACTACATAAACCAATATGTCTCCAACTTCATTGGGCCTCTCAGGGTTCCCTTCCCAAGCGTAGGCCCCTTTCAATTTCAACACAAATTCAGTTTTTATCAAAATGAAATTTGCTTTCTTTGTTAGGCCTTTCATGGTTCCCTTCCTCAAGCTTAGGCCCCTTTCAGTTTCAAACACCAGTTCAATTTGTCAGGATTTACCTTTTCCTTATATACAGTTTCACATGCAATGCTTTAATGGGGTAGTCTAAGTGGCTTTTGAAAATGTCAGGCTCTTTGCTTTTTATAAGCACAACCACTCTGATCCTTTGCCCATCTCTTTATTTCTTACATCTGCTTTCCTTTGTACTTTTTATCTTCATGTGCTTCCTGCACCCCTTTTATCTATCTGTGCTCCTTTCACTTTGTTGAGCCTCTTCTTTCACTCTTCTGTGCATAGCTGCACTTGTTTCCTTCTTTTCGGGTCATTCTTGCACTCGGGACTTCGCTTTTACTTCTGCGCTGCTATTGTGCCTTTTTCTTTCTTCTGTGCCACTAGTGTGCTTTCTCCTTCTTTCCTCTTTCCTTGTTCCTCATTTCTTACTTTCTGTTTCTTTAAACTGTCTTTCTCTCTTTCCACTCCGTGCCGCTTTACAAATCTTGCTTATCTCCCTTTCCGGCTCCAGCCACTCGCACGCTCCTGAGTTTCACTCTCCCTCATGCAAAACTCACGGGTAGCATAGTGATGGCAAGCGGTTTCTCCTGGATGCTTTGGGTCAAGGTCAGGGTCTCACCACCTGCCCCTCAGACACCTGTGGGCATGGCACATGGCTGAAGGGAACAAGCAAGTACACGGACACCGCCAGAAGTATACCGGCTGCCTTGCTCTGGTTCTCTGGAGGCATGGTCCCCTAGCCATGCTGCAGCCCCTCACAAACACTGGGCCAGCATTGTGACATGCCATTCTCCTCCGGATCATTCTTTCTGCAGCTCCTTGGCTTCTTTGGTCCACTATGCCCAGGGGTGGACAGGCCTATAGGGAACTCTGGAGATTTCCCGGTGGGCCTCTGCACCTTGGGCCTCTTTTGTGTGGCATTTCCATATTTTCCCATGGGAAAAACATTGGGCTTGCTGAAAATGTGTCATATGGGGCCACTTTGTACATTATTTCCAGGGCCTCTTTTGGTCCCCAGTAAGTATTTCCAGGGCCTCTTTTAATTTCCAGTCCACCCCTGACTATGCCTCCTCAGCTCGCTCACTTCATTGTGTGAAACCACACCTTTTACAGTGGAAAAAATAGTTAAGTGGGGTCAGGTGTCGGATCATTATTAAATGCCTGACCCTGCCTGACTCTATTAGTGGGACAACTTGAGTTCTTTCTATGGGAGGTTTCCCTTACTTTACCCATGTTGTTTTTATGGGTAATCTTTACTGCTCTTAGTTGTCTCCTCCTCATCTCAGTATTTGTTGGAAATTGGGAGGAGGAGATAGGGTAAGAAAGGAATTGATATTTACAGGCTATATTATTACAAGGTGATTGGTAAAGAATAGGGGGGATCCCCTGGCCCTGGTTTGGTTTACAAATGGTGATTCTCTTTGTACCAAATGATTCCCTGTGTTACACACCCATATATAACACTTCCCATGATCTAAACTACTGAAGGACAAAGAAGTATTGGATTTGAGGTTATGTCTTTGTCTTACGTTGCTTTCTCCTTTTACAGGGTTTGTTCTGGGATGACCTGTTTGTCTCTCGCATGGGTTAGGGACAATGGGACCTGCATAACCCATAAAGGCTTCTGGGATCTCTTCACCTATTGTCCTGTCAGAATATCACATCTCTCTTAAGTTACTCTCCCGAGTGCAACCTTGGACTCCCCTACCCAGGTGCTCCTCCCTCGCTTGTCCATCCCCAGGGCTGGGATCCAAAACTGATGGCCCTCCCCTGACCACCTGAATAGAGGATTCTCTGGGTCTACATGGGAGAATACCTCTAGGTTTCTTACAACTGACACTGAAGCGGTGGTTCTCAATAAAGGGATGTATCTTGCCCCGACTGTTAAGAATGATTTGATTGAAACACAGATTGAATTATACAAGTTCACGAGAGAGTGAAACTTAAAAAGTACTGTGAGTGGTCAGAAATGAGAGGTGGACACAAAATTATAATGTTTTCAACATCAGACATCTTTATCAAACAAACAGGGTTGGATGAAAGCCTTTTGTCCCTATCCTAAAGATAGTTTCCCTACCTAGAAAACTAAAACTAAAGATCAGCCTGTGTTTTGACATGAAACATATAAACTGTCCTTTGGTCTAAAACATACTACTCTGACCATCATACTGAAATTAACACTAAAGGTGCAAGGAAAAGTATCTGGCATTTGGCAAAAAGTGTTCACAACTAGGTAAGTAGACAAATCTAACAGAAACAGTCTTTTCCAAGGAGGTGTCCTTGGATCCAGAGGGGGATTTCCCTTCCCCTTGATTATTTAAGTATGCTGGCAAACGTGTCTCTTTCAAACAATAGTTGTATTACTTCACTGTACTTTTTACTTCATTAGCTGAGGTATTTCTTGTTCCAACTTTCCCCACACTGCCATCTCATTTATGGGGATTTGTTCAAGTTCTGTCTTTTTATCACTTCATTACTATTAATTTGCTTGGGTTAATACATGCTGATAGATTTATTCCAGAAGGCAGTGACTTGTGATATTCATTATATCATGGACAAATCTCACAACATAGTCATTTAGCATTTACTGAGAGGCGAGCATTGAATTCGCTAAGTAGCGATGAGAAGATTGTTGTCAAGAGATCCATAGGGGGATTTCCCTTCCCCTTGATTATTTAAGTATGCTGGCAAAAGTGTCTGTTTCAAACAATAGTTTCTTAAGGATGGCAAAAGTGTCTTTCAAATAACAGCTTCTTAAGGATAGCAAAAGTGTCTCTTTCAAATAACAGTTCCTTAAGAATGGCAAAAATGTCTCTTTCAAGCAATAGCTTCTTAAGAATAACAAAGGAGTCTCTTTCAAATAACAGTTTCCTAAGGATGGCGAAAGTGTCTCTTCAAACAATAATTCCTTAAAGATAGTAAAAATGTTCTCTTCCAAACAATAATTTTTTTAGGATGGCAACAGTATTTCTGGTGTAGGTTTTTTTTACCATATGCATACAAATATGTTTGTTTATACAACTTTAATGGACCTCCTGGTATGCTCCCCTGCCAGGAATCCTTGATCCCTGGTATACTGTCCTTCCAGTGCTCTTCCCACTCTCTATACAACTTGACCAGAGCTCCTGGTATACTCTCCTGTCAGGAAACCCTTCCTGGGTCTTACAGATCCCCTGGTGTACTCATCTGACAGGTATCCTGACTCTGAATGTTCACTTTCTGGTGTGTTCCTTTCACTAGGACTATTATGGGTCTTACAGATACCCTGGTCTACTATATGTTGTCTCCCAATGTTCACTGTCTGGTGTGTTGCTTTGACCAGGACTTCTTAAACTCACTGTCTTCGAATTCAACACAGTTGTGTTACTTCACTGTGTCTTTTACTTCATTAGCTGAGGTATTACTTGTTCCAACTATCCCCACACTGACATCTCATGTATGGGGATTTGTTTAAGTTCTGCCTTTTTATCTCTACATTACTATTCATTTGCTTAAGTTAATACTTGCTCTAATTTCTCCCACATGGATATCTCATGTATGGGGACTTGTTCAACTTCTGTCTTTGTATTTCACTGGGTCGGCATTCAAATATCTTTGTCTGTTCATATGCCTGTCGGTACATCCTGTGGTCCCCAATGGCTCTGGGTAGACTCAACGGTGTATTGAAGCGTTTTCGACCCATGGCATGTTGCTGCAGTGAAGTTACTGCTATGGGATGGCCTCCCTTGAAGTTCAGACTTCCTTCCATCTCTTCTGGCAGCTCTGCTTTCACCTGCTAGCAAGTCCGCTTCTCCTCTGTGCAACCGCAGTCTTTCCAGCACTGCTGTTGCTGCTGGCCCTTCGAGGGTACTCGGTCTGTGCTTTCAGTGTCCGTTTTGGCCTTGTGCCACACACATGTGTAATGCTTGTGAGTGGCATAGTGGAAGTGCCTGCTTCCGCCAGCCTGTCCCTTCCCCATACTGCTATCTGCCTCTGTGCTGTCTATCTCGTCTCTGGTTTCACTTCCTTCTTCTCCTGCTCTCCTGTTTGGAAAGCGGACACCATTTTTAAATGTCCCGATCACTCAGACACCCCCAAAATAACTAGTCTGCATGTTGAACTTTCCGTTTCTCTTGGTCCACATTAACACCTTTCTCCTCTTCCACTTCTCAGTACCTGAGGCTTTTTGGGAGCTGAAGTTCACAGAGTTTCTGTGGCTTCCTATGAAATATTGTTTAGAACTTCTATCTAGACAATTATTGGAGACACATGATGTTAAAGGAGTGTTATGTGTGTATGAGGTATGAATGGTGTTTTGAATGGAGTGATTTTCAAGAAGAGGTTTTTGGGATTTACAATGGATGACAACAAGTCATCAAAGATTTAGGAATGATGCGGTCTTCTTCTCTGTGAAGAATACCGTGTCTCTCCTGATGAAGTCACCACCTTTACCCGACAGCCATCTCCCCCCACATGATGCTCCCTCATAATACCACCCCCAGGATCAGGATCAGGTATTAGCTGCCATCTCCTGGCCACATGAGAGGAGTTCCTTGTTGGGGAATTAGTGATGACTCCATAGGATTCTTCACAGTACCTTCATAGAAAACATTTTAAGGGGACTACTCAGAGTGAGAGAGTAGTTGAAAGTGAGCTCATGGTTATGAATATTAGTAACACCAAATTATGGTTGTCTTTGGAAGAACAAGACAACATAGAGAAATTAGACATCTTGAGGGATCTCAATATTGATTCCAAACATTTGAGGGACACAGAAATGAAGGTGAAATCTAAGTTCACACCTGTTTTTGGGCGAGAGAAAGTGATAGATTTATTCCAGAAGGCAGTGACTTGTGATATTCATTATATCATGGAAAAATCTCACAACGTAGTAATTTAATATTTGCTGAGAGGGGAGCATTGAATTCTCTAAGTAGCGATGAGAAGATTGTTGTCAAGTAGGCAGACAAAGGGGGTGACATTGTTGTCATAAACAAGAATAACTTCATAAATATGGCAGAAGTGCTCTCAAATGAACCAGGATGTTATGAAAAATTGTTAAATAATCCTATCAAAGTAATCAACACACAAGCCAAAGAACTGGTTTCCAAATGGGTGAGGACAGGTCTGTTAACAGATTAGGAAACTCAGTATCTGACGGTTGAATATCCCAGGTTACAAACAATTTCCTTTTTACCAAAGGTGCATAAACCATATGAATTAATACCAGAGGGGAGACCCATTGTGAGTGGGATGGGTTGGATTACAGACAATCTTTCAAAATACCTTGATGCCATTTTATATATTGAGCTTTTGAAGGTTCCATCATAGTTAAGAGGCACAATGCATCTACTACAGCTATTAGATTTGATTGGTCTGATGATTTGCATTTTGTAACATTAGATGTGAAGGCCCTTTACACGTCCATTAAACATGACTTAGCTCTTAAAAATCTTAAATAAAGATATGCATATATATCAGCATCATATCTAATGCATTTAGCAACACCTATAAGAAATGTTGAATGTCGCATTGACCAATAATGTATTCTTTTTCAAGAACACCATATACAGACAAAGCAGGTGAGTGGCCATGGGGGCTAATTATGTGTCATCATTGGTGGTGGTGGTAAAAGATGGTGATATTTTTATCCCAGGGTTCCAGTGTCTCTAATGTCCACTTCTCTTGAATGTCCTGTATGTATACCACTGGGTCTTCCTCTGCCCCCATTTTCCATGTCATAATTGCCCCCAGGTCTGATGTGTCTGCATACTGTATTCCCAATGCCCTCCACACCTCTGCTCTAGAATTATTGAAAGGAGCCCCATCAAATCATGTATTTTGGGTTGTAACTCCGTGGTACCCCACCCGTGTTCAAATGTCTTCTGATTGCTCGCCCAGTATAGCAGCGAACAAACACTTTTTTCACCTACTACTAGTCATTCCAGCTGTCATTATCTTTAATTCATAGATCCATTTACCTGTTCCCACTGTGAGTGATGGTAGTTTATTAATCAAGTTATTTTTGCATGTCTGTGTCCATGGTATGCATTGTGCTTGTCCACCCCTTCTCAAACAGGGGGAATTGGCTAAGCCAAGGGCCCCATTGCTATGCAGCTATGCCTCTTGTCTTTGTCACCACATCTGTCATGCTAACTCTCTTCCACAGGGGAAGTTTCTCAATCTAGTTACATACAGTGTCCTTTCTTCTAAACTATCTGAGTGTGCCTTCGTACGCCATGGATACTCAATGTGCTCTGGCCTTATTGCTGTATCCTAAATTTCTGCCCATGCCACACCTCCCCTTATCTGGGTACATGTGGATGGGGTTTGTGCCACCTCCCCTTCACTTTTTTCTGTCTCCTTCATCTTCAAACATCAATAATTACTTTCTGTGTCCTCCCTATCCTCAAAATCTAATATCTTAAAGGGATTGGTCCTGTATGTTCCGCTCATCACGTCCTTTATGATATTCCTGCCTTCCTCCAACTGTCCCATTCTCCATCTTTCTATTGCCCCTGTACCCTCCTGTATGTTCCTGTCTAAACTGTAAATTCTTCTTCTCATAATCCAACCCCTTATGCTTGAACACAATGGCATCAACTTCCTTGCAGCGTTTCTGTAAGATCCTTTCTCGTTCTATGTCTTCCTCTCGCCACTTCTCTCGTTCCTTCTTTCTTCTTTCTGCACTTACCACTGTGTCCACCGACCGGGTGCACTTGGACCTCCCCCTCCCTATCACCGTCTGTACACTTTCACAATCCGGATGCACTGTGCCAGAAAATTGT
The DNA here is from genome assembly GCF_040938575.1 of Ambystoma mexicanum. Taxonomy (NCBI): domain Eukaryota; kingdom Metazoa; phylum Chordata; class Amphibia; order Caudata; family Ambystomatidae; genus Ambystoma; species Ambystoma mexicanum. Next base: position 1,027,384,571 of record NC_090931.1, on the reverse strand, counting down.
CTGTCTGTTCTCCCTTGTTTTCACCCCTAATTGCACTGGTTAAACTGCAGGCTTATTTGCTGTGACGCAACTGTTAAATGTATTATACGCACTTACTCTGCCTGTGAAGACTATTTTTGTCTCAGAATTTCAAGGACTCTGAGTGACGGTTGTCTTTTCCCCCATGTTCCCACCCTCCTTGACCGCTTTTAAACACTTGCCTGTGTATAGGTGCTTTATAAATAAACAATATCATACCATTACATACCTTTTCTTCCCGTCTCCTTTACATTTGTCTGAGATGGGGTGCCCTGTAATAATCTAATCCACTTCCTTTCGGTGCCTCTTCCTGCCTCTTTCCGCATTTTGCTTTCTCTCCCTTTTTACCTGTTTTTCTAATTCCCTTCTCTGTTCTTCCTCATATCTCCTCACCTTCTCGCTCTCTGCCTCTGGTTCTTTTTTCCCTCTCTCTTACCTTCTCCATTATTTTCTCTTCTTCTATCTCATTCCTGTATATGGCCCTCATTACAACCCAGGCGGTAAGTGTTTAACGGCTCCGTAAAGAGCGTCGGCGCCGTTAAACACTTACCGCCTGATTACAAGGTCCCTTAGCGGGATGGTGACTTTAACGCCTGCTTTTTGCAGGCGTTAAAAACCAACCCGCTAAGGGACCTTGGCGATAATTACGGCAACCGTAATTTACGGAGCAGTAATTATCGCCTTCCCCATTCCCATTATGCCCTATGGGGCAAAAATGATAATGGGGAAGGGGCCATTGGTGAATGGGGAATTACCGCCCACTCACCTTGTAATGGGGCAGTAATTCCGCCATCAACCATGGCGGAATCGTAACCTTAGCGGCATGGACCATGGTGCTAATAGCACCATGGTCCTCCGCCAAGGTTGTAATGAGGGCCTATGGGCCTCATTACGACCCAGGCGTTAAGGTTAACGCCGTTGTTAACCCTTAACGCCTATTCTGATTTTAACGGCTGCTTTTAGCAGCCGTTAAAATCCATGGCGCTAACCTGCCATGATGCTAATTACGCCATCGTAATTTACGGTGGCGTAATTAGCGCCTTCCCCACTCCCATTATGCCCTATGGGGCAAAAATGGGAATGGGGAAGGGAAAATGGGAAATGGGGATTTACCGCCCCACTCACCTTGGAATGGGGCGGTAAATCCACCATCCACCATGGTGTAAACATAGTTTACACCATGGTGGTAAAGTTGGCGCAATTAGCGCCTGGGTTGTAATGACCCCCTATATCTTCCTTTGCCTTCTCTTTAGAGTCTGTGCTCTAGCACCTTGAAGTGTCTTTTGTGCTAGATTGTATTACAAATAAAGATCTCAGTCCAAATGACTGGACAGACTCAAAGAATGTGGTAAAGTACTACTTTATTCTCCTAAAATAGAATAAGGAGAACTGGCAGGCATCGGACACAGTAGCTTGATTACATAGAGGTCTTATTCCCCAATAGGCATCATCTATGACATCATCCTACGTTGCAAATAATAAACCTATCAAAGGAAGGTATTTGTTAAGGAAACATGTCTAGAATGAGTACATCATTGTACATTGACACACCTCAAATTACCTCTAAATACATATAATACTGATTATAGTGGAAAAAAGCAGGGGATTTGTCTATGCAACATTTTATAGCAGGTTGCCCATTAGACCCACTGATTGGTTGGCATACTATCCCAACCTTGGATGTCTGGCTCTCCAGCAGCACATACGTGAAATGAAACCTAGGTACTTTGAATTGTGTCAAATTACTCCCCGTTCTCCTAATTAATCCATCATCCCTCATCGGTTGGTCATAAGCTTCCATTGATTGTTGACCTTGCAGCCTGCTCACTGTCCTGGAACTTTTGAGGGAATATGAGCACACCACTATCTCCATCTGAGGCTCTAATGAATAGCCGTTGTCTTCAACTCCTGAGTCACATGTGAAAAGACCACAAATTTGTCAATTTCAGCCTCTTATTTACTTTTATTTGATTCAATTATATTATGTACTGTTGCTTCTCATGGCCTTTAGTCACTTGCTCACTCTACCTTGCACAGACTGGATAGACTTTTAATTGTCCAATGCTTCGGCTGTTACAGATGTTTTCTTCTTCTTTAGTCTAAGCCAAATGTGTGCTTCATTCATAGCTTATCGTGGTTAACTCCCCTTGTCTCTTGCAATTATTCCTTACACTAGCATCCTTGATCAGCCTCTCCCAATACAGCAGCATTATTCTATTTCTGAGGTAGCTTGGTTGAGTTCGACATGAGTCAGCGTCCATTTGCCTATCATGGCGTCCTTGGCACGTTATATATTCCTCTAAAGCAAGCCTCTATATGTCTCATCTATCTTGCGTTACTGTGTATTTACAGTTATTGTCCAGTAAGTTACTTCATCTTCTCTGTTTTCATGATTACTTTAGCTTTAGTTACATATTTCTCTTGGTGCTTCAGTTAAATTGTCACTCTTAAGGATTTTCATTTCGTTTCAGCATAGGTTCATAAAGCTTCTTCATGACATCACTCTACCCTTGTCAGATTTCACTTAACGTTCCATGATGTCCATAGGAGCGTGCTGACATCCTTCCATGCGGCATCCTTCCACACTTTTAGTGTGAGGGTACATTCTCTGTATGGCTTTCTGAGTGCATAACATCGCTCATTCACTCAATGTGTTATAGGCATTACACATGGTGTTCCACATATAGCGCTTCTCCTGATGTTCCAGTATGACGGTGGTGAGGGGGCGGGAGCTAGGAAAAAGGCATGCACATGCTCCTCTACAAATCATTGATGCCCTTGCCATCCAGCTTGAGCATTATTTATCCTCCCACTCATTTATTTTTATACTATGGTTGTCTCCATATTATCTTTTTGCCTGCCTCTCTCGTTCTGAACCTCTTTCTCTGCTTATGTCAGCCTGGCTTGTAACTTTTGGCGCTCATCACACTCTACATGTGCGGGCACTGGACGTTGTTTATTTTTTTTTCTCCACTTACAATGTCTTCGCTGCTATACGCTGAAGGTGCATATGTGGGGTTGCTATATCCTGGCTCTGCTTTTAATGTGTGCAATGGGTATAATCTCTGTGCAATCAAAGATTGTTCTTTGATCTGGGGCTGAGGAGAAGTAGCTGTGGGTGCCATGCCTCCCTTCGTCATGCTGAAAAGCATCCACTCCTTTGTATTTTCTTCTACTATTTATTCTGAACACATTTTCCTTATTTCCAGTATACCTAACCTGTTCTGTGACTGTTTTCCCCTATGTGTGTCATGTGCGTCATGTAAGGTACCCATAAGTTGCAGTACTGTCTTCAATGAGTGCCTTCATGCAGCCAGGACATAAACATATTGCCTGCCGTGTCCTGAACCCAGTGTGATACTGGGGTAATGCCTTACACAGATGAATTATTGGGCTATCTCCCATTTTAATACTTAGACACACAACCTACCTATACTGACCAAATCTTACTTTGATTCTCGTCCACCCGTTTCCTCCTTTTCAAGCTCCCCTCCCCACAACGCTTTTCCACCAATGTAATACTTTCTGTATTTTTCTCTGAGGCTACGCCCTCTGCGTCACCCAATCCTTCTGAGCAGCACCACAAAATGCACTCTACCTTCGAGTATACCCACCTTGTTGCCCTTCGAGCCTTCTAAGTGGCCCCACAACATCATTAACACTATGATCAACCCCACCTCACTGCTCCGACACCGGACCACACCCTTCGTTTCACACCACCACTTCCACAAATACACAAAAATCCACTGCTTCTACAAAGTTTTAACTATCTTACAACATCAGGCTTGCGCCAGCAATCACTACACAATAAAATACAATACACTACGGCTGTCTTCCCAGTTCCTTGCTAATTAATCCACTTCTTTTCATTTTTACCCCGTAACAAGGTTTACTACGTAGTCTTTCATGTCCCTTGCCAGAAGCTATCTCTTGGATCTTTTTCAAAGTTTCTTTATCTCATCACAATTCCCCAATATACAACAAATCCCCTGCCCTCATTTTGCTGTGCTAATGTCCTACTGTCATGAACCCATACTTGCCTGAAGACTTCATCGATCAAGCTCCGTAGTGTTTCAGTTCTTGGATTTCACCGATCGGGTCCCGTGGCAACGGCAGCTTCTGCAACAGAGAAAACTACATTAAGAGCTTGAAGTGTCAAGACAAGACTCACCCGAATTCCCCATTGAAAACGTACTTACGAGAACTAGCTGTCAGCTGGCTGGACTCCTGCTTCACGGTCGCTCCAATCATACTCGATGCAGCGGCCCGATCCGGAACGTCATTTCGCATAATCTGCACCCGCAAGAAGAAAGAGACTTGCTAATGCGCATCGCGCCACCAGGCAAGAACGAACAATACAAAACAAGATGCGCTTCGTGCCACAAGGTGCTAGAACTCTAGACAGAACATACAGTAGCGCTATCCAAAGACTTACCTCTGTTTCCTCTGCATCTCTTGAGTCGCATGTTGCCTGGACCACTACTACCAGTGAAGTAACTGGAGTCAGATACTTACCTGCCACCTTATGCCTTCTTCCTCTGTGAATACGGTGAGCATGACCACCTGTGTGCCAGCCAGCAAACCTAAGTGATACACAAGGGGAGGTGGTGGGAGAGTCAGGAGACACATAATGAATACCTGTACTTGCTTGTCCTTAGGTCTTCATCTAGACCCCCTCACACATCTTACCAGAGGCCCAGAATCCTTCTGGCCCCTCCCAACCACATTGGTCACTGGGCTACAGCTCTTCAGTGGGCCAGTGGGGGAAGGAGTGGTTCGAGTCCCCTTCATAGCCAGTCCATTCAGTGGGGGCAACGCTGTGGAGTAATCTGGACTAGTCAGTCCTGCAGGGCATCAGAGGTAAGCGTTACACCTACTTACATCCACAGATCTGCTGAAGGTCTTTGGCGTCTGGTCTCCCCTATCATTCTGTGACTCTCCACACCCTACAGGGCGCCTGCAGGGACCGGACATGATATTCTCCAAGGGGGCTCCTGTCGACGCTTCTCTTTCAGTGTGTTCTTGTTCTCCACAGGTTGCAGCCTTGGGAGGACATGGCACGGACTTTCCTGACACTTCTGATGACACGTAGCCATCCCTAACCTCTGCTACTACATGTTAATTGGTCCCAATAGCTCCAGGTATGTCAAAGGTACTGGAATTACTCCAAGCTAAACTCAATGATGAAGTAGACAAATTGCAAGGCAACGTTCAGCTTTATTATCATGCAAATAAAGTAGGGACAGCATACAAGCATCACAATCTTGAGTCTCTCTCCGAATTCATACAAAACAACATTTTAAATACTTTTGACGCATCATCTTTTGCGTGATACATCATCACAATTTCACAAAACCTACGGGGAATGGGAATTGGTTAAGGGATGTAGCTACAAAGAGATCATATAGGTGTTACACTATTAATTGGGTAATGATATATTACGGCTCTTCTTGAGACCATCCCAATGTTGATAAAAGTAAACATGCACCACTTGTACGCCATGACACTTTGACAGGTCATCAAGAAATGCACTAGACAGGTATTAGGGGGAGAGAGGCTCATGAATGGTCTTCTATTCATTAAACAAGTTACCATCCCTCATTCCTTAGACCATGAGCTCAGGAAATCTCTATGTTCTTGACCCTGGGTCTGTGTGTGCTTTTAGGGAGCACCACAGGTGTCCTATCTTCTGCTGGCACCTAATGAATAGACAGTGTTTTCCAATTATAAGCCAGGTGCTAGAGGACCGTGTATGAAGTGGAATTACCTCCTATGTATTGGGGGTTTTGCTATTATTAATGTGAGTGCCATGTTTTCTGCAGGCTCTGGAGATTGTCGAGTTATTCTCCATGCGGGCCTTTGGGCTCACTGTGTTGTGGCCTTTGGCTAACAAGGGTAGGTTGTGCTCTTGTACACTTGAATTAGTTGGGGAGTATCCTGCTTATGTCTTAGGAATCACTATCTCAAGCCTTTGATCTGCTGTTTCCATCCAACCTATCAACTTCTGGCTTTGACACTGACTGCTATTTGCTGTACTCTGCACAGCTCGGTATTTCTGAGGATTCAGCCTTTTGAGTATTCTGAAGGCCTTGGGGCTTTTATCTATTTAAAAGCATGCTGTGGCATCCATTTGAAAGAAGAATACTGCTCTATTGTGCTCTTATTTCAATAATAAAGAGCTATACTCGTATGTCGTTTGTGTTGCATTCAGTTTATACATTGGTTATGTTAGTGTTGTTTATGTCTTGTTGTTGCTTTGTTAATGTTTTGGTAATGTTTTCCATGTCTAAATGCACATTTGATCTAGTGTATGTGTTCTTCATGTGGTGTTCACATCTACTTCCTGTCTACTTCATACACCTATTGATGTTACAACGTCAGCTTGACTGCTTTTGCCATCTCCAGTTGAGATTGTCTCTATTTCTTGTTGTACCAGGAAGGGATAATGATATGATATGATAGGTTATTTATAACGTTCTTAATACCCAGAGATTTCTAAGCAAAGACCCGCATATCAAACATGTGTTGCTCCGTGTTGTCTTGCTTCCAAGGCGAACACGATTCCGCTGAGCTATCCCCCCGAGATAAGGGTGGTATGGTTGTCTAAGTGAGCAAAACTTCTCATCGGTGCAGTATTGGATTAGGGATGGGGAAGAAGCTATGGATAATGTATTCATCTGCCTCCTAACAAACCAATTTGTGCCGGGTGGCTTGCTGTCCCCATTGGACAGCCACCCCCAAGTTTGAACAAATGTATGGTTGGTGATTGGTGGGTTCAGCCAGTATTCCTGGATTAAAGGCGAGGGTCCTTGAGCAGAAACTCAGAGTAGACATGGAACTGAAGAGCTGAAGAAGAACAAGAAGGAGAAGTACCTTGGCAGCCACTTCCAGTAACTGCCACATCCGGCTGAGTAATCGCTGTAGTCCCAACCTCAACTTCTGTGTGATAGGGAAGCCCCGAAGCGGACGATTTCTTTCCTAGGACTGGTGGGACTAACCAGTCCCAAGACAAACTGCACATCCCTGCATGAGCTAGGACCTCCATGGCCTGCAATTCCTAAATGCCGGGGTCCTGTGCCATTTTGTTGTGCAAGGTCTTCTGAAGCTCGGTTTCGCCTGAACCTTGGTATACATCCTTCTGGACCTCCAGTGCCTGGATCCTGCTCCTGAAAGTCCCCTCAGCCAAGCCGAGGACCATGAAAGGGTGCAAACTTCACTGCACGACAACCATCTTTCACCAGTGAAGGCACCAATGAGCCAGTACTGTGCAGCGCATCTGCTGGGCATCCAACTGCTTGAGAGCAACCTCCAGATCCATTACCAGTTCTATTCTTCAGTCACCAAGCCCAAGAATCTTGAACCAGATTCTGCCTGCACCTCTCCTTGGGGACCATCCTGCGGCCCCAGCTTCTTTGCTCACAAGGTACTGCTCATTCCCTAATACCTACCTGGGGCCTGCATTGTTGTTCCTGTGCTTCGGTGGGTTGCAGTTAAGCTGTTACTTGCATCCCCTCCCAGGCCTACATTGAGCGAAATTGGGGTGGACACCCCTTTGCGCTTTTTAAACAAGGAAACCTAATTGATACTCCCCTGTAAAATTGAAGAAATCTTCATTAATTCTACCTTATCCACTACATAGCTGCCTTTTTCTCCCTCAGCCATTAGTCACTGGACCCCCAGTGCTCCCCCTTGTTTCTGTGAGACTCACCTAGGATAGGGTTTTCTTCCTTAGATTGGTTAAGCAGGGGTTACAAGTTGGTTTAAAGTTTCCATACGTATTTCAGAAGTTGCTGCTACTGTTTATGTTACCTTACAAATGTTACAAATACTTTAGTATTTGTATCCTTAGATTTTGCAAGTATTCTGTGTTAAATACTACTGTGCAATAGTACTTACCTTACTTAAATGTTATAGGTATTAGTGTATATAAAATAAATGCTTATTTTATCCTGCGTGTTTCCTGTGAATCACTCAAGCCTTTGATCTGCCGTTGTAAATGCTTATTTTATATAGAAATGCTAGTGTGTAAGTGTTTCCTTGAACTAACTGTGTGCTTGCTCACTATTCTTAGAGAGGCACAGCTCCACCCTACTGATGAGGTCCAACCAGACCAAAACACGTGTCTGGGGTTCCTGTTGGTACTCTTGTTCAGTGGAAAATTGCCTAGCATTTCGGTGCTGGGCTGCCCCAGGGCAGGAAAAAGACTGATATGTTTTGGATATTTCTCCTCTGTGAAAGATAATGAGCTAAAGAATCTGGGTAAGGCTCTCATAACCAGGACTAATGACTGGCAGAGGGACTCCCAGAACCCCCCTTGTTAATTTGCATAATTTAAGTAACTTTAGGTCACCCTAAGTTACATAGGGAATACAGACGTGGACCCTTTGCTCACTATCCTTAGAGAGGCACAGCTCCACCCTACTAATGAGGTCCAACCAGACCCAAACACGTGTCTGGGGTTGCTGTTGGTACTCTTGTTCAGTGGAAAATTGCCTAGCATTTCGGAGCTGGACTGACCCAGGGCAGGACAAAGACTGATATGTTTTGGATAGTTCTCCTCTGTGAAAGATAGTGAGCTAAAGAATCTGGCTAAGGCACTTGTAGCCAGGAGGACCACCCCCCCTGTTAATTTAGTTCTCATTTTTTAGACACACAACTAACTTTACATAGCCCTAATTCTGTAGGGTGTGCCGAGTTCCCTTATTTCTTTATGTATCTTAATCTTGTGTGCTGCATGCGTTTTGGGTTTTGATGTTAAAAATCAGCTTCCTTACTTTTCGCCTGCAAGAATGTTTAAATGGGTTCGGAATAATGGCAGCCAACCCAGAGCAGAGGAGCAGAGCCCCCGAGGTGGGCACTCAGAGTGCTCTGGAGTCTGGATGGCCACCTCTAACACGTCAGGTAACACCCTCTTGAACTGTACATATCTTACAAGTGGCTAATTGTTGACAGAAGTATCTTCAGAGTAACTTCAGCCGTATGACCTGCAGCAACACTCTGCTTACCATCTGAATTAGGCAAACGAGAACTTGTTATACTAGTAGAGCTATTTTCTTGGAAGTGTCAATTACGTTTTCCGCATTCGAGCAAAAATGATTGCTCAGCTGCTTCAAATGTTGATACCTCCAGAGAAGAATTGCTCCCAAAAGCTGGTGTGTTCAGTGAAGATTGTGTACAGGGCTGTGCCAGAAAGCTATGTCTGGTACCCCCAGGAGTAGAGGAAAGAGCTGCACTCCACTGGAAAACTGTGAATATGCAGCTAAGAGGAAAAATGATATACCCCAAACAAGTAGAACAGACCCTGGCGCATGTGAATCTCAGGCCCGTGCCTTTAAAACCGTTACCCTATTTGCTCTGAGCCCCAGACAGAATACCAGTTCACCCGAGGCACCCATCTACAGCCGCCACCAACCCTCTAAACGTCGACCTCTCTGGGCCAATGCCCTGCTCCCACTTTCTTGGTACTAGACACAACTACCCCAGAGCTCAGCCACAGTCTCCCAATTTAGATGCACACTCTGCAAAGACTACTTTTGACCTAAGTCGCCATCCTTTGCTTTTTGATATTACTCGTTTGACTGCCCTTAAATAATATATTAATCCGATAAAAATGGTCCAATTTTGCCGATGGACTTACATACATGTTAATTAAGAATCACTGAATTGATGGAACTCTTGACCCTGGGAGACTAGCACTCAAAGAGTTAATGTGTAATGTGTTGATTAAGATTATTTTTCCATTCTATATTGTTTACCTTTAGTAGTTCCCGTCTTTATTTGTATTGCAATCTCTCCCTGACGATTTCGGCACAGCTTAGCTGTTCTATCAGTGTTACACTTCAGTTCAGCCCTCTATACATAAAGAGAGCCAAAGGCTACTTCCAAAAAAGAACGACTTGAATTGAATCCTCACTACTGTAGTATTCGCCCATTCCCTCGTTGTTCAGTTGACATCCATCTCATTAGGGATCATACTTTTACAAAAGCAGCAGGGCCACCCGAAGCACTTTTGGGGCCCGTGACAGGGACACGTTAGGGCACCCCCTCCACTGAACCAAAGAAATTAAGGAGTCCAGAATATCTGGTTCACTCTCTCGTTGTGATCACAACCAATAGCTCACATAGGCATGGTGCGTGCTCTCTTTCAGTCCCATCACCATCATCTGTAATGAAAACAATAAACAAGCAGCATTTCATGGCCATATGAATTGATCAGAGCAGAATGTACTTGTCAACAACAGACAGGCGGTAAGTTTAGAGCCTCAGCTTCATGCCATAAAATACCCTGGCGGATCTACATTGAAAGACCGTAATGGAAAATCTCGAGTTACAAAATAGCGAGCCGGCTTGCTCGCATTTTGAATTTCAATCTTTTCCAAATGTGCCTTTTTGTCCCCCGCTTTACATTTGATGTATGTAGGGGGCACCCCAGAAACCCCTGCAGCCTGTAATGCTGAACTAGGGGAGCGGGGACACCCCCGCAACCCACGCTCCACTTGATGGGCATTATGGTTTTTTTTTTTGCCAAGCCAAATACTCACTCAAAGCTGCATCCGACTTTTTATTTACGAGCTTTTGGGCAGAAGCGACCCTGAAGTGAGCTATTTAAGTTTGCTGAACAATGGGAACTGACATATTAGATCAACTGCTGAGTGATGGAAAGTTTGAAAATGGGAGAGTCCTTAGTTGGGTGATAACAAACTGCTTGTGACTAAAATGATCTGCTTGGAAGGGAAGGTCAGCATCAGCATAGACTCCCAAGCGTTCTTCGTCGCTCATTGAGCTCTGCACCTGCTTCCCATTCCCATTAAAACTGGGTTAAGTGCTATTTTATATTACACCAGTTAGAACAAAAGAGCCATCCTGCATGAAGTAATGTGCAAAAACAGATTGTTAGTACAGAGATAGGGAAGTACCACAAGTGTTCTGGGTTCAATGTATTTTTTAAACATTGGTATGTCTGTTGGTTATCAAATTATTCTGTTAGGATCAACTGCATGTACTTTGATGAACAGCAAGAATTTTAGCTCACCAAGATAGAATTTATATGTGAGTGAAGTTCTGCCTACGAGGCCTCCATTCCATTGAATGAGGAACTGGCTGTCTTTACAGAGATTAAAGCAAACTGGCCATTTGGTTGTTTTCCTCTGTATCCATTTGTGTGTCTCTCTGACCATTAAAAGTGGTCATTGATGTAATAATTTAGCAGCATGTTGTGCTTTGGCCTGTAACATTTTTGAATGCTCAATGTACTACACTTAGAGTGCAGACGATGTGTGAGCACACACTATTGTTAGGCAAGATTTGGAGCAGTACCCTTTGGGTGCACTACAACAACCTTGACCTCCTGGCAATAGGAACCCAACCTTTGGTATAAGTCTGAACTACACACGTTGTTAGTGTGGCTGAGCAGCCAGGCTTATTTCAAGAGGGGTCGATCTGAGCAGTAGGGGAATTACACAGAGATTCACAGTGACAAGTATCCAAATAGACATTATACTCAAGGTTTCTTGATTAAGCAATGATTAATTTATTTAACTGTCAGTTTGAATAAACCTTCTTCAGAAGGGGCAATATATCAGTAACACACAAATACACTCCAAAATACACACTCTTAGTATGTCAAAGAAAAAGGTTACAACATAACACAAGAGATCACACAATTATTCTGAAGCCGGTAAGAACGTTTGAACCACCCAATGCAAAGCAGCTTAACCCCTTCCTGGAAGAAAAGGTAAAACACAATGGGCCTCATTAGGACCCTGGCGGTAAGGGGTCTACGCCAGCGTTAGCTGCGCCGACCCCTTACCGCCAACTACGAGTTCCCAAAGCGCCATGGTCATTTTTCCGCCCGCTTTTTGCGGGCGGAGAAATCCATGGCGCTATGGGACCTTGGTGTTAATTACGCCACCGTAATTTACGGTGGCGTAATTAACTCCTTCCCCACTCCCATTATACCCTATGGGGCCGAAATGGGAATGGGGAAGGGTAAATGGGTCAATGGGGACTTACCGCCCCGCCAACCTCGGAATGGGGCGGTAAGTCCACCATCCGCCATGGCGTAAACGGACTTTACGCCATGGCCGGAAAGTCCGTCGATGGCGGAAAAAATCCGCCAGGGTCGTAATGAGGGCCAATGTCGGAGGAAAGAAGTGTTATTCAGGGAGCCAGGCCAGTCAATGTCAATTGGGCAAAAGTCTAGGTGAGCTGAAGCACTTTTTGTAGGTAAGTAAAGGTTTTGCAAAATGTTTTAGAAGTCTTTATAAAAAATTAGAATCAATGTTGGGCTACAAGCTGGGTGGCTTGTAAGAGGTAGAAGATGCAAGCAACTCTACAGAAGTAACCAAGACAAGTTTCAACTGAGATCAAGTAAGGCTGCAACAACAAGAGGTATATTCTCTTAGACTGTACAGTACCTTTAGTTAGAAGAAATGGTTCCAGCTGGCTTCTGTTCCTGTGTGGCTCTGCAGATCCTTTTGTTCCTCGGCCTCAGTCATGGGTACAAGAGGGAGGACTCCTGTTGACACCTGCAACACAACAGGACTGTCAGCGACAGAAAAGGACAAACTTCTATTCAGCGGCACTTTGCGGTTTCAGCTCCTCGCGTTTCAGCAAATAGCAACACTGCAGTCTCCCGGATACCACTCTGGACTTTCTTTCTCATCTGGGGTCCAGCACTCTGTTGAGGTGGCTCAGGCTTGGTCAGTCCTGCTTACTGGCAGTCCGGGAAATCTTCCAGCAGCTCGGGTCAGTCTTAAAAGTGATGTACTCCGTTTAGTGTTCCTCTCCCTGGCACTTCGGTTCCGGCAGCTCTGAGAGGATGTCCAAATGAGTTCACTTTGGAGTTGATTGGTGCACCAACTCAAGGGGAGAAGTCGTCCTTGCAGGGCTTCTCTAGTCAAAACGATTATGGAGTTTCAGCAAAGCAGCAGGGCTTCACCGGGCAAACCAACGGCCCAGGAGTTGCAGCAGGAGTCTCTTCCAAGTTTTTCTTTGGATTCCTTCGTCCAGTGGTCGACTTTGCCTTCAAAGACAAAAGCCTCGCCTTTTATGCAGGTTCCTCCCATTAATTCCAGCCTAGCTGTCAATCACACAGCATGGCGGCTGTCCTTACCGGACAGCCAGCCAATCACCTTTGGGTGCATTCCTGTAACCAAGGGGATTAAGCACAGAGAGTTTCGGGCACCTCCCTCACTTCCTGCCCCAGCCAGACATACTGGAGCCAGAGGCAGGCTTCATTCCTGAATCCCGCCAAAGACAAAATGAACAAAGGGACCAAACCTGGTTTGGCGTATAGAGTAAATCTCAAGAAGGACCTTTCCAGAAAGAAATGGTGAAAAAAGATGACCAGGGCCCTTTTGACAAAATGGGCACCCATGGGTGCATTTCCCAAGGCTGCAATTGCAGCCTGCGGTAAAAACACACAATGGTAGTAAAGATAAAAGGTCTGTGTCCTATCAGCAGAACACTACGAGGCCCTCCAAGGTCCTCCCAAATTAGAAGAGTCCAGGGCCCGAATATACACCTTTGGTGGGGACACACCGCTGCCGATCCAGGGAGTCTTTGTGGCACCAGTGTCGCACGGACTGAATAAGATCAAGGCAAGTTTTTTGTGACCTACGTAACCCCACATTCCCTCTTGAGTTGCGCCACCTCTGAGGCCCTAGACATTGTACACTTCACCATGGCAGTGTACCAAACAGACATTGACCGCCTGCTGAACCTGTTCGAAAGTGTCTTCCAGGGTGTGGGCAAACTAAAAGGTGACCCTATTAGACTGCACATTGATAGGTCCATGAGACCAACAGCCCTCAAGCACAGAAGGATACCATTCCACCTTAGGGCGCAAGTTGAGAAAGAACTCCAATCGTTGATCAACATGGATATCATTGAAAGGGTAGGGGGCCGACGCCGTTGGTGTCCCCCATAGTGGTAGCACCAAAGCCCAAACAGCCAGGGGCTGTCCGCATCTGTGTGGACATGAGACTGCCAAATGCCGCCATAAAAAGGGAAAGACTCCTCACGCCCATGCTAGATGACATCGTGGGTGAGCTGCAAGGGGCGAAAGTATTTTCCAAGCTCGATCTAAGGTCTGGGTATCACCAGTTGGAACTCCACCCAGAATCATCACATTATATAACAACTTTCACCACCCACGTAGGGCTATACCAATTCAAAAGACTCAGTTTTGGTGTCTCGTCTACGGCGGAGGTCTTCCAAAACGTCTCCCGTGGAGCCCTGGCGTGACTAAAAGGTGTCATCAATATCCGACGACATCCTGGTATTCACCCAGTCGGAATCTGAACACCTGAAAAGGTTGGAACGAGCGATGGAAAGACTCAAAAGTTTAGGGCTCACACTACATTGGAAGATGTGCGAGTTTCTCAAGAGCCGCCTAGAATTCTTCAGATTTGTTTTCCACACCGGAGGTATCTCTCCCGACCCGGAGAAGGTGCGGTACATTTGCGAGGCAGCCTCCCCTGAATCACCGGCAGAGATAAGAAGCTTTCTTGGTATGGTGAACTACTGCAGGAGGTTTATTTGTGATCTGGCATCATTATCGGAGCCCTTACGGGCACTGATGAAGAACGACATGGCTTTGGTGTGGTCGTCCAAGGAACAAAGGGCATTCACCAATATCAGGAATGCCCTGTCGGGCCAAGAGACAATGGCATACTTTAGCCCTGACAAGGAGTCAGTGATTGTTGTGGATGTTAGTCCGGTGGGACTGATGCAGTTCTGATGCAAGCGGACTCACTTGGACTCACGCGACCTATAGCGTAAGCTAGTAAGGCGCTCACGGAAACCGAAAAAAGATACTCACAGATTGAGCAGGAAGCTCTTGCCATTCTGTGGGGATGCAAGCATTTCAGGTTATACATCCTGGGAAAGCCTGTGGTTGTTATCACCAATCACAAGCCACTCATTCCAATCATGGCTGGGGCATCCTCCAAACCACCTCCACGCATCAAACAGTGGATGCTATCGTTGATCGAGTATGGTGTCAAATTGCAATATCGTCCAGGCACCCATAACATAGTGGACTACCTGTCCATGCCTCCAGGGGCCGGGCGTGACTGAGACAAAGACGAGATGGTGGACTGCTTGGACATGGTCCGCAACGTCGTGGAGGCAGCTCTGCCGGTGGCACTCTCATGCCAGGAAATAGCTGATGCATCAGAGGAAGACAAAATATTTCAGGTCATCAAGGGAGCAATGAGTAACGGTGAGTGGAGAGACGTCCTCTCCAACAATGCCAGTCGGGATGCCGGTGCCCAGAGGGTCCTTCAAGCATTGTGGAAGACACGCAATGAGCTCTCAGTGACCGAGGATAGTCTCTTGTTACGAGGCCGTCAAATTGTTGCCCCATGCGTTTTGGTGGCCAAGGTGCTCCAACTGCCACATTAAGGACATCAAGGAGCCGCCAAAATGAAGGCATGCCTAAGACTTAAAGTCTGGTTCCCTGACCTGGAACAGAGGGTGGACAATTACATGCATACCTGCATTCCGGCAGAGAGGGGCCCGCCGATAAGGACCATGGAGAGAAGCGAGCAGCCATGGGGGATGGTGCACGCCGACTTCGGTTCCACGGGAAGAGGCATGTACTTTCTGGCGGTTGTGGACTAGTGGTCGAGATACCCAGAAGTGGAACTGGTAGAATCTACGGCATGTGACTACACTATCTTGGCGCTGGATAAGATGTTTGCCACCCATGGCTTCCTGATAGAACTATGCTTCCAGGGACAGCAATTCGCCAGGTGTCTGGAGGAAAGGGGAATCAAGCACAGGAGAGTAACGCCGCTATGGCCAAGGGCAAATGGAGAGGCCGAGAGGTTCATGAGAACGCTCATTAAAATCTTCAGAATCTCGTTGGATGGGGGAGGGGAACTGCATCAAAATATCTTCGAGTTCCTCCGAGAGTATCAAACGACCCCCCACCAGTCCACAGGGGTCGCACCGGTGGAGGCACTGTTCAGCCACTGCCCCAGAGGATTGCTGCCAGAGGTAGAGGGACGAAACCCAGGGGTGATCGACAACAGCCGTATCAGCCTAGAATGACGGGTCAAGAATGAGAACGAAAGTGTATGGAGAAACCTCCAAGAAAAGACTATTGGAGTAGGGGACACTGTACTAGTGAGAAACAGGCATCCGGAGGGTAAGTTGTCCCTCACGTATGAGACCCAACCACTAGCAGTGACCCATGTAAAGGGATCTGTGGTCACGGCCGCCAACGAGAGACGGGCGATCACGAGGAATGTATCCTACTTCAAGAGGATAGAGGCCAGCCCGCCGGAAGCAACACAGAGGGCTCATGCCGAAGTACCCTCAGGAGGGATCTGCCCGATATCAGCACCTGAGGAGCAGCACCTGAGGAAGAAGGGCCCCGGACGCTCCAGGCACACCGGAACATCCTGAGAAGATGCCAGAAGGTACCCGAGCAGGGAGGGGCGCCGACGCCCATCCAGGTTCCAAGACTTCATCATGGACCCGGTCTCGTAGAAGACCGAGAACTGTTCGCGGGAGCTCAGTTTGTGTTATGGTTATGGTTAATGTTTAATTGCTTCCTTTGTTTGGGAAAAAGGAGGGATGTTGCATAGCACGCAACGGCTGTGAGCATGCACGAGCCTCGTTTGGGCTCGCGCATGCGTTGTTAATAAAGGAGGTCCCAGAACGGCAGTTGCCACTGGGACCCCCATACCAGCAAAACACTTCCCGTGTCTTCTTACGGTGTGAGTGTGTGCATGCGTGTGGGGCGAGTAGGGGCACATCAGGCAGCCAACAGGGGGCACTTCAAAGGTCTCTGTAAGTGCCCTGCTGGGAAACAGCACAGATGATTCTGGAGGGGTGCTGGTAACAACAGTGGCAGTTTAGCGTGGTCTGAGCTAGGCCAGGCTATTGGGGAAGGGTGGCTGGTGCCCCGAGCGGGGCGAGCCCTCCTCAGGATCATGGTGGCAGTTACGGACGCCCCGTGAATGCCTTCCAGGAGTGTGAGGGAGGTAGCGCCCTCATGCAGGAATTACACTAAGGTGGAGAGTGAGCCCATTGGAGGCACAAAAGAAGTTGCATTGCATTGGAGTCCTTCAAGAGACACAGAAACCATTGCCGCGATAGTCAGCATTAACAAAGGTAGTACTGTGTGCAGATTATTATGGGGAAGGACCTGGAGAAAAGAAAACACAGGGAGGTGAACTATACCTCCGCCTACAACCCCTCTGAACCGCCTGGAACACTGTGCCATCACAGCCTACATTTAAAGGGACAATGCTGTTTGGCGGAGAGCTGGTGGAATATGAGGTTGAGTGCGCTCACAGATAAGACAAACATGCCAGGATTCTTCCCAAGAAGACCACGGGTCAAACTAGCTCCTTCAACTCTACTCTACGAGAAAAATCAAGCTTTCAGGGGACTGCAGAGTGGGGTGCAGCCAGTCTTCAAAGGAAACTGCAGGCATTTTCCAACAGCAAAAAAAGAACCAACGAAAGGGCTGATCCAGTGCTCCTGACTATGCCAGGATCCCAGTTGGAGTGGTGTAACTGTCTTTTATCAGCAATTGAGAGTGCCAATCAAGGACAGTTGGGTGTTGGATGTTGTAAATAATGGATACAAGGATCGAGTTCTCCAGCTACCAAGGCTAACAATAACAGGTACAGTAGTGACACCATTGGGCAGGCATGCAGAAAAGAGTGGGCTCTGATAGGACAGATGCCGGCGCTACTCGAGAAGAAGGTGATATGGCGGGTTCCACAAGGAGATCAGGGGCAGGGCTGTTACTTGAACGTTTTTTAGTTCCCAAAGTCTTCCGGGTTGTTTCATCTGGTCCTAAACCTGATGGGTCAACAGGTTTGTGAGAGTCACCACATCCAAGATCGAGACACTACAAAAAATCATTCCCTTTATTTGTCAAGTGGACTGCTTAGCTTTGCTGGATTTGCTTGATACCTACCATCACATTCCCATCAGGTCTTCATCAGTACCTCTGCTTCACGATGGGTCATAAACCTTTTCAATTTTGTGTACTGAGCTTTGGTCTTTGCGGATCTCCCTATTTACTAAAGTGGCCCCATTAGTGCGGTTGTTGCACGAGGGGAAAGACCACGATCTTTCTATATCTGCATGACTGGTTGGAGCATGATCTGTCCTCAAAGGCTGCCTAGGAGGCAGGGAGAAGAACTTGACTCAACAAAGCTACCTTTTTAACCGTCCCAAACCTCATATGATTCTAACACAAGTACTGCAGTTCATAGGGGCTACCTTTAACACAGACCAGGAATGGTGCACCTTCCAGGGAACAGGGGATCAATGTTCAAGCAGTAATTATGTGACTGGACAGTGGCCCCAGCCAGAACGAGGCTCTGCGCCAGGGGGCTGTTGGTAACAGCAGTGTTTGTAACTCCTTGGCATGACTGCATCTGCACCAATTATTATTGTGCCCACAATCCTGTGGGATCCGGCCTCACAAGATTTCGTGAGAATGGTGCCAATGACCAGGAAGCTGGCAGCTCTGCTTCAATGATGATTAAACCAAGAACTTCCAGAGATGACTTCTAATAGTTCTGCTAGTTCCAGTGTGGATCACAATGGAAGTCAGCACCAAGGGATGGGTTCTATGCTGGGACAGACCACCAGATAGGGCCTATGGGAACCTCACAAATGGTTGAAGAGTTCCAACAAGAAGGTGCTGGTGGCTATGTTTTGGTCTTTTTTGCCCTTTTCAGCCGTCATCCAAGTTTGACCTGTGATGGACCAGATGGACAATACCACAGCCCCTGCTTATACCATCAGTCAAGGGGCGAGGAAATTGAGATCTCTGAGGAAGATGGCCTGGGAGATAGGGCTTTGACAGAGAAGCATATAGTTTCCCTCAGTGTGTCTCATGTCCACGGTGCTAACAAAACCAGAGCTGATCATCTAAGTTGGATGGTTCCTCTCTCCCAGCAGAGGGTTTTGTCTCTGGGTGCCCACCAGTAGGTAGCGCATGTTTGTGGAACTTCTCTGAGGGATATGTTTTCCCTGGCAGGCAATGCCCAGGTTTTCTTGGTTCTGCCTTCAGAATTGGGAACCTCCGGCTTGGGGGACAGGTATGCTGGCTATCTCGTGGCCTGAGAGTTTTGTCTACGCCTTTCCTCCAGTCCGTCTTGTAACCAGGACAATTCAGTGGAGACGGGGCAGCACAACAGAAGTCACCCTGATTGCGTGCTTTTGGCCCTGTAGACTATGTTTTCCTTGCTCTTTAGCCTAGCAGTGGCAGATCCCCTGGGGCTTCATTTCAGTCCAACACCAGCATTCAGCAGGGTTCTCAGAACAGTTGCAACTAGTGACAGGCGTCTTGGAGTTTGAGAGGTAAGGACTAAAATGGCTAGGCTTTCAAGGGGGTTGTGTCGCAGACTCTCCAGGAATGTTGGTGCCCTTCTACTTTGATGCCCATTATTGGACAACATTTGCGGCTTGATGAGGCACAAATGGGTTATTACCACTGCAATGTGATTTAGTAGGGTTTGGGTTAGCATATTCTTCTTTGTGGACACAATGGGCTGCTATTGAGGACTTCAGGAAAGCCTGAGAGTAATTAGTTTCTGCATAGCCAGTGGTGGCCAGGCCGCTGAAGAGCTTTGAGCTGGCCCATCCGAATCTCATGAAGGTCTCAGCCACTACTAGGGTATTTTTTTATTTTACGGGCCTTGCAGGAAGTTCCTTCTGAGCCTCTGGCTGAATTTGATATAAACTTACTCACTCAGAAAATTGTTTTTTTAGCAGCTGTTATGTCGACATGGAGGAGAGCGGTGTCGGAGGTGCTCTGGTGTGCGCCTCCATAGTTGGTGATTTCTCTGGAAGCCATTACCTTGTAATGTGATCCTTCATTTTATCTTAAAGTGGTGCTGGCTTCCCATCTCTTGCAGGAGCTCAACCTTCCTTTCCACTGGTCAGGACAATCAGTGGCAGAAATGTCTGCTTTGGCACATCTGGATGTCAGGCAGGTCTTACCTACCTAGAGCGGACAGCTTCTCTGCAGTGGTCAGACAGTCTGTCGCCTTTGGTGCCTCTGCTAGGGGTAGTAAGGTGCTGAGTTTGTCAATCACCAGATAGATAAAATAAACGATTGCTTTGGCTTATTCTCTGCAGGGTGGTCATGCCCTTCCAAGGTAAACAGCAGATCGACTCGAGGGTGACAGCCTCAGGGGCAGAGACTAAAGGGGCATCAATTCAGGTAATTTGTTGAGCAGCTAATGTGGGCCATGTTTGTTCATCATTTTCGTCTGCAACTGCCGGGTCATGCAGACCAGCAGTTTGGGCACTCAGTGATGCAGGTAGTGCAGGAATAGAAACTTCAGATTAATACATTACTGGATGGGGAGTATTTTTGCATATGTATTATATAGGCCAGGCTCAACATATCATGTATTTGGTGAAGGACCCTGACATAATGCCCAAATTAATTACTGGTAATCATTATTACTCCCAGTGCTTCTCTTCCTAGTACTAGTATTTGTGCCTGCCTCTTTTGAACAGAGTTTGGTATGTTCAACTAATTTTGTGTTTGGACAGGTGATTGCAAGGAATCAGTGGTCCTTTCTGGGCCTGTATGGAAGAAATAGAAAAGGGGTTGGAAACGATTGGCGGGAATATGGACCCTGTTTCATGATGTACGTACTGAGACGAGCAAGCATATGATAAGGAGTAATCATTGTTAATATTATTCACAATTTGCTCAAAATCAATATAAAAACAATTTGGTGCAAACATTTTCAGAAAGTGGTTACAAACAAATAAAACATTAAAAAAGATATACATCCAATTTATTTTAGTTGTCCATAATGATATGAAACTTGTTACATTAACAATAACATAGTAACAAGGGCAACTATTACATAGAAATTCACAATATAAGATATACATTTCAATATTAAAATATTAATTATTAAAATACAATTAACCAAAAAGAAAAAACAAAGGAGAAATAGACAAATAGCAAATAATACACAATCTAAAACAGTTCTGACATTTCATAAATACTGTGAAGTTTATTTACAGTAACATAGTAACATAGTAACAAGGGCAACTATTACATAAGGAATAACAATATAAGATATACATTTAAATATTAAAATATTAATTATTAAAATAATAGACAAACAATACAACATCTAAAACACTTCCTACATTTCATAATTACTGTGAAGTTCGTGAAATCAATAGGAATGAACGAATGTCTTGGTATATTTTTCAAGACTGTGCAGATAATTAATCTCATATTGGGGTGAATCTCATGATATAAGTATAGATCCCCAGTTCCTGTTACTTGCCTTTCGGGTGTATAAACTCGATAGACAGCCTTCATTGTATCTGTTATGAATTGGCCTTTATTTGTTCAATACTGCCAGCCATCTGCATTCATGCGTTGTCATCTTCACCTCATTCGCTCGGTCAGCATCTGCCCATTCCAATGTAAATGAAGCCCTCCTATGGTAATAATAATGATCAGATCCCTGGTGGCATGCACCCCCTGCCTCTGAACTTGGGTTTGTAGTTTACATGCCACTACTAGGCATCAGAATGTGATGATGCTGAGGAAAGTCTTGGTGGATTTCCTCATTATCTGCAACCATAAGAATGAGGCTGATGGTAAATTCCTACCATGGGCACAGCAGAGTGCAGCTGCATGTAAAAATATAATGGCTGATTGACTCGGGAACACCTTCGTAAAATGTGTAAAGTTTTGAGAAATGGAAAATACCATCATGCTGGCCACACTTCGACTGGCTGCCCGCTCTGTAACTCGAGCGAGCAGCGCTTAAGTAGAATCTTCAAATCGGAAAACGGGATCGAAGCCCGTGTAAAGATGGACACTACCACTGTGTGCAACTTCCAGCTATCTGACTCGTCTGCATGAGCCTCAGCCTATGCCGGACCCCGATTGGCTGAAACATGGCCAACCCTCTCTGGGCATACTCGGCCGGCAGGCTGAGCTGGCATAACCCAACAAAGGACCAAAACCAAGGACAGAGCCTGTCTGTGCCTGTTAAGGGGCTCTGTCTCTTTAAGGGACAGGCAGCTCATGTGGGTGGGCACAAGAAAGGAAGAGGAGGAGTTGGAAGGGAGGAGTTCAGTACATTGATAGTTATTGAATAAAGAAGTCGTTTGTTACAGTCCTCCGGTCTGGCATCCTTCCTTTACATTAAGCCAACCAGGTCTAACAACTGGTGACGAGGACGTCTCCAGCGAGCCAGAGTGCTCCAGCTGGCAGGTGATCCCACTTTGCCATTCCAGCCTCCATGCTTCTGCTCTGTACGCTGTACGTCCTGTGTGCCAGAGATCCTGTGGCACAGTCCCGCACCCGATCCCGGGTTGAGAAACAAAGACACACTGAGTGCCTTTCCTGCAGCTCCCTGGGTCTACAAAGTGAATATTTACCACAGCTTCCAGCCTTGTCCACCGCGTGGCATTCCACCAGCAGTCATCAGGAGCTCCACGGGACAATGCACGTGCACATAACATGCCACCTGCATGTTGGTGCCTGGAAATTGTTATCTCCCTTTCAAAATCACAGGTGATCCCGCCGCTCACACTGCAGCTTCAGAAAAGAAATGTCCTGACACACAGTGTCTCGGATAAACACATACGGTACCCAGCCCTCATTCACCACTGGGAAAAAAAAATTATTGTCCACCTGTCTGCTTACACGCTTCAAAGACTTCCAGTAAATGAAAGTGTTTCTGCACCTGTTTCCACACATTGTGACAGGATCACCAGAACAGGACATTGTCCCCCTTCTGCCCCACCTTAGTCCCCTTCTTCACACTAGCCCATGAGGGGTCCTGGACAGTAGGACACCTCATCAGGACAAAAGAGAATGCAGAGAAACCAGAGACTACATTAACAGTCCGCCCTCAATATCCCTGCACTGGATCCAATGCACAGATCACACGTGCGCACTACCAACTCTCACACCAGAGGGAATCGATGCAGTAAGGCACCCATACCTCAACTACCACACCTGCCACAACGAGCAACCAGGGGCCTCCACCACCTACAGCCAGGTCCAAATCAACCCTACTGCGCATGCCACTCCCATGACCCTGCAAGTAGACAAAGGCCTGAGGTGGGTCGAGTGGATGGAAGACTTCAATAATTTGGTGAAAGTCGCAGGGGAGGAAAAGTCGCTCAACCGCCATTATATGTTCATTACAATTCCCTGAGAAGATCAACCAGACTTCAACTCGTTAATAAATGCCCTAGACAAAAAAGCTCATAATTGAACTGAATCAGGATTATGAATGCTATATGTTCAACCAGTGTACACAGAGAGCAGACAAGACGGTTGATGAGTTCATCATCCACCTGAGAATAAAGGACATGCACTGCCAGTTTCATGCGTTCTCCCTCGACGAGGTGATACGGCTATGCGTGATAGAGGGATGCCTGTCTCCCGCCCTCAAGAAACAGTTGTTGAAGAAACCTCTTTCAATCGATGAGGTGAGCAAACTGACGAGAATTTTCGGCAGAGTGGATGCCTCAACAAGCATCCATGACAGGCAACCCCAGTACAAAGCAAGACAAGAGTGAAATCATCACAGATATTCAAGCAACACCCCAGCGACCAGGAGACAGAGTGGTCGCACACTACAGAGGGAACAACCAAACAGGGCCCAGACCACAGGGGCAGTGCTATGGCTGCAGAATGGCCTTCCCACACACAGGAACCTGCCCCACACTCTCACAAAGATGTGCCAACTGCAGAAGAGAGGGACACTTCCAGTCTGTCCTTAGAGTGGGTAGACCATTCGCTACCCTGGCAATGAACCCACAACCACAAAACAGGATGTATGGGTGACCCCCTCATGGCCCAACGTATCAAAACAGGTTTTTCCCACCAGGAACACAGCAATACGTTAGAGCTGTGGAAGAATACTACCCGGTGGACCACGCCCAAGGTTATGATTACTACGACCAGCCTCCACAATCAGAAGATGAATACGACGGACCACCACAATCTTATGAAGATTACAATGACCACCAACAGTCTGAACCATCATATGGAAGGGATGAATATGACCACTCATACCAGGACGAATATGTCAACCTCATCCTGGACGACCGAGAAGCAAGAGAGGCACCCAGGATAATGGTCAACATTGGAAACAGACAATCTTGCTTCCTGGTTGACTCTGGCGCCACCGTCAACATCATGGGCGAACAAAAGTTCCTACAGATCCCCGAAAAGCCAGCGGTAGCCAAGACAAACTCAAGGATTTTCCAATGGGAGCGACACTGCCCCTTCAAGCCATTGGCCATTACAAATGTCAACTCATGCACAAGGGACTAACAGTTGCCACAATCATCCATGTTATTCGGAGTCTGACAAAAGGAAGGTGCCTCCTTAGCTATCATACTGCTTCTTGCCTGGGCCTCAGTGATATCCACTTTCAGGAAGGTGATGTCATTCAGTCGTTCACACCATCCGCCGACAGAAGAGAAGGGGTGTACATGATCAATGCCACCTCCACAGGGCCAGACATCATCACGAAGGAGACGATCCTGGCAACATTCCCATGATTATTCATGGGACTGGGAAAACTAAAATGTACTCCCATAAAGCTACACATTGACAGTGCCATTCAGCCCATCTCCCAACACCCCAGCATAGTGGGGTTCCATCTGCAGGAGGCAGTTTCAAGGGAACTTAACCAGCCGCTCAGCGAAGGCATCATCGAGCCAGCAACTTGCCCGACCCCAAGGGTGTCGCCATTGGTCATTGTGCCCAAGGAAGGCAGACGCCTGCAATTGTGCATGGACATGAGGATTGTCAACACCGCCATTCAGAGGGAACGTCACCCCGGCCCGTGCATAGAAGATATGATTGTCCAACTCAACAAATCTGTAATGTTCTCCAAGCCGGACTTAAATCAAGGGTACCACCAGTTGGAACGGCACCCTGAGTTGTGGGGCATTGCTACTTTTGCCACCCATGAAAGTCTGTTTTGGCATCTCCTCCGCAGCCGAAATCTTTCAAAAAACTGTAAGACAGGTAATCAGACCAATCATAAGAGCGCTAAACTATAGCGATCACATACTTGTCTTTGGCACATCTCATGAAGAACAAAACACCACTCTACTTGCCAGTTGTACGGCTGTCCAGGAGGCCGGTCTAAGACTCAACATCACAAAATGCTGCTTCAGCAAAACAAAATTGAAATTTTTCAGGCACATCTTCTCACCGGAGGCATGACCCCGGATCCAGATAAGGTCAGCACCATTTCCGACCTACATGAACTAACGCATGTGGCAGATGTCAGATCTTTCCTGGGAATGGCCGACTACTGTGCACGCTATATCCCTCACTATGAGACCCTCACCAAACCACTACGGCGCCTGCTACAGAAATACACAGTGTTCGACTGGTAGGCGGAATGTCAAGAGACATTTCAATCCATTAAGAAGGCCCTAGCAGAAGCACAATGCCTGGTGTACTTCAAAGCCTACTGGCACACTGAAATCATTGTGGACGGCAGCCCCGTAGGCCTAGGAGCCATCCTGGTGCAGACGAGTGGACCAGACATGCACCCCAGACACATTGTCGCATATGCGAGCAGAGCTGTCTCTGGCCCCGAATCTGCATACTCACAAGCCGAAAAAGAGAGCTTGCAGCAGTCTGGGCCTGTGAACAATTCCACAATTTCATCATCAGAAAGAAATTCACACTCATCACAGACCACATGGACTCGTAGAAGAATGTTAAGCCAGACGTTTGAACATTTGTCTGGGGGTGAAGTTGAGGGGCTCTGTCTCTTTAAGGGACAGGCAGCTCACGTGGGTGAGCTTGAGAAAGGAAGGGGAGGAGTTGGAGGATGTTTGTTATAGTCCTACGGTGTCGCGTCCTTCCTTTAGATTAGGCCAACCAGGTCTAACAGTGCCTATCTAGGCCTGGATGCCTGGCACGAAACCCCTGCCTGAGTGATCAGCAATTCAAGAATGATATTGCCTCCCTGTGCATTATGAGGCTGTATAGGTGACCCCGAACCTGGTACTTCACTCAATACTGTGCGCCTCTGTGCAATCTTGCACTCTGCCCCCATATTTACAATGCCTCTACTCGCAATGGCTTCTTTCCCACGCACTACCAGTGCACCCTACCCACCTGTTACCCCTCAACAGCACTGTATACCCCTAATTCACATGCCTTTGGTACACGCAGCTCTGCATCATAACTCTCTCAGCTGTGAGCTTACGCCCACCCACACTGCTACCCACACCAGCACTCAGAGGTCTTCTGTCTACCCCACATTGAACCATGAGACGATAAGTGGAAACATAATATCTGCTAATGCACTCAGGGCCGGTATTCATTGCGCTAATCTGCTTTCAAAAAGCACTGTCAAATTCCCCACCTGCGCTCGGTCCCCTCCATTGTCCTAGGTGACATTAACATGCCCTGTGACTCGCTCGCCCACCTACAACCTGCCTATCATGTGCATGCACTTTACTTACTGCTGTGTTTTTGCCCTGCACCCAATGTTTTTATTATGATGCCTGCTCCCAATCATTTGCTATCGGTACCTGTGCCTAATGAGTTACTTATGATGCCTTCATGCAATGATTTATTATTAGCGCCTGTGCCCAATGAGTTGCCTATAATGCCTGCACCCAATGATTTATTATTGGCACTTGTGCCCAATGATTTATTTATGATTCCTGTTCCAAGCTCCCCACTGCTTCCCTCAAAACACGCAGAGTACATGCCCTCCACCTCCATAGTTCCTTGGCTAATCGCCCTACCCAGCGCCCTGCCTTTCGGCTCACCCAGCACCTCCAGAGGACCCCCTATTGTCTGCCCCACCAGCCCGGCTGGCTCCCCTACTGACAGCCTGCCAGACACCACATCCATCCTGAAGGTCCCCACTGTCCATCTCCCCCAACCCATCTCTCCACAGACTACGCGTCCTACAACACCAAAGACACCACACCTCTGACTTCTAGAACAGTCACCAACCAATTGAGAACCTGCTCCCCAGTCTGTAATGGGCAAGCCAGGCTACAACAACACTGATCCCGGACCCACACCCCTAAACACCTGCCCACCACTAGAACGGTCACCAACCAACTGAGAACCTGCTCCCTAGCCTGTACTGGGCAAGACAAGCTAAAACAGCTGAGATCCCGGACCCACACCCCCAAGTACCTTCCCACCCCCAAGCTCCCGAGGAATACTCCTACTCCCCAATGGACTGCACCAACCTCACCTGCCAATGCCTTCCAACCTCACATGCAGACTAGCCTACTGTCACCCTCAAATGCCACTCATCCTGATCACCTGACCTGTGACCTCATTAGCGCTCATTCGCTGTATGGTCATGCCTCTAACATACACAATCTCATACTGGAACGCAACTTAAACCTCCTCGCACTCACTGAAATGTGGCTACATGACACAGCAGGCCCCTCAATGTCCCTTGCCATACCAGATGGATACTTTATACTTAGAACAGACAGACTATCCAACATAGAAGGTGGAGTTGCTATTATACACAAGACCTCTGTCCCTATTAGGGCCTCCCGCTTGCCTCCTATACCAGGCTATGAAATCTTGCTCACCAAAATTTAACCTAGCTCCCAAATTACCATGAACATCTTCCTACTGTATCGTCAACCCAACAACCTTAATACTCCTCAAAATGACATCCCATCGATCATCGCACCGATCCTCAAAACCAACACCAATACCTTAATCCTGGGAGACTTCAACTTAGGGTTTAATGATCCCTCTAATCAAAAGGCCACAGCCCTCAGTACCACCTCATGAACCTTACTCAAGCCATTTCAGGCCCCATCCACTGCAAAGGGAGGACCCTCGACTGTATCCTGAACTGCAACCAGCCCATCATGAACTCAGCTATTGATGCCATCCCCTGGATGCACCACTTCCTGAACCTCTTCATCACATCCACAAACTTCACAATACCACACACAGCACATCCAGCATCTATCCTCCCATCACTTTGAGACACACCCTCAAACTTGCCAAAGAAATAATGGAACCACCATCAGTGCTTCGCTAGCTCTGATACCTGACAGTATGGACCAGACACTACTCTCACAGCCTACAATTCCTCCCTACTCAATGCCCTAGACCTACATGCCCCCTTCAAAACTGCAACTAAAAAGACAACCAACAACCATAACTGGTTTACAGAGGAATTAATCACCCTCCATAAACTGAAATGTGTCCAAGAACACCTATGGAGAAAAAAGTCTACCCACTTCCCATAAGGAAGCCTTTCTTACGACTGCCAAATCCTATAAAACTGCTATAATTACCACCAAAGCCAGCATCAACAACACCAGAATCAATGAGGATAGCTCCAATACTCAAGAACTTTTAAAATCTTCAAAGAACTTGAATCCCCAGCACCGCCCATAGAACGCTCTCCTCAAGACAAAGCCTGGTGCTCCCTGGTCCATTCTGCACTTGCCAAGAAGACACATAACCTCAGAGAGAAAACTATCCTCAAAGAATCCTTGCTTTCTCACAATGGTGTTCCTGCCACAGACAGATTGGCTCACCCTAAAATGCCCATGCCTCCCTTCCACTTCTCCCCTGTATCGTCAATGGAAGTAATCACCATCATCAATCGAGTGAAAACCTCTAATTGCAAAGGAGACCTCTGCCCATCCCATATCGTCAGCATGTGTGCAGAACCCCTCAATCCTATTATTACAACTTATCATTAATGCCTCTTTCAACTCCAACACAGTGCCGAAATCCATCAAAGAAGCCTGGGTCAGCTCCTTCTAAAATCTAAAATAAATTGCTTGCCACCACCCTGCGCATGAACTACCAACCCATCACGATGCTACCTTACCTACTTAAAATAATGGACCACACAGCCTACACACAACTCCAACCCTACAGGGAAGCCCATAACCTTCGAGGTACACACCAATCCGGCTTTAGAATAAGACATATTACAGAATCTGCCGTCCATGACCCCAAAATTCAACTTGACACCATCTGGGACACAGGCAACATCACTCTCCTCCTCCTACTAGACCTCTCTGTGGCCTTTGACCTTATTAACCATGATATCCTGTGTTACCATCACACCTCCACCTTCAACCTCTCATATTAAGCAACCAACTGGATGAACTCTTTTCTGAGTGAATGATCCTCCAGGATCTTCACAGGATCAGAAGCGGCTGACCCTATCCCTGTTCCTTACAGGGTTCCTCAAGGACCATGCCTCTCTCCCACCCTGTATAGCCTGCATACTAAGCCATTCTTTGACTAGTTGGACACCTTGAAATCCCCTACACCAACTTCGCAGACGACACGCAAATTCTCCTCAAACTCACTAGTAATCACTCTCTCGACTCAGCCAATATCAACCAGACTTACAGCATCATTCAAGCCTGGATAGCTATCCACCACCTATGCCTGAATGACGACAAAACAGAGCTCTCGATCTTAGGCTCCCCACACCGTCTCGAACACCTACACCCTGGCTTCGTCTCCTTCTACATCTATGCAAACATCACCCAATTGTCAAGCTCTGTAAAAACTCACCATGGCCAAACACGTAAAAGCTGTTGCCTCCTACACCACTTACTCCACCAAACTCATCAACCACTCCAGTAAATTCCTCCCCCCTAACAGCTGCATCACCCTGGCAAGGGCCATTATCAGAAGTAAATTGGATCATTGCAACGCCATATTCACGGGTACCTCCACCAAAAATCTAACCAAACTGCAATTGATCCAAAATATCACCCTCCAAGCTGTCTGGGGCCTAAAAAGAGCAGACCACATCTCTGAAGTGAGACATGAAGCTCAACAAACCTTGACCCAACCAACCGAACAGACTCAACGCTTAGTGAACATCCTCAAGGCTTTACATTTTCAAATGTATCTGCACTAGAGGTACAAAAAATTATAGCCTCTCTGAAACCATCAAACTGCCAGGGAGATAGCTGCCCAGCACAGGTCATGAAAGACACAGCCAGAGACCTGGCCCCATTCATCACCAACCTGATTAACGCCTCTTTTTCAAGTGGCATTGTACTTAGCAACCTGAAGGAATCCTGGGTACTGCCACTACTTAAACAACAATCATTAGACCCAACCATTCCCACTAATTACAGACCTATCACCACTGTCCCTTTTTTACTAAATATTCTGGATAGAGTAGCATACCTGCAAATACAAGACTACATGGAGACCAACAAACTCCTGGGGACTCAGCAGTCTGCCTTTAGACCTCAACATGGGACACAAACAGCCCTCATTGACCTAAAAAGCCAGATTGACGATCTCAAAGACAAAGGTCGGCTGGCTATCCTGCTCCTCTTCGACCTGTCGGCAGCCTTCGACTTGGTCGACCACACAGTGCTGTGTGATCATCTTGCTTCAGCAGCCCACTTTTCCAAATCAGCCATTACCTAGATTCATTTTTAAATAGGAGGACAAAGCACGTCTTCTTACCGTCCGCCTCAGCTGATCCCATACCGATTACCTGCGGTGTACTCCAAGGCTTGTGTGTTTCCCCTGCTTTTTATAATATCTTTAAAAAGCCCCTACTTGACGAACTGGACCGTCTGGGTGTCACCTACACAAATTATGCAGACAACACACAGATCCTCCTACCTATGACAGGCATCTACAATACTGATGTACAAGGGGGAACAAAATGTATACAATACTTCAGGCATGGATAGCCCAACATGGCCTCTGCCTGAATGATGATAAAACCGAACTTCTCCTTGTAGGCTCACACACCAGCCAACATCAACAAAATGAGCCCCACTTATGCCTTCATTAATATTGACAGTAACAACATCCCAATAGACAAAGAAGTAAAAACGTTAGGATTCTACTTTGACGCTAAATCCAATTTAAACAAACAAGTAAATATGACTGCCTCAGCCACTGCCTATACAGGAAAGTTGATTAGAGCCTGCAGACCATTGCTCTCAACCGAAAGCTGTCTTATCTTAGCAAGAGCAGTTATTATGTCCAAGCTGGACTATTGTAACGCCCTCTACCTAGGAGCTAACAAAATCGTCCTCAACAAACTCCAAGTCATGCAAAATAATGCACTTAGAGCTTCCTTAAATATACCAAGATATCAGCACATCTCAACTACTAGAAAACACCACAAATGGCTCTCTATAAAAGAAAAGATTTAACTTAAAACCTTGTGCCTCACATTTAAAGCACTTAATGCGACAGCCCCTCCTTACCTCACTGAAAAATTAACGATGAGATTCTCCACGAGAATTACCAGATCATCTAACACATTTAGCTTGGTGATTCTCGCTACAACCTTAAACGATTCGGAGGCTCTAGTTTTCCAGTCATGGTGGCCCAACTATGGAACACCCTCCCACAGAACATCAAATCTATTCAGATATTCCCTGAATTCAGAAGAAATATCATTACCTGGTTACTCAGCAAGAACTGAACAACAGCAACATAAGTCATACCTTCTGAGCAGATGATATCCGTAACATCTATCTAACTAGCTTCTGACTCCTATCTCTGACTGATACTGACTGAGTCTGTAAAAGTATCTCTGCACCTTATGTGCACATTGCAATCTTCTATGTGTATCCACATGTATAAATTACTGTACAGTGATTGTAAATGTATCATTACACCTTATCTGTATATATTATCCTTCTATGCGTATCCACATGTATAACGATTGTACCTTGACTGTATTATAACTGGATTCTTATGTCTGTAACCTTCCTTAGGCTTTTAGAGCGCCCGGATACCTCAGGGTAAGGCTGCGCTATATAAATTCAATAAACAAACAAACAAACTGGCTGCCCATCAAGGCACGCATCAAGTTTTAAATCCTCTCTATCACCCACCGTTGTATCCACAATACTGCACCCAATTACCTCGCTACACAAATCT
Organism: Ambystoma mexicanum; assembly: GCF_040938575.1. Classification (NCBI taxonomy): domain Eukaryota; kingdom Metazoa; phylum Chordata; class Amphibia; order Caudata; family Ambystomatidae; genus Ambystoma; species Ambystoma mexicanum. The sequence continues at coordinate 1,027,352,641 of NC_090931.1, read as the reverse complement.
CTAAAAAGAACAATCCCCGTAGCCTGAGGTCATCCTCTACATCCTCCTTACGACACCTAGATTCACAGACGTAGAGCGGGAGGAGCCAGCTTCAAATGTATTGCTCCCACTCAATGGAATGCACTCCCTCCTTCTATCAGAGACAAGCCCTCTTACCTGATCTTCAGCAAAAAACATAAAACCATTCCGTTCAAGAAAAATGCCTAACTGTACCCCCACGATTACAGTTTCAACCGCCAACCCAACAACGGCTCTTTGGCTACTGTCCTCTTCTCACCAATGTACAAATAATGTAATCCATTAACTGTTTCTACTTCAATTGTCTTTCATACCAAAGTAACCTAGTGATGTGATACTTCAGGGTTTGTGTGCTATCAAGAAATGAAATAAATAAATAAGATGCACATTTTTTACTGAGAAGGTTAAGAAAAGACCTTTGTGATTGTGCAGGGACGGTGTCACAGTATTTCCATCTTTTCAGTTGAAATGGGCCCCTGGGCTTCTGGGCCACAGTAAGCTGCCCCGTGTTGGCAGTCTTATGACACAGAAACACAGTGCTTTTATTTGGGTCATTAAACGTGCCAGTGCGCACATTATAGGCTGCCTTTTTGGCATCCATAGACCTGTCACCACCCTCTTGCAGTATCCAGCAACGTGCCTAGCAACTTGTTGGCTTTTTGTTCAGGTTAACTCGATATATGCACCTGGCTGTCCAAGAGCGATTAATAGCTTTCAGTGGACAATTATTGTTTCAACCACCCTGCTGGTTTCCTGTCCTGTGCCTGTCCCTGGCTCGTGATTCTCCACCTCGCTGCATTCATTTGACTTTAGCATAATTTAAACACCCGACTGGCACCTTTAGCGGTTTTTCCCAGCTCTAGATCAATGGAGGGCGGCGTGAGGAGGGTGGGGGGTGGGGGGGCAAACATCATGTTGAAATAGGCCGCCACCAGCCCTGACACATCTTCAGCTGACACTGAAAATGTAGCTATTTTGGCTATCTTAGAATACAGCTACAAGATCATGATTTTATTTATTTGCTATACCTGAACTAAGTGACAATTCTACACATATGAATGATTTCGCAATTATCAAAACAAATGAGTTCTCGTGTTGCTAACTTCATGTCAGTCCATTATTAAGTGAGGGGCTTAACATTCTGGAAGAGACACCTTTTGTTGAACATCCAGCAGGAAAACTCTTTGCAATGTATCATTTTATTCCAGTAAGACACAACTGAAACGAAACGAAAAAGGGACTTAAAGGAGCTCAGCCTTCAAGACTGGTGCAGGGTTTGCAATGGTAAAAATCACATGTGTATCTGTGTCAATAACAGATGTGGCATAACATGTTGCACAATTCTGCCCAGAACACTTCTAAGAAGTCGTACATTTTTAAACCACATGTAAAACCGACTTGTAATACAAAAGATAAAATAAAGTGAATGCCAAATAAATCTTTACTGTTTTGCTACTGGTTACTATGGTTTCAAGCACATACACGTATCATCGCATTAGGCGTTAACTGCATGCCAAATCCCATAACGGAAGAATGCAACAAAGCAATCAACAAAGAAAACGTAATATTTCCAATGACAAGATTCCTGCCAATGAAAGGTTTTCTTTAAGGTACATGGAAAGTGAAATGTATCATTAGATGCTGTTGAATTTCTTTTCTATGAAGAAGAGTAATCATTTTGTAGTAATGAGTATGCGCAACCATGCATAGCGAGGGAGCACAGAACCAACCAACAGCGGTTCGGGGAGAGGGGAGTTATTCCTTTTTTACAAAATTGGTCAAAATGGTGAATTCAACAGTACACTTTCAGCGAAAAAATAGGCAAAAAGCCACACTTTTCAATTGCTTATTTAAGATAGCAAATGTAAGAATCCAAAAGATGCCAGGTCACCAAAAGTACACCAATTCATTTTTCGTATGGTTGCGCCCACTTTACATGTTCACATTGCCAATATGTGAGGACACTGATGGTAGCTATGGCCAATATTGGCAGTATTGCTTTCCCCAATAATGCCAAAACTGCATGGTAGGAGGATGATGTCATGCTGACTGTGCCAATATAGGCCAGTATTGCCACTGAAAGTACGCACGTGTGTTGCCTTTGCTCAACAGTACAATAATGCAAGTACTGCAACTGTAAGAACAAAATGATGATGGTTTTTCATAATAATAAGGCTGGTAATGCCACTCTAAAAACATACACATGTTGGGAATTAACCAATATTGCCAGTAGTGCCACTGTAAGGACATACCACATTTCCCTTTCCCAATAACTCCAAGAAGGCAATGTCATGCTGTGAGTGTCAATATATGCCAATCTTGTTGACTTTGTCAATAATGCCAAGAGTGTTATTCAAAGAAGATGTTTTTTAGACTGGCTGCACCAAAATATGCCAGTAATGACACTGTGAGAACACACTGATGATGGCTTTGTCTAATAAGGCCAGTAAAGCAATTAAAAACAGATCCAGGATGGCTTTCATCAATAAGAGCAGTACTTCCATTGCAAGAAAACATGTGTGTTGCATTTGCCCAATAATGTGAATACTACCACTGTTAGTGCACACTTGTGTTGCTGTTTCCCAATAGTATCAGTATTCACATTTGAATTACACATTTGTGATGCCTTTGCCCAAGAATTTCATTGGTTTTGTCACTAGCACACTTGATGGGAATGACATTACTGGTGTTTGCATCATATAACCATCCCAAATGGAATCTGCCCTGACCACCTCCTTCCCCATCAATTTACACATACGATCCATGAATGCACATGCACACACACACACACACACACGCTCACAACATTTTCACATTCACATATCACCCACACAAGTGCACAAAGTTAATTTCTTTTTTTAATCAACTCAGTTTGAAGGATGGCCCGTGCCTCAGGGTTCTCAGCTTTGTCATCCTCTTGGGAATGTGCAGTAAAAGGTAGCAGGAAGGAGGGAGGGCATTTCATTGACACTTCGCTGCTTGAGTCCTGCTCATAACAGGGTCCGAAGAAAGACGTGAGCAGGGCTTTCAAATGAGTACGCCCATATGCTTTCTATGAGCTGAGCTCTCTCGTGCAATACACTGGTTTTAAGAGAAGATGCCTTTCAGGCCTCCCTCCACTTGCATAGTGCCCCAAACTGTTAAACGGGATATCATGTTGTGCCTCCTTTATTGTATATATTGGCCTAAGCCCAGTCGCTCTGCAAAGAAAACCGCGTTGCAAAGTTCCGATTCTGGATCGACTTCGCCGCCATTTTCGGTCCGTCCGCCATTTTGATTTCTATTCTGAAGTAATTCTGTGTTCTAAAATGGTGGACAGTGTTTCCCGCTTGTAACTGAGCCGTCCTGAACCTTGTACGTGAATTAATGTATAAACTGTTCCTTGGACGAATGTTTGGGTCGAGTAAAGAGACCTTGTCCCATGCCTGACTTGTACACAGAGGATTGTCTGCGCCAACAAGTCCAATCCGCGGACATACATCGACTACAATGTTATACAAATACTGAACGTGGACACTAGCGGAACTGCATTGCATAGGACATGTGTTAAGGCTTATTGTTAAATCCGAGAATACACTGTTGCCATTGTAACTTGTTTATATGTAAACTGAGGATGATCCATGAGCATATTTTTGGACAAACCGGAAGTGAACTCGGCACGAACTCTAGACCATGGATTATTAACGTGTAAAGGGGCTGGACATTGTAATTGGAAATGTATAAAATGTACAACTGTTTAGACGTCCAGTACCTCTCACTTCTCACACCGAAAGGGCTGGTATTTGCTGTGATGTACTGAGGGCCAGATAGCTATCTGTATCTGACTTTGTTTCTTTGTAACTGTACAGTTTTAGAATAAAGATCTGTGAATGTTTATAAACCCGTATTTGGTGTATTTCCTTTTGGGGTACTCAGCCTCGATATATCCTTTTGCTTTTACAGATGGCGCCCGAATATGGACCCTCAAGATTGATGCCATCTCGTTGAAGGTTGACGCGGCTATCAGAACGGGATCGGAAGGTGAAAAAGGGGGCCCCTTTCTTAGATGAGACGCGATACCTCAGCAGTACTGCACGACCCGATCCCTAGACGGTGAGCCTGCGGTCCGAGAAAGCATCTTGACGAGGGTCCATATATCGAGGTGGGCAGATTTGCCAAAATCTCCAACCACGTGGGACCTTTGTTAGTTCTTTGAAATCCGATCGGACCTCCTTAGGATTTGATCAGGTGAGTCGTGACCCGATTCTTAAGTATCCTGATAATTTGTTTTGTCGTATTACACTCGCGAGTACAATTATTGACCAGGTAACACCAGTATTCTGATATGCCTGGGAAATTGTCTGCCTGCTTCAGGGCGTTATTCCGCAGTAACAGACAATCTTTGGAATTTGGCCGACCGCCGCCAATGGAGGGTTCGCCGGCGTGTACTATGTACTGTAAGCACGGCATTGGTAGTATAGTGTTTAATGATATTTGGCACAGACAAACTAGACATGCTTCCGAACTTCAGTGGCCAATCAATGGTAGTTTTGACATTCCTTGTATTGAATATTTAGAATCTATATTATTAAAGAAAAAGGCTAGACCTGCAGCATTTGATGTATTACAGAATTGGAAGAAAGAAGCTTTGCAGCAACTTGAGAGTAAGGAAAAACATGCGAGCTGTCATATGACGAATGCCAAAAAAGCGTTGTTATATGGTCAAAATAAACAATCTGAGTCGGTTAGGAATATGGGTAGGGCTTTTGCACTTGGTATCCAGAAAATGTATCCTTCTAAAGACTTTCATGTATCTGATGAGCTGATTGACAAAATTCTGAATGAGCAAAGGTCTGGTGCCACTGCGTCACCTCCGTATGTTCCTCTTCCTGCTGTTTTGCCTCTACCTGCTGTTATTCCTCCTCCCGTAGTTCCTCCTGCTCCTCCTATTGCTGCTCTTAATGTTCAACTTCCTCCGGCTGTTGTTCCTCCTCTTGTTGTTGCTCCTCCACATGCTCCTCCACCTTTGCCTCCTGTTACGTGTCAGGTGGGTTTGCCTGCTGCACCAGTGATAGCACCTCTGTTACCGAATGTACAATATTTGCCTACTCTTCCTCTTCCAAGTGGTTTTGTGCTGCTTGTAGTTGATCGGGGAGCCGGGTCAAGAATTGTAACTCGTAATACTGTGTCTCCTGAGAGAAAGCATGAATTGACTGCATGGGCTAGACATTGCATGGAGAGGGGTGAACAAGCTGATGTTTTTGCCACACTCTCTAACTAATTTTCCTGTCCTGAGAAAAACGTTTTTATTGAAGGATTGGGAGTCCATTTACAAATAATGTGGGACAGGTTAAATGATATAGATCTCCCGCAAGAGTTAAGGGATCTGAATATTTTAGCATACTCAAGAGATACTGCGGAGAAAGTACATGAGCACGTCAAGAGGGTTTTTGAGTATAGAAGGGAGTTGGAAAGGTTACGGAATGAAGATATAGATGGTGATAGTTTGGACGCTATGTTAGTACAGAAATGGTTCTTTCCCTGTCGTAAATCGATAAATGAGGAAACACGAATTTGTAGAAAAGATGCGGTTAGTTGGATTTCAGACATGTCGATAACTCCCGTAGAAGTATATGACACGTTTAGTCAGTATACGCCAGAAATGCAGAGGAAAGTGTACAGGTAATGGTAGAGTACCTGCAGGATGAATGTATAAAAAGAAAGATTTGTTGTCCCGCAGAATTATTGAACATTTATAAGAGAGCTTTTTCTTTTGACAATTCTTCAGCTGCTTTAGCACTCGATCTAGCTCTGCTGCTCAGTAAGCGTTCGGAGTTGCCTACTTCTCAGTTTCCTATGAGAGAGGTTCCTCCAACATTTGTCCCAAAAGTTGAAATTCCCGCTAATGCTGTAGCAGGTACACCTGCTCAGGATATTCCTGCACATTATGTGTCGTTGTTCGTTCACGTCACGTTCTCGAGAACACCAATCTATTCCCGATATTAGGAAGAATCCGACAGGGTTCTACAAAGAGATTGAGCCTGTTTTGCAATCATCAGTATTTACCTTAAGCGATATTGATTTGTTATTTCCCGTACTCCTGCCTATTGACTTATGGAAACAGATTAGGACTGTGGACGATGTACCAGGGTTAGGAGATACATGGGATAATATGGTTAGACTCAATAGAGAAAGGCCAGCTGGAGAGAGACCGCCTCAGGTAATACTAACTTTGCCTGATAAAATAGTTACGAAATTGAAAACTATAATTCCTGAAAGAAGGATTATTTGGGACAAGCTTACTGCCTGTGTCCATGGGAAGTCTGAGGGTGCTACCGAGTTCTTTAATCAGTTCGAACAAGTATTCTCGGATTTCAGTGGACAAGATTTGAGCACAGAATCTGGGAAACGATTATTTGTGGACAAATTTGTGCGTGGATTTCTGCCTGACATCCAGTCGCAAATTATGTCTTCAGAGAGAGCTTGGCAAGCAAGGTCTCAGTCAGAAGTATTGCATATGGCTTAGTACTATGAGAATCGTGTCAATAACGAAAAAGTAAGAGTTGAAAAGAGAAAAGGAGACTTAAAAACAAAAGTTCTATTGCAGCAAATTGTTAGAGGCCTTAGAGGGGGTAATTCGCAATTCAGGGGTCAGTATGCTCCACAGGGAAATGCGCCATTGGGTCCTGTAAACATAAACCAGTGTGCTTATTGCAGACAAGTGGGTCATTGGCGTGCACAATGCCCGATCCTCCAACAGAGGTCGAATAACGCATTTGGAAACATGGGTAGACGATCCAGAGGCCGCCCTGGGGCAGGGGGTCCTGGTAGAAGTCAGTTTTCACAGGACTCGCAACAACCTTTTTCGCAGGATAATCAGGCACCGAGTGTGGATAATAGAAACATTTTTGATCAACCTTCTGCTGCATACCTCTCTGAAGAACTTCCTTTTCACGACATTCTGTTTCGTTAGGATTGCCCGAAGCAGGGTTTGGAACCAACGCCTATTCCCGTTAATCAGAATAGTCCCTACGTTGAGATGATAGTGGGAAATGGGAAACATCTATTTTTGATAGATACAGGGGCACATAAGTGTTCCATCGGCCATTCACGGGTTCCAAACATTCCACTGTCAGGGCAAACCAATGTTTCTGTAGGGTTTTCTGGCACACCAGTAGTCTGTCCGGTTTCTTCACCGGTACCGATTACCTTGGGTCAATTTTTGGACCACTGTCCATTCCTTTTCACTATGAACTGTGGAGAGAATTTGTTGGGCTTGAATCTGTTGAAGGAATTAAATGCTGTAATTCATTGTTCTTCTGATGGAGTGCCTTTGACGATTTCACCACCGCAACTTTCTGTCTCTCAGTTCTTGACCAGACCTTTGCCGTCGGAATTCAGTGATGTTCTGGAGTATTTATGGGCAATTGATGATAATGATGTCGGTGTATTACAAATTGAACCTGTTAAGATTGTTTTGAAACATGGAGTTAAAGTTGCCACGTATTCCCCAGTATAAGATTTCGGTTGATGGTGAGCAAGGTTTGAAATGCATAGTCTCTGATTTTGTGCATCGTGGGGTAATTGAGGAAATTGCAGGTAGTTTGTGCAATAGTCCAATTTTGCCCGTGTACAAAAGAGGCAATAATGCAATTCCTTTTCGTAATGAGATTGCTGCTCCACAATTTCCCATTGTGCCTGATGTGAAGACAATATTGACTATGATTCCGGCTTCAGCTACTCACTTTAGTGTTGTGGATCTTAAGAACGCTTTCTTTAGTATTCCTATACACAAAGATAGTAGATACTTGTTCGCGTTCACCTTAGGGGGACGCTCATTTACTTTCACCCGTGCGCCGCAAGGTTACACGGAGTGTCCTAGCATCTACAGTAGGGCTTTGAAAGAGCAGTTTGACACACTCGAGTTGCCTACCACTTGTACACTGCTTCAGTATGTCGACGAACTACTCTTAGCTGCTGACTCAGAGAGCGCCTGTAAGGAGGGCACCGTGTTGTTGCTTATCCACTTAGCACAACATGGACACAAAGCTTCACTCAAAAAGTTTCAGTATTGTCAACAGAAGGTTGCCTATTTAGCCTATCTCCTGTCAAAGGAGGGAAGACGGTTGACGCCAATGTTCCCTCTAAATATTTTTCTCCATGTGCGGAACTGGTTTGCTGTTGTGCACAACTGACTAATGAGGTAAGCCACTTTGTGAGCATGCGTATTTAGTGAACTACCATTGCAGAAGAGAGTTTGGAAAGGAATGTCCTATTCTGAGCCACTGCAGTTCTTGACAAATCCTACAACACCTTTTCCAAACACATAAGCTAAAATAAAATGTCATATGTGATTAAACAGAAAACTCATAAACCAGTCCAAGACTTCAACATCTGCCACAGTACCTTTCAAACATTTTATGCCACTGGAAAATCACTAATATGTACCACAAAACACAAATATCTTTTGTCATACGCTAATGTGGCTGTCAAGAAATTCAGACAGAATTCAACATTTGCCAATGGATTAAAGGCAATTAAAAGCAATGCGTCAAAAAACATGCTGATAGGAGTTCAAGTGCCACTTTACAGAAGTAATTCAAGGGCCAGGATACCATACTTCTAATAATGTGTGTAAGGATAATTGCATCAGAATAACTGCACCTCAGAATATGATCATCAAAAATTCATGTGCCTCTTCTTACTATCCACAGTACGTTGTCCTGTAGGTAGTGATAAAACCAGCCTTACAGCTAAGAGACATATACACCATCCATTTTTACTCCCTAAAAAAATGAAAATGTCCCCAACAAAAACGAGAAACAATGAAAATGTTGTTAGTGACAAGTAGAGCTCTAATAATATTAATGCCTGATCTTAACAGGAATTTTAAGGGGAAGAACATCTTTTAATAAGCAGAAAGTATCCCTTTTGGCAAAGCCAATTACTTTTTTACTCCCTAAAAACGCATTTGACTCAAAGTAGGAAGCGAAATTTGATTAGAGCGCTGCTTATACCCCTGACATAGGAAGTTAAATGTCATGCCACATAATAAAGTCTAAAGTTTTGCCCACCCTTCCGCACCGCAGCCTAGATAAAATTAAATAAGTGCCTTAGTGAGGTTTATTATGGAGCTGTGCTGAAGAAAATCACATTATATGCCTTTTAATAGCATCACTTCATCAGAGATACAACTGATTGAGTGCCTTCTTCTGTAACTATGGAACCCTCTTCTGTATGTCTTTGTTATCTGTTAAATAAGAGGCAGAGGGATGCTAGAGACGCTACACACAGAACACATGGTAATATTGAAAAACCTTCAGCAGCTGAGCATAGAAAGAAAAAGAAGGTGCTGTTGTCTAGATGGATACTAGAATTTCCTATCCTTTAGCAAACAAGCAACACATTTCCTTTAGTGTACTGCCAAAATGTCTGACTTGATTTTTGAAATTTGATGCTTTGTTAATCTCCCGCAAGGAGTGATGACCTATGCTCTTCCACCCATACCCTTCCCCCGCCCCTGTGCTAGCCTCCAGTACTGGTTGATAGAGCACTGTAAAACGTGAGGGATTGTAGCAGTAAACACTCACTGGGATATTTGCAGATCCACAATACTTTGCAAGCAGGGCATATTTAATGCTTCAACATATGTGCATTTGAAGAATGTCATGACTCTACATGTACACAATTCTTTTGCAGTGCATACAAGATTGTTTGCAACATACCCCACCCGTATATCAATCTGTAGGATTACACAGTGCTCAGTGAAACCGTTTTTGTATAGCAGCGAGTTACCATATAATGTGTGGAGGTCTATGCCCAAGGGAACTCTGAACACTTGAAAACGAGGCAGTTTATTTGAAAAGCATTCTTCTGTCTGAATATCCAGTGCCTTGATACTATGGACAAGTAATCCCAGGCAAAGTCCATACCCATTATCCCTTGTTGGCAAAGTAAATGATATTGCAATGTTGCTCTCCACTTATAGGGTAAGGTTAGTAAAGCAACAGTAGGAGACACTGAGCATCACATTGGTCTTCTCAAAATCCTTACAGGGCAAATTTATATTGGTTTTATAATGCGTTTACTTGCAAGGGGGCTGGTCCAAAGCAATTGTGTGACATATGTACAAATAAGAGGAAGCATGGGATAAGATTACATATCCAGGTAGCCTGCTTACTTACAGTCAGTATCCGATATTTGAGCTGGTAGTTCGAGTGTATAGTGTGGGTGACGCTTTAAGTAAGGCACAATGAGTTACAGAAATTCTGGCATGTGAACGTTATTCATATTACAACAAACATAAAACAAGTGGATCTAGGTACACGTCTGCTAACCTTTTGCAGAGCCAATAGAGGAAGAGTCAAGGTTGTCCGATACTATCTTAACGTGTTCTGGGGCCGAAGTTCGAGTCAGAAGGTAAATGTGTGGTAGAATCAATCTTAGGAGTCATGGGTGGGGAGGGAACATTATTTGGTTAATGTGTGCAGGCATATCTTGGCTAGATTCTTCTGTTCATGGAGCCAGTTTTTCATGTTAGTTTTTAACCTCTTATGTGTGTATTTTGCTGCTGTTCGGGATTTTAGGTGTTTACGGCCACCTTTGCATAGTAGTGTAATGCAAATAAGCGGAATATCAAGACAAGTTGCTTATTTTAAGAGAAAGACAATTTCAAGTAATTGCTGTGGCTAGTGCCTTTTACATCTTTTTGCCTAGGTGAGAATTGTCTGTGTGCGCTGCTAAAAATCTTCTGAGCGGCACCCAGAAGGAAGCTGGGCAAGCGCACATGCGCACAGCTTAGAGGGAACACTGGTTGACGCCTGAGCGGATAAAAATAATTTCTAGCATGTCTGTCCCAAATACACAGAAGGAAGTCAGAGCCTTGATAGGAATGGCATCTTACTGCAGGCAGTGGATCTCAAACTTTTCCTTAGTGATTAAACCAATGTTGGCTTTGACGAAGAAGGGCATTTCTTCGCCATTACTGTGGAACTTGGAACACCAGCAAGCATTTGGTCTGCTCAAAACTGCATTATGCTCAGCACCATTTTTGGGCACACCAAACTATGAAAAGGCCTTTGTGTTGTATGTGCATGAACGTGATGGATGTGCTTTGGCTGTATTAACGCAGGAACATGGAGGGAAGAATAGGCTGTGCGGCTACTTTTCTTCCGCCCTGGATCCTGTTACATACGCTTTGCCAAGATGTTTGAGAGCTGTTGCTGCTGCTGCTGCATCCGTAAAACAGAGCGAGGGAATGGTCCTAGGCCATGCTTTAACCCTGATGGTACCTCACTCTGTAGATGTTCTATTAAACAGAACACAAACGCAACACCTCACCTCCGCACGATTAACGAGATATTAATTGATCTTGTTTGCACTGCATATTCAAATAAAGAGGTGTTGTGTCCTTAATCCGGCTGAACTTTTACCTTTCCCGCAAGGTACTGCTTGCAGTGACGAAGAGTCACATGATTGTCTTTACACTACAGAGCAAGAGACGAAAGGCAGAATCGATCTAAAAGATACTCCTTTGAACAATCCACAAAGGGAGCTGTTTTGTGATGGCTTCTGTTTCAAACTCCCGGATGGTACATCCACAGCTGCTTATGCAATCACCACATTGAGCACGGTCGTGGAGACCAAAAGAATCACGCATAACTCCGCGCAGGCCGCAAAGATTATAGCATTGACCGGAGCTTGTGAACTTTCTGAAGAGCTTATCGTAAATATATATACTGATAGTCAGTATGCTTTTGGAGTGGTTCACAACTTCGGCAGACTTTGGGCAGAGCTAGGCTTCTTGACCTCACAACGCACTATGGCACCTTGATTGTACGGTTACTCTAAGCGTTTGCACTCCCAACTCAGCTAGCAATTATGAAATGCGCAGCGCATCAGAAGATCATAGATAATGTAGGAAAATGGAACGCTTTTGCTGATCAGATAGCCAAACAGACTGCCACTGATCTCTCTTCAGAAATGTATACTTCAAGGGAAGCCATGTATGCCTGTACTTTGGATGAGGGTATTGAATCTGTGAAAAACATTCAAGCTCATGCCACGTTAGAGGAATCTAAGAAATGGGCTGAGGGTTTTGCAAAATTGGATGATGATGGGTGTTGGTTGGACAAAGTAGAAGGCAAATGGTTACTGCCTGATGCATACATTACGATGATGGTCGCTATGGCTCATGGTCCCACCCATATCTGTGCACGAAAAGTTACCAGAATGTTGCAAAATGTGTGGGTAAATGATAAAAGCTCTAAGGTAGCCGAGTGCGTTGTCCAAGGATGTATGATTTGTTTGCAGCATAATGTGGGAAAGGGCGCATCGACTCCTAGGGGAAGTTTTGGTCCACCTTCTGTCCCCTTCGAGGTTATACATTTTGACTTTATTGAAATGGAGCGTTGCAATAACTACAATTACATATTAGTGGTTATCTGCGCCTTTAGTAAATGGGTTGAAGCCCTTCCTGTCAAAGATGCCACAGCTATGACAACGGCGAAGACCATGCTTAAGGAATATTTTCCTAGGTTTGGTTTGCCAAGAGTCACCTGGTTGGATAATGGTCCACATTTTATCGCTACTGTAATTCTGCAGATATGCGCAGGATAACAGATCGATAAATGGTTCCATTAGGCCAGACACGCTCAGAGTGCTGGTTTAGTAGAAAGACACAACGGCATCATCAAAAACAAGCTCGCTAAGACGTGTGCCGGTACCAAAATAAAATGGCAGGACGCCTTACTGATCGTGTTATTGTCTATGAGAATGACCCCTCAAACTAAGACTGGCCTCTCTCCATTTGAGGTGGTCATGGGTAGGCCAGCGAACATTTGGAACCTGCCTAGGCCCCGCTTGCTACGCGACATTGAGCATGTACTTCTTTCTGATTATTGCGGACAGTTAACTAAAAATCTGCATTTGATTTACCAACAGGTGCTAGAAGCTCTACCTGTTAGGTATGAGGGCCCAGGCCACAACATATGGCCGGGGAGCTGGGTCCTCATCAAGTCGTTTGAACAATCTTCTTGTCTCGCACCTCATTGGCGGGACCCGCACCAAGTTCTCCTGGTCACACAGACAGCGGTGCAAGTGGATGGCAGGAAGCACTGGATCCACGCGTCCCACATCAAGAGGATTCCTTTCCCTTTGCCACATGATACAGAAGACACAGAACCCCTCACCAATACCGTAACCAACGATCACGAAGCATCAAACAGCATCGAGAGTGCATCAGAGATTCTCCCTGAGCCCGTGGGGCCTGGGGAAACAGCTGTTTCATCTCCACACTCTCCAACAGATCCTTTTTCCACCAGTATCAAATCCTGTGTTATATCCTGCTTTGAATTCACTGCTTCCATCAGGAAGTAACGACACGTTGTTTGCAGATCACTCAGTACCAGGGATCACAAGGTACGATCTGCGTCCGAGGAGTTAGACTTACTGCACGGTTCGGCTGTGCCATCAATGAAAAATCATCGAAGGGCTTGTCTTTTTGGCCCGATCTTTTGTACGTAAGGGGGTTCTGTTGGCTAGGGTTTGGTAAAGGACTAAGAAAACGCTAGATCTGGAGATCACCAGCAAATTAACTTTGGTGAATCCGTTTGAAGAAACAATACCTTCAACAGCTCCCACTCATACAGAACAGATAAGAGACTGTGTGACCGACCGAAATAATGAACAATCGAATGTGTGGGCCCCGAAAACGTATTGTTGTCTTGTGATTACGTTAACTGGTTTCACAATAGTCATTGCTTTAGGATTTTGGTATTTGGAAGAAGTACATCCGCTTGAAATTCTGTTACCCACTGAAAATGTACCTACTGTTTCTACACCTTTTGTGCATCTGCACACTCTATCTCCGAGAGACTCTCAGCACAGACAGAGTTACCATAACAATACTCTATTACTCATTATGTATGCTACACATGCCATTTTTAATAAGTCCAATTGTTCGGTCTGCTGGCATTTACCGTACACGGGGATAAGGGCTTGGTTGGTATATTCATCCTTTACCTTTGACTACTGCATACTATGCTTCTCTAAGGGCACTATTCTTTGGTCGATGGAACGATAGCATCTCGGGGATCTTTGATGGAACTGACTTGAATGCTTTTGAGAAACGTGTTCTCACGCCCCTGGGATGCTCACTCTTTGCGACTAGGAGCAAGCCTAATGTTGCTTCTATTAGGCCTTCTGATAGACTGTCCCATCCTTTTCAATCTTTGATTTCTTTTAAGATGGCTCCTATAGGCAATAGGGATGCCACGCCACCTTCTTACACTGTCAACCAAAGCCCCGATTCAGTTTCTTTCTGCATACAGAGGAATGGTACTCAGTCAATGGGTGATTTCAAGGGTTGCGCCAATGTTTCAAATTTGACTAGTGAGGACAGACCTTTGTATGTAGGCGAACCTGTCTACTTTGTTTGCGGTAATGTAGCATTTCCATGGTTACTGCGGGATTGGCAGGGAACCTGTTATTTAGGGATTCTGTTACCCGGGGTATTCATTGCTAGGACTGTAGAAATTTCAAAGGCTCGTCCACGGTGGGATGAGAATGGGGATACTTCAGCACAAGTTCTGGGCGATGTAGCTAAATCCTTCGTGCCATTTTGGGGGCAAATACTGAACTCTGAGGATATCAGAAGACTAGTGAGAGTACTGGAGAGGACCATCAACCGGACCACTGACATACTCTATAACATGACTTTAGAACAAAAAGCAATAAGGTTAGTGGAACTTCAGAACCAATTGCATTGGACATCATCCTGGCTGAGCGTGTTGGGGAATGTAAATTAGTAGGGTCCGGTTGCTGTGATTTCGTGCCAGATTCCTCCCCAACTATCATTAAGGCAATACAAAATCTGCACATTCTCAGTTCAGAAGTGCATGTTCCCGAGGGAAACTGGGATCTTAGCACTTGGTTCTGGGACTTCTTGCGATCTTGGGGATGGAAGCTACTTTTGGTCTTGCTGATTATTTTAGGTATTCTGTTGTTTTTCTGTTGTTGTATACAATGTCATCCTGGTATGTGTTCGATGTTAAGAGGATGTTGTGCACAAGCGATGGGTACATTAGGACACAAGGTATACGCCCCAGAGAATATATCTAATGAATTTGTGCTGAAGGCAATCTCAGTATCTGACCTCATGGCAATTGATATCTCTGATAGTGATTCAGGATGTAAGGACATTGAGACGTGGAGTTATTCGTAAACTGACTAGAAGTAGTTTAGCACTTGGCTTAGGCCAAAAGGAGGGTTTGTTAAACGGGATATCATGTTGTGCCTCCTTTATTGTATATATTGGCCTAAGCCCAGTCGCTCTGCGAAGAAAACTGCCTTGTAAAGTTCCGATTCTGGATCAACTTCGCTGCCATTTTAGGTCCGTCTGCCATTTTGATTTCTATTCTAAAGTAATTCTGTGTTCTAAAATGGTGGACAGTGTTTCCCGCCTTTAACTGAGCCATCCTGAACCTTGTACGTGAGTTAATGTATAAACTGTCCCTTGGCCGAATGTTTGGGTCGAGTAAAGAGGCCTTGTCCCATGCCTGACTTGTAGACAGGATTGTCTGCTCCAACAAGTCCGATCCGCGGACATATATCAATGACAACGTTATACAAATACTGAACGTGGACACTAGCTGAACTGCATTGTGTAGGACATGTGTGAAGGCTTTTTGTTAAATCGAAGAATACACTGTTGCCATTGTAACTTGTTTATATGTAAACTGAGGATGATCCATGAGCATATTTTCCGACAAACCAGAAGTGAACTCGCCACAAACTCTAGACCATGGATTATTAACCTGTAGAGGGGCTGGACAATGTAATTGGAAATGTATAAAATGTACAACTGTTTAGGCGTCCAGTACCTCTCACTTCTCACACTGAAAGGGCTGGTATTCGCTGTGATGTACTGAGGGCCAGATTGCTATCTGTATCTGGCTTTGTTTCTTTGTAACTGTACGGTTTCAGAATAAAGATCTGTGAATCTTTATAAGCCCGTGTTTGGTGTATTTCCTTTTGGGGTACTCAGCCTCAATATTTCCTTTTGCTTTTACAAAACGAAGGTCTACACTTCGTCTTACCGTGCAGAGAGTGGGCACTCATTATGCCAAGCACAGTGCTCCTGAAATGGAGTCCTGTGCATGACAGACTGAGTGGATAATATGAGGGGTGGTGCTCCAATTAACATTATGCATCACCTGCCACTGGCAGTGCTGTGCAGACTCAAGCACATGATACAAAATTGCATGACTGCAAACAGTATCAGAGATGTTCTTCGGTCTTTGGGACCAGACCTTGTACTGTTCTGAAAGCTGTCTTTTTTTAAAAAACATTTTGTAAGTCATGCTTGTACAGTTTAGGCCAAGTGCTTGAGTGAAGCGGTCCAAGGTGCAGGGTAATATTATCACAATAAATGAAACAAATGCCTAGACAGAGGTAAGAGGTCATTATTTTATTTCTTCACAATTTCTTAATAATTCACAAAGGATGGTTAAAAACAAGGAAAGACAACGTTCTCCGGTAAAACACACAAGTGTATATGTTTAATCCTTAAAGAGTCACTAATCGTAAGGGTTGTGGGCAACTGTGAGGTCACCATGTGTCTAGGTGCTCAATGGCACTCAAGAATGTATATACACGATCATAGGGTGCCCCACAGGTTCCTTGAACAGTTCTGGTCGTGGCCACAATGTCTGGCTAATTCAGGAATTAGGGTTTTTAGTAGCCAATGCCTCATTGCTGGCGGGAGGCGGGGAGATGGTTTGAAGCTCAGCTAGTTAACATAGGCATCGTCAGTGGGTGATGATATGATATGTTATTTATAACGCGCTTAATGTCCAGAGGTTTCTAAGCGCGGACGCAGGGATCGAACTTGTATTGCTCCGTGTCGTCTTGCTTCCAAGGCGAACACGTTGCCCCTGAGCTATCCTCCCAAGATGCAGTTGTAACTGCCATGGGTTTTCCCCCGCAGTGCCAAGGCCTTTTTTGGTGATTTCACTATTTCACCATGCAAAGCCTTCTAACATTTTCTCCTTCATTCTTTACTTGTATACCAGCCATTGATCAAATTAAAGACCATATAATCACACAAATATACATAACCGTTTAATTGACAAACATCAATAAGCATTACATGTGCCCATGCAAATAGCACTAGGGTAAACACTGCCCTAGCGCCAAAACATTCTTTCAGTGCATTTTTGCTCCAGGACAAGTGACTAGGACTAAGGCAAACATTGCCCTGGTGTGAAAATGCATTGAACGTATATGTTTTTTGCAATAGGACTAACTGCTAATTGCACTTGCCCCAATGTTAAACTGCCATATAGTACAAAAGACAGTGAGAACTTTAAGTTACCATTCAAATGTCACCTCAAAGCATTCAGCGGAAATCTCAGTTTGCCTGCAGAAATCGTATGCCACTGTCAGCCATTCATTTCATGTACTTTTGAAGTGGGCTTCAGCATTTTTGTTTGATGAAAATAAAAACATATCACGTTTTCAGAAATATGTCCTATCCGACTGGTACAGTCGAGGTGCTGCTGAATACCCACGGTCCTGCCGTATAAGAAGTCATTGTGACGGCCCTGTCTTGAAAGATCGTCAGAGCAGCCAAGATTGTGAACTCCACCAATGGCTGCATATTTCTGACATACGGTGTAATGTATTCCAATTGCTGGGGCCAAATACTGTTGACTGCACTTCTGATGCCAAGAGCGTCATTGATGCTTATTATGGCTATAGCGGTATGTGGTAAAAGTGGCACTACCAAATTATAAGTTTTCTCCATGGGAATGGAAGACTACGAGGGCTCCATGGGAATTCTGGAGGAATTACCCTGGATGGTAATTCCACAGCAATAATTCCGCCAGTTTCTGGTGCTCTTCAAGCCTTAGCACATTGGAGAGGAAGGGTTGAAATTGTCCAGCATTATGTGCCCAGAAGCCCAACTTAATGTCCTGAATGAAGCAAGGGCGGTAAGGAGGGCGTTGTGCACCTAACGCTTGGGAATTTGACCCCTAGGTCCCTAACTCTTTTAGCATCTGTGGGTGTAGCAAAGAACACTAACATTTTACCATGCTTTTGGCGGGCCAAACAAACTAGAAGTTGCCATTTCCAATATGAATGTATTCAAAATAATAAAGAAATATCTAACTTTCCCTAGGTATGGGTTTCCCTACCCAACACAACTAACTAGGGTGCTTGTCATCAGTTGTGAAGTCCAAATCAAATCTGTCCTCCATTCAAAACTAAGCTGCACTGATCCTACCACTAATGTTAAACAACTAAAGTCCATGAGAATGACTTTCTTCTCCTGGGGTGCTTTATCAGCAAGTCTTTATCAATTTAGAATTTTCAGATAGTTCTTGACTATCTCTTTCAACACATTGTTCAATTCACTTACGCAACTATTTCACACCCATGAGTTACCCTTCTGTATGGATGCTCTGATATCTTGAGGTCCTTTCACTGTGATCGTCCTTCTTGCAGGAAATACAATGGGCCTCATTAGGACCCAGGCGGACTTCGCGGTGCTAAATGCACCGCGAAGCATGGCGGAAAGCCGCCGATAGCGCCATGGGGGTTGGCGGATTTACCGCCCCATTCCGACCTCGGCGGAGCGGTAAATCCCCAATCCCCATTCTGCCCTTCCCCATTCCCATTTTTGCCCCATAGGGTATAATGGGAGTGGGGAAGGAGTTAATTACGCCACCGTAAAATACGGTGGCGTAATTAACAACGAGGTCCCGTAGCGCCATGGTTTTCTCCGCCTGGTAAAACCAGGCGGAAAAGGCCGCCATGGCGCTACGGGAACTCGTAGTATGGCGGAGAGGTACGCCATGCACTACGCTGGCGTAACACCCTCTCCGCCAGGGTCCTAATGAGGCCCAATGTCTCTCTCTGTCAGAATTCAAAGTTATTCTTTGAGGCTTACAAACAATGTTTTCCTCAGTACCAGCCTTGGTCCTCTTTTCACTTGGCTTTTCACTGGGACCTTTATGATATGCCCAGTAAAGTTGATTCCTATTCTCTGAGCTTTGCATTTCACTGGGACGAGTATGATGAGCCCAGTACTTAGCCTCACTCTGCTTATCACTTTGTATTCTAGTGGGACGAGTAGGCTGAGTCCAGTAGTTATTCTCACTCTTCACATCACTTTGTACGCTACTGGGACGGGTATGAAGAACCCAGTATGTATTCTCACTTTGCTTATCACTTTTTATATTACTGTGATGAGCATGATTATTCCAATCATTATATTCATTTTAGGACTGTGGCTATTATTATTATTATTATGCCAATCGTTATCACTGCCTCTCTCTCTAGTTCTCCCGCTCTCCTTGTTACCTTCCTTGTATTGGGGCCGTGACATTGGGTCAGCGTTCTCCTCCTTTGCTTCTCTCCTTCTGGTCAGGATGGTTTGTTTATTCAGCTCCCCTCACACACTTTGGCATGCTTCTGTTAGGTGTTAATGACTATGAGAAGGCTTTCCTCTCTCTCTCTGTCTCAGCCACAACTTCTGAGTTGCGTGTCCCTCTTGGGACTACCTTCTGGCTGACCGACTCTCTCTGGTCTTTCCTTTGAATAGTGTGGCTCAGACACTTGTTCCTCCCAGCTTCCCCCTGCTTGGGAAGAAGTGTTACCTCATGTTTTCCAGCGCCCCTCTCACAGCTTGTTTGAAACTCGTGTGTTTCTCTCTTGCTGGCTCTCTCGCCTCCCACTCTTACGATGCTGCTCTGGGGCTTCTGCAGTGTCTGGTGGAAGTCCTTCTTTAGTTTCCGAGTCATATTTGTTATGACTCGCTTGGGTTTCATCATCACATTACCAGGTAGGCACTTATCTTTAGATGGGACATCACAGTAGCAAATGTACAAAGATTCTTCCTGCTTTCTTTGAGTGGGCTTGCTGTTGGTGGTGTATGAGTTGAGGTGGAAAGGGAGTTCATTATCAGAACGGGAGTCCTTGTCCCCATGGGGAGTCTCTCTCATTGAGGTGCCGGTTTGCCTCCATCACTAGTGAGGGTATTGCATAGTGGGCTCACTTCCCTAGCCTCACAAGGAAAGGCTCCCCTCTGGGTATAAGTGACTGAATCCCTTGATTCTCAACAGAAGCAGCAGCTTCTCTCAGCTCCACGTTGATAGGGTGAAAGGGGTGGGCTAAGGGAAGACACATCAGGAGAATGTAAGACTGCGATTTGATAGATACATCGCAAAGGGGGAGATAGTGGCGGATGAGGTGGATGGGTGTAGGGGCAAAGCCATCCCTCCATGCCTAGATGAAAAATGTGAGCGGGATCGGGGAATAAAGTAGCAAAGAGAACCATAGTGCAACCAGCACAGGAGTCTTCTGCTTGGCACAGTCAGACCGGAATGAGGATTCCAAGTTCCAGTGGGCAGATATTGCTTGGAATCCTCTTTCTGGATTGGATGAACCAAATGGAACACTACAGTAAAGGTTGCTAATGCGGTGGAAATACCCTTTTTTACATTTCAGTAGTCATTTACTGTTCTGAAAGATGCCCTTTTTTACATTTCTGTAGTGAAGGTATTTCCTCTAGATTACTGCCAAAAGCGGAGGGAAATAAAGCTGCAGAATTAACATCCACAGTAATTCCTCTAAAATCCCCAGGGAGTTTTATGGACTGTTTTTCAATAAATAATGATATATTAAATGACAAGCCTTTAAAAACACATAAAAACAAGTGAACATACATAAAGTCGTACAAATACGGCAATACAAATATAAAACCTATTTCAAATTAAAAAATCCGACAAATAAATTAACATATGCATAATTTGTTGTAATACAGAGAAGCAGACCATACAAATACGCAGATTGTTAGAATGTCACTTAAAAAGTTATTATACATTTCACGTACATATTTAATCTGTTTATTGCATATATGCATAGCAGCCAATGTATGGTGTTCTAATACCCATCACACCATATAGTATTTCATGTATAGCAAATAAAAAATGTGACATGACACTCAGTAAAGTTTTTATTTATTTATTGTTTATTTATATAGCGCTTATACACCAGTGAATTGCTTCAAAGCGCTTCGAGGCGGGAAGGGAACAAGGAGTACAGTAATCATTCTTAGGCCTTAAAGATTCCGAATGAATATAAACAGAAATACTAGCATACTAGGCCTGGCGACAATTCTCCTAGTGCGAGTGCATGAAGTGGTACAGTTGAGAGATTGGGTTTATATTTCAACAAAGGAAGCATGTTCCATGCGGCTCCTGCGGGGTACGCGGTATGTTTTGTACCCAGGGTACATTTGGGCACTTCAAAGTGGCCAGCAAGCTGTGCTGGGGGGCAGAGTAGTCCCAGGCTATTGAAAGGGGACTGGCAAAGGTTCAGGAACAGTTGGTCGTGATAACAAACGTGTTGTTGTCCCAAACCTTTACTGGTTGGGTGGTGAGGGGACCGTGTCATGCCGCCCAAAGTGGGGAAACAAGTGTGGGGCAGGGGTGCAGTAGCTCAACTTCCAGCTGGCAGCACACAGGGAGAGACAGTGGGGCCGCAATGGTCTCTGGCCCCATTATCTTAGGCAGTGGATAGTGCGGGTAAGGGGTGGGTGAATTGGAGCGCCCCTCACTGATGAGGACACCTGGATCTTCCAGAGCAGACTCATGCAGTCCCCGGGTATCTGCAATGTTTTGGCTGTATGCAGTGTGTAATGGGGAAGGAGGAAGTGTGCCTCATCTGTTTCTTGAAGGTCGCCTTTCTCTGGGTAGGCCGTTTCCCCATGGACCCCATCAGTGCGTCTTCAACGTTGTGGCCCGCAGTTCCATTTTTGACCAGCAGGTGGCAGGGGAGTTCACCATCTCAGGCTTTTTTTGCTGGGCAGCGGAATATGAGAGGTAGGTGGCAGAAGTTGGCAATGCAGGGAGAATATATAATTAATATATATTATGGTGAGTCGGACTCCCATAGGAATCCCTCAAAATTCTATTGTTAATAACTTTTGATTTGAGTTACGGTTTTGGCTGAAATTTCGAAAGTGATTAAAAACCTGTGATCCCCCCGAACTCCCCACCGCTCCCGCCAGACTGCAAAGTTTCGTAAAGATTTGTTAAAAAATGAGAAAGTTATTAGGCAAGAAATAATTCTTTCTCTCAAAAGTGCAGACTTCCCCTTCATTTTCCCATAGACAAACAAGGTAAATGTTTACCAAAGCGCACAGCACAAACTGCCTGATGGATTTGGACCAGGTCCAAAACAAGTTGAGCATGAAGTGTTGACTCATGATCCATTCGTGGTTTGGGGTTATTCCGTGCAGTAGTTTTTTAAAATATTTGAAGGAGAAGGGTGAGCCCCTTCCCAAATTGAGATATTTAGGGGATTTACACAAAACCGGATGTTGTTAGAAATTAAACCACTGCCATCTTTTTTTTTCTCTCGATGCAAGCGATATCCACGGCTATAGCTGAGGATATGGGAAAACGAAACACAGGAAAAAAGCTATTTGCAGTTCAAAAACATGCAAATGCCTTCAGGCTAGAGGTGGGGGAGTGGTGTAAGAGTATTTAGCATTATTTTTATGCAGCACCACTGCATGGGTTTGGTGCATTGCTATAATGCGGTACAGCAAGGCATGTGTTGCCAGTGTGACATGGAAATGAAAACAGGCTATTCAGTCAAAAACGATTTCTACATCTAAAATGCAAATAATTATTTCACAGTTAAAAGCATATATTTTTTTCTCACCTGAAATTCCTCTGTTGCAGGAGACACATTTGAGGATTAATGAACTAACCTCATTAACAATACTAACATGATTCTAACTCATTAATAATATAATGTGTTCTCCAGTGCAAAATGAGATGGAAAAGACAGGCTCTGAAAGTCATTTTAAAAGCGCATCCAGATTTATTTTTTCTTTGCTTCCATCTGCACTCTGTCCACAATATTTGCAGGAAGCAAAGACTCGAATAAGCAGGAAATCAGTTTGGTTACAGTTGCAACTGTATGAGCCAAGCCATTGTTAAAGAGAAGGAGGGTAGGACATGATAGAATTTCATTGGTTGAACTCGTTTGGCAGGCTGTAACAGAGCTTTGCTAATGAATCTCAGGGAAGAAGAGAGGGGAAGACATTTTACACAGCTGGGAGAAAGACCTGGCTGGTGGCTGGGGATTTTCCTGATTGAAAAAGCAGATCCCAGTGCACTGCTGCAGAGACTGGGAATTCCAGTCAATAAGCCCCGGTTTGAGTGACGGCAGATGCCCGTCCTTGCTGGGGTGATTTGAGAAGAATTCATTGAACCACTTCCAGAAGGCGAACAGCCGACGGATTTCACATGCTGGACAGACCTGGTAATTATATTACAGAGTGTGGGGGCAGTGTGTATGTGTGCGAAACTATTCAGTCAGCGTGGAAGAGGGAACTCCAGTGTTTTATCAACATGTTTAATGTTGCGAATTGAATATGTTCTCGCCGCTCTCTTCTCATTTTGTTACAGATAAGGTTGTTACTGTGCAATTTCCATTTATTTCTGTAAAAAGAGTAAGATCATGTTGAAATGCAATTTTTATAATACACAAAAAATATCTGAAAGCAGACGGATAGTGTGTTTTATTTTTCTCTTTTATTTGTGCATCTACCATTACAGTACTGATAATATGGGGAGAGGTTTGGACAGTGCAATTGTCATTTTTAAGCTAGCTAAAAATAAGACTTAGCGGTAGCTGTGTGCATGATTCCATTCAGTATATAAGTGTATGTTTTCTGAACGGAACATAATAATAATATAATGAAATAGACTGCTGCTGGAGATACATGAGTCAGCAGAAAGAGAGGCCCTGGACATAGTTCACCGATGTAGATAAGTTGGTGATAAATCCCGCATGTTAGCTCGCTGCCGTAGATAAGTCAGTGAGGACAGCCCATGGTGGCACTCCAATTGAAAATGTGATGTTCCTGAAATGTAAGCCTGAGGCCTCTCTAGTGATCACACGAACAAACTAAGCAAAAATAAGGGGTTCTGGATATTGGGGCCACATATAAAACAAAGGAATTAAGCTCACCAGAAATACCACCAATAACGCATACCAACATAATGTATACCACTAAATGTATCTGTGTGCTGAAATAATGTATGTATACTGTAGTACTATATTCCAAATCTAATCTGAATGCAAAGAGTGATTATTACTGAATTATTTTCATTTTGGCAGTAAGAAAATACCGCTAGGCCCCAAATCTATACAAAATACCCTACAGTGGCTAGTGGGTACCAAGTGAAATTTGATAGTTGGAGGGGCTCTAGGGACTGAGTATGCAACACAAAGCAATTTGTAGCCTCGGCTATAGCCACAAATAGCTGACATCTGAAAGCAAACTGCGTCACAGAAACAGCGTGTGGTGTGGGGTGCAATGGAGAGAGGAGGTGAAGAGGCCATCTGGGGAGTTGGGGGAGCTGGCACAGATGGGGGGGGCACTTGGTGAGGTCCTGGAGGGACAGGAAAGCATTTTTTTTCTGCCCATTTTGCGGCTATATTCGAGGTTACAAAGGACTACGGATAACCAAGGGTATGTGTAGTTCGGTACCCACGGCTATATATTTTGGAGTGTCAGTGTTCCATTTTTTTTAAAGTTATTTTTATAGGTATGGTGACGTCGGGGTGAAGCTAACTGAGAACAAAATGTGTGTAGAGGTGCACACCTGAAGATAGTTGATTTGGGTGGATTGTAGAAGAATGTTATTAAAGAGATTTCAGTTTATTTAGGTGCACCCGGTCTAGCCTTGGCTACAAGGTCAAAGGTGTATGAACAAGAGAGGTGTAGGGTGCAGCAATACCAATAATTGCGGCAAACAACAGCCTACTTGAACCACTAGCTCAATATATAGACCGAGTCTTCCAACCTCTCAAGCACTTATTCAAGACTTACATTAAAGATACTAATGACTTCTTGAACAAAGTTCATGTGATACCATTTGAGGAAAATGCAGACATTTTGTTCACAATAGATGAATCTAGCCTCTACATGAACATTACACACCACATGGGGCTTGAAGCCATGGAATGGCTTTTACTTAGCACAAATAAAGTCTGCAAATTGCTCAAGATTGTTCTCAGTAACAACTTCTTTGTGTTTGAGAATAGGGACTTTGTACAAACCGCTGGCACCTCGATTGGTGCAGCTATGGCCCCAAGTTACGCCAATACCTATATGGCCTACTTAGAGGAAACTCACATCACTAACAACGAGAGATGTAAGAAACACCTTAAATGTTTTTTCAGATATATTGATGACCTATTCGGCATCTGGAATGACTCACAAGAGGAACTATCAGAGTTCTTTACATTTATGGACTCAATGGCACCGAGAATCAAGTTCACCAGTTAATTTAGTTTAACATTCATTGAGTTTCTAGTGGTAATAGTATACATTAAACTAGGAAAACTCCAAACTACAGTATAGACTAAACCAACAGAGAGGCACGATTTATTATATGCCACAAGATTTCACCCTTTAACCATTGAAAGCATTCCCTTAAGTGAATTCCTAGGGTAGAGGTGCTTCATCTCAGACGACCAAGATTACTCCAACAAAGCAAATCAGCTCACAGAAACATTCCTCAACCGAGGTTACAATCCTGATTCAGTTCAAGAATGTGCACGAAAAGCCATAAACATCACAAGAACAGAGACTTTAAGTTCCAAAAATCGCATACCCAAAAACGATTTGGTAAAGATAATGACGTACTCACAGCAAAGCCCTAACATAAAGCAAATCATCAGAAACAACTGGAAAACTCTATCACTGGATCCAACATTACCGAGACTATTTCCTAATCCTCCCCTTTTTGCATACAGCAAGAGCAAATTCATACGAGACAACCTCATCAAGGCAGATTTTGCAATAAAAAAGGACAAAACTTGCAACAATAAAGGAGCCCAACCATGCAACATTTGCGAAAACTGTCACAATGTGCTTAAAGATAATGTGCCTGATTCATGGAACGTTTTCCTATGGGATTACGCCATTATAAAACACTTCCATGAATCAGGCCCAATATTATTTCACATCCCCACAAAGGCTACAACATTGCCCTTTACCACACCTCTACCTGTGACACCAAAAATGTAATCTATGGCATAAAACGCCCTTGTGGCCTGTACTATGTTGGCATGACTACAAGGAAAGCCAAACCGCGCTGGTCAAAGCACAAATCTAACATCAGACAATCATCAGAAATATCACCTGCAGCCCAACATTTTAGCCGATTGCAACCCACCATTGCTCATATACAATTTATCTTCCTTGAACACGTATGCTTAACCTGAACGGGTCAAAACATAACTAGATTGTTACTACAAATGAAGGATGAATGAATGATAGTTTATTGGTATAGTGCCTATGCACACAAGTGTTTCAAGGCGCTTCAAGGCAAGGGAGGGAACAAGGGAAAATACAATGACATTCTTACAAGGCCTTGAGACATTAAGAATGTGAAATTCACTATCGTACTATCGTTCAGATAGTGCAAGAGCTTTGACAATGATAAGGAGGGGAGGGGAGGGAAGGGGGTAGGAGATGAGAACAGACAAGCGACTATCGTACTAGGCCTGGTGACATTTCAGGTAGAGGGGGAGGGGTAGGAACAAACAAGCTACTATCATACTGGGCCTGATGACATTTCTGATAGAGTAAGTGCATAGAACATAGTAAGGGGAGAGAAGAGAGGGAAAAAGATAGGCAGAGGAAGAGAAGACTGAGAAGCAGCGAGTGTGGTGAAAGAGAAGAAGAGGCAAAGCCGGCGAAATAATGTGTTAAAGGGTGGAAAAGCAAGTGGGGAGAGCACATCAAGTTGCAGAGGTAAGTACTGAACACATAATGTTGCAAGAGAACGGCAAGTGCAAGCCAGGATTCAAGTCACAGATGGGCACCGCACGATTCAAGGTCACCATGATTACATGATGCTAAAGGATGTCCAGCAGGAGAATGACAAGATGCAAGATGGGTGAACCAACAAGAGTCACATGAGTCCAAAAGTCAAATCAAAGCATCAGCAACAACCCGGTGATGGTGTCACCATAAAATGTCAATACAAACTCCCACAATGGGTGGGGAGGGCTTGAGTGATGTAGAGGGGAATAGTAGGAGAGGGCTACCAAGGGAGGAGGGGACAGCAAGAGGATTCAAGCATGCAGGCATAACATGCATCCAATGGGAGGGGGAATGAAGTACAAGAGGCAGGCACACAGGTACCAAATGCATACAAAAGGGGGAGCAGCAAAATACAGAGGCAGGCACACAGGCACCACATGCATACAACAAGGGGGGCAGTGAAATACAGAGGCAGGCATACAGGCATCACATGCAAACAACAGGGGGACAGCGAAATACAGAGGCAGGCATACAGACACATGCATATAACATGGGGGCAGCAACATACAGAGACAGGCACCACATGAATACAACAGGGGGGACAGTGAAATACAGAAACAGGCATAAAGGCACCACATGCATACGACAGAGGGGAGAGCGAAATACAGAGGCAGGCATACAGGCACCACATGCATTCAACAGGGGGGACAGCGAAATACAAAGGCAGGCATATAGGTACCACATGCATACAACAGGGGGGCAGCAAAATACAGAGGCAGGCATACAGGCACCACATGCATACAACAGGGGGGCGACAGTGAAATACAGAGGCAGGCATACAGGCACCACATGCATACAACAGGGGGGCGACAGTGAAATACAGAGGCAGGCATACAGGCACCACATGCATACAACAGTGGGGACAGCGAAATACAGAGGTAGGCATACATTCACCACATGCATACAACAGTGGGGACAGCAAAATACAGAAGCAGGAATACAACAGGGGGGCAGTATGCATACAACGGGGGAACACAGAAATACAGAGACAGGCATACAAGCACCATATGCATACAACAGGGGAAACAGTGAAATACCGAGGCAGGCATACAGGCACCACATACATACAACAGGGGGGGCAGCGAAATACAGAGGCAGGCATACAGGCACCACATGCATACAACGGGGGACAGTGAAATACAGATGCAGGCATACAGGCACCACATTCATACAACACAGAGGCAGCAAAATACAGAGGCAGGCATAAATGCACCACATGCATGCAACAGGGGGACAGCGAAATACAAAGGCAGGCATACAGGCACCACATGCATACAACGGGGGGAAGCGAAATACAGAGGCATGCATACATGGCACCACATGCGTACAACAGGGGGGGCAGCGAAATACAGAGGCAGGCATACAGGCACCACATGCATACAACAGGGGGAGAAAGCAAAATACAGAGGCAAGCATACAGGCACCACATGCATACAACGGGGGCAGTGAACTACAGAGGCAGGCATACAGGTACCACATGCATACAACAGGGGGGGACAGCAAAATACAGAGGCAGGCAGCATTACAGTATCGGACAGGGAGCAGATTGGACTAGATGTATCCGTGGAAGGCCAATCACAGGTGAGTAGGTGGAGGACAGAGGGCCAGCTCAGCACACGAAACAAAGGAGGTGGCCATGTTGGAAGGCCAAATGCATGTAGCAAGCATGATATTGTACTAAACAGATGCACTCAAGGCGGTTGCTGCGGCGCAGAGACTTCAAAGCAGATCTCCATTTGATTTTAAAGCATCATTCCTGAATAAAGTGAGGAATAATGCAAGCGCTCAGTGTGAACTGTAGTGTAGCCCAGTAAAAGCCCAGACGGCTTACCTTTTTCCATGTCAGCGTGGGAGAGATCCCAAAGCCTCCAGGCCACAGGGTGAGGGATGGCCGGCCATCAGGTGCCCATCAGGGGTAGGAGGCAGAAGAAAAGTGGATTTAAGAGAGATTTATTGGATTGATCGACTTGACTCAATAGCCTCACGTAGGATGAATGTTGATTGGGATTTAACTTGTCATTTATGATTTAAGTATCACTCTAGTCATACTTTTTATCTCTGTACCTATAAGCACAGCGTTTTTCTGAATGACTTTGTTTCTCTTACAACTATGTAATGTCCATATTGTCCCCTGTGACATCAAAAATGCCTGTTGTAACACTACATATGTGTTCTGTTGTGGTTTATAATGTTGAGCTTATGGAAGCATTTGAAGCTCTCTAACCCACGTTGCACTTGCAAATTCACATCCACTGTAATCATTAGGATTAGATTGATCATGTATTCCAAAACACAGCAAGATGTTCTCTCACCCTTTATAAAGCTGAGTCTATAAATACATTTAAAGCCCTCTCCCCTACGTTTCACTTACTATTCACATTCATTGTCATTACCAGGATCACCAATATTATAGCTTTCTCACATACAACTATTTTGTATGTTGTAACACATTGCGCTGACATAGGAAGATGTCAAATGAATAGGGGGACAGAGTAATTCGCTTGATTAAACAAGCAGCATAGCTCTCCCATTCAACAATATTGATGTTGTGTTTGTGCTTTGAATTTGGATAGCAAGCTCTTCACTATGATCTCATAATTGTAATTACCTTTGTGTTAGATTTGTGGACGATTTTGAATGTGGGCTTAAATATGACAAGCCTTATGATGCAGTGCAGCTGATAAATGGTAACTTGGTTTTTATGTTGGCAAATGTTCTTTTTTTATTTGTGGAAATTCATGGACTCTGCCATGTTACAGGGAAAGTGAATTTCAATTGGTAAGTTTCCAGTGAACATTTTTTTCTCTTTAGAAGTGGTTTGGGAATTCTACTCTGAAGCTAGGGTTGCAGTATGTCAGGTATTACTGAAGAAATGTTTAGTGTGATGGGGAGAGGGTATTATTGTTGATGTTCACTAGGGTAGCTTTCTGGGGATTCCCAGGGCACTTGACCATTTAAACCCTAGTGAGAGTGGGGATGGGTAGTGGAGGGAGGACATACAAGCTGATATCTTTTGTTGAGTAGTAGTAGTGATTAGTTTGTAGGTGAAATGCAGAATAGCCGGTTAGGCCATTGGTCCTATGATGCTTGAATAGGTGTAAATAGGTGAGGTGTTTGACTTTGAATGTTCTTTGATGAGGACACTTAAGGAGGACTGATTAAAGGACTGATTAAATGGGTGGTGGGAGGAGCAAGGGTGAATCGGGGTTCAGTTATGTGACCAGACGTATACTGAATGCTGTCTGCCTCAAATTGGCCTACAGTTGTTAAGCATCTTATCTATGCTATATGAGCTGCTGAATAGCATCCCACATTACTCAAGCACTTATAGGAGAGGTCTACATGTGGCATTGTTTTATACTGCAGTATTTCCCCTCCCATCAAAATTCTTGGTAGTTATTTAGGAATAATAATCAGCTTAAACCCTGTCTCCGCCTGTCAGCCCAATTTATTTTAGTACAGTTTTTTGTAAGATGCCATCAAGAACGCAACAAGAACGTGCCATAAGAAAGGATTGTCTGCTGGGAAGTTAACTTGTAGAATGTAATATTTTAAAAAGTACTGTTAACTCTGTAGATAGAATTCCTGTAGATAATACAACAATACCTGTTATTGATAATACTTTAGGAACATCAGCAATTTAAACTAGGAGATGTACTAACGGAATATATTGATGGAACTGAGAATGCTTTTCTTGAAACTAAGAAAAGAAAAAATTTATAAAATATGTTACTAGCTAGTAAAAAAAGAAAGATTTTTAGAAGAAAAGGTAGCCAATGTGCTAACAATTTGAAACAGCGAAATAAAGATATGCATAGGAAAATGTAGCACTCTCGAGTTTTTACTAATCTTTTGAGAAGCGTGAAACCAAAATATAGATGTGGTAAAGCATTTTTTGCAAAAGGAAAAAGTAGAAGTAATAATTAAAAAACTTTTGATATGAAAAGAAAATGGTTAATTTTTGTATTAAATAAACTAAAGAAATTACTTAAGGTGAGTACACAATTCTATGCAAATATAGATAGGAAAATTAATACGTTAATAATGAATTTTTAATTTGGTCAAGTTTCGGTTAGTAAGAAAACCTTTAAGACGTGTGCAATTATATTTCATGAGGGTGCCTCCATTGAATGTTGACATTTCATGACATGCATGTGTACAGAAGCAGAGTGGTTTTTTTTGTAATGACTCTATAGTCACACATTAAACTAAATCGCCAACGGGTTTAAAGAATGCGTACTTAATGTTGTTAGAAGCACAACTTTAAAATATATGTGTAATGTTCTTTGTGAATATAAACATGCATAATAAAGGTTTGAAATGTAAGAATAGGGTAATAAGTGTTTTATATAATGTAGGAGATGGATTGTTACTAGGATGTACTTTGAAAACAGTGGAAATTGAATGTAGAGGTAATCTTCTGAAGAGTTTGTACATTAGAAAAGAAAGCAGCATTCTGCAATCTTCTACTTCTATTCTATTGTGTAAAACACTGTTTATTCTAATATGTACAAGTGTTCCCTATAAGTGCTAGGTTACATAAATGGTTCCATGTACATTATTTTGAGTGTGTTGGAGTGTAGAAGAGCATGACTGTTTACCGATAAATCAAGTAAACAGTAGGTTGTAGATACAACCATATAGTACAATGTTTGAAAAATAAATGAGATATAACTAGTAATAAGACTTTTAGTGAAGACTTTAGATATTAGGGGGCCGATTCATGGAACAAACGTGCGCCAAAAATCCATGCGCAAGCAGGCGCAAGGGAGCGCAAGCGTGAGAAACGCAGTGCACGAGCACGCGTGCGATTCAAGGAAGACGCTGCACGTGTTTCCCGCTGTCCGTGCGCCCAATCCAGCCATGGCGAACGCAGGCATACACGGCGTGCGCCACGCGCACAGCAAAAGCGCACATAGCGCGGCGCACTCAACCAAAGTGGGCGGAACAGTGGGCGTAACACGCGGAATGGGGAACAACGCGTGAAAAAGAAGGCGTAACTGGGGAAGTACTGCAGGGAACTACACGGAACGCCCACATGCACGCAAACAACCCGTATTCATGGATCCGAATACGGGAAACCCACGCACGGCAAAAGACGCGCACAGGCATCAACGCGTCCGCCACACGAAGGCAGGCTGAAGCGTCCCCACACACAGTACAAAAGTGCGCGCAAACAACAAACACGTATATACAGCTACGATGAACGCCCCATTTGTCGCAGCACTGATCGTGGGACACCGCAGGAGGAGGAGAATAGCCAGGGCATGCATTTTCGCACCACGGACAAGCCTTTTTGGGATGCCTGACGACTAGGTCTATGGCAGGTATAGGTTTCCACCCCATATCATCCTAGACCTGGTCAGGGAGTGGGAAGATGACCTTCCATCCCCCACCCTTTGCTCCCAAGCATTGAGCCCCTTGGAGAAGGTGCTCAATGTCCTGCATTTTTTGGCCACTGGGTCATTTCAGCGGACTACTGCCATAGTGGGGGGGGTCTCACAAGCCACGCAGTCACGCTGCCTACACCAGGTACTGGCAATCATGACAGCGCGCCCCTCAGTCCGCAGGCACATATACATGCCCAGAACACCCGCAGAAAGGCAGGCCGTTGTCCTGGATTTTTTCAGGGTGGCACACTTCCCCAAAGTGCTCAGTGCCATAGATTGCACCCATGTGGCCCTACGTCCACCTAGGGCCACTGAGCACATCTACCGAAACCGCAAGCACTGGCATTCCATCAACGTACAGGTGGTATGCGATGCAAAGGGAATCATCACCTCTGTCTATGCAAACTACCCTGGCTCCACCCATGACAGTTTCATAGACAGAATGTCCGCCCTGAGCCGGGCCCTGGAAGCTGGGCAGCATGGCGACACATGGCTCCTAGGTGAGTACAAATGCCCTTGCACAT
Source organism: Ambystoma mexicanum (assembly GCF_040938575.1). Taxonomy (NCBI): domain Eukaryota; kingdom Metazoa; phylum Chordata; class Amphibia; order Caudata; family Ambystomatidae; genus Ambystoma; species Ambystoma mexicanum. The sequence continues at coordinate 1,027,319,810 of NC_090931.1, read as the reverse complement.
GCATGCAAGTCACACACAGACAAATACCCAAACCCTAATAATCTCAACTATTATCACCTCCGAAGGGGACAGTGCCTACCCTCTGAGCAACCACATGATGACGCCAATCCGGAACCCCACCACACCACCCCAGGTAAGATACAACGCCGCCCATATTGCAACCAGGGCCATAGTGGAGTGCACATTCGGAGTGCTCAAGTCACGTTTCCGCTCCCTTGACCACTCTGGTGGGCAACTACTCTATGCACCCCCATTAGTGTGCAGGATCATTGTGGCAGCATGTGTCCTGCACAATGTTGCGACACGGCAGGGCGTCCCAGTGGACATGGTGGTGCCCCCACATCCCCAACCACAGGCACAGGTGCTGCCAGGGCACGTGGCGAGGAAGCCCGGACCCAGCTTGTGGCCACATTTTTCACCTAAACTCCCAACCCTGCGGAGTGCACACAGGCCTGGCACATACCAGGTGACAATCGATGATGACAAAGAGACAGTCAACTGTCACAACCCTACCACCCTGAGATAGTGGCCATGGAAGTGCCACATCGTCTGAATTCCTAGCTACTTAAACACAAGCTATCCTGTGTGACCAAAAGGCACACATATGACATATGACATGATATGGCCTATACACAAGTATTTCAAGGTGCGATGAGGCAGGGAGGGGGGAACAAGGGAAGACAGACAATGGTACTACTAGGCCAGGTGTTATTTAGATTGTGCAAGTGCAGGGGTAGGGGGAAGGGAAAAGTGCAAGGGGAAGGGGAGGGGGGAGTGCAGTACAGGGGAAGTAGACCAAAAAACAAATACATAGGTTGGCTGGTGCAACTGCAAAGGTGAGTGCAGACAAGTGCTGGGAAGGGGGGGCTGTAGGGATAGAGAGACAGTCCCGCAGTGCAGGGGTTGCCAGGGAGCCAGTGCAAGTGGAGAGTGGCTGGGCCAGGGACCGAGGTCGGTGAGAGTGGCCCAGTTGCAGCTCCAGTGCAGTTCCAGTGAAGAATTCCGCAAGGGAGAGGCAGAGAGAAAGCAGAAGCAAAGAGGAAGGTCTTGAGGTGCTTCCCGAACCAGAGATGGTTCCCCTCAAGTTCAAGTGAGGCAGGAAGGCTGTTCCAGAGGGAGGGCCCTGCCGCGGAGAGAGATCTACCCCCAGCTAGTTGCTCTGAGAAGCGGATGACCCTGACATGCAAGGTGTGCATCACACACACCTGCAAAACAGGCCGTGGCCATCACTGTCATGTCACTCAAACCCTCCCAAACCACAACATGACATGGCAAGCAATACCCATACACCAACACAGTAATAATAAGGTACACATTGCCATGTCCAAAATCTACAGTGGCATCAGACAATGATGCCTGACCTGGAATCAGATGAAATGACAGACCAACAACCTCACACCCAAAATAAGACATTTCCAAATGCATTACAAGAGTTGTAGACATAACATAACAATAAATGCTTGTCTACATGCACATTGTGCATTGCAAAATCAACACTGCAGCTTCTGTGTGCTGTGTCCTACTCCTGCAACACACTGCTCAGCGCACAGCACAGTGAACAGCCATTGTGTGTGATGCACACCCTGAGCATCACATCTAAGTGACAGACCACATCAAAAAGCAAATTAGGCATGTACAGGATCCATAATTGGTCACAGAACATGTGCTGCAGGGACACAGTGGCCACCAGAAGGCAAACAGTGCACACGTGGATATGCAAGGGTGGGAGTACATGTAGTGCATCAGAGTGCAAGTGTGTGGTTCTGCAAGGACATGCACTCCACATATGCATGTGCACTCAAGTGGCCATCAGTGTTCTCTACACATCTCATGTGAACATTCACCATGTGTACACCCCAGCATGTCAAACCACAACTATGCCCTCGCACCTGAAAGGTAAACACAACACATGAACAGGCATAGATCAGCAGAACACAACATGTACATAGGATACCACCATTACAATGTCAGAGTTCCCATCACACTGCAGGGCAAGGCAACTATCAACAACAACCCCCCCTCACAAATGACCATGACCCACTGAACAACTGCACCTGAGTCATGGAGCCTTCAAACCTCAATTCCACCTGGCCACAGGATCACCTTTACCCTTCGTCACCATCTCCCACCTTGTGTGTAAAAATGTGCCTGCACCCTCATAATCCACACTCATTTCCAAAATCACAAAATCCAAGCCAGAAAAACGAACCAGAACACCCTCCAGTAGATGACTTGACGTAGCAGTACCCCACAAAGGCCAAGTACTACCACAATGATGCAACAACCAAGGTAGCACAGTAAAACAATGTCACAACAGGATGTGAACCATGTGTGGTACATGACATAGTATGATGCACCATGAACGGATGTGTACTGTCACAGGTCCCGTGTACAGGCGCGGGAGTGTCACGAAACAACCACCCCCACCGTGTCCCGGGTGCCTGCAAGGTCAAACTCACACAGGCCCCTGAGACCCTGGTGGGGAAGGAGGTTCAGGGATATGCAGTCGGGACAGCTGTTGACACACTGGATGACTGGAATGAGTGGCAGGAGAGGGGAGGAGGAATGACACATGAAACTAGGGAATGCACAAAAATGTACTACCTGCATGAACACATACACAATCCAATCAAACTTGGACATCATTGTCATGGCCTTCTGTAGTCCAGGTTTAGGAGTGGTATGAACCAAACACCCCCTCTAGGGTTTTGGCGCCTGCAAGTTCGGGGCTTACACAGGCATCCGCAACCCCAGCGGGGAAAGAGGGTTAGGGAACATTGCTTGGATAGGTACGGGAAGCAGGAACACCGGGTAGAGGGTACAGGGTTCAAAATTGCATAGGATTCCGGGTGATTAGGGGGAAAAAAACATACCAAATTGAACCACACATACATCCATGCATTAGTACACTCCCCAGCAAGCCTATGCAGAGCAGTTTGAAAGAAAAACAACAAGACACTTAGCTCTGGTTTTGAGTGCTGGCCTCCTGCCTGTGCACTCTCAAGTCCGGTTACAGGAGCACTGCAATGCTGCAAAGAGAGCCACAGTCAACAACCTGTACGTGCCAATTACACAAAAACACAACACCAAACATGCCCCATAGCAACAAACTACTCTACAAACAGACAATCTGGTGTAGATGCTTCGTACCCATATATAACATTACCCCTGTGACGGGTCATACACAGTCAATGCAGTAAGTCAGCCGCCGGTGGGTGCGTGGCAAATGGAACACCAATGTGTCACAATTCACACAACATGCAATGTTCCCTGTGTAAGCAGACAGACCCATTTAGCAAGCCATGACTTTTGAGCAAGTTGCGTACCACCATGACCGAAACAAAGTTGGCAGTGCATTTATCATAAAGTACATGGAAATGATATGCACTGCGCCCGAGTATGTCCCTTGCTGTATGCCCCTGTGAGCTGCCCATTTCCATGTCTCGGAAGGCTACATGAGTGATACAAGTGCCTCAAAGGACCTTGGTGTACCGGAGGGTATGTGCCACTGCCCCTGCACGTGTCACAGACAACCTTACAATCAACAGCCATCAGTCCACCAACACATGTGAGCTGCATTGTGTGCTTCAACACCAATATTCCTCTAAGCTCACCCTCGGTGCTGTGACTAAGCCTGCATGTGCAACTCGCCTGGTGCAAGCTTTGCTGTGTTGTGGCCCCCCTGTGCTGCTCACCTTGCCTGGAGTTCCTTGGAACATGTTAGCAGTTCTAGGATGTAGGTCTGCAATCCATGTGCCTCTGCTTGTGCACACATGTGCATGTGGGCACCAACAAACGTGTCCAGAATTCCGTCGTCCAATGGGCCATGTCTGCTGGCAAAGGTGCTCTGGAGGCTCATCCCCCTGCAGAAAGGGCATGAAACACATGATTAATGCTTCAAAGTCATCTGTGTGTGTCTCATCAGGCATCTCATTACTTGACCATGTCAGAGAGTCACATCATAAATCACACCATCAGTCCATCTTTCACATCCAAAGTGTGGAACACTATCTACAGCATGAATTGCAACAAGCACGTGTACAGTAAAGATAAGAAACATACTACACAATGCATAGCAATTAATGTACAGATTAATCATGACACACCCCATCTAGCAAAAGCTGAACAGTGGACAATAACACCAAAATCATCCCCACGAGGGGTGTAAACACAAGTCACACAGCACCAAACATGCCACAGATATGACAGTCCAAAGCCCTTGTGTAAAAGTCTGTGACACCGAACCATCCTTGCGAGCCCATGGATAAGGGAGGCAGGAGTGGCATATGTGAGTCAAGGACACCAAGCAGCAAACACATACACAAGACAAGCCTGAAGGGCCCAGCTGGAACAGACAGTGGATGCCTTCAAAAGCCACAAAGCACCGCACCGTCACATGAAAGCACAATAGACAAGCAATTTTAAACTAAATCAACTATTAACTAATTACACTAACAATGGAAAACCTACATTACCCAATTAAACTAACTATCAAACAGAAACTTAACTAACTAAACTAAAAGAAAAATGGCCACATACGACCCGGGGGGGAGGGGAGGCACCCAGGAGGGGGGAGGTACAGGGTGCTGCTCAACATCCACATGCGATGATGCTGAGCCAAAAAAAAAACCTCCATGGACTCAACGCCTGCACAGCAAGACCTATGTGGGAGATAGATGGTCGTCCGAGTCTGGCTCATCCTGGAAAGGAGGACGTGGCACAGTAGCCTGGCCACGCCTAGCCGCAGCTTGCCCCTCGTCGGCAGCAAGTCTGCCGGACGGGTGAGCCTGGTTCTGTGTGGCGATGTGACGTAGGTCTGCATGCAGAACCTCACGTGATACACGTGCTTCCTCTTGCAAGGTAGCACGTGTAACACGGAGTTCCTCCTGCAAGGCCTGGCTGGACAACCGCTGCACCTCCCGGCAAGCCTGTAGCTCAGCCGAGATGGTACGCTCAAGCTGTGCAAACCTCTCCTCTGCCTGCTGCCTCTGGGACATCATAAGGACACCCAGAGTGGATCTGAGGGAAGCATACTCCTCCCTCAGGGCATCCATGTGCGCCTCTGCGTGAGCAGCAATTGCTTGACGCAGAGACGACATTTCAGCCTGGCGTGCCATGTCTGAGGCTGCCATGCCCAGCCTGAGTATACTGCGGTTGCGCGCGGCGACCGCGTTGCCGGGCTTGACACCTGAGGGACCCAAGGACTGGGGGTCCTCGCTGTGTTGGCACCGCCCGCGGCTGCACGACTACATGCCCCCGTCGACATGATGTCCCAGGCACATCAGTGACTGGTGTGGAGGGTGACCCTGCGTCCCGATCCACCACGGGCGGAGGAACCAAGACTGTCTGATCCCTCAGTGCAGGGGTCGCAGACAGAGGAGTGTCCACATCAGAATCACTCACCCCTGACACATGGATTTGATGCTCATCCAACTCAACATGGACGTCAGAGTTGTCATCAAGGCTGGACTCATAGGCAGCCAGAGACAAGATGGACTGCAGCACTTGGGGGTTTTCGTGGCCTACCACCTCACGACCCCCACTAGTGCCGGGTTGATGTGGTGGTAACAACCCTGTGTCTGGCATGACAACACCATCCTCCGCCTCCATTGCGTCATCACCTGAAAAATAGAGAGAAAAAAGGTCACTACACATGTCAGAAGCACACAACACACACACACACCGACAGCAAACGCATCCGGCAGACATGTGACACACAACATATAACCTGGCATGCATGCTGGGTCAACTTTGAATAGCTTCTGTGATCAGACCTGTTGAAAGGTGGCAGTTTCCATGGAAGTGGGTCTATGCAGTGCAGAAAATGTGTACGCCACTCACTACCTACATGTACAAGGACTCCATGGTGTGTGCCAGGAAATGTGAAGGCAGTGCAATGTCAAATTCAGACATCACGTGCATTGTGCATTCAATGTGTACCATATCTAGAAGCCAAGCACCCCCCACCCCAGTACCAAAGCAGGGATGCCTAGCATGGTATCAAAAGGCTGACCATACACCTGTGTATTGACAGGCAGTGTTGACTGGCATCAACAGCTTAATGTGATTCAAGTGACAACACTGCAAATGATGCTGGGACAGTAAGCAGGACACATGATGAAAACTCTGGATTCCGCCCATGTGTGACGAAGACACAACAACAGTTGGACAGAGTCATTGGCCATTGAACAGGCTGAGGCCTGTGAGCCACACAGATTGTCAGACCCTAAACATGTGTGCAACGCAGGACTGAGCCACAGTTGACATGGGAAGGCTGATGAGATGCCAGGCAATGTATGTAACCAAGGACTTGCATTACAGTGATCATCCAGTCAAGGACACATAGGGGCATGCGTGCAATGCACATGGGGCATGAATGGGCACTCATGTCCCTGCGGGACATCTGACCTATGCCCATTACAAGTGAGATACCCTGCATCGAGTACTAAGGCTGTACCACACGGAATATGTCTGGCAGATTCTACGCTGGAAGTTAGCATCTACACAGGACACATGAACAAGAAAGTACACATTGGCAAGATTGAAGCAGACCAGTGCAAAGGTGGAACTGGGGTGCAGAGTGGCGGAGGAGGGGCAAGGGAGCATGCCTACATGGAGTCCCTGCATGCAGGCAGAGGAGACATGCATGACGGAAGCATTTCATTACTTACACATCAGAACCATGTACACGTCACATGTAGCGGCAATCATGCACAGCACATCCCACAAGTGAAACACACACGTCCTCAACAAACACGCATCAACACTCACTGGACTGCGCATCAAAGTCCAGCATCTCTCCCACTCCTTCGACCAATTCAGGTGGTATGAACACCGCAACGAGAGCCTCATGCGGAGTGAGCTCTTCCTCCTCTGGTGCAGGCCCACCGCCAGTCACCAGAGTCAAGTTGTAATTAGAGGCACGCTTAGCCTTAGTGCTGCGTTTGATGTCATTCCAACGCTTTTTGCACTCTTGCGCCGTGCGCACCTCATGGCCGAATGAACTGACATGTTCTGCAACATACTTCCAGTGGGTGTCACGTTGGGTAGCCGTAGTCTGACTATTGGCACCCACTAGCATGGCACGGCTGTGGCCCCGCACATAGTCCACGAGGAAGTCCAGTTCCTGCTTACAGAAAGGCTTCTTCCTCGACGTGCAGGAGGTCGTGGCTGTGTGTGGGGTCCCTGCCTGTGCTGCAGGTGCAACCTTCCTCTTCTTGGACTGTGGCGCAGACCCTGGCTGGCTAATGCTGCCCTGACCAGTATGGCCAGTGGGTTTGGTGGATTGAGCCAAGGGAGTGGCAGGTGGAGGGATGACCAAAGGCCTGACTTGTGTCAGTGGCAGCTGGGTGCCCACTAATGGACCCTGCGCAGCAACATCAGCTGTGGCAGGGTCATTGACCGCAACGGTCCTGGTTGGCAGACTCACAACCGGGGTGCTGTTGGGTGCATCTGCCCCTGCACTTGCCAACACCCGGCTGTTCGGGGCAGCAGATGACATGACTGCCCCAGGGACACGTGTCTTGGTCTGAGCAGCCCAGCCTGCCCCTATGGTTTCCCCCCTGGCCTGTTGGAGATCTACCAAGGGCTCTTCAAGTGCCAACGCAACCTGCGCTGGCAGACCCCAAGCCTGGGTGGCGGTGTCCACAGCTGCACCTGCAGCTACCACTACCCTTGGGCCCGTGGCAGTCGATGGAATGGACTGCCGGGTCAAATGGGTGCCAGTGCCCGATGCAGGAGCTGCATCCCCCGGAACCACAGGGGGTGGTGGCATGACTGCACCGACACATGGCACAACATTGTGCTCAAGTGGCGCACCCCTGCCTCTTCCCCCTCTGTGGCTGCCCTGGACACCCTGGAGTCCCCCTACTCCCTGGTCACCACGGCCACGTCCCCGACCACGCCCGCCACAAGGAGGACGCCCAGCTGAGGCGCCCCTCACCTTTGGTGGCCTCCCAACCATGGCACAGATGTAATAGTGCTGTCACAGATGGAGTGGTGCCAATGGGCGGTGCACACCACAATTGACCTGGGCAATTGCGGTGAATGGGGTGGGAAGCAAGATGTTAACAGCCCCCCTGCACCTGCAAGGCTGTATGTGACCCCGGTGATGTGGTGACGGGTCACGCAACGCTCAGGCACCCCAAAACTGCAGTAAAACCGTGCACGCAACCCTGCAGCCTACGTGCGTGGATTCAACCTCCCGCAGTACGCGGTGGCACCCAGTAACACAAATAACACGTACGCGTGGGACACGCCGGCTACTATGACATCGAAAATGGGTGCGATACACAGGGGCACCCGCAGTGGGAAAAAGAGCGTGTGCGACTCACCGTCTGACTAGCGCGATGCAGAAAAACACGCGTAGCCAATACCCCCGCCAAAAGAAGAGATATGTCCTTGATAGCTGCGAAGTTGTGATGGCGCGCGAAACAACAGGAAGCAGCAACACACGTCAGTCTCCACGAAAAGGCACGTACAGCGAACTGCTGGGCCCGCTCACCTTTAACCCGTGCTGAGGGAAACGCACGCGCGCGTCACATCACTTACGCGCATGGGCCCTTTCCTCGTATTACACACGGACGTGCTGTTTTTCACGTGCGCTGAAATGCCCATGCACGCCTGTGCACGTCACGTCACAGGGGCGCTTGCGCTTCAGGGGCCTTCTGTCCAATGAAATTGCGTTTGCTTGCAGACGCGCTTACGCGCTAAGGGCCTTTCCTCGAATTACACGCTGACGTGCCGAATTTTCAAGTGCCAAATCACTCCGTATCAAGCTGGCCACTCGTAAGCACACGCAAGACCACGCTCCTGCCCAGAAGGCCGAACTACTGCCCCCCAGAGCCCTGAGCACGCTCCCACCTGCCATCTGCTGCTGCCTGACTGCCTGCTGCCCACGTGCCCTGCCATTTGCTGCCTGCACATCAGACAGGGGTGCTGTTGCTGTGACCACCCCTGCTGGAACCGAAGACTCCCGACTGGGATTCCATCGCTCCACAGCCCAGCCCCAGGACCCAGTTGCCCACGCACTCCTGCCTCTGGGGTTGTCATGTCGGGTACTGCAACATCTGGCACCACTGACAACCCCCGGCCAGAGAGGCAGAGGGGCACCAGCTTCAGTGCCACTGAAGTTGGTGTCCTGGTGGAGCAAGTCCTGGGGCAGTACGATGCCCTCTTCGGAAGTTCCCGCGCCGACAAGGAAGGACGCACTCGGATCTGGACTGACATTGTGACTGCCATCAACGCGGAGGGGGTGGCAGTCTGCGACTTCCAACATGTCAAGAAGCGCTGGGAGGACTTCAGGTCCAGGACCCTGAACAAGGCCCGGCGCCTCTTGAAGGCAGCAGATGCCAAGGGGCGCCGGGGCCACTTGTCGGAAGATCAGATGAGGGTCCTGGAACGCATATCCCCAGCGCTCCACGTCCAGGTCCTTGAGAGACAGACCCGTCTGGAGTCGAGCGGTAAGTGTACATGCATCCTGATTGTGAGCTGTGCGTGTGGTGATGTTTCAGTAGTGTGCAGGTTGCACATCTGTTTGTATGGGGTCGAGTATGGGTGGGGGTGTACAGGGCCGTGGGGCTAACACATGCGAGGGCTGGAATGTGTGAGACATGGATGGTGTTTGTGTGTGTAGGCTTGCATGCCAAATGCAGTTGTGTGGGCACACATGTTTGGATGAATGTGTATGTAAGTAGACATGTCCGTGTGTCACGCATGTATGTTGTTTTCAGCTGCATGTATCAGCACTGTGTACATGTGCATTTGTGTGTATTTGACAAGGGTGCAACAGTGATGCAACATGGATGCATGTGACAGCCGGATGTGGAAGCCTGATTGGCAGATGTGACATGGATGCCCATCTGAACACTGCGACACTTGGCAGAGGTGTACACATGCATGCAAGTGTGGTGGTGTGTGTACATGTGTGGTGCACTTCCTGTGTTGCATGTGATGTCTGGCTCAGCTTTGCCTGCTCATGCTGTTGTATGGGTATGGATGGTGCTGGCAGTTGCAATATGGCTGTGGTATGGCTCATGTGTGGGAGTTGAAATGACATGTGTGTTGGGGATTGTGATGGCATGTCTGAGGTTTTCCAATGCCACTCATGTACAACTGTCATGTGTGTATGTGTCCATTGTACAGTGCCCTGATGCCTGTGTTTTGTTTCTCCCTGTCTGCAGCGTCAACTGATGAAGAGGGCGGAGAAGGTGCTGTGGAGCACAGCGGCGGGGATCCCACCGCCAGCCGGAGACGCAAGGCCCGGCTCCCCTCCCATGTTGTCATCTCGTCGGGGAGTGAGGAGTCTGGTGCCGCGTGCCAGGCCACAGCTGCCGGGGGGAGGTCCAAGAGGCGGAGGTTGGAGTTGGACTCCTCGGCAGCAGAAGGGGCAGCTGGGACCCCACAGGGCCCAACGGGGGAAGATGGCACGGAGTCATCCATGTTGGTGGGAGGTTTGGTGGAGGAGGAGGCCGTGTAAGCAACAGAGACGGGGTCTGGAGGTGGGGATCCCACTGGTGCTAGTGGTGCAGTGCAGGACCAGGGACAGGAGGCAGCACAGGCCGCCGCGGAGGTGCCTGTGTGCAATCCTGTCCCTGATCCTGTCCCTGCATCATCTTGCACCAGCAGGGATGCCTACGTCCAGACCCGTTTTCAGGCAGGGGATGAGCAAACAACAACTGGCCTTCCTCTGCCTGCGGACGTGGCTATCCGGGTCCGGGTTGAGCCTGTCCTGACTGGTGTGGCGTTGCGTCAACGGGCCATGCGAGGTGACCTGCAATCTATTCATGAGGAGACTGCACGTCATCTTGAATGGCTCGTTGACCAAGTCAGCCTGCTGGGACAGGTCAACCAGGCCGGATTCCTCCGTTTGATGGGGCTTGCTACGACCCCCTCCTCAACTGAACCCCCTACGTGCCAGTCGTCCTCCGTGCCATCTTCCCACCCATCAGTCACCTGGGTGCCCTGTGGAGCTGCCTCTGACGGTGCGGCCAGGCTGGTGGAGGAGGCCTCCCTCCCACAGTCGGGAGTCGGACGTCCAGCAGGGGTGGCCACATCAACGACTGCACCCCAGCCGGCGGAGGATGTGCAGGCAGCAGGGGGCAGTGCACGGGCAGAGGCACAGCAGCAGCAGCAACGTGGTGGGAGCCATGAAGGCTCGGGGCCTTCAACATCGGAGGGGCAGGCATCGGCCGGAGGGCAGGAGGACCCAGGACAGAGAGTGTCTTCCGTGTGGCAGCGGTTGGGCCACGCCATAGATGCGGAGCAGCAGCGGGCGGAAGAGGCACGGCTCGCAAAGGTCAGGGCGGAGAACTCCATGCGGAGGGCCCTGAGGCGGGCCGAGTGCCTCGAGGCAATCCGCAGGGGGTTGGAGGTGGACACGTCGACGGCCCTGCGGACCCTCGGGGCCATGGAGGAGGACCGCCTCCGGGACATTGAGCAGGAGTTCGATGATGCCCTGGCCCGGGACATCCAAAAGTGAGCCGTCAGACTTGCCCGCTGCCCTTGTACATAGTTATGTAGGTAGTGTTAGGTTTCCTTTTTTTGGATTTATTTTGGACCTTTTGGACATTGGCCACATTTTTGTATATAGTTTATTTTATTAGATAGTGTAGTTAGATAGGGTCATTTCTTTTGTTGGGATAATGGACCCTGGCTTGTTCGTCTGTACATAGTTCACTGTTGGATTGTATTTTTCTTTCACAATTTACCCATGGAGCAATGGCTTTCAATTATTATTTCCCATTGGATTTTCTTTTGTGGACAGTGACTTTGGATTATGATTTTTGGTTTTGCTTTTTTTCACGGACATGCTTCTTTTAATTTTTGTACATTCCCATTTATGTTTCTTTATTTTTGATTCTATTTATGTTTCCTTTAATACATATTTTTTTTATCGAACTTCAATGTGTAGTATCATCTCATTGGTTTCATGCATATCATGATATGGGTTTTGAGATTCACTGACACCCATTGGGTGTATGTGAGGGAAATGTGTTTGTTTCGAAACTTGCAATTGGTGTTCTGTCATGTAATTGCCAATTATGAGTGGGTGGATGCAATACTCGGGTGGGTGTTTTGCATTTGGAGGCTGACCATAGGGACCAGGGATCTAGATTGTGATGACATGTTGGCTGGGGAACATGAGTTGGAGCCTGCTGGCAGGTGCCCCACAGTGCTGGGGCGTGGGTGTGGTGGGGAACATGAGTTGGACATGGGTGGGGGCCTGCTGGCAGGTGCCCCACAGTGCTGGGGGTGGGGGTGGTGGGGAACATGAGTTGGACATGGGTGGGTGCCTGCTGGCAGGTGCCCCACAGTGCTGGGGGGTGGGGGTGGTGGGGAACATGAGTTAGACATGGGTGGGGGCCTGCTGGCAGGTGCCCCACAGTGCTGGGGGGTGGTGGGGAACATAAATTGGACATGGGTAGGGGCCTGCTGGCAGGTGCCTCACAGTGCTGGGGGGTGGGGGTGGTGGCAGACATGGGTAGGGGCCTGGTGGAGGGTGACCCTGCACTGCTGGGGGATGGGGGTGGTGGGAGACATGGGTGGGGGCCTGGTGGAGGGTGCCCCTGCACTGCCGGGGGATGGGGGTGGTGGGAGACATGGGTGGGGGCCTGGTGGAGGCTGCCCCTGCACTGCTGGGGGGTGGGGGTGGTGGGAGACATGGGTGGGGGCCTGGTGGAGGGTGCCCCTGCACTGCTGGGGGGTGGGGGTGGTGGGGAACATGGGTGGGGGCCTGCTGGCAGGTGCCCCACAGTGCTGGGGGTGGGGGTGGTGGGGAACATGAGTTGGACATGGGTGGGGGCCTGCTGGCAGGTGCCCCACAGTGCTGGGGGGTGGGGTGGTGGGAGACATGGGTGGGGGCCTGGTGGAGGGTGACCCTGCACTGCTGGGGGATGGGGGTGGTGGGAGACATGGGTGGGGGCCTGCTGGCAGGTGCCCCACAGTGTTGGGGGGTGGCGGTGGTGGGGAACATGAGTTGGACATTGGTGGGGGCCTGCTGGCAGGTGCCCCACAGTGCTGGGGGGTGGGGGTGGTGGGGAACATGAGTTGGACATTGGTGGGGGCCTGCTGGCAGGTGCCCCACAGTGCTGGGGGGTGGGGGTGGTGGGGAACATGAGTTGGACATGGGTGGGGGCCTGCTGGCAGGTGCCCCACAGTTCTGGGGGGTGGGGGTGGTGGGGAACATGTGTTGGACATGGGTGGGGGCCTGCTGGCAGGTGCCCCACAGTGCTGGGGGTGGGGGTGGTGGGGAACATGATTTAGACATGGGTGGGGGCCTGCTGGCAGGTGCCCCACAGTGCTGGGGGGTGGGGGTGGTGGGGAACATGAGTTGGACATGGGTGGGGGCCTGCTGGCAGGTGCCCCACAGTGCTGGGGGGTGGGGGTGGTGGGGAACATGAGTTAGACATGGGTGGGGGCCTGCTGGCAGGTGCCCCACAGTGCTGGGGGGTGGGGGTGGTGGGGAACATAAGTTGGACATGGGTAGGGGCCTGCTGGCAGGTGCCCCACAGTGCTGAGGGGTGGGGGTGGTGGGGAACATGAGTTGGACATGGGTGGGGGCCTGCTGGCAGGTGCCCCACAGTGCTGGGGGGTGGCGGTGGTGGGAGACATGGGTGGGGGCCTGGTGGAGGGTGCCCCTGGTGGCTGGGGGTGCAGGGGGACATGCGTTGGTGGGCAGTAGTGCAAGTTGACATGTGGGTTGGCTGGGGGGCATGGCCATGGTGGATGGGGTGCCTGCAGGACATGTGCAGGGTAGGCCCCTGTGGTGTGAGCCACCTGCAGGGGCCGTGGAGGGTGTAGAGCAGGGGCGTTGCTAGGGGGGGCTAAGGGGGCTATAGCCCCTGATCTTTTGGTTGTAGCCCCGGATAGAATCTCAGGAGCTACAGCCAAAAGACTAGCTACCCCCCAGTCCCAACAGTTCCGACATCAGCTTAGCCCCAGGTCTTTTTCAGACCTAGCAACTCCCCTGGTGTAGAGGGAACACCTGGGAGGACCCACACGTGCAATTCACGTGTGGTGCTTCCCGCTCACCCCTGTAATACACGTACCCTGATGGAATTGCATGTGGAACTTCAAGCGCACCCCTGTGATACACGTGCCCTACTGAAATTGTGTGTGGAACTTCCCGCGCACCCCTGGAATACACGTACCCTGCTGACTTCGCGTGTGTGACTTCCCACGCACCCCTGGAATACATGTACCCTGCTGATATCGCGTGTGAAACTTCCCGCGCACCCCGAAATACACATAGCCAGGACATTCGCGTGTGGAACTTCCCGCACTCCTCTGATATGCACGTACCCTGCTGATATCGCGTGTGAAACTTCCCGCGCACCCCGAAATACACGTAGCCAGGACATTCGCATGTGGAACTTCCCGCGCATCCCTGATATACACGTACCCTGCTGAATTCACATGTGAAAATTCCGGCGCACCCCTGATGTACACGTACCCTGATGGAATTGCGTGTGGAACTTCAAGCGCACCCCTGTAATACACGTACCCTGCTGAAATCGTGTGTGGAACTTCCCGCGCAGCCCTCGAATACACGTACCCTGCTGATATCGTGTGTGAAACTTCCCGCGCACCCCAAAATACACGTGGCCTGGTCATTCGCGTGTGGAACTTCCCGCGCACCCCTGGAATACACATACCCTGCTGATATCGCGTGTGAAACTTCCTGCGCACCCCGAAATACACGTAGCCAGGACATTCGCGTGTGGAACTTCCCGCGCACCCCTGGAATACACATACCCTGCTGATATCGCGTGTGAAACTTCCCGCGCACCCCGAAATACACGTAGCCAGGACATTCGCATGTGGAACTTCCCGCGCACCCCTGAAATGCACGTACCCAGCTGAAATGACGTGAGGTACTTCCCGCGCACCCAAGTGATGCACGTAGCCCGCTTGCCGTGCTGGTACAGGGTTAGCGCAGCCCTTTGAGCTGGATTGGGGATTTTGATGGCTTTTCCCTGCACGAGAGGCGTTCTTGGGGGCGTAACTGGCGCTGCTGCAGGGTCGCTGTGCCACTGTGCGCCACGGCTGGTTTTGGTGGCTGGTATCCATGAATACGCTGTGCGCTGAAATGGGTTTTGGCGCACGCGGCTGGCGCAGGGATTCGCACACGCACACTGTGCGCTAGCCGCGTGCGCCACTTGTGCGCTGAATTCTATCAATTACCCCCACTGTGTTTACTTATTATGTGTATAGATGATGAAAATAAGTATGCACATGATGTTTTAAAAAAGTAATCTAATTGAAATAAAAAATTAAAATACTTTTCTCAAAGGGTAAGTTAGTTAAGTGTATAAATATGTTCTATGTGCAGTGGAAAAATTTTTAGAGCGTCGTCCAATCTATTCTGCCATTACACTGTACATGTTTTTCCATTTCATATGGTAGGTTTAAGAAAATGGTCTTTAGATTCTTAGGTGTGTATGTGACCAGATAAAGGACACACACCGAATTATGACAGAAGTTATGAAATAGCAATGTAGATACAATTTGTATAATTTAGAATTAATTTTGATACAGTAAAAAAGTATTGCACACTGCGTAAACAATCAGTGGCAATATTAAATAACAATTACTATTTTAAAACAATTTGAAATATGATATGTACATTATGAAATGTCATTATAAACTTCTCATGTGTGTAGGTGGCCAAACAATGGACAGAAAACAGATTGTATATGAAAAATGGAATTTACATGTGCTAGGTTATTGGTGTCGTTTTTGCTAAGTGTTACCATGTTTACAGACAAATATTTGTATTGTCTACCTATTATTTGAATTATAGGTATGACTATACTTTAAAAAGATTAATACTTAAAATAAGGTTGTACTGTTGGCATGTCTTCATTTATTTATGTGTAAACCTGAATACATAGTTAGGTTATATGTCTTGGTTTCCTGGTGAAGTTTGCATAAAGTAATCTGTAAATTTGTCATCATGAATTATTAAATAATGTTTGTAAGGTATTATAACATACGTGCATTGCAGTGAAATGCCTTTATCAGTGTACACATTATTGATACTGTGGGCAATTCTTTTTAGAATTTGCTGATACAAATCTAAGTTCGTTTTTATCTAAATTATTAGTATAGTTGAGGTGATAATACTGCATTTTTTCATATACTGCACTGTAGCAGGTCTTGGTTTTTTAAAGAGTTATTTTGTGAAGGGTGTTTTCTGATACAATGTTTATATTATAAAATTGTTTACATTTTTATTTTACATGTTATTATATACATATACTTGTAGAAAGTGAGATAGTGTATACTTTGTATATGTATATATAATTAATTGTTACATTTTTTAAATAACTAAATAGAGGGTTTTTTCTCTCCAACAAGAATTTTTTTCCTCTGTAGTATGATTATTGAATACAGCCTATTAATGGTTGCGTACTAGGAATACAATCAGTATTCACTAATACCATTATGGAAAAAATGTGTTTTTATTGTGTTATTAACTACATTTCATTTTGTTTCACAGTTGGAAGAGAGCATGTATAAAGGTATTTGGTAAGACATTTCATAAATATGAGATATACATATGTGAAATAAACATATGAACGGACGCAAAGTTGAATATTTTTTAAAATGTTATGATTTGTAGCCACGCTACAGCATCAGCCAATGAATTGCAGGATTTTGCATGCGCGGTTAAGGTGAGCAATGACTGGAGTGCTCTTATTTGCGGCTAAACTGCTACCCCTGTTAACAGTGTAACCGTGGCTACAAACAAACAATTGGAGGATTTTGATTACTGTAACTGCATAAAATGAATTACAATAGATATTGTAATATATTTTTGCAGTCTGTTTTCAATTTTATCTATTTTTGAAACTTAAAAAGTGGCCCTTAAATGGGCTGTTTTGGAGGACGGAAAGAGGGGGTGGAATAGGGACGGAAAACACATAAGGATGAAACATATAACAAAGGGAATTAAAATAAAAAGCAACATATATATATATTTTTTTTAATTATTTTTTTAAGGGGAAAAACTGGGCACCTTTTAGCATTTAACGTCTGCCATTCTTTAAATGTGGCACCTCCGTTGGCTACCCATCCAAAGCATTTTCTACACATGACCTGCATCACCAAAAGATTGGTTGTTGGTAAAACATGAATCTCTGTAGTTGACACTGCTGCTGAAGTAGAGATTTCATTTGCAGTTGGTGATGTTGTTGCACTGATGGGTGGGGTTTCTGCAGGTGCTGCTCATCTCTGTCTATGCAAGGAATAGCACCTATGCATTTTTCATTTGTGATGTTTGTGCGATTTCTGATAATCATCATCAAAGCCATTCGAGTGGACTCGCACTAGATGATTGATCATGATAGATGTCCCAGGCATTGAGACGGAACACTGCAAGGCCCACGGCGCAGAGATTGGTTGAATAATGTTCAAAGTACCTCCTCTGCCTCTTTTCTGGAACAGTGTTTTTTAACTTTAAAGAAGGGCTAACTGTCAGCAGTGGTTTTCATTCCAGTTGCCTTGTTCCTCGGTGGTGATGGATTTGCAACCCAAATGATAACGTCATCACTGCTGGTACTCTCGTGGTTGGACATGTTGGAATGTCCAATGGGGAGGAATATCTAAAACAATAAAAATGACAACACAAAAAAGACAATGCCTCAAAAAATGAAAAAGAAAAACTAAGTTAAAAAAAAGACTGAACAAATCACAAGCCAAAGCAAAATAGGATTAGGGGAAACGTGAGAAAAAAGGATAAAGAATCTAAAGGGTAAAATGCCAAAAGGGCTTGCAGTTACTCAGAAACCCTTTCACTAGCAAGTACAGAAAGCAATGATAAATGTTAACTTCTTTTTTTGTTGTTGTGGTGATTATTTGCAGCTAAAGACTTCCCCGCCTGCTGATTGGACGGTGTTGTACGCTTGGATGTCGTGATATGGCATGAGCGTAACCACATCAACACATCCAAATGTGCAAATGGACTGTCCATAGATCTGGCTAGGAATGGTACATAGGGGCGAAGCCTGAGCGCATAATATGATTGGCTAGCATGTGATCCATAGACGCGTCAATGTAATTTGACGTGCTATTGGATGATTCGGCATGCATGGATGACATAGCACGTCCAGGCGTAGTCGCGTAAATGCATCTCAGTGTGCCATACATATGTATATATATATATATGTGGGCGGTAGTGTTGTAAAGATTTGATTTAAGATATATTAAGTGCAGTGATAAAGTAATACTTTAATAACGTTCTATTTGTAAACAGAACACATCATTGTAAACACTTTTAAAAATTAAATGAATATGGAAAGAAAGGTTTTTAAGAACAGGGATATTTGTGGTTGCACAATTGCTTTTTATTTTACTTTCTACACATGACACATTGTTTTGATTAGCCGAATTGTCTGTATTATTAATATTAATTATGTATGGAATAACAAGACCCTTGTAATTCAAGGAAAAAAACTTTAGTTGCAGGGACATTAAGGTGAGCTGTACATTGTAACAAAGTCCTTGAAATTCAAGGAAACAATTTTAGTTGTAGGGATGTTAAGTTGAGCAATACATTGTAAAACAAACCTTTGAAATTCAAGGAAAAACTTTAGTTGCATGGACGTTAAGGTGAGAACGTAACACAACAAAACCCCTGAAATTCCGCTAAAGCCTCATTAACTTCACGCCCCCTGTTGCTCAGCCTATGATCACACTGATGACATCACAGATCACATAACTGATGACATCACTAATTACATGTTGTCTGAGAACACTAATGACATTATAAATCACATCACTGATGCGTCACTGCTGACAAAACTAATTACATTGTATATAACTCATTACATCAATACTGAAATTAGACATAACATGATTTATAAGTTAGCTCCTGAAAACTTTGATTACCTTAATAACAATTTAGGCCATGGACTTGGCCATTACGTCACTGGCCATCAACAAAGGCCATAGCTAGTGGTCAGTTATTGATGAAAAATACCAATGTGCAGGGTCAAAAGCCATGCATACTAGCCCATCACTGTTTTAAAATATACAGTGGGCAACAATGAAAGCTGTAGTCAGTGGTCAAGGCTAAAGAACATAGTTAGTGCCCATTAATATGTTAGAATATACAGTTGGCACCGTCAAAGGGCGTGGCCACTGGCTAGTTTTGTGTTGAAGACCATGGCTAGTGGCTGGTTAATGTATATAATAAACAGTGGACATGGCCAAAGGCCATAGCTAGTGGCTGGTTAGTGTTGTACAATGCACATTGGGCAGAGCCAAAGGCCATTGCTTATTGCATTTTATTATTTTAACATATACAGTGGACTTGGGCAAAAGATGTACAAACTGCTCAAGGTCAAAGGCAATGGCTAGTGGCCAATTTATATGTTATCATAAATAGTGGACACAGCCAAAGATTGTGGACGCTGGCCAGTATTGTGCTTAAGTCCATGGCTAGTGCCTTATCTGTGTATATAATATACAGTGGACACAGTTGAAAGATATGTCCACTGGTAAAGGCCAAAATATATTGTTGTAGCCTGTTAGTGTTTTAAAATATTCAGTGCACATTGGTGAAAGTTGTGACCACTGTCCATAACTGAAGGCCATAACTAGTACCCATTCACGTCTTAAAAAATATTTGGCTATGCACATTGCCCATGGCTGAAGGCCATGCTTAATGCCAGTTACTGTTGTTATGTAATTAGTGATGTAATCTGTGATGTCATCATTGTAGTCATAGGCTGCGCAACAGGGGGTGTGAAATGTTAAGGTGGCTTTAGCTGAATTTAAGAGGTTTTGTTGCATTAAGCTCTCACCTTAACGTCCCTGCAACTAACGTTTTTTCCTTGAATATATATGTAATGTAAATAAAATATATAGATGTTATATATCTAAACAATTTCGTTTGTGGTATGGCAGCTGTCAGTGGAGTGGGAGCTATATCCATACCCCCCTTTACTCAAGTTCCCCAGTGCCAACTTAAGCCCCCTCTTCATCTACCTTGCTGTTAAGAAGCATTTCTGAACTCTGACCCGGAGGGGCAGAGGTTCAGAAGGCCAGCCTAGTTTCTTGGAACAGGGTAACCCCTGGACAAGCCAGACCAATCAGGGTAGCTATGGCAGGCTCAAGACTAAGTCTCAAGAGGGGTGAGGGTGACTGAAAGACCTCAATGAGCATACAAAACAAGGACACTTACAAATTACTCCAGACAGGTGTTATATTAAAAATATATACACATTTATTACAAGGCCTTTGTAAAATAGACCATAGCAAAGAATCACAGTATCACTAAAGTAAACCAATACATCAATATCAAAACAATATATATACAAGACCATTGGAGTCTAAGGGGTTAAGAGCACGTAATATGTAGGCCACCTGGATGGGGAGGAAAACAGGCAGTGCAAATAATCTTTAGACCCAGTTCCACATCGAGGATACACCTAACTTAAGAGGCAGTCCAAGCCCTACGAAGAGAGGAGCCTTATGCTCAATAGTACATGCACAGTCTCTTCAAGGGTCTCTAGCAGCTCAGGAAAGTGGATGAGGCAATGAAGAACAAGATCCCACTATTCAAACAGGACCTCCACTTGAGGGCAGAGGCAGTTGGAGAGTTCGGGATGGAGCTGCTATTTTACAATAGCGGTGGAAAGGAAAGGGGCCCTCAGAGGCCACTTTGTGCGTAAAAATGGGCTCCTGTGCTAGGGGCCACCGGTTGGGGTTACAGTATGTTAGGTATTACTGAAGAAATGTTTAGTGTGATGGGGAGAGGGTATTATTGTTGATGTTCACTAGGGTAGCTTTCTGGGGCTTCCGAGGGCACTTCACCATTTAAACCCTAGTGAGAGTGGGGATGGGTAGTGGAGGGAGGACATACATGCTGATATCTTTTGTTGAGTAGTAGTAGTGATTAGTTTGTAGGTGAAATGCAGAATAGCGGGTCGGCCATTGGTCCTATGATGCTTGAATAGGTGTAAATAGGTGAGGTGTTTGACTTTGGATGTTCTTTGATGAGGACACTTAAGGAGGACTGATTAAATGGGTGGTGGGAGGAGCAAGGGTGAATCAGGGTTCAGTTATGTGACCAGACGTATACTGAATGCTGTCTGCCTGAAATTGGCCTACAGTTGTTAAGCATCTTATCTATGCTATATGAGCTGCTGAATAGCATCCCACATTACTTAAGCACTTATAGGAGAGGTCTACATGTGGCATTGTTTTATACTGCAGTATTTCCCCTCCCATCAAAATTCTTGGAAGTAATTTAGGAATAATAATCAGCTTAAACCCTGTCTCCGCCTGTCAGCCCAATTTTTTTTAGTACAGCTTTTTTGTAAGATGCCATCAAGAACGCAACAGCAATGTACCATAAGAAAGGATTGTCTGCTGGGAAGTTAACTTGTAGAATGTAATATTTTAAAAAGTAGTGTTGTTAAATCTGCAGATAGAATTCCTGTGGATAATACAACAATACCTGTTATCGATAATACTTTAGGAACATCTACAATTTAAAATAGGAGATGTGCTAACGGAATATATTGATGGAACTGAGAATGCTTTTCTTGAAACTAAGAAAAGAAAAAATGTATCAAATATGTTACTAGCTAGTAAAAAAAAGAAAGATTTTTATAAGAAAAGGTAGCCAATGTGCTAACAATTTGAAACAGAGAAATAAAGATATGTATAGGAAAATGTAGCACTCTCGAGTTTTTACTAATCTTTTGAGAAGTGTGAAATCAAAATCTAGATGTGGTAAAGCATTCTTTGCAAAAGGAAAACGTAGAAGTAATAATTAAAAAACTTTTGATATGAAAAGAAAATGGTTCATATTTGTATTAAATAAATTAAAGAAATTACTTAAGGTGATTACACAATTCTATGCAAATATAGAAACAGTTCATATACTTACATGTGACAACTTTTGTGATGTGTTTGGTGAAGAGTGGTAACCAACTTCTCATACGGAAAGATTTTTTATCAAGAGAACTACATTCAAGGAAAGAATGTTCTCCTAGGTATTGATGAGAGTGGACGTAGCTATGAAGTCTGAAATAGTGTGATTTCTAAAAAAGAAGAAATCGTAAGGTGTAATAAATGGAAACTGTAGGTCAGTCAAAAATAAAACAAAAGAAGAATTGTCAGGTATGGACGTGCAATTATTTGTGCAAAATCAATCAGTTCCTTGTAAATTCTTAAAGAGATTTCTGCATGTTTTGCACAAAAGTGATTATGTTCAAAGACAGATGAAGATGCTACAAAGCATAGATGAGTATGAAGTTAGTTAAAAACAGGTCCTTTGGATCACTCTCTAGCTTGTCTTGATAAAAGTCTATGTAAGAGTCAGTTTCATCATGTACAGATGTTAGCTGCACATCATACTAAAATGAGATACCTTCTAGTTAAACTGTATGAGCGCAAAACAACAAGTATGTCTCTTGCAGCTTTTAAATCAAATACCTTTGACTGGAAATGTAGAAAGTTTAGTTTATACAATGCAAATCATAAATATGATGCATTTAAAAGAGTATGTGTATGTAGATGGAACACTTACAGGAATTGGAAATGATGATCCTATGCTTTCAAAGGATCAGATTTTTCAACAGTTCAAATGTAGTATTGCAATATTTAACTTGTCTTCTAATGAAAGACCTGACATTGTTTTCGTATCCTGTCGACACACGTTTAATAAGTCTCAAGTGCCACTGGTGTACATTGAGGAGAAAATTTAACACATTGTAAAAGATATTTGGAAAGAACTTTATCTGTATTTGTTTGTTGAAGAACGATTTGACACAAGAAAGGCACTTTATGTTTGTAGAGACTATGTTGGGTTTTATAATCAAACAAGACATTCTCAGAGAAGTGTTTTGAATGACATTGTAGTACCTGATATCCATTCTGCACTTCAAACACTGAGCATATTTGAAGTTATTGCATTGTAAACTGTTCTTCCTTTCCAAGTTATTGTTAGATTGCTAACAAAGATGTCAAATCTGCCTAAGAAATCATTAGTGCAAGGTGTGAGAGGCAAATTAGTGTATTTACCTCTCAATTTGGAAGAACATGTGAATACTCTAGGAGTGAAGCGTGACATTGCAGATTTTTTGTTTGTTTTAGTAAATGGTGTGGCCACTAAAGATAGGAGTATTTGGCATCATATTATAGGTATTGGAAAAGTGAGAAATGCATTGGCGTTACTATTGGAGTCAACAAACAAAAGCAGTGTTCAGTTTCACCATCTATCTCTTGCAGAACGGAATAGTTTGTATGAACATTACACTCTTCATCCTCTACACTCACGTGAAGTCATGGGCGACGGTTTAGAATTTTATTAAATGGAAACAATGAAAGGTGCACCAATCAGTGTATGGGAAAAGGCGTTAAAAGCCTGTTGTTTCCCAATGCTTTATCCAACTGGTTTAGGAGGGAGATTAGATGATCGGATGGTGCGAATCTCTGTTTCAGAATATCGTTGCACAAGAATGTATTCTGAAGATTCACGATTCTGCACCAATGTTGAATATATTTTTCACTTATTGTATGAAAGTGAATTTTCAACATTATGTTTGGTGTTGCTAATACACTTCAGATCGGAATTAGATTTCAAAATCTTTCTGAATGTGAGATGCTGTAACGGATGAAAGAAAAAAATTAGGTTTTAGAGGGTAAACTTATGAATATTCTTGCTGCAATGAGTGTTGAATATTGGTATAGGAGCCACTCTGAGGTTTGATGCATGATTAGAAACTTGGTTTGTGACTTTAAGTTGCACTGAGTATTTTGGGATGTTCTTGCCGAGTGGATACATGAAAGTAATCCCCAGAAAGAAGACATAGAATGCATGACACCACGAGAATTGTGTTCCATGGACTTGTATTGTAGTTTTTTATCACATATTTTTAGCCATGTTATACTTTATATGTGATAAAGAAAATGGTCCATTAGGCACTTTGGAACATTTCTTTCAGAGCAAAGAGTACCAGTCACATGGGACTCCACATATTTATATGCTATTATGAATTAAAGATGCTCCTCAGTTTGGTATAGAAAGTGATGGCTGTGTGATGGAGTTCATTGAACAATATGTTACTTTTTTCATTCCTGCTCAGCACATGAATGCTGGTCTACGGAACAAGGTGGAAAAGTTTCAAAGGCGCTCATGTGGAAAGTGCTGTCAGACAAAATAAAAAAGTAAAGACAAATACTACACTCAAAGCAGACTTGGCTTTCCAAGGCCTGTGACATCAGTTGGTTGAGTGAATAGTTTAATGTCATCTGTTTGACACCATGTTACTGGTAAGTCACCGAGAAATACCTATCTTTTCAAAAGAGATAAGGAATGCCAATTCATTAATGATTACAATCCTGTCATTGCTCAGCTATGGAATGCAAATACTGATGTACAGTTTATTGCTAATGATACAACAGCTGTTGCTCGTTATGTTACAACAAACATGACAAAAGCTGAAAAGAGCAATGCAACTGAAGCATGGGCAGATTCATCAGCAGATAGAAGTCTTAGTTAGAAAATTTCAAAGTTTCAGTCCGAAGATGCTTTCACATATGCTTTCACATAGAGAGGTTGGTAGCTATAAAGCCACAGATCAGCTAACTAGTTTGCCTCTGTATGGATGTAGCATTAATGTACTTTGGTTAAGTCTTGGGTCAGCTAGTACTAGACATCGAGTACTGAAGCCTTCAAGTGAATTTGAGCAGTTAGCTGAAGCAGTACCTGACAGTACATAGATTCAGAAAAACCAACTAGATTGATACATATTATTCAAATGGATCTGAAGTGTTGGAGGATCTTTGTTTATATGAAGTAGCACAACACTACTCATATCGAAATATTGAAGCAAACAGTGACAGAGGATGGTTTAAAAATCATGGATATACTGCTTGTCTAGTGAGCCATGTGACGGCAAGTCTGATTAACCACATGAAACTGTCTTGTCAAACTGCAGAGAAAAAGGAATTATTTTATTTTTGTCTTTTGCAGTTGTTCTTCCCATTGCATGCAGAGAATGATTTTCTTGGAAGTTTTTAAACTTTTGAAGAATCTTTTTTTGCTTAAAAAGCTTACTTACATATTGAAAATGTGACCAGTATTTGGAGGAGTTACTGGTGAATGAACTACACCTAGAATAACTTCTGGAAGCTAAATTGGCAAAAAAGACTCCTGAGGGAAGTCAAGATTCTGCAGCAGTAAGTCAAAATGTGCTCCGTGAGGCAATAATTCAAACTGATGTTGAGTTTGCCATGGAGGAAGTAGAAAGTGCAATGCAACAAAGTAAAGCTGCAAATGCGAATTGTGATGACATGATTAGTAAACTTAATGTAGATCAAAAAGAAGTTTATTGTAAAATTAAAGATAGGTTTACAGCATGACAAGAGTGAATGTTCATGTTTGGAATACAAACCTGTATTGTTGTATGTTAGTGGACAGCCAGGAATAGGTACATCTTTTTTAATTCATACAATAAGAACTATAATCCAAAATGTAATGGATTCCTCATTGTCATGTATTGTAACTGGTCCAACAAGTTTAGTAGCATTTAATGTAGTAGGTGTTACTTTACATTGCCTGTTGATGTTGCCAGTGGAGCATGACAACAAACTAGAGTATCGAAAACTTGTATCAAATGCAGCAGAAGAAGTAGGAAAAGTTCTTAGAAAATGAAATGCTTTGATTGTAGATGAAGTAAGAATGGTGTCTAACTTGATGCTAGCTTTCATTCACTTTCAAAATGCAAGAGGTTTTGAAGACTGACTAAAACGTTTTGTTTGGAGGTAAACATGTACTTGCTTTTTGAGACTTGTTACAAAAATTCCTGTCAAAGGTCAACGGTCAACCAGTTTTCAAAATGCTCCAATCTAAGGATACTCAAAAAAGTATAGGAAGTATTGGTAATTTTAACCTTTGGAATTGTTTTGATTTTCAGGAATTTACCATTAATATGCAAAAATCTGCAGACTAAGTCTATGCAGAAATGCTTAATGAGATTTGTATAGGTCTTCTTGAGGAAAATGTGAAAGAAGGCTTAAAGAGAAAACTGATTTATAACATGTTTGATGAAGATTGCAGTCCATCTGATGTCATGTTGACTCTTAAGGAAAGAAAACATTCTTGTGTCACTTTGATGTACACACTTGCAGAGTCTAACACGTTTAACTATACAATGCTACTGTCAGAGAAACAAAATATTTTGGAGATAAAACGTGTGATGTTGTAGATGGTCATGTTATGCCTTTAGAGTTGGATAAGAGAGCAAACGCTGATTAGGTCAACTAGAGAATTCAATTTCTAAAACAGGTCTGGAAGGAGTTTTAAAACTGTGCGTCAATGCACAAGCAATGTTAAAGAGAAACTTGAATTTAGGAATTTGTCCAGTCAATGGAGCGATGGGAAGAGTGATAGCATTACACGCTTTTCCTCACAGTTCAAGTATTGAACATATTGAAGTTAAGTTTGATCATGTAGAACAGGGGTGCACAACTGATTTTGACAGAGGGCCGGAAGTACCTTACATGAGGGCTATAGTGGGCCGAAAAGTAAATGTGGGCGGGGCGGTAGGCGGGGTGTGGCAGGAGGCTTTTTAAACCCCCAATTTGTACTAAACACATGGAAAAAGAATGTTTTTGAGGGGTAATGATTTTTATTTACATTTCAAACTTACATTTTGTACTACACATTTTCCATTGTTATAATTTATTTCTATTTAGTTACTGTATCTCGCCTGTTTAATTATATATTTTATTGACCCTAGATTGGACATGCCGTTATTTTGGACTACTACAGTTTGCTATTTGAGTTGCCCAAGAGGAGTATGGCCTTCGTTGAGTCAGGTTTCCTCAAAAAGCCAAAGATGAACATCTCCTAACTGTGCCTGTTTTAGCTTTATTATTGGGTTCACTCTTGGAGTACAACACTATGCCCCATGGCCCCCTGACCCCCAACCAAACACTATGCCCCATGGCACCCTCACCCCCAACCAAATACTATACCGCAGGGCCCGCTTACCCCCAACCAAACACTAGGCCCCATGGCCCCCTCACCCCCAACAAAACACTATGCCCCATGGCGCCCTCACCCCCAACCAAACACTATGTCCCATGTCCCTCACCCCCAACCAAACATTATGCCCCATGGCACCCTCACCCCCAACCAAACACTATGCCCCATGGCCCCCTCACCCCCAACCAAACACTATGCCCCATGGCACCCTCTCCCCCAACCAAACACTATGCCCCATGTCCCTCACCCCCAACCAAACACTATGCCCCAGGGCCCCCTTACCCCCAACCAAACACTATGTCCCATGGCCCCCTCACACCCAACCAAACACAATGCCCCATGGCCCCCTCACCCCTAACCAAACACTATGCCCCATGGCCCCCTCACCCCCAACCAAACACTATGCCCCAGGGCCCCCTTACCCCCAACCAAACACTAATCCCCAGGGCCTCCTTACCCCCAACCAAACACTATGCCCCTTGGCCCCCTCACACCCAACCAAACACTATGCCCCATGGCCCCCTCACCCCCAACCAAACATTATGACAGTTGGAAAAAACACCTTTTTGGAGGTGTACCGTTTTATTTGTATTCAAAACTTACATTTTGTACTATACATTTCCCCAAATCATACAGGATGAAACAGTGAACCAGACATAGTTGATCAGTGAGAAACATTGCAGCGTTTCTCAGCTGTCAGTTTCTGTATCTCGGGCTCTAGTGAGGTTGTTCCTACTCTCAGGATAGCATGGAGATGTTGGTCAGTTAGTCTTGTCCTTAGGCTGGATTTATGTAGTTTTATTTGTGAAAAAACGTGCTCACAAATGTAAGTACTGCCAAACATAGATACCATCTTTAATGCTTCCCGTGACAGATTGGGGAATTGAGCAGTGTCCAGAGACTGATAGAAGACTAATAAAGGCATCTCTCTGTACTTATTTTTGAGGGCAGTACAGCACTGAAGTTCAATCAGTTCCAGTTGCAGTTCAGGTTGCACACTGTCAACATCAGCTGAGAATGGGTCTGCAAAAAGTTTAAAAGAGGCTCTCTGGGATTTGAACTGTGAGATACGATTCTCAAAAACATTTTGCAGTTCCTTCAGGACCTTCACATGCCGATACCACCCTACATACTTGTCATAGGGGAAAACCTCTGCACATGCGGGGTAGTGTGCCAGCATCCCTTTCTCCAGTTCGGCTGTCAGAAGTCTTAACTTTATTTCAAAGGCACAAACTGCCTCAAGCAGATCCGATATGAGATTTTGGCTTCCTTGCAACTTTACATTTAAATCATTGAAATGGCCTGTCAGGTTAGTCAGAAAAGCAAAGTCAGCTACCCAGTCAATATCTTGCATGACAGAAGTGTCCATTCCCTTTTCATCAAGGAATGCTTTTATTTCGTGCCGTAAAGCAAAGAATCGCTTCAGCACATTGCCACGACTCAGTCATCGAACATCGGTGTGATATAGGACATCACCATAATCCGCCTTTACCTCTTCTAAAAACGCCCGAAACAATCAGTGATTTAAAGTGCGTTCCAGGACAAAATTAACCGTTTTCACAACAAAGTCCATCACTTGAGTGAATTTCAAATGTTTTGCACATAATGCCTCCTGGTGGATGATGCAGTGATAATTTTTTAAATGGACAGCCTTCTCGCCCAAGTGCCTTTTCAAGCAGCCAATAAACCCATTTTGCTCCCCAACCATGGCTGGCGCCCCATCAGTCGTCACGCCTACCAACGCATCCCATGGCAAATTTAAATCATCAATGACTTTTTGAAAGGCATTAAAAATGTCAGCACCAGTAGTCCTGCCATGCAAAGATACCAGGGAAGCCAGGTCCTGAAATACTTTGCATTGATTATCGACCCCCCGAATGAAAATTAAGAGTTGGGCTGTGTCACTTGCATCTGTGCTCTAATCAAGGGCAGCTGAAAAGAACTTGACATCCTTACACCACATTTTCAGTTGGCTGTAACAATTGTCAGCCATATCTACAATACGCTGCTGGATACTCATATGTGAAAGGGGAACATTTGTAAAAGCATCTAATTGTTCTTTACACACTGCCTCGCAAATCTCCATCAGGCAGTCTTTAACGAAATCCCCATCTGTGAAAGGACGTGCTGACCTTGCAATAAGCTGTGCAACCTTATAACTCGCAAAGGTGGCACATTCAGATTCTTTTTTTTCTGGGCAAAAACACCCTGTTCCTTAGCCAGCTGTGTTTTTAGCTCCCCAGCTTTCTTAATTCTCGCTTCCCCCTGCAAATCCTTATATTGTGAATGTTTTGATTCACAATGGCAGCGGATATTATATTCCTTGGGGACTGCTATGCGTTCGAGACAAATGAGACACGAGACAAGGTTTGGACTTGATGAAAAAAAACTTCTCAGTCCACTCATCCTTAAATTGACGGTGCTCCTGGTCAATCTTTCTTTTTTTTACTGCACTGAACATTGGCAGGGACATCTTTGGATAAAGATATGAAATCCACTGTTATGCTCCCACTACGACGGTCCAAGTCTAGAGTATATACAAATTATATACTTTTTTGAGAATCCTAAAAGCGACAAAAGAACAAGATCAGATAAAGAACATAGCCTGGCCAGCATACCTTTTTATGCACTTATTGATGGATACTTTCAGGAATAGCGGGCTGCATAGAATAACAACCTGCTATGTTTGAGAATAAGGTGGAAATTGAGGACATACTTTAAAAAAAAAACATTTCAAAGCACAAGTTGTTGCCAAATTATGAGCTTTTGAAAGGAATTATCTCAGGATGACCAATTACTTTAGTGAACATACAAAGAAACTGATCTCAGTTTCTTCCTGGGCAGGACAAAACTGACAGGAGCTCTACCATATTGCGACAGAGAAATAGTTTCTGCTTGTGCTTCTATCCCCCTGAACAATGCTTGATGAGGTTGTAGAAAGGTAACAATTACCCACACTCAATGGGTCTCAAACGCTTGATCGAGGTTTAGTTGCAAAATTACAGGAGCAGACATCATCCAGGACCATACTAGAAAAGGCTGCAGCGATGTTGAAAGCTTTAGGAATGTACAAATAAACCACACCCACTGCTGACCCTTGACACTCTGGCCCAACATCCCTAATGATATGCTATGATAGTTTATTTATATAGCGCCTATACACAATGTGTTTCAAAGAGCTTCTCGACAAGGGAGGGAACAAGGGAAATACAAAACATTCTTACAGGCCATGAACAACAACAATGCGAAATTAACTATCGTACTGGGCCTGGCGACACAGATAGGAAGGAAATGGGAACAGACAGGCGACTACCGTCCTAGGCCTGACAACATTTCTGGTAGAGCCAGAGAATTACACAAGGTGAGGGAGAGGGGAGGAGAAAGGAGGGAGAGGAACAAAACAAGCTTTTATCGTACTAGGCCTGACAACATTTCAGATAGTGCTGGAGAGGAAGAAGGGGTAGTAAGTGGGGGTGGGGGGCAAACATTTGTTACTATCATACTATGTCCAGGGACAATTCTGGACCTAGGAGTATGATCTTTAGTGGACTGCAGCTAATGCCAAAGAGCATCACTAAATGGGAACAGATCTACGTGGTGATGCCGATTTGGGTTTGGCCCGGGATTTATACACTGGGTGCAGTTGCTATACATCAGGCCAGTGGCCAGGGTTTGCACTGGCAAACACATTTCACCTGCCTGGGTGATCCTACGGGGCACCAGGCAAGGCTGCCCGTTGTCTCTGATGTTATTCACCCTGGCACCCCCCACCCCCAACTCAGAACACACACACTCTCAAAGAAGCACCCATACAGACCCAAACCCCCCACCCCCAAATCAGCACACTCTCAAACAAGCACCCATACAGACCTGAACCCCCCACCTCCCAACTCCAAACCTCCCACCCCCAAATCAGCACACACACAAACCAGCACCCATACAGACCCGAACCCCCACCCCGCAAATCAGCACACACACAAACATGCACCCATACAGACCCGAACCCCCATGCCCCCCAACTCCAAACCCCCCACCCCCCAAATCAGCACACACACAAACCAGCACCCATACAGACCCGAACCCGCACCCCCCAACTCAGCACACACACAAACATGCACCCATACAGACCCAAACTGTATACCCCCCACCTCCCCAACTCGAAACACCTCACCCCCCAAATCAGCACACACACACACAAGCACCCATACAGACCCAAATCCCCACCCCGCAACTCAGCACACTCTCAAACATGCAAACATACAGACGCAAACCCCCACCCCCCAACTCAGCACACACACTCTCAAGCATGCACCCATACAGACCCAAACCCCCACCCCCCAAATCAGCACACACACCGACCCGAACCCCCCACCCCCCAACTCAGCACACACACAAACATGCACCCATACAGACCTGAACCCCCACCCCCCAAATCAGCACACACACAGACCCGAACCCCCCACACCCCAACTCAGCACACACACAAACATGCACCCATACAGATCCGAACCCCCCACCCCCCAACTCAGCACACAAAAAACATTCAAATCAAAACATTCATACACATCTGACAACCCCCCCACCCCGCATCTCAACATACACACAAAAAACATTCAAATACAAACATTCATACGCATCCGACACTCCCCCCACCCACGCATCTCAACATACACACAAAAACATTCAAATCCAAACATTCATACACATCGACACCCCCCCACCCCCGCATCTCAACATACACACAAAAAACATTCAAATCCAAACATTCATACACATCCGACACCCCTCCACCCCCGCATCTCAACATACACACAAAAAACAATAAAATCCAAACGTTCATACACATCCGACACAAATCCGACACCCCCCACCCCCGCATCTCAACATACACACAAAATACATTAAAATCCAAACATTCATACACATCCGACACCCCCTCACCCCCGCATCTCAACATACACACAAAATACATTCAAATCCAAACATTCATACACATCCGACACCCCCCACCCCCGCATCTCAACATACACACGAAAAACATTAAAATCTAAACATTCATACACATCCGACACACATCCGACACCCCCCACCCCCGCATCTCAACATACACACAAAATACATTCAAATCCAAACATTCATACACATCCGACACCCCCCACCCCCGCATCTCAACATACACACAAAATACATTCAAATCCAAACATTCATACACATCTGACACCCCCCACCCCAGCATCTCAACATACACACAAAATACATTAAAATCCAAACATTCATACACATCCGACACCCCCCCACCCCCGCATCTCAACATACACACAAAATACATTCAAATCCAAACATTCATACACATCCGACACACATCCGACACCCCCACCATCGCAACATACACACACAAACATAAAGCAAAACAGACCCGACACACAAACACAAACAGACCAGGCAGGTAAGTGGCAGGTAAGCTGGAACGCTGGAATCGTACTACGGCTGGCGTGGTACAAGGCTGAAATGCCTTCCGGCATCAAGCCTTATGGACCACGCCAGCCGTAGTGCTGGCCCTCCATTGGTGCAGCACACACGCATTACGTGGCTCGTAGGATCGACGTGGTGCATGTGTGTGCTGAGCCAATGAGGGCCAGTGTTTTGTCCGGCCCGGAAGACAACAAATACTTTCCTAATGGAGGGCGGCCACAGGCCGCCCTCCATTAGGAAAGTCTTTGTGCCTTGCGGGCCGGACAAAAGAGCATGGCGGGCCGCAACTGTCCCGCGGGCCGTATGTTGTGCACCCATGATGTAGAAGGAACTCATTTGATTTCTCTGATCTCTGCACGTTTCATGCTTTCTAAGGATACCTTTGTGAAAAGAGCACAGTTTCCATTGTGCTCTGCTTATGCATAAACCACAAGGGTTGACTTTAGAATCAGCAAATATTGACATTTGTCATATACTTTTTAAAGAAGGAATGTAATATTTAGCTTTGCCACATGTGAAACATATAGAAGGTTTATTTTTAATAAACTTTGATGAAAGAAAAGTAACAGCTGACATTTCTTGCATTGAAGAATATAATCGGTTGCGTGTACTCTATTCTCCTCACCTGAATGTTATACCTGTTCCTGTGAAGTACTCATCCATGGAATTTAAGGAGTCAGTGAAAGTATATTCAAATGAAAGCAGTCCTTCTAAAACTAAAAAAACAACAGAATTTAGCAGAGTTGGAGAGTTGTTCAACTATAGCATACTCTCATTGCAGATTTAGTATTGAAACAGGAGTTGAATGCTATTGTAATGCTGCTTTGTGTATGTTGTTTCAAATCCACTGATGCAAGAAGTCGCTTCCACAGCAGAGACGTAGCTATGTGTGGAACTTTCATTTCTTAAATATCTGTAGATGAAAAAATCCACACAGTTTACACTCAGCAATACCAATCTGAAATGTAGTAGCTGTTGTAAGTCTAAATCATCAATTTTCTCAAAATACACAGGAAGATAGTCAAGAATTTTGTATTACTGTATTCGATTTATTAGCGAAGGAACCTATTAGTGTAGATAGGTATGTAGGAATTAGTTACGAGTGGAATCATATGTGTCCACAATGTAAGAAAGGTTATTCTACAACAGATCTATTTGAAAGATGTATGTATGTGCCTGATGAGAAAAGTGTACATTTTTGTTGACTGTATAATAAAGGTTTGAAATGTAAGAATAGGGTAATAAGTGTTTGATATAATGTAGAAGATGGATTGTTACTAGGATGTACTTTGAAAACAGTAGAAAATGAATGTAGAGGTAATCTTCTGAAGAGTTTGAACATTAGAAAAGAAAACAGCATTCTGAAATCGTCTACTTCTATTTTATTGTGTTAAATACTGTTTATTTTAATATGTACAAGTGTTCCCTATAAGTGCTAGGTTACATAAATGGTTCCATGTACATTATTTTGAATGTGTTGGAGTGTAGAAGAGCATGACTGTTTACCGATAAATCAAGTAAACAGTAGGTCATAGATAGAACAACCATATAGTACAATGTTTGAAAAATAAATGAGATATAACTAGTAATAAGACTTTTAGGGAAGAATTAAGATATACTGTTTTTACTTATTATGTGTATAGGTGGCAAAAATAAGTATGCACACAATGTTTTAAAAAAGTAATCTAATTGAAATAAAAAATTAAAATACTTTTCTCAAAGGGTAAGTTAGTTAAGTGTATAAATATGTTCTATGTGCAGTGTAATGTTTTTAGAGCGTCGTCCAATCTATTCTGCCATTACACTGTACATGTTTCTCCATTTCATATGGTAGGTTTAAGAAAATGGTCTTTAGCTTCTTAGGTGTGTAGGTGACCAGATAAAGGACGCACACTGAATTATGAAAGAAGTTATGAAATAGCAATGTAGATACAATTTGTATAATTTAGAATTCATTTTGATACAGTAAAAAAGAATTGCACACTGCGTACAACAATCAGTGCCAATACAAGATTAAAAACCAATTCCTAGTTTAAAACAATTTGAAATATGATATGTACATTATGAAATGTAATTATAAACTTCTCATGTGTGTGGCCAAACAATGGACAGAAAACAGATTTTATAAGAAATATGGAATTTACATGTGCTAGGTTATTGGTGTCATTTTTGCTAAGTGTTATCATGTTCACAGACAAACATTTTTATTGTCTACCTATTATTTGAATTATAGGTATGACTATACTTTAAAAAGATTAATACTTAAAATAAGGTTGCACTGTTGGCATGTCTTCATTTATTTATGTGTAAAACTGAATACATAGTTAGGTTATATGTCTTGGTTTCCTGGTGAGGTTTGCATAAAGTAATCTGTAAATTTGTCATCATGATTTATTAAATAATGTTTGTAAGGTATTATAACATACGTGCATTGTAGTGAAATGCCTTTATCGGTGCACACATTATTGATATTGTGGGCAATTCTTTTTTAGAATTTTCTGATACAAATCTAAGTTCGTTTTTACCTAAATTATTAGTATAGTTGAAGTGATAATACTGCTTTTATTTCGTATACTGCACTGTAGCAGGTCTTAGTTTTTGAAAGAGTTATTTTGTGAAGGGTGTTTTTTGATACAATGTTCATATTATAAAATTGTTTACATTTTTATTTTACATGTTATTATATACATATACTTGTAGAAAGTGAGATAGTGTATACTTTGTATATGTATATATAATTGATTGTTACATTTTTTAAATGATTAAATAGAGGTTTTTATTCTCTCGAACAAGAAGTTTTTTCCTCTGTGGTATGATTATTGAATACAGCCTATTAATGGTTGTGTACTAGGAATACAATCGGTATTCACTAATACCATTATGGAAAAAAATGTGTATTTATTGTGTTATTAACTACATTTCATTTTGTTTCACAGTTGGAAGAGAGCATGTATAAAGGTATTTGGTAAGACATTTCATAAATATGATATATACATATGTGAAATAAAAATATGAACGGACGCAAAGTTTTATATTTTTTAAAATTGTATTATTTGTAGCCACGCTACAGCATCAGACAATGAATTGCAGTATTTTGCATGCGCGGTTAAGGTGAGCAACGACTGGAGTGCTCTTATTTGCGGCTAAACTGCTACCCCTGTTAACAGTGTAACCACGGCTACAAACAAACAATTAGAGGATTTTGATTACTGTAGCTGCATAAAATAAATTACAATAGATATTGTAATATATTTTTGCAGTCTGTTTTCAATTTTATCTGTTTTTAAAACTTAAAAGGTGGCCCTTAAAAGGGCTGTTTATGAGGACGGAAAGAGGGGGTGGAATGGGGAAGGAAAACACATAAGGATGAAACATATAACAAAGGGAATTAAAATAAAATGCAACATATATTTTTTATTTGTTTTGTTTTTATTATTATTTTTTTAAAGGGGAGAAACTGGGCACCTTTTAGCATTTAACATCTGCCATTCATTAAATGTGGCACCTCCGTTGGCTACCCATCCAAAGCATTTTCTCCACATGACCTGCATCACAGAAAGATTGGGTGTTGGTAAAACATGAATCTCTGTAGTTGACACTGCTGCTAAAGTAGAGGCTTAATTTACAGTTGGTGATGTTGTTGCACTGATGGGTGGGGTTGCTTCAGGTGGTGCTCAACTCTGTCTATGCAAGGAATAGTACAAATGCATTTTTCATTTGTGATGTTTGTGCGATTTCTGATAATCATCATCGAAGTCATTTGAGTGGACTCGCACTAGATGATTAATCATGATAGATGTCCCAGGCATTGAGACGGAACACTGGAAGGCCCACGGCGTAGAGATTGGTTGAATAATGTTCAAAGTACCTCCTCTGCCTCTTTTCTGGAACAGTGTTTTTTAACTTTAAAGAAGGGCTAACTGTCAGCAGTGGTTTTCATTCCAGTTGCCTTCTTCCTCGGTGGCGATGGATTTGCAACCCAAATGATAACGTCATCACTGCTGGTACTCTCGTGTTTGACATGTTGGAATGTCCAAAGGGGAGGAATATCTAAAACAATAAAAATGACAGCACAAAAAAGACAATGCCTCAAAAAATGAAAAAGAAAAACTAAGTAAAAAAAAAGACTGAACAAATCACAAGCCAAAGCAAAATAGGATTAGGGGAAAAGTGAGAAAAACAGATAAAGAATTTAAAGGGTAAAGTGCTATAAGTGCTTGCAGTTACTCAGAAACCCTTTCACTAGAAACTACAGAAAGCAATGATAAATGTTAACTTCTTTTTTTGTTGGTGTGGTGATTCTTTGCGGCTAAAGACTTCCCCGCCTGCTGATTAGACGGTGTCGTACGTGCAGATGCCGTGATATGGCATGAGCCTAACCACATCAATACACCCAAATGTGCATTTGGACTGTCCATAGATGTGGCTAGGAATGGTGCTTAGGCGCGAAGCCTGAACGCATAATATGATTGGCTAGCATGTGATGCATAACCGCACCAATGTAATTTGATGTGCTATTGGATGATTCGGCATGCATGGATGACGTGGCACGTCCGGGCATAGTCGCGTAAATGGATCTCAGTGTGCCATTGGCTCCTTTTTTTGACGCGGCTAGGGAAGATAGGAGCTCACAATGCGATTGGTCGGTGTGAAGGGGCATGAAGCTGCGTATGCGTATCAACTAAACTTTTGAACCTTTTGGACCATCCATTGATGCGGCTGTAGCTTTGTGAGTAGTCACGTGTAAACAAATTTGTTAGACACAGCTATAAAACTGTTCTAAAAAAACATATGTATATATATATATGTGTGGGCAGTAGTGTTGTAAAGATTTGACTTAAGATATATTGAGTGTAGTGTTACTGTAATACTTTAATAACGTTCTATTCGTAAACCGAACATATCATTGTAAACACTTTAAAATTAAATGAATATGGAAAGAAAGGTTTTTAAGAACAGGGATATTTGTGGTTGCACAATTGCTTTTTATTTTACTTTCTACACATGATACATTGTTTTGATTAGCCGAATTGTCTGTATTATTAATATTAATTATGTATGGAATAACAAGACCCTTGAAATTCAAGGAAAAAAGCTTTAGTTGCAGGGACATTAAGGTGAGCTATACATTGTAACAAAGTCTTTGAAATTCAAGGAAACAATTTTAGTTCTAGGGATGTCAGGTTGAGCAATACATTGTAAAACAAACCTTTGAAATTCAAGGAAAAACTTTAGTTTCATGGACGTTAAGGTGAGAACGTAACACAACAAAACCCCTGAAATTCAGCTAAAGCCTCCTAACTTCACGCCCCCTAATGCTAAGCCTATGATCACACTGATGACATCACAGATCACATAACTGATGACATCACTAATTACATGTTGTCTGAGAACACTAATGACATTATAAATCACATCACTGTTGTGTCACTGCTGACAACACTAATTACATTGTATATAACTCATTACATCAATACTGAAATTAGACATAACATGAATTATAAGTTAGCTCCTGAAAACTTTGATTACCTTAATAACAATTTAGGCCGTGGACTTGGCCATTATGTCACTGGCCATCACCAAAGGCCATAGCTAGTTGGTCAGTTATTGATGAAAAATACCAATGTGCAGGGTCAAAAGCCATGCATACTAGCCCATCACTGTTTTAAAATATACAGTGGGCAATGATGAAAGCTGTAGTCAGTGGTCATGGCTAAAGACGATAGCTAGTGCCCATTAATATGTTAGAATATACAATTGGCACAGTCAAAGGGCATGGCCACTGGCTAGTATTGTGTTGAAGACCATGGCTAGTGGCTGGTTAATGTATATAATAAACAGTGGACATGGCCAAAGGCCATAGCTAGTGGCTGGTTAGTGTTGTACAATGCACATTGGGCACAGCCAAAGCCCATTGCTTATTGCATTTTTATTATTTTAACATATACAGTGGACTTGGGCAAAAGATGTACAAACTGCTCAAGGTCAAAGGCAATGGCTAGTGGCCAATTTATATGTTATCATAAATAGTGGAAACAGCCAAAGATTGTGGACGCTGGCCAGTATTGTGCTAAAGTCCATGGCTAGTGCCTGATCTGTGTATATAATATACAGTGGACACGGTTGAAAGATATGTCCACTGGTAAAGGCCAAAATATATTGTTGTAGCCTATTAGTGTTTTAAAAGATTCAGTGCACATTGGTGAAAGTTGTGACAACTGTCCATAACTGAAGGCCATAACTAGTACCCATTCACGTGTTAAAAAATATTTGGCTGTGCTCATTGCCCATGGCTTTAGGCCATGCTTAATGCCAGTTACTGTTGTAATGTAATTAGTGATGTGAACTGTGATGTCATCATTGTTGTCATAGGCTGCCCAACAGGGGGCGTGAAATGTTAAGGTGGCTTTAGCTGAATTTAAGAGGTTTTGTTGCATTAAGTTCTCACCTTAACGTCCCTGCAACTAACGTTTTTTCCTTGAATATATATGTAATGTAAAAAAATATATAGATGTTATATATCTAAACAATTTTGTTTGTGGTATGGCAGCTGTCAGTGGAGTGGGAACTATATCCATACCCCCTTTGCTGGAGTTCCCCAGTGCCAACTTAAGCCCACCTCTCATCTACCTTGCTGTTAAGAAGGATTTCTGAACTCTGACCCGGAGGGGCAGAGGTTCAGAAGGCCAGCCTAGTTTCTTGGAACAGTGTAACCTCTGGACAAGCCAGACCAATCAGGGTAGCTATGGCAGGCGGTCAAGACTAAGTCTCAAGAGGGGTGAGGTTGACTGAAAGACCTCAATGAGCATACAAAGCAAGGACACTTACAAATTACTCCAGACAGGTGTTATATTAAAAATGTATACACATTTATTACAAGGCCTTTGTAAAATAGCCCATAGCAAAGAATCACAGTATCACTAGAGGAAACCAATACATCAATATCAAAACAATATATATACAAGACCATTGGGTTCTAAGGGGTTAAGAGCACGTAATATGTAGGCCACCTGGATGGGGAGGAAAACAGGGAGTGCAAATAATCTTTAGACCCAGTTCCACATCGAGGATACACCTAACTTAAGAGGCAGTCCAAGCCCTACGAAGAGAGAGCCTTATGCTCAATAGTACATGCACGCGCTTGTGCCAATGGACAAAATAGGGTCTCTTCAAGGGTCTCTAGCAGCTCAGGAAGGTGGATGTGGTGATGAAGAACAAGTTCCCACTATTCAAACAGGACCTCCACTTGAGAGCAGAGGCAGTTGAAGAGTTCGGGATGGAGTTGCTATTTTACAATAGCGGTGGAAAGGAAAGGGGCCCTCAGGGGCCACTTCGTGCATAAAAATGGGCTCCTGCGCTAGGGGCCACCGGTTGGGGTAAGGATTGCTCACCGGTCCCCGATGCAGGCACACCCAAACTTCGGCAGTACAGTCCACTTCGCCGGCAGGTTCGAATGCAACAATCAGGACATCTCGACACAGTGTCGTTACCGAGATGCAGCGAGGATTCCCAAACGGAACAGTGTTGATTTCTCTGCTCATGGTGGAAGAATCGGCCCAGTTCCACTGTAGCAGGCTTCAGGGGCAAGGGGGTCACAAATGCAGCGAACTTGCACAGGTTGTTGCCACAGCAGGGCAACATGGCAACCGCTTTTACTCCGGTCCGGATACACTCGTCTCACTTCAGACCTGGGAATGCCAAGTGTACGAAATTTGGTATGAGGGTGCCGTGGACACAGAGTTAGCAGTATGCCAAGTTTCGAGGGCCTCCTTGAAATCGGCAGCGGTGACAGAGAAAACATCCCGCGTAAGCTGGTCAGCCCACTGGTTGGCCCAGGGACACTTCCGAAGAGGCTTACTTGCAGGGTTTGGTGAAGGTGCTGAGAATAGTTGGTCCCACTATTCCAATGGTTCGAAAGCGCCGTTGCAGACCTTCTAGAATGACCAGATGCAGAGGGGTCTCACAGGCCGACAGCGGGCTCAAGGTACCAAACCTTCCAGCGGGTCCCCAGCGATTCCTTGACACGGCTTCTGTTGCAGGATACATGGCTCCTTATCCCTTGTTCCGTGTGAACTCAGATCGACATGGTAGTGGTGTTTTCAGCCTCCTCTTATGCAAAGTTCACTTCACACCAAGATCTGCTCACAAACACTCACTCCATACGTGGACCAATCACAGACCACGGTGGTCCCAGGCATTCAGGACACTCTAGACTCTCTGGCACCCAGGATGTGTATTGGGAACAGACATCCCAGCCCACATCCTGTAGGCACACACACAAGACATGCAGAAGCCCACAAAAGCTTTGGGTTTCGCAGGAAAGTGCATGACCAAATAAGGACTGACCGGGTCGGCTCAACCTGGGGAAGGTGAAGGGGCAAGATGGCCAAAGGACAGGACAAAGAACCTCGTGGCATGGCCATTTTGGAGCCAGGCTACCTATTCGTGCCAATCGCGGTTAACGCGGTTTAACATGGCAAGAAAGGGTTAAAAAAATATATGTAAACCAAAGCTGTCACCAGTCCTGTCCGTGACACATCTGCACAGTTCATAAAAAGTCCAGCGAGAGTTTTTAGGGTCTTTGAAAAGACTAGAGACCCAAGTGTACTGTAAGGTAAGTTACATTGTACACTTGTTACATGTTGCACAAAAGTTGCAACATGAGGAAAGGACTAGTACTGACTGTTTTAAGGGCATATCAGTTTCCCCATAAAAAGTGAGCGAAATCCCAGAGGAGTGCAGCAGAGGGCTGTGCTTCTCTGGCAAAGTTTAGTTACAGGTGTTTAAACAGCAGCAAAAGGTTTGGTGGTTGACACATGGAGGGAAAATTACATTCAAATATGAAATCTTTCCTAACACTTGCCCCAGCCTGGAGCAACTGGACCCCTAACCACCCCACTCCTCCTACTTGCTACCCTGATAAACCTGTCACTGACCAACCTACCACCCCCACTGCCAATCGCCACATCCCGCCCTACTTCGCCTCCCATACCATCCTTATCTCCCCCCAATCTGCCTCCTGTTTCCTCCTAACATTGCCCTCCCTGCTGGAGACCCTACCCCACCTCACCCGGGACTGCACAGCTTGCCGGAAACAAAGTTCCTCAGGTGAGACCACCCTACAAAGTGTCCTTCTGCAAAAATCCCCACAGCATGTCACAGCACAGGAGGGGC
The DNA here is from genome assembly GCF_040938575.1 of Ambystoma mexicanum. Classification (NCBI taxonomy): domain Eukaryota; kingdom Metazoa; phylum Chordata; class Amphibia; order Caudata; family Ambystomatidae; genus Ambystoma; species Ambystoma mexicanum. The sequence goes on along the minus strand of NC_090931.1, from coordinate 1,027,278,157 downwards.
TAGGACAGTTTCCCCCGAGAGCGGCGATAGAGAGGGAATAGGACGGCCCCTTATCTGCATGGGCCTCTAATGAGGGCAAATGGGCCTTTAACAGGACACCCTGCATAGGTGCATATGACATTTCAGAAAGAGGCAAGAATAAGAACCCAAAAACCCTCTTTTTGGTAGAACCAACAGGTTCTTGATTCAGAATGATATTAGCAGAATAACAAGTTAATTGCTGTAAACTCTACTAGCTAACTTTGCGTACAAAATATGATTTGTGGCACTCTGGGTAAGTCTCTCATAACCAGGACTAATGTCTGGCAAAGGGATTCCCAGGACCCCCCTTGTTAATTTTTCTCTGCGATTGGTTCCATGTCATATCATCGCGGGATGTTTTTTCGCTGGCTTTTTTACCGCAGATTTTTTTATGAAAAAACAAATCATATTTTTTATTTTTGGGGGGATCCCCTCAATCCCCCATCCCCTTTAATGTTTTATGTATCCCCAAACACCTACACCCAATATATATATTTTTCCAACCCCCCCAAATTTGATGAGTATTTTGGGGCAAAAAAATTGCTTTAACAAAACCAGGGAAAAAAACATTCTGCGATGAAAGCACTTCGTATAGAGGCATAGCAGCATATACCTTTTTTACAATCTAAAAAAACGGTTAAGATTTGTGGATCTTTGAAATGATGAGATCCAGTAATTGTTCTCAAATGTGCTCTAGTTCAGTTTTATACAAAGCTGTGCCTGTGGGGTTTCAATGTAGATGAATGAATCGCACACCATACCCACATACACATGTCTGAGCAACTACAACAGGGACTGCTTGCAAAGTACTGGAAAATAGCTGCAGCCTTATTGTGAACCTCCTAGTGGGAGGTGGAGGGGGCAGGGTAGGGGGCAAGGGTGCCGGTGGACAGATGTTAGGGAAGTTCAATTGAAAGTGTATGGACATTTAGCGCACATGGCTTTTCCCGGGGGCTACTCAGAGCCCCTGCAGTGTTGCCATGTTGTAAAAAAAAATGGCAGATGTGGACACATTTCGCTGAACTATTTGCGTCTGTCTGTGGGCACGTCTGTAGATACACATCACTAGATTCCGCGGCAATTAGAGGAAGCAGCTCACCCAAACAAATACGAGAGATGGGGCCATACCTCCATGGGTTACACTGGCTGATTTCCCTTGAGGAATGTTTTATATCTGCACACCAGAAACCTAAAGAGATGCATCCTGGCATTAAAGTGCCTGCTATAATGAGCCCCAGCATTTGTCAAAAAGAGTTTCAATATACTAGAGGTCAGGGTGTTCCGCTCCCCTAATCTGAGTTCCCAAACACTGAGAAAGGTAGGGTGTGTGAAAAGATACTGTGGGATGATGGAGAGAGTGCTGATTGTGTAACAGCTATTGGGGAGGACAGCATACATCCTTTTATACCGTATGCTCGCCAGATCCATCTACAGAAAAGGAGAAAATAGCAAGTGTGACGCTGCCCCTTGAAGGGACGCACACGCGGCGGCATGACGTTACATCCCGCCGCATGCAGCATAAATAAAGAGGGCGTTTACGGCCATGTCAGTGCGACCGGGAAGCCCGAGCCATACGGACGTGTGTTGTGTGAGTCCTTATGAGCAGGGGGTTTACGGGCATCGCGTGTGGGTAAGGCCAATCCCCCAACAGTGGCGACGGAGTGGGGATGATGCCTGGGCCGGGCAGTGACTGAAACTCTAATTTTTTTCCCGGAACGGAATCTCCACGGGGTTTCGTTTCACATCGTTAGCCGTGCATCGCCCACGCAGCTGGCGGCCATTTTAGAATCATGGTCGTGGACCTTCACTAAGCTCTGGTTTCGGCGGTGAGTGGCATCCAGGCCACATTTTTGGACACATTAACAGCAGGCAGTTATACCTGCATTATAAGCCCTGATTTTTGAATTTCTTTCAAGTTTTGGGTCTCATACATTGAGTGTAAGCGAGGAGGAGGGCTACAATGGCTTGGCCTGCATAGCCCATACCTCACATTAACTCAATTTTTGGAACACCTGCTCACAAGGTGCTGCTGCAGCTGGGATTTCTGGTCTTCATTCATCCTTTTCATCATCAGGCTGGGAATTTTCTTTGTCTTCATCCTCTTGATCATCAGGGAAGACTGCTGCAGCTGTGAATCTTCCATTCTCTTCATCCTGCTCATCATCACTTCCAGTGGCTGTGGCTGTGGATGAGGTTCCGCTCACAGGTTGGACATTTCAAGTACCTGAATGTGTGTCTCCGGACTGTGCCGTGGTGGTGGGAGTTGAGTTGCAGCCCCCGAACTCCTGTCTGTGCACTCACGCCCACGAGTGGGACTAGTGATGAGGACGGTGAACTGCAACAGCAACAGCAGCCGCCTCAGGACGGTGGACTAGCAGTGGTTCAACAGCAACCTCCCCAGGACGGTGGACAACCAGCGGCTCCACAGCAGCCGCCTCAGGACGGCGATCAACCAGCAGCTCTCCAGCAGCATCCTCAGGTTCAGGCAGGAGTTCAGGCTCCAGTGCCTCAGGCGCCGCCAGTGGTGCAACCAGCTGCTCAGCCAGGACATCCAATCATGGCTTAGGCACGAGCCCATGCGGCCCTGCAGCCCATCCCTGAATTTTACATCTCAGGCCCACCATCCAGCTTGGGGCCTATGTGGAGGAGGTGGGTTGACCGCCTCGACATGTACTTTAGGGCTGCACAGGTGACGGATGATGACAGCATGCTAGCAACCATGTTGTACTCGGCGGGGCTGTCGGTACAGGAAATATTTGAGTCGCTTCCACCAGGAGATGGCTCCTACGCGGCGGCGAAAGCAGCACTCCAGTCTCATTTTCTGCCCCTTTCCAACTCAGACTATGAATGATTTGTGATGTTATTTGCCAGGCAAAAGGAGGATGAAACCTTGGACAACTTTTATGGACGCCTATGGCGCCTGTCGCTGGCTTGTGCATGGGGAGATGCGGAGGACATGATAAGAACAATGCTCATCCAGGCGTGCTCCTCTGGCAAGCTCAGAAGACAGGTCCTGAGGAAGCCCGGCACTATGTTGCCCTGCATCCTTGAGCTGGGGTGGTGCCATGAGGTGGCTGAGGCTCGGGCGGCAAGGATGGAGGCTGGATCGCGCGCCGTCAAGACAGAGGAAGTGTGTGTCATGTGGCGAGGTGAAAGAGGCGTCAGAAGGCCTGGGTCGGGAACCCGTGATAGAGCTGGAAGAGCCAGCGAGTCCTGCCAGAAGTGTGGGTACGACCTTCCCCACCAGACGGAGTGCCCAGCGGCGGGAAAAGTGTGCGGAAGGTGCGGGATGTCTGATCACTTCTACCGGGTGTGTAAGGCATCCCCGCCCGTGATGATACCAAGAGGCCCGGCCCGGTCCGGGTTCCTTCGCCAAAGTCGCCTGCCGAATGTTGCTCAGGTGGACCAGAGCGAGGAAGATCCCCCGGTGGAGGAGGTTGATGAAGAGGAGGAAGAGAACATTTCCTTCATCTCGAGTGTGGGGGCCCTGAAGGGGAAGAGCAGGAGACAACTGAGGTGTGTAGTGGAGGTCAACAAGTCACCAGTCCTGGTCCTGGTAGACACAGGAACGTCAGTCAACGTGATGGCACGTGGACACTACGACGCCAGGGTCGCGCCTCCCAAGCTGGTCACACCGAAGGCTCGCATTTTTGCTTTTGGGGGTCTCAAACCTATCCCCTTGGACGGTGCCTTCGTGGCGAAGGTGGAGCATGATGGCTCTCAGATCACTGCACGATTCTACGCTGGTGAGAACAAACACCCTGTTGAGCTGCGCAGCAGCTGAGGCCCTCGGCATTGTCAGCTTTGCATACTTGGTGTACCTGGAGGACATTAATGATCTGCTTGACAAGTATGCCGCCCTCTTCATCGAAATCGGACAGATGGTCGGAGACCCAGTGATGCAGCCCATCACCCTGAAACACCGCAGGGTACCTTTTCACCTTCGTGAGCTGGTCGAAAAGGAGCTCGACAATCTTGTTAACCTCGAGATAATTGGAAAGGTGGAGGGTCTGACTAATTAGGTGGCCCCGATAGTTGTGGCGAGGAAACCCAAGCAACCTGACTCTGTCCGCATCTGTGTCGATTTGCGGTTACCGAACAAAGCAATCAAAAGGGAGAGACATCTTACTCCAACGATTGACAACATCATTGCGGAGGTGCAGGGTGCATGTTTCTTTTCCAAGTTGGATATCCGGGTGGGCTACCACCAGGTGGTCCTACACCTGTAATCGAGGTACATCACCACGTTCACCACTCACCGGGGTCTCTATCGCTACAAAAGACTTAGCTTTGGGGTGTCCTCGGCAGGGTTTTCCAAAATATCATCCCGGTGCCCTTGCTGACCTAGAGGGCATCCTGAACATCAGCGATGATATACTGGTGTTTGCAAGGACAGAGGTGGACCACCTGCGGAGGCTGGCAAAGACCATGGAGAGACTGCAGTCGCTGGGCCTCACCCTTCACAGGGAGAAATGTGAATTCCTGCGCCCGTCCATTGAGTTCTTTGGCTTCATTTTCAAAGAGGGGGGTGTATCACCGGATCCCAAGAAGGTCCAGGACATCAAGAAGGCACAGCCACCTGAATCAGTGTCCGATGTGAGGAGCTTCCTCGGCATGGTCACGTATTGTGGACGGTTTATTCAGAATCTGGCCTCGAGATCGGAACCCCTCCAGGCCCTGACGAAGAAAGAGTCCAACTGGCACTGGGGCCCGCTGGAGCAGGCGGTGTTTGAGGACATCAAGGGTGCGCTGGCGGCTGAGGACACTATGGCGTTCTTTGACCCTGCTTTGCCATCGGATGTCATCGTGGACGCCAGCCCATTTGGCCTGGGTGCCATGCTAACCCAGATAGATCGTGACGGGGGTGTCCGTCTCGTGGCCTTTGCCAGCAAGGCACTGTCTGAGATGGAGCAGAGGTACCCGCAGATCGAACGCGAGGCGTTGGCGATGCTCTGGGGCTGCAGACATTTCAGACTATATGTCCTGGGACGCCCGGTGACGGTTGTCACGGACCATAAGCCTCTGATCCCCATTCTGGCAGGGTCATCGTCCAAGCCACCGGCGAGGATCGAGCAGTGGATGCTGGCTCTCCTGGAGTATGGGGTCACGCTGGTCTATCGGCCGGGGGAAAACAATGCAGCGGACTATCTCTCCCGACACCCGGGTGCACATGAGGGAGTAGAATATGACACATGTGCCGAGGAGGCCGATGATCATGTCCGAATGGTGGAGGAGGCGGCCACACCTAATGCAATGCCCCTGAGGGAACTCGAAGCAGCAGCAGGAGATGAGTGTTTCCAGATCCTGAGACAGTCAATGTAGTGGGGCTCCTGGAAGTCGGTGCTGGAGTCCCTGGTGGGGCGTACTCAAGAGGCTAAGATGGGACTGGAACAGCTGTGGAAGGTCAGGAAAGAACTGTCATCTTGGTGTCCGGCCTGTTGCTCATAGAGGACCGGATAGTTGTTCCACAGTCCAAGATGAAGGAGGTGATCGCCCTTGCCCACCAGGGATACCAGGGTGCTGCAAAGACCAAGGCCAGGCTACGGCTGAAGGTTTGGTTCCCTGATCTAGAGCGGAAGGTGGACGATTTTGTTGCGGCCTGTGTCTGGTGCCAGCCGGCGTCTCCTCTGGAGTGAGAACCAGCCATCGAGGCGATGCCTTGAGGGACACGACCCTGGGAGGTGGTCCATGCGGACTTTGGATCGACAATGATGGGCACCCACTTCCTAGTCATCGTCGATGAGTACTCGAGATACCCGGAGATGGGGTTTGTGGAGTCTGTAGCCTTCAAACACGTAGTGGTGGCCATAGAAAAGGTGTTTGCGGCCCATGGTTTCCCCCACATGTTGTGTTCCGACAACGGGGCGCCCTTCCAGAGTGAACGGTTCTCGGAACTGATGGAGAGGTGTGGGGTACAGCACCGGAAGATCACCCCCTTGTGGCCCAGGGCCAATGGTGAAGCTGAGAGGCTGATGAGGACACTGAACAAGACCTTCAAGATTGCCCAAGGCCAGGGGCAGTCCCTCCAGAGAGCTCTCTATCAGTTTCTGCGGGTGTACCGCTTCCACGGGGGAGGCCCCGGCCGCGGCTCTATTCAAGCATAGCCCTCGGGGTCTGCTGCCCGAGGTCGGGGAGAAGGAGCCGGGGTGATTGACAACCAACAGGTAGATGTGGACCAGCGAGTGAGGATCGAGCAGGAAAACATCCGAAGGGGACTCCGCACGCAGCGGCTGGAGCCAGGCGACGAAGTCCTTATCCGAAACAGACACCCTCATGGAAAGCTCTCCCTTCCGTACAAGCCGGAGCCGTTGGACGTTGTGGCAGTAAAGGGGTCCATGGTGACTGCCTCGGACGGAAGGCCTGCCGTTACTCGCAATGTGAGCTTCTTCAAGAAGCTGGGAGACCCGAGAACTGATCCCCCCCGGACCTGGACTTGATGGACATGCCAGACGACGGAGAAGGCCACTCTGGCACACTTGAGTCCCCTGCCAGGGGTACACTGGTGGTTGGACTGCCCGTGCCGGAGGTAAGCGGGAGGTACCCCCAGAGGGCTGGGCGAGAGAAACCTGCTTACCTCAGCGACTATGTGATGGGACAATGGGACATTTATCTGATCAGCCTGAGCCTATGGGTTGTTAAGTAAGGGGATCAGGGTGGATGCTAATAAAGGGGCGTGTGGGGTAACTGTTTTGAAGTGTGATGTTATTATAGTTTTGTGATTGGTAGTGCGTAGTATTAAAGTATTTCTTGTTGTCCTCCCGAAGAAAAGGAAGAGTGTGACGCTGCCCCTTGAAGGGATACGTACGCGGCGGTGTGACGTTACACGCCGCCGTGTGCAGCATAAATAAAGGGGGTGTCCCGGCTGCGTCAGTGCAACCGGGAAGCCCGAGCCATACGGACGTGTGTTGTGTGAGTCCTTATGAGCTGGGGGCTTACGAGCATCGCTTGGGGGTAAGGACAAACCCCCAACAGCAAGAACCACCCCTATCCCTTCTGCGACATGATGCCTATTATCAATATATATTTAATATTAATGATCATAGAGTTATCATAGAGCCATGGTACAGAAATGTTGCACTTGTGCAAGGTCAATTAACATGGGCCCAGATGCTAAATAATAGCTCAAATGAAAGGTGCGCAGAGAATGCGCTCATTTCATTAGTGATATAATGAGAAATGCTCACGCCACCTTATTCACAAAGGTGCCCTGTGCATTTCAGGAGGCGCTGGACAATTGAGCAAGGATGCACTACCCAGGCCCCTTGCAAAGGTTAGTGTCAGGAGCACGCTCTCAACACTAATGTATGACATTCTCCCAGAGAGCACCTTTCACAGATACTGGCTGTTAAAGAGCCTGTCTCCCTGAAATGACCAAAAAAATAAGTATTTCCTTTCCCGCCTGGGGGATGGAACTACTCGTGTGACAGCTGCAGTTTAACCAGCAGCTGTCACACTTCGAAAGAAAATCATGACAAGGTCAGAAATGTTCCTGCCATGATTTGCACCTGTCCTTGTGCCTGTTTTAAAAGGCGCAAACGGGTGACCCTCGTTTCAGGGCATTTCTAAAGCGCATCTCGTATAATAATTTGGGATGTGCTTTGAAATGCCCAGAAACGCGCCCTTATTTGCGCAAATGCACAAAGGTGGAAAAATGGCATCTGAAGGAGAATATCTAAGATTTGCTCATTCACATACTCCTTGTGAATTGGGCTGATACTTTTTTGGAAGCTAGTGAGGAGATTCACTATGTATCTCCTCACTTGCGTCCAAAAAGTTTTGAGAATCTGGTCCATAGTCTTTAAATACATTTTTGTACCTGCGTAAAGGACCAGGTCTATAGTAATCATTGCCTTGGGGTAATAATACAGTGACACTTTCTTTTGCACTATGGCTAATTGCATTTCACAGTGGGCAAAGTTTCTTGAACACAGACCTATGTTTGCAGACACTTTCCTCACTCGTGAACTCCAGAGACTTTCTTTAGAAGGCTGTCGTCAGAAAGAACATGCCACTGCTGGATTCTCGGAGACAATGGTCACCATCATATTGGTAACAGTCGTTTTTGTAAGATCATCTGTCCAGTTCGTCACAGGGTGACTTCATGAAAACTAAAGATTGTCCTGCAACCTTGCTTGTAAGTGATTTCAACCTGGCACTCCATCTAAGTCAATGCCTAGTGTGTGATGTACAGTTGGAACCCTTAATTATATATTTTTGTCTATAAATTCTTTTATTTCTGAATGATGTACCTTTATATCACGCCCCTCTCTTTGAATCAGGCTGTTTTGCAAAGTTAAAAGATGTATTGTATGAATTTGAACAAGATATATATCACACTCTTAATATTTATACAATGATCACCATCGGGTGATATTACAATCAACAATCTCTTTAATCAGAATGAGTATGGATAAGAAGACAATGCAGCATAGAATAATACTTGAAATGGATAGGCAAACAATGCAGCACCGAATAATACTTGATATGGATAAGAAAACAATGCAATGTCACTTTTTCCTCCCTGTACACTACTCAATCCCCGCTAATATGCAAGATGAAGAGTTGGAAGGAGAGAACACAGGTTTCAGGAATAAACAATCTCAACCAATGCAGTTTCAAACTCAGCCCCCACCCCCAGCAAGCAGAGAGAAACAGGAATTATTTCAAAATAGTTGAAATGCTTTTGAATGTGGCTTGCAATGAATGGGAAAAACACAGAAAAATTGATTTAAATCACTAATTTGGATTCAAAACTAGTGGGAGCCGTTTTGTATAGTTTCAGGTAAACACTAGCAATGATGATTAAATAATTTGCAGATTGAAAACTGAATTCTGAGGTCGGATGCAAGAAATAGCTATTTTACACGTGATGAAATTGAGCCAAATCCAAATTTGCTGCAAACTTTACAGCACGCGAGAAACGCGATTACAGAAAAATTACAAGGAGTTGGAATGCGGTTTTAGATTTGTTTGAAACCTGAGGATGTTAGCTTGCTTTGTCATCCTAGAATTTCTAGCATGTACGGTTCAGAAGTTATGTACGTTTTAGTAGAGGTCCTTTTTCTCAGAAAGAGTCAAGATTTACAAATGAAAGATGCGCTTTTGAAATTACAAAAAGGATTTTCTTTACACTAGGGAGGCTATGAAGATACAAGATACCCAACCGGACAGCCACCAGATCAGCGGCGCCTCGGTTCTGACTTTTGCCCACCGTCTTTCTGCAGCAAATATATTAGCGCAAGATGATATTATCAGTACTATTATTAAAGGACTATATGGATGAGGGAAAGATTCAGGAAAAACAAAAGAGATTCTACAATGTAGTTCTGGATATGATAGAATGGGTTGGATAGGATTACTCAAGGATAAGATACTGGCTATGGACAGTTCTATGCTATAGATACTCACTACTATGGTTTGGAGTAGGCCCGTCAGGATCTGGCAAAGGGTTCTGGACTGGAATTCTGCCAGCCCACCGGACAGAATTCAGGCACCCGGATTCTGCACTCAGCACAGCACTCTGGACTCTGCACGGCTTCTGGACTGGATCTGATGGGTTGGTTCTGGGTTACAGATATTTGGTTACAGCTCTGCTCTACTGGTTTGGATCTCTGGGTTCTAGCAAGAGTTCTTGGCAAGAAACAGAAACAGCACAGCCAGGCTGTACAATTTTTGGTGTGCCCCTTGGAAGTCTGGGGTAAAATCAGGTTGCAAGATTTTAAAGGCCAAGCTGAGAAGGGTTCAGCTTTGGAATTGGGCCTTCTCTGCTTTCAAAGTTCTGGAGTATTGCACCTGGGTTCTCCTGCAGAGCGCTTCGCCAGTAGATCAGTTGATGGGTGAATCTGTGTGTGTCTCTAGGTCCTAAACTGTCCCTATTTGTGTATTTCCCTAAGGGGAAAATTATACTAGGCACACCTTCTAGGAATCCTATTCGTTAGGGTGTGTCCTCTCTCCTGATTTGAGAATGAACACATGGTTTCATGATGATGCTGTATTTTCCCCTTTGTTTCAGTACAGTAAATCTATTTTTCACATAAACCTATTTACAATATCACCAACTTGCTAATAATACATATTCACATCACAGATTTAATAGAGCACATATCCATCCGAGTCCCAACTCAGTGAGAGCTTTGGTTCGAAATTGACAGTTTTTCGCACTTTTGGTTGGGTACCCAGTGTCAGATCTGTCCACATTTTTCTCCATACATGTGCATGACATCTGTGCATAATCCTGTGAAGTTTCATATTTCTAGCACTATCACAATTGCTACAACATCAAAATTTGGGTAGTCCTGTCTCTGAACATCGAGTTCAGAGTAGTTTCAAACGGTGAGCAGCATTTTCTTATTAACAACCTATAAATTACAGATTTTTACAAGTTCTGCACAGTTCTCTATGAGTCTTTTTCCAAAAACATATTTTCTACAGTTTCAGATACACAAATCTGTCTGGTCCCGCCGCCATGGTTTGCTGGGCCCAGAGCAGTCCAGGGCTCTCTTCATGCTGGCAGTTGGTTTCTGTTGACACCTGAATTTGGATTCCCTTTCAGTCCAGGAAGCCTATTGTCTCTCCTCAGAGAAGCTGAGCAAAATCCCCTACTTCTGCCATTAGCATCTAAATGATAGTTCCTGGGCAGAGAGCAAAAGGGAAGGCACCTTTGTTTGGGGCAAACTGTGGAATGTGCCTTTGAAGTCAAGTGTGGCTGGCCTCAGTTCAATGTAAAACACTTTGTTCAAAATTGTCTTTTGCTAAAATAAACCTTACATTTTCAACAAATATACACAAATCTGTTAATTCCAGTCTTTTCAAAACATAGAAATTGAATTGTAGCAACATATATTTCTTTTGATGGCAAGTCTCTTCTTTTCCACAATTTGATCTTAATGTACAAGTTTAAAGTACAGGGTAAGTAATGACAGCTTTGACACAGGCGAGCGGTGGTACTGCGCCCAAATCTGACAGATTTTTCCAGGTAGGCACCTTTTTGAATGGGGGTATTTTTGTGATGAAAGGTGCTTCTCCTGATATTGTGCTTATGGGGATTCCTTAAATGAGGTGATGGTGAACACCCCACAAGGATGTTGGATCTTCTCTGCTGTTTGAGAATCATTATTTTGCAAATTTAACACCCAAGAAAAAACAGATTTTAGAGCACTTCTGGGTTTTCCTGGCAATGAAGCATTGCCTTTTCAGGTAATTCCATTTTGCTCTATGGGCAGCCCAATGACAGGTTTTGGCAGTGTGGTCTCCTGTTTTACCACTGACATAGGCAAAATGGATTGGTAGCCATTTTTCCGGTTTCCCTGTGATTTTTAGTGCACATCAGGCTTTTTGGTGGGTATTCTGTTGTTTCTGATGAAAGCAGCACACAGTGATGTTGCAGGGCAGAGCCTAGTGTGTCAGAACAGCCCACAAGCCCCCCTTCGCGATTTGGCATTGAACGTCCATCAATGGGAAGTCGCAAGACTCGGATGATCAATCTCTTTTCTTTTGGTTCCAAAAATGGCAAAGTTGCTCATCTTTTCCTCCATCAGGGTGGATCGACCAGTTCTCCTTGCCCAGTCCTGATGTGAGTATGTGAGTATGGAGCGATAACCCGGCCCCTTGGATCTTTGCTTCCGGTCCCTGGGTGGGCCTCCTTGGTTTTAGTCTCCATGGTTTCCAATTCTAGGATGACAAAGCAAAAAACATATTTGTAGACATTTCCCCACCACTATTTATGTAGTGGGGTGAACACATACATTTGGCATATCAGGACACATTTTTCTATTGGCAATTTATTGACTATATAGATGGAATATTTTTAGTGGGAATTCTAGGGAGCTGGAGTGACCCCCTCTGGGGTTCCAGAAGACTGCTCCAGTTGCTGCAGAGTGTGCCTAGGATGGCAACACTTTAGTTGATTAATACGGACCCACTTATCTTCCCCCTCTGCCAAACTGCCTTTTGGGATGCAGATTTTGTAGGCGACTGGTGAGATTTTGTCTACAATTTCCAAAGGACCCCTCCAGGTAGGCAAAAATGTGCGCTGTTTGGCCTGGTTCCTTTGGAAATTGTATAAGTAGACCCAGTCTCCTACATGGTATTCTTTTCTAGTAGTCTTTAAGTCATAGTGGGTCTTCATGCTGTCTGCAGATCTTTCTAGATTTCGCTGAGCATAAGCAAAAGCATGTTGTAGGTGTTTTCTTAGATTTTCAACATACTCATGAGTTGTGGAGGCATTGATTAATGTCTGCTCTTGGGTTCTGTAGAGCAGATGCTGGGGAAGCATCATCCTCCGTCCAGTCATCAGCTCAAATGGTGACATTTTAGTTGCAGATGAAGGGGTAGATCTGATGGCCATTACGACAAGAGGTAATTGAATATTCCAACTTGGCCCAGAATCCGCCACAAACATTTTTAATATGCTCACAATTGTCTTGTTGTATCTCTCTACTGCACCACTAGAGTCTGCCGGTAGGCGATGTGTACTTTCCTTTTGACCCCAAGTATCTCCCACATCTTTGTCATTACTTTGCTAATAAAGTAGCTACCTCGGTCTGACTCAATCCTTTGGGGTAGTCCAAAACGCGAGAAGATGTGGTTGATCATCAGGGCAGCTGCTGTTTCTGCTGTGCAGTTTGGTGCCGGAGACATTTCACCCATTTAGTAAACAAGCATGTCACGGTCAACATGTACTTGTTTCCCCTAGAGGAGCGAATCACAGGCCTGATAAAATCAACTTGCAAATCTCACCATGGCAGTGCCATCCCTCGCACGGTGTGTGAGGGATATTGGCTGAACTCGTGCACACACAAGACACCCCTTCAAGTATTGGTCAAGGTCCTGCCCCATGTGTGGCCAGTATGCAACCTCTCTCAATATTTCAAGTGTTGTATGAAACCCCCTATGACTGGCTGTGGCCGGATCATGGGCATGACTTAACATCAGGCTTCGGAATGAGGTAGGGACCACCCACTGATCATGGCCAGCTAGGGATCTCCTTACCAACAAACCGTCTTGGATTCGGAATATTTTTGGACATTTCATCAACACTCTGAGGTCCTCTTTCCCTATGTAATCGGTATCTGTCAGGGGAAAGTTCTCATGCTCCTCAATGTTTGAGCCGTAATCAAATCAGCATCTGGGGTCTCCTTACTCCATTGTGCAGTTGAGAGATCATTGTGATCATTTGTCTGGGACCTAGTGATAGAGGTGACCTGGATTTCCCCCAACAGGGACTCGATCTCAGGTAGATCCCCTTGAATGGCTCCGGTTTTGGCCAGCTGATCAGCCAGGTCATTTCCAGTTTTGTCTGGTCCCTCTACTTTAGAATGATCCTTGATCTTTTTCCAGTAGATGGTCATCCCATTCGAGGTGACCAGATCATCAATGTTTTGAATTAATTTTCCATGTTTCAATGGTTTATTATTAGCACATAGCATGCCTCTGGTGTTTCAGTTAACCAGGTGCTCCAAGAACCCGTTCCGTACATAATCCGAATCTGTGATTATGTCCAGTTTGTGGATTTGATGTTGCACAGCAGTGAGGATGGCTTGATGCACAGCCATGAACTCTGCCACTTGACTACTTCGGGGACCAATCTTGTACCCAGCGGAGGGTTCTGGGGTCTCATTCATACATGCATTCCCTACACCGGCCACAAGTTCTTTTTTCCTGGTTGTTGTCAAAATGGTAGGAGCATCCATCCACATAGACAGTGGGCATTCCCTCACACTTGTCTTCTTCAAAGACTTTGTGTGGGGAATTGAGTTATGCCTCAATGTTGTCCTTGATTTTTAGACTTTCATCCTCGAGACAGTTTTCCCTGGCACAATCATGCAAGTCAGCCAGACCTTGCGCGAGGGGACTCTTCTTGTTTTGGCCATATCTGACCCCCACAGGAAAGCCTTGCATTGACAGAATCCAGGAAGTAATTCGGGAATTACTCACATTTCCGGCCCGGATTCTGTCACTTTGGAGATATTGCAGAGGCTGGTGTGGAGTCTCCACTATGATGTTCCCCCTGGATAAATTGGTGGTAATTCTTCAATGCCCACACCCTTGCCAGGAGTGCCTTCTAACAATCATTGAATTTTTCCTCCACAGAGGATAATGTTTTACTCGCATAGGAGATTACTTTATTGACCTTGTCATGCTTTTGATATAATACTGCAGTCAAGCATGTATTTGAGAACCCTGTCTCCAAGAAGAACTCCTTGTTTTTGACAGGGTAAGCTAGGCAAGGAGCTTGCGAGAGGCTTCTTTTGAGTTGTCTTACTGCCTCTGCTTGTTCTGGACGCCACTCCCACTTGACCCCCCCTTCCAAAGATGAATCAAGGGTCTTTTGATCTCTGCGTAGTCCTCAATGAACTTTCTACTATAATTAGTCAGTCCAAGGAGGTTCCTTAGTTCCCACAGGGTTGTGGTGTCTTTCAATTTCTGGAGTGCTTCCACTTTCTTTTGCTGGGGACAGAGACCCTGAGGAGTAATCTCATGCACCAAGAAATTGACACGGGTTCTACACCAATGTGCCTTTTGAAAGGAGACTTTTTCTCCGGCGGCCCTCAACTGTGTCAGAACATAACGGCTCTCCGCTATGTGTTCCTCCACAGTTGAGCTTTTGATTAAAACATCATCTACATAAGTCAAGTTACCCCTTTCACCCAGGTCGGGCATGGCCTTATGTAGAAAAATGTTGAATTCATTGCCGGAGTTGATGTATCCGAAAGGAGTACGGGTCCATGTGTACTGCTGCCCACCTAAGGTGAAGGCCAGCTTGTATTGGTCTCCCTACTGACAGGTTCAGTTCAGTATGCATTGGTCAGGTCTATTGCAGTGAATACCTGTGACCCCTGGATCTGGGCCAGCCCTTGGTCAATGTAGGGAAGAGGCCATCAGGAAGTATGGACACGTTTGTTGAGCTCCCTGTCAGCGCACAGTCTCCACTGGCGTTTGGCTTCAAAATCCCCAGCACCGGATTATTGAAGGTGCTGTGGCCTGGACGGATTATCCCACAGAACTCAAGGTTCTTAATTATTTCAGTAAGGGACTCCATTGATGCGAGAGGCAAGCGATATTGCTTCACAAACACTGGAGTCATGCCAGGGTCCATGGGAATTGTTGTGTGGATGTCGGTGCGACCACAGTCATATGAGTCCAACACAGAGAGGTCCTGAAAATCCAAGAAAACTTGTTTCAATCTTTGTTTTTGTTCCAGAATCTCACAGGCATCAGCTAGGTTGACTCTCTCTTCAACTATCTGCATGTAGCCTGGAAATACTTCTGGTTTTGCTATCTCAGCGGCCTCCTTCAGCTGGGTGGAGAAGTCCCTGGTCAGAATGCTGATTTGGACTGGTGGCTTCAGGTGTGGAAGGAAGTCCTCGCGGACTTAGACAATCACCTCATCCCTCCTGAAGTCACAGGTCACATCTTCCTTACCATAAGGGCAGGAAATGTACACCAGGAAGTTCCCCCCATGCCGGGTAAAGAACCTGTCTGCTCTGGTGTCACTGTCAAAAGAGTCCTTGGGGATTGGTCCTAACAGTTCATTGCCTAAATCTATGGAAAAATGTCGGTCATCAACCACCATTCCAATAATGGTGCCTGCGGCTAGAGTGATACTCTTTAAGTCGCTGTTATCCACCTCTATTGGAATGGTGTCATGTTCTATATTGACTAGTGGTGTTGGGTTTACCCCCAACCCTTGCTGTTGGAAATAAGCATTCAGATGAACATAGGTGTCAGGGTTTTTCAATTTCTGTCCTCTTTTAACTTTCACTTCTAGGGAGAATTGTTGGTTCCTTTCTGGGATGGTGACTTCCTCTCCAATCTGAATTTCAACTGCATAAGGCAGTTGTTGAGCTGACCTAAATGCTTTCTCTGGGTCATCAAAGCCCATGGGATTATCCGCTAATCTGGACCAAGCTTTGAAGTTTATTAGGTCAAAACTAATGGCAAAGCGATTGAGAATGTCACTGCCTAAGTAAAAGGCAGCAGTGACGTCTCGCACGACCCAACAATAATGGACTATGCTCTTGTTGCCTATGGAGATTTTGAGCATACACCTGCTTAGCAAGAATTGTTTGGAATTGGGTGTTTCCAGATCCATTTCCCATTTGTCTATGAGTCTAAATGGGGGAATGGCTGGATCTTTTGGGAGTTGGCGGAACATGGCTTCGCTGATGAAGCTCTTACCATTATTCACACACACTCGGGTGAGAACAGAGTCCTTCCCTTCATTTAACTGAATAGGGATGAACAACTGCTCTCCAATTTGCGCAATATCAGCCAGGCTCTGAGCTGATTTCTCATCTTTCTGGACTATAGGAGTGGGAATGTCTGATTGTGGATTGGTAAAGGATTTCAGAGTGTTTCCTTCTAGTGTGGAATGCCACCGTAGACTGGAAGGAAGGTTGATTTTCAGAAATAGAGAGGACACCCAATCACCAGTTTGTTGTCCTACTGCTATTACGGTCACATCTGGGATTTGGTTGTTCTGGAAGTGAAATTCTACTTGGTCAGAATTTTTGTTCAACCATGTGGCATGTGCTGTTTAAACTAACATTGTTGACACTCTGTTTTAATTTTATCAGTCGGCTAGTCTGGGTCCAGAGGACCTTATTTACACAATCTATTAGGGGTGACAACCTTCGCAGGAGGTCATTCCCTAGTAAACAAGTGGTGCCCTCTGGAGTTACAACTATGACCGGGTGCTTCACCTTGTGCGCCCAAATTTAATATCCAAATCCGCAGTCCCCCTCAACAGGAATTTCCTTCCCGTCGAAGTTCTGAAGTTTCCAGGAAGAGGGGTAGGAGGAATTTGGTATTTCTCCCCCCTTACTGAATTCAGTTTATCAAAGGCCTTTTTGGACAGAAGGATAGCTTGGGATCCAGTGTCCACTGGTGCCAAAATTGTATCCTGACCCTGTATCTGGACCGGGGCATAGAATCTTCCCTCCTTCTCCTCAAGGGGGAACAGATAATGTACATTTTTGGGCAACTGGTGGTTTAGTGTTCTAGTTTTTGACACTGATAGAGAAGAGATTTGGGCATAATTCTGTGGGGAGTATTGGGAATTTGAAAACAAAGGTGACAACGAGATATGGGAGAAGTTTTGGGTTCCCCTGGTTCCAGTTCTGGGCTGCCCCCCCCTTTTTTGAGGCTGTCATCAGGATGGGTTTGAACCAGGGGATTTTCTGCTGTTAGTTCTGGGGTTGGATGATGGGCGGCACTATCTCATTCCCCACATCTACCCCGTCTGGATTTGAATCCTTTGGGACCCATTTTTCCTTGGGAGGAGTCCCCCCATCTCTGAAGGAGAAGATCCTTTTCCCAGGATCCTCTGAGGATCCCTCTCCTTCAAATTGGAAGATGTGTACCTCCTCTTGAAAATAGGTCTGTTTGGGTTCTTTTTTTCTCCTGCCCCCCCTTTGCTCCTTGGGTGGCAGACTTTCAGGGGCAGGAGATTTAGTTTCCAGTTCCTGGGTTTCCAGGGGCTTTTTACAAGTGGGGAAGGAAGCTTCCTTCCTGGGAACCGGTGGGTTGTCGGGGTTCTGCCCCCGTCATTGCTCTGGAGCACCAGGTCCAGAGTTTGAGGCATTCTGCACCGGCATGCTCATCTGAGGGTTCTGTTGAGCCCTCAGCATGCAACCCAGATCCTGTGCCATGTTTTGGACCTGGTGCTCTACCTGTGACACCCGCTCAGGCTGATACGGGGTCCTGTTGTCTCCCCTGGGCTGATCCCGGAATGGGTAGCTATCCCTTCTCTGAAAATACCCCTGGTTTGGAAAATGTGGGTACCCCTCTACCCTTGGCCTCCCCTCTCCCGGATTAGGTTGCCTGCGCTCAGGAAATTGGGGAAAGAAGGATGGATAGTTTTGGGGTTGAAAGTTTTGCGGTACCTGGGGAAGAAGTTCTCTCCAGGATTTGGGGAATTTCTGCCCTCCTGGGGGAAATGAGGAGGGAAGTTCCCTGGGTTAGCTGCTGTTTGGTTGGATCCCCCCTTGTGCTGGAGGAGTTCACACATAACCCAGGATGGGTCTGTTCCCCTTGTAGCAGGCACTTATGTAGACAGGGGAGTGAGGGGTCCCATTTGTGGGACTACGTCCTTGGCTCCCTGTTTGTGACTGGCCCGAGGTCCTTCTGGGCTTGGGATTATTCTGATTTTGTGCAGGCGGGTTTTTAGGCCCCCCATCTCCAAATCTACAATGGGGGAAACCTTTACCTCTACCACCTTAGCAGCAGCAGGGGTGTTGGTTGGTTTGGGGCTTTTTGCATTATTTTTGTTTTCTATGGGCTTTTGCACCTCATAAATTTGTGTGGCCTGTTCAATGACCCAGTCTAGAGATCTTTTCTCATGAAAATCTCTCACTAGCTGGGACATGATGTACTTGGGGAGAGCGTGGAAAAAAATATTCACAAATTCTTTGCTGTCCGTGCGCACCCTTTTAGTGCTCTGCGCAAAGGCACACTTTAATTCCTGCACAAATTCTTGTGGGGCCTGATCCTCCCCACATTGCAAGTTGTAGGCTGCCTTGCGAGCCTCCTGAGGATTTCTATGCACAGAAAAAGGCTTCAAGACGGCCGCCCTATAGGTGGAGCATCTAGTATGATTTTGGTCCTCCAGCCCCGCAATGAAGCTGGAGTATTCTGGTGAGAAGGTCCATTTCACATATTGAATACAGCTTTGGCTGTCCTTCAAATGGAAAGTTCTCATTTGCATGACTTCTGAACCCAAAAATCCCCGGATGTAACTCCCGATGTCCGCGAACTACCGCCATGTCCGCGGACATATCGTAACATGAACAGCCCTTCTACCATTTCCACTTCACTCTCTCTGCCATTCCCTCATTGGATGTAGCTAAAAAATCACATGACCATGCACCAATCACATTCAATACCTCTAGATTTAACTGCATCATCATAGATCAGCACTGCAAATGTACTGTGAATCTCTCTGAGTACAAGTGTCATATCATTGGCAAGCACCATCTACCAGAAATACTGTACAAGTCTCCAAGATTTCTACTTGCAGCTCCATGCATATCCATATGCATGAACACAAACTTCATGCATGCATATTTTGTGTACAGTAGATGAAAACATTTTCAAACAGACTTTTAGCTTGTGTAATCTGTTAAATGAATTAACTGTATTTTTTCAGTTTCCTAAAATCAACTATCACTTATAAACCTTTATACTATTTACTTTCTTTATACACAAACACTCAAATCATGTTAAACTAACATTTTTTAAATGAAATATATAGACTACATATATTCAAACAAAATTGCATGCAAGCACAATCTATGTTTAAATCTTTAAAAAATACTTATACAATTTCATATTTTTTTGTTTTTATTTATTTATTTACTTAATTACTTTAATTTAGACATGACATTGAGGCGCTATTACCTAGAACAGCTCACTTACAGAAATGGTGGTATTCACTGGTATATTATAAATTTCACAAGACATAGTAAAGATTTTTTTTTGCTACAGTTAGTCATTCAATACAATTTGTTCATTAAGAACATATCATATGTACTGAACTCATGCAATGTATCTTATGTAAATAAATTAGTTTAATGGTTTTAAAGAAGGCACTGAGGATTTCAATTAAAAAAATCAATATCTAAATTAAAAACAGCGCTATATACAAACAAAGTTACTAATTTGAAGCTTTTACAATTGCAATGAAGACCAGTCTCCTGAAAAGAAGCAGCCAAATTCGAAGAACAAAGAAGAACTAAGATGTTACCTGTTAATTTAAGAAAAAAGTAAGTAGAATATCACCATAATATTTGTATTATTAATCAAACATACTGTAACGTTAATACAAGCTATTTTGGTACCTAAAAATAGAGATTGTGTACCATTTTGTCCAAAAATCTCCATGTCTTAAACAGCGATTTACAGCCAGAATGGCCCACAAATTCCTATTTTTGGACACACAAATTACCCAACTGAACTGCTACAATTTTCATATTATAGAACAAACAACTGTTTTAATTGTATACATTAGATTTACTATTTGTACTTTTCTACACCACTAGCTTACTTTTTTTTGTCATCTGAACCCCAGTTTAATAACACATAAATTCAAGAATACCTATCCCTACTAGTTCCCATATCTTCTTTATTTTTTTCAACAGACCCTAAAGAATGCCTACCAAAAGTCAAGTCCGTAGAAAGCAACACAAAAGTAGAGCAAATGAAAATAAAAGTGTCCAACATAAGCATCCATCTCTAGCAGAATTTGTAAAAAAAGTTGAAACAAAACAGCTAATACAGTCATTTAGTGAAACACAAGAAGTTTCAAGTACAAAAACTTTGCCTCCTCTATCAAAATGTAAAACAAACCAAAAAACAATTAACAGAAAATCAGCTATCACTACAGATAAAACTACTTCTTCAAATTTTAATGTAGTGCAAAGTAAGCATACCAAGAAAAGTATTTTAGCGAAAATGTACTGTCACAAACTCCTTCAAAATCTTATAAAAACAGGAGAGAAATCAGGTTCAATGCTTAAAACCTATCGTAGGAAATTAATCTTAGAAGCGTTGATGGACAGTGCAATTCTTCTGAAAAGAAAGTTATTTATTTTACTGTTAAACAAAATGAAACCACTAACAAAACTAATAACTAAATTACAAAAAAGACTTCTCAATAAGCAAAATGTCAACAGAAAGAACTTCTTAAGTATCTGCGCAGGTGAATGGAATCACACTACGAGCACAGAACCATATTTTAATGAAGAAGCGTACAAACAAAATCAAACAAATACAATTGCCATACATAGCAGTGGTCGAGGTTATGAAAAAGTGAATAATACCATAATGGAACAAGAAGTACTCCTTACAAAAATATGCCCTGAAAACTTAGAATTACCCCTCCATTCAACTGAATCAGAACGTCTAGTGTACAAATGGCCATGCACGTCAATGTGTAACATTCCTAAATAATGTTTCAAATCTTTACGCCAATTCCTCAATAAATATGTAAAAAGCAAAGACAAAATCAAAATTAAATTACTGCAAAATATGGATACCTGTCCAGTGCGCAAGTACACAGGACTACAAGGACATTCATTGGCCTGCATTACAGGACCTACTTGTAAAATCACTTTCCATGATATCAAAAGGATATCAACACATCATTCAACTATAAGAAATCTAGTCTATAAACTGTACTATGCTAAAAGTCCTGCTTTAGCACTAGCAAAGTTAAATAACATCCTTCTACATGGTACAGCAAATGACCTACTTGAAGAAATTCACTATATCCAGAAAAAATATTTTGGAAGTGAAAGCCATTTACAGAATGAAATAGCTTTAAACCATTTAAGCAACAATTTTACATATGGCACCTTTTGCTAAACACATACAAAAAAGAAATACTAAAATTTAAAAGTACATCAGCTGCAGTACCAAACCATGTATGTGTATGTTGCTGTAGAACATTTTATAAAAGTAACACAAAAACTGTAGACCTATCATACAAAATAGAAGACAATGAAGATTCTAAATGGTTTGAATTAGCTCTCTACCTTGTAGCAGAAAACAAATACGAAATAACTGAGCCCTTAATACTTTGCAGTTACTGCACTACAAAACTTGACAACAACCAAACTCCTTCATGTGCTATCACAAATACTTTGGAATTATACCCAGTACCAAAACCCCTACAACAACTTAATTTATATGAGAGCATCATAATTCAAACAGTACACCCATTTCAAGCAATAATACGCCTTCAACCAAAAACAGCAAAACTACCTCCCTCTGAATTGGTAAAAGGCATTTGTGGAAAAGTAACTTATTTACCATTAGATCTAAAAGAAAATGTGCATACTCTAGGAGTGCAACGTCAATGCGGCAATCTTTAATTATCTTAGTAAATGGAGTACCTACAAAAGACAAAAAAATATGGCAACAGCTGGTAGACTTATATAAAGTTAGACAAGCCTACCAATATCTTAAAGAGAATAATGAATATTACAAAGAAATTAATATTGACGAAAACTTGAAAGATACAACTGAAATAATTCAAGAAACACAAGAAGCTGGTCAATTTGAGCTACTAGATCCTGCTACAATATCAAATACTTTAGACCATTATACAATTCATCCTTTGCACTGTAATGACACCGTAGAAGATGTACTGGAAACTTACCAAATGCGTCAAACAAAAGGATCGCCAATCAGCATATGGGAAAAAAGTATAGAAGCATGTGCTTTTCCTCTACTCTTTCCTACTGGCAAAGGAGGAAGGTATGATGATAGACCTATTCAAATATCAGCTTCAGAATACCGCTCATTACGATGTATTCTGAAGATCCCAGATTTAGACAAAATGTGGAATACATATTCCACCTACTCTTTGAAAGTGAACTAGCAACTTTATGTTACGAAGTTGCACACATATTAAAATCAGGATCACACTTTCAAAATATGACAGCTACACAATTATTAGAAAAAGTGCAACAAAAGGATGAGGTTTTACAATCAAATATTACAAATCTATTAGCAAATATGCGTGGTACTAAAGAGTACTGGTTTCAACGTCATGGAGATGTACGTTGTATGATCAGAAACCTTGGCCCACCCACTTGGTTTGTTACATTAGGTGGTGCAGAATATGCATGGGAAGATTTACATGATTTCCTACGCATATCAAATAAAAACAAAACAAACATAGATATACTAACACCTGGAGAACTTTGTTCTTTGGATCCTGTTAATGTTTCAAGATATTTTCACCATCGCTTCATTGCTATGCTACATTTTATTTGTAATAAAACTGTTCCTCCCCTTGGAGAAGTGCAACACTTCTTTTGGAGAAAAGAATACCAAGCCAGAGGAGCACCACATATCCACATGCTTTTATGGATTATAGATGCTCCTAAATTTGGTCAAGACAGTGATGCCACTGTTTTACAGTTTATTGAAAAATATGTCACTTGTGAAATTCCATCAAAAGCCACAAATAGTGATCTTCATATACAAATTTTACAATTTCAAAGACACAAAGGTGGAAAATATTGTTGTCGCAAATACAAAAACAAAGGGAAATACTACACCAAATGCCGATTTGGTTTCCCTAGACCAGTTACAAATACAGGTCAAGTGAACAACCTCATGTCTTCAGTTAGACATAGTGTTAAAGGTAAGTCACCTAAAAATACATATTACATAAAAAGAAAAGAAGAAGAAAAATATATCAATGATTATAATGCAATAATTGTCCACTTATGGAATACAAACATAGATGTGCAGTACATTGCAGACAATTCTACTGCAGTTGCACGATATGTCACAGCATACTTAACTAAAGCAGAAAAGACAGAGCTCCAAGACCTCTGGAATGACCTGTCATCAGATAAAACAATATCTCAGAAATTATACAGCTTGGGCATAAAAATGCTCACCCATAGAGAATGAAGCAGCTGATTGTTTAACTGGTACTGCATTGTATGGTAAATCTGAAAATATAGTATGGCTAAATCTTGGTCCAGCTAAATCTAGAAAAAGAGTTCTAAAATCATATGAAGATATAGAAACAATAGCCAAACATGATCCCAACAGCCAAGACATTTTAAAAAACAATTTATTGGACACATACTACCCAAACAGAAGTAATACTTTGGAAAACATGTGTCTATACCACATAGCCCAAAACTACACATACAAAAATAATATGAAACCTGATGAAAAAAAAGGTAAATATAGAGTGACAAACTGTGAAGGCAGCTTAGTTAAACTCACTAAACCAAATTTTATTAATCATATCAAATTGTCATTAAAGACTCCTCAACATAAAGAAGTATATTACATGTCCCTGCT
Source organism: Ambystoma mexicanum (assembly GCF_040938575.1). Taxonomy (NCBI): domain Eukaryota; kingdom Metazoa; phylum Chordata; class Amphibia; order Caudata; family Ambystomatidae; genus Ambystoma; species Ambystoma mexicanum. The sequence continues at coordinate 1,027,254,307 of NC_090931.1, read as the reverse complement.
ACAACTCTTCAAACCATGGAGAAAAGAAGAACAATTACTAGATAACTATGACTCATATGAGGATGCTTTCAAAGCAAATAAAAGCACTATAACTGATGTAAACTTTACACAGTACATAAAAATGTTGCACAAAGAACAGTAACACGAAGAAGAACTCCAAGCCCAACTATACTAAAATCAAAACTAAACAATGAGCAAAGTAGCATTTTTCAAGAAGTAACAAAACAAATTGCACATGGTGTAAAACATGAAAATAAAGAATGTTCCTGCCATAATTATAAACCTATACTATTGTACGTCAGTGGTAAAGCTGGTTCTGGCAAAACATTCCTAATCAAAATCATTAGTAAGTTCCTTCAACAATTGACAAACAACAAACTATCAGCTGTTGTCACTGCCCCCACAGGTTTAGCTGCCTACAACATAGGTGGTGTTACATTACAGCGATTACTACTATTACCAGTAGAACACCAGAACAAATGAAAATGCTACTAATAGATAAAGTGAGCATGGTCTCCAACCTGATGTTAGCTTTGATTCACCTCAGATTACAAGAAGTACTCAAAACAGACTATGAAGAGCTCTTTGCAGGAAAACACATTATTGTTTTTGGAGATCTGCTTCAATTAACACCAGTAAAAGGTGAGCCTATTTTTAAAACATTAGGACACAAACTCTGCCGTAAAACTGTTGGCAGCATTGGAAATGTCAACCTTTGGCAACATTTCTAATACAGAGAATTAACAGAAAACATGCAGCAATCTGCAGATCTCACTTATGCCAACATTTTAAAAAGTATCAGAGTTGATATACTTTCTAAAGAAGCAGAAGCAATATTGAAAACCCGGCACATTAATGCACTTTATGGCGATAATGCATGTGCTACAGATGTTATGGAACAATTAGCCCACAAAAATGTCAATGGTATGGCCGTAATGCCAACTCTTGCAAGCTGTTTCAAATTCAATGAAATCATGCTAAGTAAAGAAATGCAATCAATCATGGAAATTAGCGCCACAGACAAACTAAATGTACATGGTATGACTACCCATGTGTGACCAAGCCACAACAAGACTAAATAGTTTAGAAAAATCAATCTCAAACAAAGCAGGCTTAGAAAACATATTAAAATTATCCTTAAATTGCAGAGTTATGCTTAAACGTAACCTTGACGTGGACCAAGGACTAGTTAATGGAGCACTGGGTACAGTTGTTGGCTTTCAAACATACCCACGCGACAACAAAATTCAGTTTGTCAATATACTCTTTGACAAACTTTCAGAAGTAAAAAGGATAGGACGCTCAACAGCTAGATTCCTTCTCTTCAAAGATATGTATGTACGCAGAGAACAATTTTCTCTAACTCTTGCATACGCAGTCACGATTCATAAATCACAAAGTCTTACCCTAGACAAAGCAATGATAGATATTGGTAACACAGTCTTTAAAGAAGGCATGAGCTATGTAGCACTATCACGCTTACATACACTTGACGGTCTATTTCTAATCAACTTTGATGCAAGTAAAATAAACGCTGATATTCCTTGCATTTTAGAATACAATAGACTTCGCTCACTATACACCCCCCACCTAAACACATATTCTGTTCCACAAAAAGTAAAACATTATAAAAGAAAAATAAATCAAACAGAAATGCAACAGGATGTCACTGCAAATCCTCCAAAGAGAGTAAAAGAAACTAATACTTCATCAAGTACCACAAGCAAAAAAGAATCAATTAGGGAAAGTAAACCAAGTACTTCTTTAAAGAAGGAAGACAAACTCCAAAAAAAGGACTTAGATACAGAACTACCTGGACCATTTAAATTCTCAAATATAGTTGGTGTAAGTTGCTACGCAAATGTAGCAATGAATATTCTATTTCAATTACCACCAATTGTTGACAACATTTACTTACACAGTACAGACCCATTGTGTTTGCAAATGTTAGTACTTCACAGAAATGCAGCAAACAATCCTGACAACAAGTATAGTGTTTTTGGAATAAGACAACAATTGGACTACTGTGCTGGAATGGTGAAATTCACTATAAATTCACAGGAAGATCCACAAGAATTTCTAATGTACTTACTACAAGTACTGGAAAACAAAAACATACCTATCAATGAAATCTTTCAGATTTCATACATGTGGAAACATACATGCACTCTCTGCAACAATGTGACACAAGAAGAAATCCCCAATGAACGCTTCATATATATATAGCAATACCAAATTGTGAATCCATTCCATTTCAGCGACTTGTACCAAATGCAAACCATGGTAGATTATGCTCTACCTGCAATTCAGATAATCGCTCCACGTTAGTAATACAAACACATAGTAAATACATAATACTAATGCTTCTACGTTACAATGCAGATGGTACCAAAAACAACTGCAAGCTGACTGGATTCACACATGGTCAAATATCACTTGGTAAGAAAACGTTCACAACAATAGGTATAATCTACCACGCAGGAGCCACAACCAATTCAGGGCACTACACTGCATATATATAAAAGAAATGTGGATGGTTTGAATGTAATGATAGTACCATTAATCTAAAGCAGAGACTACCAGGAAATCTTACAAACGCTTATTTGATGTTCTTAAAACCAAAATTTGATAACTAAACTGTATTTAAACCCTACGTAAACTTGTGTTAAAAAAATATAAACTGTTAGAATACTCCAAAAGCTATCTAACTGCTCAAAGATTCTACAACAACTAATCAAATAAATGAATACCACTAAATTAGACCAAAAAATACACAGTTAGAATACGCCAATTGGTATCTAACTGTCCCAAAATTTAACAATATCCAAATAGATAAATCAATACCACTAAAATATATCAAAAAAATAGACAGAATACGCCAATTGGTATCTAACTGCTCCAAAATGTTATAATATCAAACCAAATAAATAATATGTTACTGCATACAACAAGCCAAAGTATAAAGCATTAGCCAGAAACAAGTGAACACTGAAAACAAACAAACAAATAAACTGTATCATAACAGAAAAAGTTTTTTTTTAATCCAACATGGATTTCTTTTTCTCCCACAGACCCAATGATTTTAGCAACAAATACAGCAACTGAGCAAATTGCACAGTACTCTGATTTGTAATCTACTAAATATGAAGGTCCAAAAAAAATAGTATATTGATTATACAATGTAATAAGTCATTACAAAATACTAATACTAACATGCTATTTTCTTTTATCACAGAAATGAACAAGAAAAACATGGACTCCCGTTACTAGACCAAACAGTAAGTATACAATAATAAGGAGAACCATAGCAGAATATCACATCAATAGTATCTAATACCTTTGTTCCTTATACATTTGTTTTTCACCCAAAGTTATAAGAAAATATGAATGTGATATGCTGCGGTGGTTGTTGCCAGGGCATAGAGTCTTGGGTGCATGGCCAAATGGCCAAATGGCCATGCACCCAAGACTCTATGTCCTGGCAACAACCACCGCAGCATATCACATCCATAGAGTCAAACATTTCAACTATGGTCTATGGAAACTTTTAATGTCCGAGGACATTATGAGTGTTCTTAGAACACTTTCAACTTGCCAGCGAACAATATGGACAGCGTTTTCAGGACACCCCCTACGAACATTTCAGAACAACGCGATAGTTCTTAGAACACATTCAACTTGCCAGCGAACAATACAGTCTATGCCTTCAGGACACCCCCTACGAACATTCCAGGACACCGCGAGTGTTCTTAGAAACGTCTTCAGAACACCCCCATTTTGTTTATTTGCGAACATTTCAGGACACCACGAGTGTTCTTAGAACACATTCAACTTGACAACGAACAATACGGAGAGTGTCCTCAGAACACCCCCATTTCGTTTATTTGCGAACATTTCGGGACACCATGAGTGTTCTAATAACACATTCAACTTGACAGAGAACAATACGGACAGCGTCCTCAGGACACCCCCATTTTGTTTATTTGTGAACATTTCAGGACACCGCGAGTGTTCTTAGAACACATTCAACTTGACAGAGAACAATACGGACAGCGTCTTCAGGACACCCCCTACGAACATTCCCCGGACACCCAAGTGTTCTTAGAAACGTCTTCAGAACACCCCCATTTTGTTTATTTGCGAACATTTCAGGACACCGCGAGTGTTCTTAGAACACATTCAACTTGACAACGAACAATATGAACAGTGTCCTCAGAACACCCCCATTTCGTTTATTTGCGAACATTTCAGGACACCATGAGTGTTCTAATAACACATTCAACTTGACAGAGAACAATACGGACAGCGTCCTCAGGACACCCCCATTTTGTTTATTTGCGAACATTTCAGGACACTGCGAGTGTTCTTAGAACACATTCAACTTGCCAGCGAACAATACGGACTACGCCTTCAGGACACCCCCTACAAACATTCCAGGACACCGGGAGTGTTCTTAGAAACGTCTTCAGAACACTCCCATTTTGTTAATTTGCGAACATTTCAGGACACCGCGAGTGTTCCTAGAACACATTCAACTTGACAGAGAACAATACGGACAACGTCCTCAGGACACCCCCTAAGAACATTCCCTGGACACCGCAAGTGTTCTTAGAAGCGTCTTCAGAACACCACCATCTTGTTTATTTGCAAACATTTCAGGACACCGCGAGTGTTCTTAGAACACATTCAACTTGACAACGAATAATACGGACAGTGTCCTCAGAACACCCCCTTTCGTTTATTTGCGAACATTTCAGGAAACCATGAGTGTTCTAAGAACACATTCAACTTGACAGAGAACAATACGGACAGCGTCCTCAGGACACCCCCATTTTGTTTATTTGCGAACATTTCAGGACACCGCAAGTGTTCTTAGAACACATTCAACTTGACAGAGAACAATACGGAGAGCGTCTTCAGGACACCCCCTACGAACATTCCCCGGACACCCAAGTGTTCTTAGAACCGTCTTCAGAACACCACCATCTTGTTTATTTGCAAACATTTCAGGACACCACGAGTGTTCTTAGAACACATTCAACTTTACAGAGAATAATATGGACAGCGTCCTCAGGACACCCCCATTTTGTTTATTTGCAAACATTTCAGGACACCGTGAGTGTTCTTAGAACACATTCAACTTGTCAGCCACAACCCCCATTCATATTTGCGAACATTTCAGGACACAGCGAGTGTTCGACAACGTCTTCAGAACACCCCCATTTTGTGTATTTGCGAACAATTCAGGACACCGCGAGTGTTCTTAGAACATATTCAACTTGAAAACGAACAATACGGACAGCGTCCTCGGGACACCGCCATTTTATTTATTTGCGAACATTTCAGGACACGTCGAGTGATCTTAGAAGAGTTTCAGTTTGCTTGCGAACAAAACGGACACATATTGAGTCCTCAGAACACCCCCCATTCAGTTTATTTAGAACATTTCAGAACACCTGTGATGTCCGCAGACAAATCGAACACAAAAAGAATGTCTCACACATACAAAACACAACTTTCATCCTATATCATATACTCCCACCCTCCCCAAACACTCCTACACACTCTACTAAATACAAATTTATGAACAAAGTTTCACTGCGCTGTCCGCGGACGACCGCGAATCCAAGATGGCGGGCGCTACCGAAAATCTGACGCGCTTCACGCTCCACGCCGTCCAATCAGCGAACATGTTGCATGTCCGCAAACATCACGCAAGCCGATTGGCCAATCAGGACACTGTCCGCGGAGCGAACAGGGAAGTGTGTCCGCGGACCGAACACAGATATCACTAATTTTATTTTACCTACTTTTTGGTCATTTAAAAAAGAAACTACTGGATGGATTTTCGCCAAATTTGCAAAAGCACGCTCTCGGGACCAAGCCGCTGCTCCTGGTCCAAATTTGGTGAAAATCCGTCCAGCGGTTTGGGCTGTAGACGCGAGCAAACATTTTTTCCCATTCAGTCTATGGGGAAAAAAAGGTTTTGGGACCCCCCTATAACTTTGCCCCCCCTGGACGAATCCTCACCAAACTTTGCAACAAAATTCAGAGTGACCCAAATACTTTTTTTGCAAAGTTTTGTGAGGATCCGTCCAGGGAGAGCGAAGTTATAAGCCGCCCAAAAAGTGCTCTTCCTATAGAAACAGCAACTTAACCATAACTACATGGCCACTACCGTGGCCATGTTATACTAATATTGTATTTATTTATTGTTTGCTTGTAACGCACTTATGCAATAAGAAATACTGTTTCAAATGTTTTAATACATTGAACATAATACCAAAAGGCTACAAATTACATTGATTTTCATCAACAAAATATTTCTTCCGTAGTGATTTATTTTAGCTTACCTTCTACAAGTTAGTGCCTTTAGAATAGCTGGTCACTACGATGTTTTTAATGCTAACATAGGTCACATATTAGCAGTGAGGCTGCCTTGCATTCGTTTATTTTTTTCTACCCCTCATACATCCAACAACAGCAAAACAATAACCATGACCCTGGTGAACCATGCTGTAATGTGTGCATGCCTTAAACCTCACTACCCATCAAACCTGTTTTGCAATTCTCAAGATGTCAGCTGCAGCCTACTGAAGTTTAGTCATACAATCTCATCTTCAAGACGGTAGAAAGTCACCTAACTATAGTTTAATTTATAATCGGATGAGGTGTGGGTGTGCTTGTCAGCACTTGCCCTAGTCTCTGATCTTTATTATTGACAATGGGTAGCGTTTCATTAGGTTTCAGCTCTTAGGTGGATCTTTATCACCACCCAGTGGAAAGACATATATAAGTCTATTACTGTATGGAGGGGGTGTTGCCAGTGGGGGATGCACATCTGTAAGGGCCCTCACCGTACACATAGGGTGCAATTATAGCCCATATCATAAGAGGATGAGGGCGGCATCTGCCATTGGGCTATGCTGCTGTCCTACGGTTCTCGCAATGCAATATCAATGCAGCCTGCGTTTGACATTGAAGCTGCGTTTTGTCTCGCCTGTTGCCTCCTCTTTCCATCACTTCTTTCTTTTGTTCTTTGTACCCTGCTTCCATATCTCCCTCTCCCATTTATACTTCTCAAAACATGTGGTGCCTCCTGCAGGCGGGGAAAGCCCCTCATATGATTGTTGACCCCATTAACAAGAGAAAGGTGTTCTGCTAACAATCAGCTACAAGGTAGGGGGCTTATCCGAGTGTTGGTCAGCTGGCATATTCGGTTACTCTGCTTTTTGGGCAGTATTTTATTAAACTACTGTGTAAATATGTCAACATGTTTACCTCACGAAACAAAGCTCAGACCTCCCATTTTAACATGTGTTCACTCCAGTGCTTAATTTGTAAACAAAATAAGTGTCAGGGCCCAAAAAATATTGGGCCCCATAATGCCGGGCGCGGCACCGCCCGCAGTGCGGACGTGCGGCCCAGGCCAGTTCAGTGCTAGACCTAGATCGGCCCACCACCAGCCCATCACACTGCTGCTGCTCCTTGTCACATGTTTGGCGCTGCAGCAACTGCTGGGACAGGCTAGTAGGGGGATGGATGGGGAAGTGCACACATGGGTTGAGGAAGTATAATGCTTTAAAGTTGGAAAACACTTGTTATGGTAGAGATTTCCAGCAAACAGGTCTTGATCCTACTCATTGGTTACTTTTGTCCAGCATGTGTAGGGACCAAAAAAGTTGTAACATGACAATGAAAGGCTCTGTGGCTTTGGTTGGCCTCTACAGGGAAGAGATTCTGCTCTCTGTGTCCCATCCCTAATGACAAAGAATGCCCTCTGTTCTATGCACAACACCCACACCAATTCCTCCTCCCAGTTTCCCTCAGCTTTCTTTCCCAAAACCAGCAAATAGCTCACAACACCTTCTACCCGTTGAAAAGACTGCAACTTAACTTCCAGGCTCTCTGTCCAGAGAGGGCTCATTTATTCCCCAGTATCAGTCGTGGAAAGAGAGAGTGGACCTGGTAGACTTTGAAAACCTTGTCCCTTCTTTGGTGTCACTGAGACCAAAGTAATGATTGTACTGATTTCTGTGTATGCCCGCATGAGTGAGTCCATAATGCTTCAAATGAATGCAGCAGAAACCGTTGGTTACCATTCAACTGGGATTTCCCTCAGAGATGGTGGACTTTCTGAATGGGATGATGTCTACATTTCTAGAAAGTTTCACTATCATTCTAATTCGGTTCTTATTTTGTAGACTTTAATTTGCATAGCAGCACTTTTATGTGTACAATAAATGGCACAAAAGCAGTATAACTCTCAAGTTGAGCTGGAGTAAACACCCCCTCCCCCCGAAGAAATAAAACGGTTTCATTCTGCAGTATACTGCCCAGTCTGCTGAGTGTTAATGGCTACTGGTGTAATAAAAATTTCTTAACCAAGTGTGCCTTCCTTCCACTTGATTAATATATCTTCCATGCATTCAAGCCCTGTTAGAAACAAATGACAACAATGGCTTGAGGTGTTAGGAATTTCCTAGGGGATGTCATCATAGGCCTCGGTAATCACTCTATTTTCCAGCTGTTATGATCTTATGGCCAGGTAGTACTTTTATATCTGTGCCTGGCAAATTCCTATTCTATACCTGCACAAAGTCCAAACTGTGGGCTTTGCCAATGCTTGTTAGTCTTATGGTTAGGATTTTTGGTCCGAGTCCAGTCAAAATTTGGAACAACCACTTGTCATCTTTTTAGTCTGTGGGACATGCAACCCACTATTTCTTGCAGAAGTTTGTGGCATGATGCCACAGCTCGGAGTCAAAATACGGACCTCTAGCTTTAATACAAATATCTGCCTATAAAGTCTTGCAGTTTTTCTGCAATGTGGCCTGGTTGCCTATGTGCCAGACTTACCTTACATTAATATTGCGGCAGGCCCCTGCCGTGGAAATGAGTATTTCCACGGCGGCGGCCTGCCACAATAATAATGTTAGGTAAGCAGCCTGTCTGGCACTTACCTTACATTATTATTGAGGCGGGCTGCCGCCGTGGAAATGCATAATTCCATGGTGGCGGGCCGCCACAATAATAATGTTAGGTAAGCGTGGGCCGGCTGGCACTTACCTAACATTATTATTGCAGCAGGCCACCGCCGTGGAAATGCATATTTGAACGGCGATGCATTTCCACGGCAGTGGCCCGCCGCAATAATAATGTTAAGTAACCAGCCTGGCTGGCACTTACCTTACATTATTATTGCGGCGTGCCGCTGCCGTGGAAATACTTATTTCCACGGTGGTGGCCCGCTGCAATAATAATGTTAAGTAAACGGCAGCCTGGCTGGCACTTACCTTACATTATTTTGGCGGCAGCCCGCCGCAATAATAATGTTAAGTACACGGCGGCCTGGCCGGCACTTACCTTACATTATTATGGCGGTCACCCGTCGCAATAATAAAGTTAGGTAAGCGCGGCCTGGCTGGCACTTAAATTACATTATTATTACGGCAGGCCGCCGCAATAATAATGGAAATTAAGCCGACATGCGACATGAGAACTTTCAACTTACCACGTTTTGTTGAGTCCTCCTGTCGGTTGCCGGGCCGGCATGATGCCACACTGAGCAAGCAGAGCCTGGGCCTGCCTGCCCCTGAGGAAGTTAAGCGCTACAGCTACTAGGCCGCACACATGCAGGGGAGGCTCTCAGTCGACTGCAGACTAGTGCCATGCCTTAACAAATGGTGGCGCCTCTGCCTCTGCAACCAAGACCCATGTGACCACCCACCCTCAACCCCACATCACCATGTCATTTCACTGGCTCACAAGAACAGCCAATGAAACCTATACATTCTGTGTTACTATACAGAATGTATCAAACACTGCATAGTAACAACAGAATGTTGGTTTTCATTGGCTGTTCTTGTTGTGCTGCACTCCCAGGCCCAGCCAGGCCCTGCAAGTAGAGCAGACTCTGAAGGAATGATTTATGATGGAAGCTTAAGTTGGAACAAACAACAAAGCAATTACACGTGCGATGTTCAGGCCTAGTCAGGCCCTGCAAGCAGAGCAGACTCTGAAGGAATGATTTATGATGGAAGCTTAAGTTGGAACAAACAACAAAGCAATTACACGTGCAATGTTCCGGTGCCCAAAAAAGAGTGCTGGTGTTGCCCACCGGCTAACACCGGCACAAATTACGCACTGGTTCACTCCAAGTCTCTGCCTGGCCTGATGTAGCAGGAGCCACACGACCCACACTGTGGACGAACTGCAGGCTCCACAGGCTCCACAGGCTCCACAGGGTCTCGACAAGGACCAGCAGATCCAGCAGCTCTCCACAAATTTCTTTCCCCAGAGATCCAGACACCTGCAGGAAGGAATTTGATGGTGTCCAGAAGAAGAACTGGATTCCATCATGTTATGTCCTGGAGCAAATCAATCTGAGACTACAAGATTTGAGGGTTGGGTGTGATTTTCTATGACAAATGTGTGTAATATTTTCAATATTTCCAAGGACACTTGGTTTCTCCAGATGGTTGGGGGGTTCTGGATAGGTGGTGTGTGTCTTCCTAGGCAGTAGGGAGAAACAAGGGTGTCTGTCTTTTCACAGGAGAATCGGGACTTAGAAGCACAGGAGATCATGGCCTTTTAGGAAAAGGAAGCTATATAAAGGACAAGCAGAAGCGTTTTCTCAGCAATCTCTTCGTGGTAAGGAAGAAAGACAGGTCTTTCAGGCCAGTCACAAATTTGAGGGAGATTAACAAGCTTGTCCTCTGTCAACACGTCAAGAAGGAGACAATTGCCATATTGGGAAGCTGCTCAGGACAGAAGATCAGTTAGTTTAGACCTCAAGTATGCTTACCTTACACTGCACATCCATCCTCAGCACAGGTGCTTCCCCCAGTTCCAATGGAAAGGTTATTTCTATCATTTCAGCCGTTTTAGGATAGTGTTTGCCTACCCTGGGGCCTGCGGCATCAATTGTTGATTCATCTAGATGCTATTTCAAGAGCAATGGTGAGGTCCTTTCAAGTGCTAGCTACTAAGCTCTGCAATTCTCTGCCTTTTGAACTTCAATATTTAAATAACCTTTCAACCTTTAAGAAAAGATTGAAACGTTTGTTGTTCATGTTATGGCCTGCATCCATCTCTGTCTATTCACTGATGGGCTCAGTGCCTAGATGCCATTGTCATAGGCGCTACACAAATGCACATACAATAGAATAGAACATAGATTAGAATATCTTGAACATGGCCCAGTCACCTCCACTTGTTCAATCTTAGGACCAGATGAACACAGGGTTCCTGCAATCCCTGGGAGTGTCTGTAACTGGCACAAATCATATCTGATACCAAATCAAAGAATGCAGTTTCTGTGGTTTATGATCACCTGCTGGGAAGTGTCTGTCAGCATTCCAACACAGAAATTGTGTTCTTTCAAAAAGAGCTTTGCATGGTGTTTCAACAGCCTAAGGTCTCACTCAGACATCTGGCCAGTGTAATTGGTCTTGTTTCTTCCTAAATTAAGGCAATATTTCTGGGCTCTCTTGATTAAGCGAGTACTCCGGCACTTAAAGATGCAGGCTCTTCAAAGTGACTATTCAAGTTTGTTCCCTCTATCCAGAGAGGCGAGATAAGAATGAAACTGTTGGGGCAAGTACATGGAAGCCTGAAATGAAAGAGCAGTTTTCACTTCTTCCCCTTCTCTTCAGTAAGAGTCACAGTGTGGTCATATCTTGACTGTGGGCCATTGTCTCTTCAGGAGTAATGCTGGCATTAACTAATTGATGGGTATTTTGTGATGAGGTGCTTTGCAGGAATTTTTGTTCACTGCATAGTCCGGTTACTCATGGACATCAGAAGAGTGGTGTGGAAAACACAGAAGAGAGGTGTGATTTAGCAATAAATCGGATTTGCTCATGATCCCTAGCCGACATGGTAAAGCAGTTCTACTAGGGGATTGCATCAAATGTCACACAGAGTATCTGCCAGCCATTTACAATCTGGTAGTAGACTGGTTATACTGACAGTGTTGGGATGCAAGCGATTGCAAACTGCATAGGTCTATGTTCTTAAGAATGCAATCTCTTTATAGCCCCTTTCAATTAGACCTCTTTAGATCTAGTCTCAGTTCCCAACTTCCGAATTTTTGCAGTCGGAGGCCAGAGTCAGTTGCAGGGCAACAGGTGATTCTTTCATACATTGGGGGTCAGAGATGCCCGATGCATTCCTCCCATTATTCATGATTGCATGGACTCTTCTGCAGGCTCGGTTGCCGTGGACTGCACTGGTGTTGGTGAAGCCACATTGGTTGTCCTTGGCCTTGGATTCACTGGCATCGAAACCGAGCATTACAGTTAAGACTCTTGACCCTTTTCTGAGAGCTCTTGTTGAAACCCTCACTGGATGGATCTAGTCGGATCCCTTCAGCTCATGGCTTGGAGGCCTTCAACGGTAGATGGTTTATCAGAGATGTTTTGGTGGAGCTTTCTAGGCGTATTTGGTTCCCCTGTGCTCTGATTCTGCGTGGAAGGCCTCGATGTTCTGGTGCATTTCAAGTGGTTTGCATCCCTTTCCATTAGAACTGTCACATGTGATACATTATTTAGCGGGTATTGCTACTCACATTTTTATCACATTTTGAACATATATAGCTCAGCAATTTACTCTAGGCTTAGTCTCGCTGAGAGTTTATCAGTGGGCAAACATCCTTTAGTGTGCCGATTGTTGATGGGTATTTGCAATGGGTTATGCCCTAAGATCTAGGTCTTCTACATTATGGGACGACAATGGGGTCTTGTCACTCTTCAGGGACTGGCTGAATTCCAAACCTTTCCCTCTAGTCTCTGTCAGCTAAACGTGTCTGCTGTCCTTCAGGAGGGTGCGGGTTGTTAGGGCTCTGTTCCTTTCTTTCATAAGGGGATATATTTATTCTTCTTTCCTTCACAACCAGTGGTGGACTGGTCTACAGGGGTTTCTGGAGAGTTCCTGGTGGGACTCTTTTCTGTGGAGACCATAGTTTTCTGCTCCTCTAAGCCTCTATCCCAGTCAACCCACCCCTTTTCTTCCATCTCTCCTTATCCACCATTATCCTTTCATGTAAGAAACTTGTTGCAACGCTTCCAGTTTGCCATTCCTCTTTTTCAACAGGTGTTATATGGTATTTTTTGTATGTATTACCTGAAACCCTAATTAGAGGGGTAGGGAGCTTGCTGCATTTGGTCACAAAGTGTAGTGTGGTGAAACATTTTCACTGCTGCTTTTGGTTCCCAGTACATCCCTGTTCTCAATTTAGCTAAACTATGCATGCTGCGTTGCCTTTGAGACTATTGGTCACTCATGGCTACATTGTGCGGTGTATTGGACCAACTTTTCATCTCTTCCGTAGACCTTTTCTGGCCGTTTCCTCTGTGACCTTGGGTAGGTGGGTCAGGTAGTTAATGTCCCAGGCGGGTATGCATGTTTCCATATTTGGGGCTCACTCTGACATGAGTGCCATGGCATCTAAATATTATTGTGCAGGGGCTCATCTTGAGGATATTGTCTGGGCAGCTGATTGGTATAATGAGCAGATTCTACATACGTTTTATGGCAAACCTGTTGTGCACGCGTCCTGGTCTGTGATTGCTGGGCTTTGAATATGCTAATAGGAAGCCTCCATGACATGCCATAAAACGGCTACTGCTCCATCTATCTGACAGTGAGTCAGGATTGTATTGTTGGTGCAGAGGCAAGTATCATCCCCCATTCTCTAGCCTCCGCTTGTGTTTTCTTCTTATGTTTCCAGCCTTACATGGTTCCTCAGTAACTTATATGTTTTTCTGATGACTTCATCCTTGTGTCCCACATACACAGTTGGTTCTGGTCGCTATTGGCTTTTCTTTCCCATTTTCCAAAATTGGCTTGGGGAAGTGTGGCAATCTCACTGCAAGAAAAGAAGAAGCGCTGCTATGGAGCAGCACATAATATTTGACTTACTGGGGATTGGTGACTGGGGAGATGGACTTGGGGAGGTTTCTGTGAAGTTGTAGCTTTTTTTTCTTCTTTCAAATACTCTTAGCACTATTTAAAGTACGGTCAAGCATGATGCAATACTTCCATGCCATTTATAGATTCTCAACTGTCATCATTAACCCTAGGAGTAATCGACATTCATATGAAATCAGCCAAAATCAAGGAAATGTCATTAAAATCTATGCGTAACCTGGAGAGGGCTACTCATCAGGGAAGGGTCTAATAAGAAGTGAGCAAGGTCATTACTGGAAGATAGATTAAGGACCAAAATTGTGATGTTAGAGGGGAGGATACATATGGGACCCCACAGGAGAAAAGCCGCCATAAGTGAAGTTAGGAAAAAGATGAAAGAGCTACAGTCCTTAGAGAATGGGAAATTTGTGCGGAAATCACAATTCTCGCACCAGAAATATTATGAAAAGGGGGATAAAGCAGATGCACTCCTGGTTTCATGTTTGCAGGGTCAGAGGGATCTTGGATGTCTTGGAGATGCTGGTCACAGACCATGTTGAAATTCGTGACTGCTTTGCTGCATTTTATGAGTGGCTTTAAAGTCCTGAGAATGAGCTGAGCAGGGAGGGTGTCAGCGGGTATTTGGCCGAGGCTTCCCTGCCCTGGTTGGAAAAGAGGGAAGCAGAGGGATTGAATGCTCCGATTACAGAGGAAGACATTCTTCTGGTCACTAGGTGAATGCAGGCAGGCAAGGTCCCAGGTGACAATGGCTACTCCATGGGTTTTTACAAGTTATTTGTGGAGTTGTTGGTCTGTCACATAGCAAAATTATTTAACGTTGTTATGGAGAGTGGGAGAGCTCCCAGATTTTGTTGCCAGGTGTTGATCTCCGTATTGCCCAAGGAGGTGAAGGATCCTCATCTGTGTGCATCGTACTGACCCATTCTCTCCTTGACGCCAAGATATTAACCAGGGTCCTGGCATCTAGATTTGAGGGGTTGATGCCCTGGCTGGTCGATTCTGACTAGGTTGGGTTTATTATGGGGCAGCAGGGAGCAGATACACTGCAAAGACTCTACACCTTAAAGATGCAGCTAGGGACAAGGGGGGTAAACCAACTGTCTTGGTCTTGGATGCGCAAAAGGCTTTTGAATGGGTTGCCTGTGCCTTTCTTTGCGTGGTCCTACAGAGGTACGGAGTGTAACCAAACCTTCTGAATGGAATCAAAGCAGTGTACACAGAACCCAGCTCTATGGTAGCAGTGCACAGTAGGTTTTTACATAAGTTCAGCCTACGGAGGGGAACCAGACAGGGTTGTCCTCTTTTCTCTCTGTGGTTCACTCCATCACTGGAGCCATTGGCAGAGCAGCTGAGTGGAAGGGATTGTAGTGGGGGATAGAGCGTTCAAGTTAGGGATGTACCCCAATGAAGAAACCAAGGATGGGAGCATATGAAATCAAAACAATCTGAAGACGTGGTTACACGGACAAACACTGATATAAAAAGAATACATTGAAAAGTTTGACTCCCGTATGCAACAAATAAAAGGGGATAGGCTCGGTCAGACAGAAATTACATATTCATATTTTATTAGTCAATTGTACACAATGAATAAAACATCACAATATGACATAATAGATCATGAAACTAATAGAAATCCATGTTAAAAACATCCAGTATTGGTACTATCGCAGGACAGGAGTAATAAATCTGTTACAGAGAGAGTACTATAATAGGATAGTGCGAATTTCAAACTGAACCTAATAACCTATACCCTGATGCAGTCATGGAAAATAATGGTATTCCTCTCAGCTTGTACTATTCAATAAATAGACTGTACGCAGAATTATGTTGGTGCAGCTGGTCATAAAGTATTACATTGACAATTGAAAAACAACAAACAGCATACATTACTGAAATTGCCAAATTATACTGTAAAATAGTGTAAAAAGATTTCATAGTGCAAAGCATTATAAAGTGCTGTATCGAAGATAAAAAGAACCTTCAGCACAGAATGTTAACTGTCAACTACTAGTACCATGTCTGATATTATTTACTCTGTATATCTCAAGGAATCGAATTAGTGTGTAGTTTCGACGACTGTATTTGTCTAGTTCAAGCCAATCAAACGAGAGAGGAGTTAAATGACAATCATCTTCATCAGGACGTGCAAAATACAAACTGGGTTTAGATAATCAATACAAGCAACCATGTGAAAGACTGAATCAACATCGTGGCTTGTTCATTTCAAATCGATGATGAGGTGATCTTTATCTCACATCATTTTTCAGTCCATTTTAATCACTTAAAGCGTCCATTGGAGGTTACGAGAATAAATGCACCATCCAGCCACCATGGAAATGAAGCAGACACTAGAATAGTTGATCTCCACTAATTTAATAAGGGACTCACCCAGCAATGGTATGTATCACCATGCAGTTTAGGACAGCCAGAATCAAATCATCCATCATGGCCAGTGCTATTATGGCAGCCTGGCAATATAGCGAAATTGACTGATCGCAGGATAACCGAGCCTCAAGGTATCCAAGGTATCGGACGGTCTGCTGGAGCAAAGTGACAAACGCAGTGCTGTGCGCCGTGTATTTCAAATATGGATTTACCCCAATGACATTCTTTTACACCTAAGAAACCCGCATGTCTCAGTCTCGGCTGCCTTGGAAGTGATAGAGAAGTATGGGTCCCTTGCAGCGTATAATGCTATTAGGCAAAAGTTCATTCTGTTTCTGTTCAATGTGAACTCTGAGAGGGATGCAGTGGCTCTCTCACACCTGGGGATGGTGGTCGAACTGGAGCGGATTTGGTATTTAGGAGAGATTATCACAAGGTCTCTTGAGGAGCTGTCGGATACCAATTACCCGCCATTGTTGGAGAGATTTTATAGGGACATGCGGAAGTGGGGTGGAGAAACCATTTCTTGGATGGGTCAGCTTAATGCCTTAAACATACACTTCCTCCCCAGGATATTATATTTGTTCCAAAAGTTACCAGTGGCGGTGGCAGAGTCGGCGTTTGTTGAGGCAAAGGGCCAGATGCTCCTCTTCCTTTGGGATGGGAGGAAGCCGCAGGTAGCCTACAATAAACTGGTGTTGCACAAGGATAAGGGAGCGGTGGGGTTACTGGATTTTCAGTTATACTATAAGGCGGACCAGCTGATGGTGTTGGTCCCCCACTTATGTGAGGACAGGGATAAGCAGTGGGTTTTCCTAGAGAACCTCCATTTGAGACCGGCAACGGTGGGAGAGTGGTTGTGGGTGCCAAGGGGAAAGGGTCCCATGTAGGCTAAGGGAACACCCCATACTGGGTGTGATTTGGAGCATTTGGCGGCAAGGCCCAGGAATGTGGGTGGTCACCACCTGGCTCTCACATTGAGTCACCTGTGGGCCCCGGTAATCAGGGATGACATCCCTGATCCCAAAGGATTCCAGGGCTGGTTGAAGCTGGCTTGAACCAAGTGGTTCTGTTATGGGTAAAAGGGAGCGTCATCACCATTCAGGCACTAGAAGAGGACATTGCAAATTGGGAAACTCGCAGTGTTCCCATTCCTTCAGCTAAAGGGGGTTTTGACAGCAGAGAAATGGAAGGGGTATGTTCAGAGGGAGCGGACGGAACAGGTTTTGAATACACAACAGGATATGAAGGGGGTCATCGCCTTGCTTTATAGGTCCCTGGTAGAGGCTACTATGGGTGATATGTATGGGCTTCGGGCCAAGTGGGTGAGGGACCTAGGGCATGAGTTGAGTGCACAGATTTGGCAGAGGAGGAGCAGGAGAGTGTTCAAGACTTCTATAGCCTGCCAATATCAATTGCATGGGGTGAAACTGCTTCATCGCTGGCAGGCAATATGACCCAGTTCAGCTCTTCAGAATGTTCCTGGGGGTGACCTCTATATGTCGGCACGGTTGTGGGGAAAGGGCCATGTACTGACACATGTGGAGGTCTTGCAGTAAGGTACAGGTGTGTTAGTAAGAGGTGTTGGTCTACATAAAAAGCTTAGATGGGATTGAAAGGCGCCTCAACCCCTTGTTGGTGATTTTGGTCTGGTAGAAATGGACGGGTTTGGGAACCACGTTGCATATGGTGCATTTCCTCATAGTGGTGGTGCGAGCATGCGTTACGACACATTAGAAGAGAGAGAAATGTCCAGGAATGTTAGAATGGTGCAGAGATGTATCTCATGGAAAAGATCATTGCTGCTCTTCATGGGGGAGGGCTGGGGGGGTTATGGGGTGTGAACAGGAATGGTTGGGGTTCTTGAATGGGTTCCCAGAATCGTGAGGATGTAGTAAGGGGACAGGAAGCCTTTGTTATCAGACACATCGTGGGATCAGAAGAGCATTGTTCTCAGTCCTCCCTCCCTCTTGCCCTGCTCATTGAGCACCCATGGGTATTTAGGGGTGCTCCCACTTTACAGACATTTTAGGTGATGTTTGATGTAGTTGTAACCTTGTTTCCTGGGTATGGGATGATAACAGTTGCGGCAGGATAGGGAACATTGTGTTGGTCTTGGTGAAACACGTAGCTTTTTCTTCTTTGCTGTGGTGCAATCAATACAAATTGATTTTTTAAAACTATGCGTAAACCTTCTACATGTTTATTTTGTTTTTTAATTCATGCTTTACCACTGCGGGACTAAGACAATCATGGTCACTGAGATACTAATAAATACATTGTACTATAGATGCTCACATCCTTCCAATCTTTCCTCAACTGACATTGGATTCATTTGACTGACATGAGAGCCTGTAGCTGCATCACTATGGCTGGCTTCTAAATCTAAATATATTCTAGAAAACTGTGTGATTCATCAGACAACTGACCTAGTGCAACTTGGGAGAGCCACAATGAGCACAGACAGGCTTCAACATGGATTGCGGTTATTAGGGACTCAAGACACAGAATAACACAACTCACACATATTTTAGCTTTGGAAAGAAGATCTCTCTAATAGGACACATGGGGACATGGCTTCAGGTGGAGGGCTTCCTGTATATCGATGATAGATGCCGAATCCTTCTGGAGGACATGTCTGCAGTGTATGCCTACCCCTCAGGGAGATTTCATCACTGATTACGTTGGGGCAGGCGCTGTAACAATCAAACCACTCTTAAGATCTGCCGGTTTGGCCTTGAGAGAGGTGTTTAGGTTCTGCTTCACTTGAATGTCTGGAGGAGTGCTAGAGCAGAGATGCCCCTGAAGAGAAAGGATTTGCGGTTCCGGTGAATTTGGTTCCTTGGGAGAGAATTAGAGCAGACTGGCCAGTTGAGTAGCAAGAATTTCTCCACAGGGTGGACCTGCAACTTATACACATGGGCGTATGGTAGCAGCGCTTCAAATTCAAAGGAGATATATTTATTTCATGTGCGTGTTTGCGTGTGTTCCATAATGACAAGACTGAACTGCAAGTTTGTATAAGCTATCTCCATTGCAGTGTAATTAAAAGATGTTAGCATTCCCCAACTAAATGGTACTCATGTTATCAACATTTTGAGGTTGGAAGGCAGCAAAGGCCCTTTCAGAATTCAAACACATGCATACCGATTCCACCAAGATCTCTGGAGATCACCAAGATCCTAAACCCGGCCCCATTGAATGAACCCACTTAGTAGAGATAAATGTGGGTACGTTTGCCACCAACAGTGATCTGCATATAAAAGGACTGCTGATTATGAACCTTCCAAAGCCAGCAATGCAGATGCACTACTGTCCAATTTCCTGAAGCCAGGTACTTCTCTCACACTTTCATTTACAAACATACATCGAAACATAGTTCTCAAATCATGCTCTGTACATCCTGGCATTGTTATTGCATGCGCAAGTAGCAGAATACAATATGATGGGAGATGCAAAGCAAGGGCTGATTATTTCAGACCGGGGAGGGAAAAGTTGAGATGCTGCACTAAAGGTGAGATGCTGCTCTAAAGGTGAGACGGTGCACTAAAGGTGAGATGCTAGCCTAAAGGTGAGATGCTAGTCTAAAGGTGAGATGCTGCTCTAAAGGTGAGATGCTGCTCTAAAGGTGAGACGGTGCACTAAAGGTGAGATGCTAGCCTAAAGGTGAGATGCTAGCCTAAAGGTGAGATGCTGCTCTAAAGGTGAGATGCTGCACTAAAGGTGAGATGCTAGCCTAAAGGTGAGATGCTGCTCTGTACATCCTGTCATTGTTAATGCATTTGCAAGTAGCAGAATGCAATATCATGGGAGATGCAAAGCAAGGGATGGTTATTTCAAACCGGCATGGGAAAAAGTGAGATGCTGCCCTATTGATTGCATTGCTTTCAAGACTTAGACACACCCCAGCAGAGCCTGTGTGATAGTCACACTCTTGCACAATAACGTCAAACCTATTTTTTGTACATCAAACAAGCATATATGCACCATCATTCACTGTCAGGAAGAGGTCTAAACAAATCTGAGCTGGGGCCTTTAAGACAAGTGCCCGTCAAATATCAGATGATGACGGGCCTTGCCCCTGGGCCACATCCTGCCTAAGGCACTGGGTCTGCCTGACGGAACTAACACAAAGCACGATGTCCGTTGTATTCAACGCATAGCCCTCTGTCTAGGCATTAGTATCTGAATTGTTCTGTCCACCCATGTCACAGCAGAGGATCTTACAGGACAATCCCCTGCCCAGCTCTCTCTTTCTTACATGGCTCTTCAATAGAGCCATGTAAGAACTATAAGATGGTATTAGATGACATACTCGGCCATCTTATACCAACATGCTTATCACACCCAGATATAGAAGACAGAAAGCGCGAGTCTCTAGCTTTCCGGTGATAGCAGCTAAATTGTGGAACGCCCTCCCACACAACTCAGAAATGACACTTCCCTATGGTCATTTATAAAAAACCTAAAAACCTTACTCTTCTGTTCTGACCTCACATAACAGCCCCCCTCTGCTAACAGCACCCTCATCGATGCCTCTGCCACCACTATGACAAACCCCAAGCACACATAATCTCAGTCTCCGCAACTGTTATTATCCTTTGCTTCTAAGTCACTTGGTAAACTTGAAATGTGTAACTTACTTGTGTTCCTATTGTGCAAATGTATTTTCTCAAAGTTTGCTCTAAGTCACTTAGTCGCTTTAAATCAATCTAAGCTTTACTCTAAGTCACCTTGTAAACTCTGAATGTGTAATGTGCTTGTATCCCCAATGTGCAAATGTAACTAAAGTGTCAAATATTGTAACCATCTTCTTAAGTCTCAGCGCCTAGATGCCTTTGGGCTTTGTGCACTTTACAAATGTACAAATAAATAAATAAAATAGGGCTTAGATAATGTTGAAGCTTGCTTGCAGCATGAACTGGGAACTAAAGGGAAGGGGCGGGAGGGTCTCACAATCCACTAGGAGGTGGCCCTCTGTCACAGGCCTTGCAAAGGCTCTTTCCCTCTGTGTTCAGAGAGGTTGCTGGCAGCTGAGAAGGGTGCACTTATGCGTGCTTGATATGAAAATAACATGCCAAACATTTGAGTGATTGTGCAAATATTATGCACGTCATGCATCAGAACAGGGTGCATGGCTTTGACATAAAATGATCAAGAGCATGTAACTAAATCAGACACGTTCTGTTTTGTTAAGTCTTGAAAGCAGTCAAACTCAACGGGCAAGACCTCAAGGTGCCCAATGCCAAGCGTGAAATAATCAACCAGCCTCGATGTTTAGACTCCCAACGTATTGCTTTCTTCTACTTGTGGACCTGCATTTATATACTCTACCGGAATGCAAAATGGCATGTGCTTACAGCGCCATAACTTACACAGCAGGGTTTGAGAGCAGCTGTGCTTCAGCACGTCATTTAGGAACTGAGTCTCTAAAGGAAGCAGTGTGAGAAAAGGCAGCAGTGGTTTGCCTGCATTACTAGTTGTAGAATATTTAAACTCACCGGCCAATTCTGATGCAGGTCCCTGTTGTGTTTCAGAAGAGAAAACACGTGCATCTGTGTGCATGGGATTTGATTTAGAGACCACAAACCTAGCCACCAAGCAAGGGAGCAGTGCACAGAGATGTTGTGCAATCTGCATTCTGGCAGGCTCTTATCTGCATTTTATCCTTATAAGCAGCGAGCATAACATGAGTGCCATTGAGTTGTGTAATAGTACCTTATATTCTTTACAATGCAGTGAAGATAGCCCATAAAAACCCCTACATAGATCAGGTGCTGGTAGCAATGAAAACCAACCTTTCCATTTAAATAAATATGTCTCCCTTAGTCTATGGAAGCGCACGCGTTAGGTCACAAGTATACGGTGCAGCCCGAACCTGCAGCGAAATTCTGGCAACATGTCAGGCATCTGTACCTGTGCAGGACCAACTCTTTTCATGAACCTACCATCAACAAAGTAAAGACCTACTCTCCATCCTCACGTTTACTTGTGTGGGCGGAGGAAGAGACTGAGCGTTGTTTATGGTGAGCCCTGAGCTTTAGAACGTACTTCTGCTCTTTATCAAGGCACTGAAGACCCCCGTCCGCTAGGTTCTCTCCATCAGCAAGGCCACTAAAAGACTCATCTCCGAGCGGCTGCTTATCCTCTGGTACCTGATCTCCTTTATGGCCTATTTTTGGAATCAGGTTCTGAAACAATTGAGATTGTGCTCTGCACATTATACATTCTGTGCAAAATAAATGCATGCCTACGCCTTTTTTGTCCTATAATGGATCTTTTGTGGTATTGCTTTTTTAGGGCAAAATCAGTCAGCAGAAGGATGATTTTGACAATAAACAATACAATTAAAAATACAATGACCCAAATGGCTTGAAGTCAACTCTCTTCCACTAAGCACGGTATTGGTGAAGATCACTACAGGTGTAGTGTTTCAGGTTAAATAAATGAAGTTTCAGTGATACACGCAAGTTGATAATCATATTGATTTTTATGGATTTGTAGCATACATACCTTATTGCCATAAATCGTGAACAACAACAAAACGCCTACACCCTTCCGAATCATACGCCTACAGCCCCACTCAACTTTAACATGCCCCTGACCAGCTGCCCCCCGTGAACCATTGACAAAGGTGACGGACAGGTGCCGGGGAGGAGGTTTGAGGTGTGGTGGGTCCACCGTTGAGTGTTAGAATAAGCAGATATGGGATGTACGATACACATGGGTAGAGAGAGAGAAGCAGAGGAAAAGTAATGCACCTTGGTAACAATATGGAAAGGACATGACTTTAAGTGGGTTGGGTCCCTTGCGGCTCATGTCTAGCAAACGTCTTAAGGACCTTTAACATGGGAGCTTAGCGGATCTCTTGTTCTGGGACTTTGCCTGTGCATGTCTTTTAACCTACATTTCCAGCAGGGCAGTGAACTGCAAAGCAGTGATGAAGCGGACTGATGAGCACTTTTGCAATGTCGTTACTGGAGTAATGGCTTCTAGAAGACAAGAGAACGCTGTAAAACGGTGCCCAGACTCAGGGCCAATGAATCAACTTTTACTGCACCCTATTTGGCCCGATCACAAGGCTGCAAAGAGGGAATTGGTTAATTGAGCTTATTTTGTTTGCCAACCAGTAGAAAGCATAAAACAGAAGTTAATGAAATGTAATGTAATTTGTCATTTGTATAGCGCCTTTATCTCATTGGCAACGCCTCATAATGCTGTAGATGATCCTCCTTGGGGGACCGTAGTCCAAGGTTTGGGAGAATTAATCAGAGGAGTTTAGAATGCATGTGTGCATTTTGGCCAAAGCAAAGTTGGGTTGGGGTTGCCAGGACCCTACTAGCTACCCATATCGAGCAGGCAAGTGGATGGGTGCTTTGAAGTTGACAAGAGAGTATGCGAGAGTAGTGGAACTCATTATGTGTCCAGCTAGACTGCATTTTTCTTTTTGGGGATAGCTGCATTCTAATGGCAGAGGTGTTGTGCAATGTGTCATTGGCTGTGGTGTGTGGTTGTAGATGTGTGCGTGTGGGTGGCTTTGCCTATGTCTATCTTTCATGACCTTGGAGTGTGATACATACCTGTGTTCTCTTGGTTTTGTAGTTGTGGCATGAACTCTCTCCTGTGTTCTGCTGTTGATTGTTAGAATATTCTTACCATCATTGAGTGATTTCATGGCAGTTCTTTGCGGCCCTGGCCTACCTCATGTGGTTCACTAGCTCAAGAAGGCAGGGTTTGTCAGGGTGGTTGGGGGAATAGCCATGTCTTAAGGGTCCTCTGGAAGGCCAGGTGGTCCTCTATGCATTGGATGTTTAGTGGCACTGAAATCCAGATAGTAGGGGCTTGGACAGAGAAAGAGGACCCTCCTATTCTAGTCAATTTGAAGGTCGGGATCACACGGAGAAGTGCAGTGCCTGAACACAGCTTCCTGTTGGGTTGGTAGTGGGTGTTTTGAATGTATTCTGGGCCTATCTTGTGGGGGGTGCGCTGAGTGGTGCACATGGCTTTGAAAGCGGCCCGTCACCCTACTGGAAGCCAATGCAGAGAGCAGGGCAAATGTGCTTGCTGGAGCCGAGGGCAGGGAGGAGCCTAGCCTCAGAGTTCTGGACCCATTTGAGCTTTCTGAGTTGATAAGCAGGGGTGCGCAGGTAGAGGGAGATGACATTGTTTAGGCGGGAGAGGGAAATGGACATGATTGCAGTGCCTCTGCTCTGTATGGCTAGGAGAATCATTTCTATTATCATCTGAGCCCAGATGCAGTTTATTCTGTCCGGTTGCGCGATACAAATTCTTAAAATATAAAATATTTACAGCCCAAAATTTGACATTCCTGCTGGAAAAAGTATCTCAGAATGTGTTTTACACAATGAGGGGTAGGAAGTGGGAGGGAATGGCTATATGGATTAGCATGACCATGGGGAGCACGTGGGGTCGGTAAATGACCAAACACCACTCACAGACTCTTGGCCCTCCTTACATGTCACTTCCTTCTTAGCTGTACTCCAATGTAATAGTTTATGCTTATAGGTGGTTCCCTATTAGCTTGTGCTTCAGTGCCACCTAATGGCGCAAACTAAAATGACCATACAGGTATGCCTGCACATTACAGGAGAGCTCAGAGGCCCATCTGATCAGTTTGCCTGCTAGGTTCCTCTGTCCTTTTGGCCAGTTTCCTCTTTGTGACACTAGCCCCCCTTTGTCCTCCACGCCACCCGCACCTGGTAATTGCTGTATTAAAAGCTTGCAGTGGCATAGCTGCAAGCTGGGACGCACTGCGCTTGCAGCTGCCCAGCTTCTCACAGGTAACGGCGAGGCTGGCTCTTTGCATGTATTTTCATTGTTTTCTTAATGAAGCCAGGTATCACCTCTCGGTGTGTGGAAGTATGATGTGTTTTACCAGGTATGTCAACTTCTGAAATGGTTCTTCATACTAAATCAACTGAACCCATTGACTGTAAAGCACCAGTAGTGTACAATCCTTATGTTTCACGTTGCGAGTTACAACTTGTAGAACAAGATCGATCATTATCAACCGTAAAATTTTCTGGGTTGCTCTGCAATTATTTGCAGATTTTCAATCTCATGTGTGCTCCATTTGTGAGTGAATATTACTTGTTTTGCTTAGTTTGTTCTCAAGTGTTCTCAATGTTTGTTTACATTGTCCAGTTGAATTAACATGTGATTTGATACGTGTTTGTGTGATTTATAAAGTGCAGACATAGCTGAGTAGCACAGAGTGCTGTGCACATCCAATTTATTGAACAAAGAGTACTGTTTTAGGTATTGATAAAGAGCTCATCAGAAAGCATTCCTTGTCTGTGTAAAGCTCAATGTTGGCTGGCAAGATATCTGACCACTGGCTAAATAACAAGCAATGGTATCGGGAAGCCTGGGCTGAAATCCGACATCCCTTCTTATCCAAATTGTGTGATTTCAAGAAAATAACTACCTCACTATGCTTTGTTTCGCTTAAAGCCAACATTTGGACTGCCTCGCAAGGGTTCAGTACAGCTTGCCCTGTAAAAGGGAAAAAAGCACTAAAGTGTTGCTCTATATATAATTGTATTGGTGATTTGTCATTAATAGCGTTTACCGATTAGTCAACACCACAATCAGAATGTGTTGTTTTTTGTGTTTCTTTTCTTTATTTCTATAATGCGCTACATGGCCATAGGCATCAGAGTGCAACATGGAACAAAACAAAGATACAATACCAAGAACCAAAGGGAAAAGAACAAAGCAAAATCCATTATCACCAGAGTCAGCAATACTGTGAAGCAGCAAAGTCAACAACTAACTTCTGGTCAGATGAAACTCTCGATAGGTCGTGACATACAGACAAAAAGGACGACAGATTGCTTGTGCCCCGCCAGTATGCAATCCCTGTCATTCTGAGTACACCACTGATCAATCTCGATCCTTTGAATGACCCTGAGGTCTGATACTCTTACAGCTCCTGGCCGAGTCTTCTGGCATACCCAAACTAACACCTTATTCCTGAAAGCATCCCCAGGTTCATATCCTGCTGGTATCTTCACGTTGGTGATAACAACATTTCTGTGATCCATCACAGTCTTCCTCACAGGCTCATAAGCAATTAGGGGCACGAAGGTTTTCCCAAAGCACAAACCCTTAGGGAGGTCGTATTTAGGGTAAGTAATATTTTGCTGGACATGATGTACAGAGACTTTAGCCAAACCTGCTATCCATCCTGCAAAAGCAATGTGGATACTTGTAATTGCTGTCCGGTTTTGATGGAAGTGTTTAAGGACGGAGTTTGAGGGTCGAATTGCCCTTTTGACTGTTTCATCAAATTGTCATCCGGAAATTGTCTCGTGGGTCCTCGATTCAAAAGTAGTCTGACTAGAGTTGTCACTGTTTCCCTTAATATTCCGAATTATAATATTTTCAATGTGATGGTAAAAACAGAAAAAGATTGATAATTCATTGTAATTAGATTTTTGTAATTAACAAGTAATTAGTCAACAAATTGAATTGTACTCTTTTTCCTTGATTACCAGGTATACCCAAATCAAGCTCTAGCCGTGCATTCAAGGACAATGCGCGTGTACTGGGCCTGCAAATTTGATTGCGACTATAGCCGAGAAGAGTGGTGGGGGTCGCTATGCAACATTTTTAGCCTGCTCTTGTTGGCAAAGTTAAGGATTTATGGAACTAGTGCTATGTTCATATGGGCGCAATTTACATGGGCAGTTTTAAAGCAGTGGCTCTGCTTTTTACCCTGGACCGTCCCCACACCCGTTACCCCCTGTCCCCTCCTCATGCACGTTCACGGCACGGAATGGATCTACAGTTTTTTGGGAACTTATTATGTGCAGGGTCCGGTGTTTCTGACAATCGGATTCTAACACCATCTTGAGGCCTTGTGTGCTGGAAGCACTCCCCCGCCACTGGACCCACTACGCCACTGGGTAGCAGTGAGCACAGTGGTTTCAGCTAAAGTGGCAAGCGGAGCTTCCTTTTGCTGCTCGGGAAGGAATCCAGAGAACACGGACCCACGTTCTACCCATAATTCACCAGGTGCTGCGCCCTATTTTTGGACTACATTGTTGCAACAACCTAAATTGAAAATCATTGCTGGTATGTTGCACTGAAGGGACCCATACAAGTGTGAAAGAAAAAATAACAAATTATATGTCAGGCTGAATGCTCCCTACAGTGTTTTACTGAGCATGTCACTCGCCCAGATTCTGTTTGACGTGTGCCACAGCTATTTTCTGCATGTTCCCTTTCATACACACTTCAGCAATCTCACTGCTGTAATTTATGTAGGAATGCAACAAGTAGGTTGTCGGGTTAGAGTGTGGGAGAATAAAAGCCCTTCTATTAAAGAGACTTTCACCGAAAAGAGGGCGGGGAAGCGTGGATGGGGGATACTCTGCATTTCCCTTATCCTCTGCTGCTCTCTTGTGGGTAATGTGCAGAAATGCGGCCACCAAGTATGCGTTCAGTCGTTCTGGTAAAATGTCAACATTTGAAATGAGAAGTTTGTGAGAAAAAACAAAGAGAGTACGCAGACATAAAATAGTAAAAAAGCAGTGTTGATGTACTTACATGCTAGTAATTTGCTTTACTTTGAATCACACTCTTCTTCGTCACAGTTTTAGACACGTGTTCACCTCTGTCACCGGCCATCCTGATAATTTTGAATAATAATAATTTGTTTTTTTATATAGCGTTTTAATATAAAACACTTTACAAAGGACATATTTACATCCATTACTATTACTAGCCAATCAAAACGGTACTCATTTATCGACCTGGGAAGGATGAAAGGCGCAGTTGACCTTCCTGGGATTTGAGCCTGCAACCTGCCGATCTAACACAGATCACAGCAACAAGCGTTTAACCCGCTGAGCCATTTTATCGGCATACAAATTATTTATGAACTAATAACTGACTGCGAAATAACACACAATGAATCTCACCCCTTCCCTTAACTCTCCTGAATCCTATCAGGCAATAATACAGTGTCAAAGTTCAGCAGGCGAGTAGGGCAGGAGGCCGGCACTGAGGAAGAGTAGGACTCGGAGGAGGGAAGTTCGCCAGTAAGTAATGCAGACATTTCCACTTCATTCCTTTTCTAAGTCACAGTCCTATGCATAGGGACGACATAGCTAGCACACAAGACATGCTCGGGCCTCATTGTGATTACTGGAGAATTACAAGTGGGGCAATGGAGGTGTCAGTTCGCAGACCATACGATTTCATGGAGATTTTGGAGGATTTTCTGTGCGCCGTATGCCACTACACATTCTGCAATATTTGGAAGTACATTTAATAAGCAGCATTTGGAAGAGGAAGACCCGGGCCTGCAGTCAGATCTCGTTTTGGTTTAGTAGTCTAGTCTTGTGGATGTCCAAAATGCTTCCAATTATACTCAGCCTTAAGAAAAATGTCAGGCACAGGAATGCACTTTTAAATAAAAGAGGCTTCAGTTACACATCTTGGGAGCCAGTTCCCCCAAAGCCAGGGCTATGGTGTGATTCGAGGTGGGGCATGCAGTTTGTACACCTCACACTTCACGAGCTTTGGGCATCGCCTTCATTTGGGGTGGAAGGGAATTCCTAAGCCTGAAAGGCATGAATATACATTGAAAGTGCCACTGTGGTGTGTGGAATGCTGGCATGGTCAGGGACTTGGGGACAGAGATGCGCCCACAAAGCCAGGGGAGAAAAGTGCAGAAGAGACAGGAGTGTAAGGAGTCCTGTAGACAAGAAAGGATAGGCAATAACTACAGACACGGAACAAAGGCAGTGTACAGAAATGCACACAGAGTACAAGTAAGACAAACACATTAGGTTCCCACTTGGCATGTACGCAGAGTGAGGGAAGAGTTTCCCAAAGGTCAGGGGAAACTCTAGCCTTCTGAGTTGGTTATTATTACAGCAGCCCACTCTCAATGCTCATAGAAAGAAGCTTTGGGCACCACCTTCATTTGAATTAACTATTGGAAAGAATCACTTGTGGTCAATTGTGGTCCAGTTCCTCCCCTTGTCTTACAGCACTGGCTGATAAAAGCTTCACCTTTCTCATCATGATACATCTGCACCCATGCCTTGACCTGAGGTTTCAGTTTGGACTTTGAACTTCTAGACATAATCTGGTCCCTTCAGCGAGATGCAGTCCCAACAATCAGGGATCTTGTCAACCACTCGGCCTTCTTTATAGAAGTCAGGCCATTTAAAGGTTCAACAATACTCTCACACGTTTCATAAAGTTCTGGTAGTATTTATTCAATGATTTCCAAAATGCTCTGACCTGTGCCTGGGTTTAGGGAGGCTCCCAATCCACAATTACCAGGAATTTTGCCATGAGAGGTTTTTCTTACCATTACCAACCTGACTACACACACATGCCCTACTTGGCACTTTCTGGCAGTGATAGTTATGTTTAGGGGTGGACTGAGAACCAAAATTGCCCCAGAAAAGAATTTTTAAAGTGGCCCAATGTTACGCATTCTGAGCAAGCCCAGCCCCTTTCACGTCGGAACATTTGGAAATAAAATAGGTAACCACACAAAAGAGGACCAAAGTGAAGGCCAGTACACCCCTGGTTACACATGCATGTTCAAAAATATAAATAGCTTTCTCAACCTGTACTACGTGGTCCACACATCTTGAGTTGAAGACAGACATGTTCATCAGATAGCCAACAATGAGTTCTTCCAACTCAGATAGGAACTGGTTGGCAAGTCAATGAAAGGGGCAAGGGAATTTCTAAGCCCAAAAGGAATAACTATAGATTGAAAGTGCCACTGTGGTGTGTGGAATGCTGAGATGGTCAGGGACTTGGGGACAGAGATGTGCCCACAAAACCGAGGGGAGAAAAGGGTACAAGAGACAGGAGTGTAAGGAACCCTGTAGCCAAGAAATAATAGAAAATAACTGTCGTGCCCTTACCCCTGACCCTCACTGGCAAGTCAGCCTCCCAGCTAAGGCCAGGTTCCGGGCATCCATTATGGCCTCAAGGCTCTTCGCACCTCATCCAAGACTCTCTTGGAGTCAGTCCTGGCGCCTTTAGTGCCAGGCTCATAATCATTATGGAGACCAACATTAGGATGGGACAATTTACATGGGAATACTTTATTCGGGGACTTCAGCTAACATGGAGGCACTCACATAACTCAGGTGCAAAGAACTGAGCTATGCGGTATAGTGTTTAGGGTGTGGCTGGGCCTGGGACTACTTTATCTGGACTACTTTACCTGAGACTATTTAAACCACACCCAAACAGCAGAACACGCTTCGTGTTATTCTGCTGTTTGCAGCATGACGCTCACCGTGTCTAGATCGGGTCTCCAGTGTTCCTTGATGCCCGCTTATCCTGACACCACGAACCTGAAGAGAAAGAGAACATCGTTAACATAATCTTGCCTCTGAGTAGCCTCCTGTCTTTGACTCATCGCCGGCAGTAGATCCCGCTTATCTGAAGATACTCGACCCATCAAACTCCATCATTCCGAAGCTGCATGTCTTCTGAATACAACAACCTGGAAAGAAGAGAGAGAAAGCCAGCTTTAGAGAATGTTTAATCACATTTCCTCCTGAGCGACGAAAGCCACAAGATCCTTACCTGGTTAGTCGTCTCTTGGTCAGCATTATTCCGGGAACTTCATGGCGCCCGACGAACAAGACAGTGGCCTGCGAAGAAGGGAGAAAAGCACAGGTTAGCAAAAAAGGACAAAACAGCGCTGTGCACCGCGCATTACTCACCGGACAGCATCACACTCATCGTGCCTTCACTTGCTGGCTCGTGCTCATCACCAATCTGCACGCCAATGCCAAAACATCTTTCCATACCTAAAGAAAAGAGAAAAAACAGACATTATTCTTAAATGCAGAAGGACAAGAAAGAAGGAACTAAATACAAAGACTGTAAAGCAGCAAACCTACCTTGTGAAAACGGAGTCTCAGCAGGCCTGGACTCCAGCAGGGCTCACACCAGTGAAGCAACTTGGTCGCTGCACGCCCTCCACAACTATGCGCCCCTGCCATGAGAAGGAGGACAGAGAATGCACCTTATAAAGAATCAAGGTGAGGAGAAGGCCCCGGGGGAGGTTTCGAATCCAAGGGAGGTGGGAAGACACACTACAGGAGACAGTCAAGTCTTGAACCCAGTTCTTCTGTATTTCAGGCCTCACCTTCATCTGAGACATTACCCAGGGATCGGGGAGAGGGTTTGAGGTGCAAGTCACCCTACCAGGGCTTAGTGGCATCCCCTTGGATACCAGGTGAGCGTAACAATAACTACAGATATGCAACAAATGCAGTGTACAGAAATGCACACAGTGTACAAGTAAGACAAACACATTAGCTTCCCAAATGGCGTTTACGCAGAGTGAGGGAAGAGTTTCCCAAAGGTCAGAGGAAACTCTAGCCTTCTGAGCTGGTTGGTATTACAGCAGCCCACTCGCAATGCACATGGAAAGGAGCAGTAAAAGGGGGTGTCTGTGTCTGCACCGTAAGGCACGAACAATGAAACAATATTCACAAACTAAAGCCTGTACGTGTCCAGCAGGAATGGAAAAGTGACTGCCCCTGAAACAGGAACCAGAGCACTGTTAACAGCATTGCAAAAGAGAAAATACTAAAACACTACAACGGAAAGGGACAGAAATTGCCTGTTGGGAAAGCCAGCAGCCAAATTCTGTACAAATTAATTACACAAGTGCCAGTGAGGACAAGAACAGTAACTGAAATATCCAGGGAAAGAACAGGAAGTAAAAATGAGCTAGGGTCATGACAAATGAAAGTGAGCAGTCCCCCAAAATACAATACAACTCCCAATGAGAGTCAGTAACGGACACACCCCAGCAGGGGAGTTGCTAGGTCTGGAAAAGACCCCGGGGCTAGTCTGATGTCAGAACTGTTGGGACTGGGGGCTAGCTAGTCTTTTGGCTGCAGCTCCTGAGATTCTATCCGGGGCTACAACAAAAAGACCAGGGGCTATAGCCCCCTTAGCCCCCCCCTAGCAACGCCCCTGCACCCCAGTAGGGAATGAGACCAGGACCAAGTGCGGGTGAAGATAAGAAATACGTTAATCCAAAATATAGGACATATAGAGGACTCTGCATACTCCGAGAGTGCTCTGCCAAACAATAGAAAAACATTCATATTTATTACAATATCATGTCATCGGTGATGTAAAATATAGGGGGCACATAAGTTGTGGGGATCGGATGGTAAGGACTGGATAGTATACAATGTTTAAGCCTGGTGCTCCATGATTGGCAGAGGTCCATGTGGTGCCAGTGTGGGGTGCACAGGTCAGCTGGGCTCTTTGGGGGTGTAGCACAGGGTCAGATGATGTCCAAGCTGTTACAATTTACACTGCTTAACAATGCCCTTGTGGCCACACATACTCTGACATGTATTAGCATATTACTCATCCATTTAATATATCTCACACTCATCAATTATATATACTTAAAAGGGTTACTTCATGAATCAGGTGCGTTATCTTGGGGTTACATTCTTGGGCTATCTACCTCAATTCCTTTGTTAGATCTGTTAGGGGACAGCTTAATAGTGTGTTAGTACAGGGGAGGATATAGTATCACTTGGAATTTGAGCGTTAGGGGTGAGCTGAGGTGGCATTGGGTCGAGGGGCACACAGCTGGCACATCAAACAGAACATAGCGTTAGGGGCCTGGGGGCCGTGTCTCTGACCCTGGGGGTCTGCTGGTGCTCATTCAGAGTTATAGAGATGGATGGTTTTTTCCAGGCTGGAGCTGTGGCCCACTTCACTCGCAGGGCATTGATGTACAGGGGGAAAACAAAAGATACAACGTTCAAAATGTTCCTTCTTACACACATACATCCATGAGAATGAGCTCACTCTGGCGGCGACACAGGGGAGGAGGAGGGAGGAATGGTTGGCTCACTGTGCATGGACCCAAGAGGAGAGGTGCAGTTCTGCAGGCCAGCACTTCTGCGTGGCCTACTGGAATTAATAAAAAATGGAGTTGGTGTTCATACAAAATGGAGTCGGGAGTCAACCCTCCTGTGGGTGTTTGTGTATATGTGTTGCCCCGAGGCTGCCCAGAACCATGGCCAGTGGCGCATGGTCAGCCGCGGAACAAGCATAATGTGCCTGCAGGGATAAGAATGAAGGGGAGGGGGTTGAAAAGACTTTTCCTCCCTTACACAAACAATCGAAAGAAAGAGCATAAGCAAGATGACAAGAATTTAAGTGCAAGGTTACAGGAGACTGGAGCTGCAGACTGGGAACTAAGGACCGGAATCAAGATTCCATGCTCCTGCAGGAAGCTGCTTAGATTCTGAGCTGCCCTGTGCTGAAGCAGGCTTGTTAGCAGCACTAGGAGCACCATACCTGAAGGTAATCTGCCTCCTCCCACTCTGCTCCTGGGAAAGTGAAAGCAGCACTGATCTCTAAGGCTTTTGGGGATTATAGTTTTGGGACTAGTGCATAGGAATAGGCAGGTAATGAGAATTGCCACACAATGCATTATGAGATATGTAGTTTGTAAAATGAAATAAGGATGTACCAAAGTTTTGCAAACAGAGTACAGCCAAAAATATGAGTAGGTATTATCCAGGGAGGATTATGGTGAAGATGTGTGAGTCACAAATAGTCCACACTGGATGCCAATTTGTGTTCCAGTTGCACAATTGTGACAGACATATCTTTTGCACCTGAAGTCAGTACAATTTGGCAGTATCATGAAGTTAAATAAAGGTATTCAGAAAATTGAAAGGTCCCAAACTGTCGATGAGTTCATCACTTCTAGGCATGGCCATCTATCTTAGTGACAGCATTGATTGCCCTTTAGTATACACAGAATGTCATCTACGGGGGCCACCTTTCTCACCAGGACCACAGGGCTGAAATGTGGAATAGAAGAGGACTTCATCATACATAGATCAAAATCGTTTTTTGTGGGTTTTCCTTCCAGGAACTTTTTAGTGTGTATTGTTTTAAATGCAGAATCATATGGGCTTGGCTTGTATGATCATTAGTGATAACATTGAGTCTCCAGTATAACACACGGTATCTCATTCATGGGGGCCTTTTAGGGAGGTGAGTCATCTTTGGTACCAGCCCTTGTGTGCTTGACCATTTAATGCAAGAATGGAACAGCTTTGACCTTTTTCTGAACTAAAAATATATGTCTAGTATTAGTGTGACCTGTTACTGTACATATGTAATTTCCAAAATAATAAAGAGCATGGAAATGAAATAAAAGGGGCAACGTGCTTGTCTTGGAAGCAAGAGAACGCGGCACAACACAGGTTTGAATCCCAATCCCGCGCTTAGAAACCACACGCTGCTATTAAGCGCATTATAAATGAACAATAAAATAAAATGAATAAATACATTTCATCCCAACAAATAAAAAAGTGGTAAGGTCCTTTATGGCATATTTCATTGTGAGCTTTCTTTTTTTCTTTTGATGAGGAAGTTCTCTGCAATAACCTTTCTTTCCCCCCGACTCACCCAGAGGTTGAAGTGGGCGGGGGCGGTCGGGAGCGGTGCTCCCATACTTTTTATTTTTAAGTTTCACAGTTCCAATACTTTTATTTGAAAAAGAAACCGTTCTGGAATGGTTTTGTTTTAAAATAAACGTGTAGGAAGAAGTTGAAGCTTGCTGCACTGCGCATTCCCATTAATAGCAGGTGTGTTTGTTTGGGTGTTTGGATTGTGTGTGGGAGAGGGCGCAGGGATGGGGTTTGTGGGAAGCGGGCAGACAACCAGGGAACATAGTTCCACTTCTTCTTTTCACACACTTCGACCACTGGACTCACCCCTTCCCTACCACCCAATCCTCTACATATACTCCCCATGATGAAACCTACCACAAAATAATTTACCATTTTGTAATGTGCGGGGGTTAAACCACGGAATACAGCAATGAAAAAAGTTAAAAACTCATGCATATTTACTGAGGTATCACTGGTAGTACTTCAGTAAATCTGCCAGTGTTACCTGCTGGACTGCAGGAATACTCTAACGGTGGGCTGTCCCTCAGGTCACCATTTGCAGTAACGGTATTCAACCTATACAATCTGCTAGCCCTGGAATTAGGACCAAAAGCATTTACACAGAATTTTGGTTAAGTTTTTAAACCTACTTGTGTCCCTCAAGACTATAATGAGTTAGTCTGGAGCTTGATTCCCTTTACCAAATTGTAAGACAAAGGAAAGCAATTGAGTCTCTTGGTTTGCCCATCAACAACCCTGACAGTCAAAAGGGAAATTAGTTTCATCTTGGCGACTGTGGTGATCATTCAGAAAACCACTGCTTGACGCAACAGACAAGGAACAGAAAAACAATGATTGCTGATAGTTTCTGCTAAATTGAAGACTCTGTGGCTGATCATACACCTTGGCTTGACTTAGTGCCCAATGTCTCTCCACAACCACTTTTGATACATCCGTCATCACAAACATGGAAGCAAGTGGGCACACAAGCTTATGCTTTTGTAGGCATCCTCACATGGTAACCACCATTAGAGAAAAAGTAACAGGTCTTGATTCAATGGGAATCTGGATCCAGACATTTGCCTCTCAACTTGCTTTAGGTAACAAGCAAGCACAACAACGAGATTAAACATACATTGCTTCCTCCGCTGTAATGGTAATGACCGTTGGGATGGGAGAGAATGAAACACCTTGGCATCCTCAATATTGAACATTATGTCATGGAACTTGAGTCGGTTAGAAGGAAACAGATGTGACTTGGCTTAATTGTTCAACCATCCATGATTGGGAAGGAATTATTATTTTGGTGTTCATTTATATCATGCTTAAGGCCACATTCCTTCAGATTCTTTCTTAGACCAGGTATCCAACACATGTTGAACAGCATTGCCCTGCTCCCAAGTGAGAACATTGTCCCTGAGCTATCCTAATAAACACATATTTCTTGAGCTTGTTGAAATGACGGGCAATAAATAAAGAGTCACAGAGATAAGAATTAAACCAAATACATTTTGTGTGAAGCATACACGGCCAATGGCCGAGAGCATTGGGGAGTACTTGCCTTGAATAGTGAAGACCAGATGCAAATACCTGAACGATGAATATTGGAATTTAGAAATAGACATCCTGTTCATCTATGGACAGCATAAATATTTCTGCAATGAGCACATTTGAGCTTGATGTCACAGACTCCACCCTAAGCATGTTTAGATCTAGGACCAGGAAAAACCGCCAGGATCATTTCAGAGGCCAAATTAACAATTGAGCAAAAACACATCCCTTGTTCAAGGAGTAGGACTGGAATCACTGCACCCTTCTTCAACGGCACTTGCATGCCCTAAACCAAGGATTCCTTTTATTTAGGGGTTTTGGCAAGTAGGGCCTCTGAACTTTGGACGCTTGCAAAATATTTGTGAGTTCTATCTCATAGTTTTGAGGCACAAATTCCAGAACTAGGTGGTCAAATCTAAGCTGCCCAGGCTTCAAAGAATCTTTACATGTGACCCTCTTCTGTATGTGCCACTGGTATGGGGATGAGGGGTAAACCTGAGGATGTGCTTGAGGAATTGAACAAGAAGCATAAAATCAGAATTGCCCATTACGTACCCCAAACCCCCCAACTCTTGCTAAAGCTTTTTCTTGGAAAACCACAGCGGCGAGGGCAGGATTGGCCACCACTCCAAGTAGGGCTGCCTCTTTCTAAGACAGCCGCTATCCATCTTCTTGAGCTTGTCTCATCAGCTTACCCAGTTCTGACACACACAGATTATGATGCTGTAATGACTGGCTCTGCAGAGAAGCCTTTTGTGCTGTGTCCATCCCCTGCACGAGCAGAAGGCTTCAGAGTGTCACAAGCAATTTCAGACAACTGCTGTAGCTGTTTCTCCATCCGCACTAACCTTTCTGTACTGGCCCAACCACACTGCGCAGATGCCTGTGCTGATGAAAGATGTTGATGGACTAGCTGAATTTTGTAAGGCTCGTCTAGGAAGGTAACGCCCAATTTAAGAGAAAGAAAACTGTATGGACGTATTGCTCGATTAGTCCCCCCTTCCCGCTCTGCATGTTCAGTATTTTGAGGGTTTGGGGGTTTAGGGGTGTCCCCTGCATCCTTAACATTGGGTGCGGGGGACAAAAATTGCTCGGGCCCAATTTTTCAATGAACGGTCAAAACGGGGGACCCCAGCAGTTACATTGCAGGCAGTCCGGCCACGGACGAAACATTCATGATCAGACAACCAAGATCCTATAAGAAGGCCTGCGTTTTGAATATGAAGGATTCACAGATGCATTTTAAGGATGTGGCCTTTACCTTATTGGGTCATATACTACATCAGTACAACCTCATAGAGCTAGAAGTAAGGAAACACTTTTCAATATGAAATTGTAACTGCCAGCAATGCATGGAACTGGATAAAGGCAACTTAGACATTTTGGAACCATTGTTATATTTGATTCCTTATAGTCTCTCTGGCAAAGTTACATCAGAGCCACTGGGAGAGGTGTGTAATGGACTCTGGACACAGGAGAACAATGCCACTCAATGGTGATGAACTCAGAGGCACAATATAGGGTGTCAGTGGTGGATGCAGGCAGCGGCCATGATGGATTGCCTGATTCCAAGATGGCTGTTCTCTAATTTCTTAGTATTATATGACTGTGACAAGTAATCAATGTGGGATTCAACACACATGGCAAGGCGGACAGTCTAATTACTGCACTCCAATCCATTAATCCTATGTCAATTGGCACTGAGGTATTGTCTGTGATAATCTTAACATCCCAGTCTCCACAGTGAACTGAGTATGAAAAGGGTTTACAATAAACCCAAGGTGAGGGGATTTGGAAGGAGATTGTAAATGTGGAATTGGTTAGAGACTGAGCAAGAATGAAAAGGAGGAGAGCAGCTGTGATGTGAGGGAGAAGTTGGAAGTGGAGAGGAGCAAGCAAGTGAGTGAGAGGCAGGAGTTGAAGTAGTGAGAGATGATGGAGGAGAGAAGCAGACAAATGAGGTAGAGGCTGATGTGGAGAAGTGAGATATGATCAAGGAGGAGATGATACCACATGCGAGGAAGAGGCTGGCAGGTAGATGTGGGAGATTATCATAGAGGATGAGGAGATAATCATAGGAGTTAAGCAAAATCTACAGGAGAATGAAAGTAAGGAAGAGGAGGTGATCCAAACATAATGATGTGAATAGTGGGAAACAGGTAGACACTGAAACATGTCACTCAGTCTCTGTATTCGCAAAGGTGGTTCCTTGTACGTGGCCTGCTGGGAATTCTAACCCAAATACTGGATGACAGGCCAGGCCAGAATTAAGCCAGAGAAAAATGGCAACAGAGAGACAGAGACTGAGGGAGAGAGCACGAGAGAGAAAAATAGATAGATAACGAGAGAGAGGAAATGGCTGATATATAGAATATTACGCACAGAGGAAATGAACCCTGCCTGATTGTTATGGCCTTTGTTCATGCATTCCTATTGAACTATTTGTCCTGGTCTTCAGAGGAGGACACACCATCACTACTGACATTTGCTGATTGCACGCCTTTTTTCTTGTAGCATTATGATTTTGACATATATGCAGCCCATCCTCCATTACAATCCTGGATGGACATTCTGCAGGAGCATGCAGGTATGTCATCCAGGGGAGTTGCTAGGTCTGGAAAAGACCCTAGGCTAAATTGATGTCGGAACTGTTGGGACTGGGGGCTAGCTAGTCTTTTGGCTGTAGCTCCTGAGATTCTATCCGGGGCTACACCCAAAAGATCAGGGGCTATAGCCCCCTTAGCCCCCCCTAGCAACGCCCCTGATGTCTTCCACTGTTTATCTTGTAGACTTCATCTAATGCCCTTCCTTTTGAGATTCAGATGCATTTTAGCACTATGGAATACAAACCATAAACTTAGAAAGTATGGTTTCCTCTGCTTTCTCGGGTATTGGTCAGTTTTCTACCTTAGTTAGAAAAGACATTCATGTATAATTACCTCATATAGAATTAGTTGAAAATGATGGTATTAACAACCTTCATTGCTTTACTTCCTTCCTTGGACCGGTGTGATAAGAAACATGAGTACGCTGTGGTCATATTACTGTTAAGGGTGTGCATACCACCTATTACACACATTCCTACTCAGCATCCATGTTTATACATAGGCTTCTCCACCAAGTAGTAGTTTTAGAAATGGGAGCTTGTGGAAAAGATGTGGTTGTCTGTTAGTGTTTTCCTTTTTTCGAAAGCTAACTATGCACCTGTAACTTGGAATGCTTGATGTATTATGGAAAGGAAACATGGCCTTCAGTTACTTAGAGCGTTTCTGCTTGTTGTGTCAAGCCCTGGATGCGAAGGCTCTCACTCCTTAAAGTAAACCTTGTCGATTGGTGTTCTGATGGTAAAGACAATTCTTCCCTGAAGCCATGCCGCCCTGGTGGGAATGGGGCAGTGTGCAGTTGGGGACAAACTCCAAAAGCAGAAGAAAAGGACCGGCGCAATAATCCTCTGCCCTGATACAATGGCAATCAGACAACTATGGGAGGCACAATTGGCAGTTGAATGTCATATGAAACTGGAGAGGCCAAGCAAGGAAAAAAACATAGAACACCTCAGAGAACAGAAGAGGAGAATCCAGAAACAAGGGAGTGGGAAGGGGACATCAAAAGAGGAAGGGAGAAAATATTTGTATTTTATTTATTTGTATAACGCACCAGGCCCAGGGGCAACCGGGTACAAGTACAAGTCTTGCAGCTATGGGGTATTTCAGAAGTAGCAGAAGGAGCAGGGCAAATATGCACTGGCTCAGAGGAACACACAGGGAGAATTACAACACACAGTGCTGCGTTGTTTTCCCCGTTCATTGCGTTGTTGATGCAATCTGGCATCTAATCCTCGGAAGTGGACTTTAAATCCCTGCATGATGATGGTAGAACCATCCAGGCTTGCATTTAGAACATGAGTACATTAGAAGATGCCATCTCACAAGAATATGTATCCTTCACCGGGGGAAACACTATGGAGCACAAAAGCAGGACTCAATGTACAGGCACAAAGGAGAGTTTTGGTGCAGTGTTCTTGTTTTTATTTTCATAATAATATCTGCTCTATAGAACTATGCATCTGCGCGTGGTTTGTAGTTTTTTATTTGTATTATTATAGTTCTACAGAGTTATATTTCAAAGAATACTTGTAACCCCAGATTTTCCCTGCGAGGTGCGTTAGTCATCATGTCAGAGTTTTGTAGGGCCTGACAGTTAGGGAAGCAATCAGATGAACGATGGGGCTGTACAATGGTAAGATTGTCATGTAGAACAATTGATGGGCAATGTACACGTGTTTACCTAGTTACACATGTTAGACATTTCTAGTTCTATAGGGATGAGTATATATTTCAGTGTGCGCTACTCACGTGCTCTTCGTTTAATCATCTGGGACACCCAAGGTGCCTGTTTTGTGCTAGATTTAAAGCTTCCGTACAGGCCTACCATAGACACAATCTGCATATCAGTGGAAGGATCCAATGTATTATGTTGGAGTATCCAACCAAATCCTAGGATTTGATGAAACCATAAACTATGGAGCAGACTGTCATCCACACCAGTGCATGTTATGGAACACATATAATAACATCACAGCAAACTGTTTTAGGTAGGCACTGCAAAGCTTATGTATGGTTGTATGTATGAATGTATTTATGCATGCACGTATGGATATATGTTGAGGATTTATATAGCTTGAAACCTTGGAAGCTGCTGGGCCCTGTACTGCAAGGAGGCCAGAGGTGAATGGCAGAGAGGTTAAGGGTACACAGTCATCCAAGCCAGGGATCAGTCAGGTGTTTGAAGATTGAGGTGTTGATCTTTTTCATGAAGTACATTACTGAGGGGGGATAGCTCAGGTGCAACGCGCATGTCTCGGAAGCAAGACAATGCAGCACAACACAGGTTCAGATCCCAATCCTGGGCTTAGAATCCAATCTCTGCTACTAAGCACGTTAAAAAGAACAATTATAATTAGGATTGGCAAAAATGATCCATCAACCGAGCTTCAGCGTCAGTCACGGTTACACTTCATGTGATACAGCAACTGAGGGGGTCAGTCTGATGTGGGTGGTTAAGCCATTCCACAATCCATAGCACACCAGAACATACTTGTTTTCCAGTTCTCTCCTTTTTGCAGTTTTGCAGTTGTAATCTGGGAATGGCTTGGCCCCTTGTTCGGTGTTCTCCTTTTTGCAGTTCTGCGGTTGTAATCTGGGAATGGCTTGGCCCCTTGTTCTGTGTTCTCCTTTTTTGAAGTTCTGTGGTTGTAATCTGGGAATGGCTTGGCTCCTTGTTCTGTGTTCTCCTTTTTACAGTTCTATGGTTGTAATCTGGGAATGGCTTGACCCCTTGTTCTGTGTTCTCCTTTTTGTAGTTCTGTGGTTGTAATCTAAGAATGGCTTGGCTCCTTGTTCTGTGTTCTCCTTTTTGCAGTTCTGTGGTTGTAATCTGGGAATGGCTTGGCTCCTTGTTTTGTGTTCTCCTTTTTGCAGTTCTGTGGTTGTAATCTGGGAATGGCTTGGCTCCTTGTTCTGTGCTCTCCTTTTTGCAGTTCTGTGGTTGTAATCTGGGAATGGCTTGGCTCCTTGTTCTGTGTTCTCCTTTTTTTTTTAAACATCTTTTTATTAGTGGTCATACCAGGTACAATAGCTCGCTCCCAACATCGTACCTAACATATCATACAGTGGCACATTATACAGTCTCGTAGGTTGTATGTGTTTTACATAGGGGTTTCATTGTCCGAAAGCAGTTTGCATAGGTATATCCTGAACGGGCCCCAAATGTCCTTCGGCTGACTCGTTTTCGGTTGGGTCAATTCATACTGTTCCTCATTTTCCTTGACGTATGTCAGTTGTCGCAAAAAAGTGTTCATGCTTGGTGGTGTGGGGCTTTTCCAGGCCTGTAGAATGCATTTTTTAGCAACGGCGCATGATACATTAAAAAGTCTTCTAATCTTTTCTGAACATTTCCCAATATCCCCAAATAAATATTTTTGAGGAGACAAGTATGGAGATATTTGTGTAATTTCTGCCAGCATTCCGGCCACCATCCCCCAGAACCGTAATAGTTTGGGACAATCCCAGTACATGTGGAAGGGTCCTGCTTGTGGGGCGCCGCATTTAGGGCATTCGCTCGGGGAGTCTGGTGCAAATTTCGCTATTTTGGCTGATGTGTAGTGTAACCTACTTAAAATTTTAAATTGTATCTGGCGTAGTCCAGCATTGAGTGATATTTCTTTGGTAAGTGCACAGTACTT
This sequence comes from Ambystoma mexicanum, assembly GCF_040938575.1. NCBI lineage: Eukaryota > Metazoa > Chordata > Amphibia > Caudata > Ambystomatidae > Ambystoma > Ambystoma mexicanum. The sequence goes on along the minus strand of NC_090931.1, from coordinate 1,027,211,728 downwards.
TCCCCATTTCTCATCGGGTATGGTAATTTGTAAATCAGTTTCCCATTTTTCTTTAACCTTATTTACCGTAGGGGTATGGGCTTGAACTGATGCATATAATTTGGAGATTCCCAGCCCTCCCTGGGTTGTAATCAATTGCAAACATGGGTGCGTAGGTGGCTCATCAGGGAAGAGCGGCCATCTTGCCTGAAATGCAGAACTCATCCGATAATACTGGAGTGTCTGAAGCGGCCCCCTTCCCATGGCTCTCGTGATGTCTGTCAAAATTGCAAATTTCCCCTCTATGAATATAGAATATAGTGGGTGCAACTGTGTGTGTTCCTATCCATGCATGGGGCGTGTCGTCTACCACATTGTACCAATACCTTGCAAATTGTGCCTGTGCAACCCGATAGTAAAGCTCAAAGTCCGGGGCAGCTATGCCCCCGGAACAATATGGTTCCACGATTGTTTCCCACCCTATTCTGGCCATCTTCCCATTCCAGAGGAACATAGTTACCATTGACCGAAGTCTGGAGAAGAAGTCCCTACAAGGCCATATGGGAATATTCACAAATAGATATAGTAGCTTAGGAAGGATAATCATTTTAAGTACTGCTACCCTGCCTTGTAGTGAGATGGGGAGGTGTCTCCACACCTGTAGTTTCGTGTTAAGCGACTGTAGTGCCCCATCATGATTGTTGGCATACAGGGATTGTCTGCTTCTGGAGACCAGTACCCCCAGGTATCTAATGTGCTCTTCAGACCATTTAAGTCTGCATGTTGTTTCCGGGCACCGCGTGGAAGGGGTAAGTGGGAACGTTTCTGACTTGGCATTGTTCACTGTGTATCTGGAGTAATCGGCAAACTCGTGTATATCTGCCATTATGGGTACAATATTTTTATCAGGTTCACAGATATATAAGAGCGTATCGTCCGCATACAGTGAGATTAGTTGGGTAGAGCCTTTCATCACAATACCCTTGTCTTTGTGTCGTAATCTAACAGCAGCGGCCATAGGCTCTATCGTTAGGGCAAATAGAATTGGTGAAAATGGGCATCCCTGTCTAGTGCCTCTGCCTACTTGAAACATTTCAGACATAGTTCTGTTGGTACACACTCTTAACCCGGGTCTAGTATACATCAACCGGACATATCTGATAAAATTGGGTCCCACCCCGAACACCTCCAGCACTGAGAAGAGGTATTCCCACGAGACCGAGTCAAACGCCTTCTCGGCATCGAGGGACACCGCAATCGTGTGTCTGTCCGAATCGATCTGTACCATTTTCCCAAATAGCCTGCTTAGATTTAAGGCAGTAGATCTATGAGGAATAAACCCACTCTGGTCCGGGTGGACCAGTGTTGGAACTATTTGTAACATTCGGTTCGCCAAGACTTTCGCAAAAATCTTTGCGTCAGTGTTTATAAGCGATAGAGGTCTATAAGGTGACATATCATTGGGCGGGCGTCGGGGCTTGGTCAGCACGGTAATTATGGCTTCTCTCAATGTCGGGGGTAATGTGTGTTGTTCTAGGACTTCCTCCCATGTCGTCAGCATTATGGGGATCAGTTCCTCATGGAACTCTTTGTAAATTTTGGCCCCCAGTCCGTCCGAACCCAGGGCTCTGCCCGAAGAAAGATCTTTGATTGCCTCAGTGATTTCTTCGATCGTGACAGGCTGCTCCAGAGCCATTCTGTTTTCGTTTGGGAGCGTCGGGAGACCCAATGGGGCCAAGTATTCTTTTATCTCTGAGGGTTTTTTTTTATCTTTGTTCGAATAAAGTGTTTTATAAAATTGGACAAATTCGTCGTTGATACCCTGCTCGCTTGTGACTATTGTATTTTGCGTTGTTTGGATGGCAGCGATCGGGGTCAGTTGTCTTTCCTGTTCAATTCGATTGGCCAACATTTTCCACGCCTTGTTTTCCTCCCCATACAGGTGCGCCCGTGTGGGGGCCGCAATGTATCATATCTCTCTTATGGCTAAATTGTCAAAGTTTCTACGGAGTTTGTGGATTTCAGCAAGGGTGTCTCTGTCATGAGTGCGACTATAGGACTCTTCCAATTCTTTTAGCTCCTTTTCCACCCCCTCAAGTTCCTGTCTTACACCCCTCAAAAGGCCTGTGGATTTGGACATAAGGACCTCTCTGACCCAGACCTTGAAGGTTTCCCACACCGTGGAGACCCGATCCACCGTCCCCAGATTATCTACAAAAAAGTTAGCTATTTCTTTGTGTAGGGTCTCGGCCACATTCGCATTCCCATAAAGCCCCCCGGCATTCTCCATCTTCTCACTGGTCTAGGGATTTCTTCGAATACGAGGCTCAGTAGAACTGGGGAATGATCGGACAGCATGCGGGGTAGGATTTTGCAGTGTTTCAGTGTACTCGAAATATCTGAGGATATGAACCAATAGTCTATGCGTGACTTGCTGTCATGCACGGAGGAGTAATATGTGTATCGTCTATGATCCGGGGGCAGTACTCGCCATGTATCTATAATTATGAGAGGAGTTGACTTAGGGTTACCACCGTTTTCGTAGGTGCTCTTACCACACTGGTTGAGCTATCCAGTGCAGGGTCGAGTGCCACATTAAAATCACTGCCCCATATGAGGGTAGTTGTGTCTCGCTTGTTAAGGGCCTTGAATATTTTTAGATAGAAGTCTGGGTCATCTACGTTGGGACCATAGGTATTCACCAGGGTAATTTGTTTACCAGCTATTGCCCCCCATACCAGCACATATATTCCCATAGGTTCTACTTTGCGTCCTGTGGTCCGAAACCCCAGTGTGGGGTGTATAAGCGTTATGACTCCCCTGGCCTGCGAGGAATACTCTGTGTAGTAGCGCAGTTTGCCCCATTTAGCCATTATGTTTGTGTTCAACAACCCCTGAGCATGTGTTTCTTGGAGCATTAGAATCTGTGGTTTATGCCTGGCAACATAGTTCCCCACCTTTCTTGCTTTTATTGGGTTATTTAGTCCCCGGACATTCCAGGATAGTAAGGTTATGTTCACCCCATCACCCGTTTTTCCATATATATAAATTGTGCCGTGCCGTTATTCCCATCATAGCTCGCATATACCTGATGTGGGCGCATTTCAACCAATTTAGAACTTTTATTCAACTAGCCCACCCCTTGGACCCCAACTTGTTCCGACAGCATAACATTCTCCAACTTCCTTGTTCCCCCAACCCCATGCCCCACCCACATCATCCACCCCAACTTGATGATGACCCTTAAAACTTGTAGGAACTTTCCTGTGGGTGCCACGTTGCTGTCACAAGGCCACCAGAGCGGGCTCAGCGGGTTGTAGCAGTCCTCTTCCTTCAGCTCGTCTTTGGTTCTTTCGTTCCAGTAGTCAACTCTGCTTTCCAAATCCTAGAGACCTGCTTTTAAACAGTTTTCCCCCATTTATTCCAGCCTGGCTGTCACCCACACAGCAGGGTGGCTGTCCTTGGCGGATAGCCAGCCGGCCAATCACGCCAGAGTGCATTCAGGTCTCCTAGGAGATTAAGCACAGGGAGTGTCGGGTACCTCCCTCACATCCTGTCCATCCCAGACTTTCAGGCGCCAGAGGAGGGCTTTAGCACTGAAGCCCACCAAAGGCCAACGAACAAAGGGAGCAAATGTAGTTTGGCGCGCAGAGACAAACACAAGAAGGACCTTTCCTAAAAGAAATGTCAAAAAAAGTTGACCAGAGTCTGTTTTTACAGATAGCTATTGGGTGGCATATTGAAAAACATGGCTGACCCGATTTTTAGCTACCGTTGTGCGCAGCCGGGGATAAATCATGGTAGTTTGATCTAAATCACTGCCACCAGCCATTTACAGTCGGAAAGGGTAACAATTGACTGTTAAATGAGTGTTTTGACTCAGGGGAAGCTAGACAACCCCTCCAGCACTCTATAGGAAGATAGTGTGTTCTGGGTCTGTAAATTTAAAGAGACTATTAAAGTCAATTTAACTTTACATGCTCTGGGAGACAGTAGTCATTCCCAGAGAAGGTATTTAAACCTTGGGAAGTCTGAAAAACATCCCTGTGCCACTGCACTGAAGATGCATTGTGACACACAGAAAAAGATGATGCATATGGAGTTGTGTTAAAACTCCATAACCAAAGAACACAAAAGTAAAACATACATCAAAATACATGGAAGAGTGGGAAAAAAAGGCTCACACTCTTCCCAGGTAAAAACTCAAATCCTAGAAATCCAGCAAAGTTGCTGGGGGTCTTAAAAGGTAAGGGAAATTAGCAAATTTTGAGAATTTTCCCTAACACTCGCCCCCCCCGCCCCAGACTAAGGGACAGGAGGATTTAATCCACTCCTGGATGAATCCCCTTACTCCAGTCGGTCAAACATCCTGGAGAGACCATCAGCATGTTGGTGGTGACACCCAGACGGTGTTCAAAAATAAAATCAAACCCTTGCAGGCTGATTGACCATCTCAGTAGTTTAGGGTTTTGCTCTTGCATTTGCATCAACCATCTCAAGTCAGAATCACAAAAGTAGATCCATACAAGTATAATCTAAACTTCTTCAGTGACCACACAATAGCAAAACATTCTCTTTCAAGGGTTGCCCACCTTGTCTCAGGTTCCTTCAGCTTCCTGCTGATGAAGCAAATGGCGTGCTCCCTACCTTTCTTATCCAGCTGACTTAGAACTGCACCTAGTATTTGAAGCATCTGTCTGCACAATGAAGGTTTGGTTGTAGTCAGGAGCTCTTAGGACTGGAGCTTGACAAAGGGCTTTCTTTAGGCCTTCAAATGCTTGAGTGCACTCCTCATTCCACCTGAACTTTTTTGGGAATTTGGGAGAGGAGACCGTATTCAAGGGAGAAGCTATGGTCCCATAGTTCTCTGTGAAGTTCCTATTGTAACCATTGAGGCCTAGGAAGGCTCTCACTTGGGTTTGAGTAGTAGGGGTGGCCCAGTTTTGTACAGCTTGTACTTTGCTATCGAATGGCCTGATTTCACCTCCTCCTAACTCATGTCTAAGGTACACCACTTTACTCTGACCAATTTGACATTTACTTCCCTTTATGGTCAGTTGGGCCTGTTCAAGAGCCTGCAAAACATATCCTAAGTGGTCAACATGTTCTTTCCAAGTAGAGCTGAACACTGCAATGTCATCCAAGTATGCCATGCAGAAGTCCTCCATCCCATTCAGAACCTGGTTAACCATCCCTTGGAATGTATAGGTGCATTCTTTAGTCCAAAATGCATTACCTTAAACTGGTAGAGGCCTGCTGGGGTTGAGAATGCAGTTTTCTCCTTGGCATGGTCTGTCAGTCCTATTTGCCAATAGCCTGAAGTGAGATCAAATGTACTGAGGTACTTAGCTGAACCAAGTTTGTCCACCAGTTCATCTGTCCGTGGTAAAGGGTAGGCATCAGTCTTGGTGACCGCATTAAGAGCTCTATAATCCACACAGAATCTCAACTCCTTGGATTCTTCCTTTGGTACTAGAACAACTGGACTAGACAATGGACTGGTTGAGGGCTCTATTACCTAGAGATCAAGAATCTTGTTGACCTCTTCCTTTATGTGGGATCTTACATGATCTGGCATCCTCCAACCTCTGCTTTTAACAGGTAAACAGTCACCAGTGTGAATATCATGCTGGCCCCAAAGGGTCAAGCCTGGTGAAAGTGAAAAAAGGGAGGCAAACTAATTTAACAGAAACGTGTACTCCTCCTGTTGTTCAGGTATCAAATTAGAAGAGAGATTAACTCCTTCTATTTTCTCATCTAAAGGTTGGCCTCTGAGTAGGTTTGGTAGAGGTTCACTCTCCTCCTCCTCTTGATCTGAACTAGAAGCAAAGTTCCCACTTCTGGTCTTGAGATATAAGCTTTTAGACAGTTGGTGTGAAATACTCTGGAAGCCTCCTTAGGATTGCCTAAATCCACCAGATAGTTGACCTCTCCAAGTATACCCAAAACCTTGAAGGGTCCTATCCATTTGTTCTGTAAGGCCCTCTGCCTTGTAGGTACCATGACTATAACTAGCTGGTCTTGAGAAAACTCAACCATGTTGGCCTTCTGGTCATGCCAATGCTTCATCAGAACCTGACCTGCTTTCAAGTTATCTGATGCTTCTGCCATCATGTGTGACATTCTCCTCTGGAGACCTATCACATAGTCGGTGACTCTCACTGGCTTGGGGGAAGGAGCCCTCTCCAACCCCTCCTTAAACAGGGCCAAGGGGCTTCTAAATGGATGGCCATAGAGAAGGTCAAAGGGACTCAATCCAACTCCCTCCTGAGGGACCTCTCTATAAGCAAATGGAAGGCATTGCAGTAGAAGGTCCCACTTTCTTCTAAGGGGTTCCTCTAAAGCACCTATCATGCTCTTCATTGTATGGTTGAACCTCGCTAGCAATCCATTTGTCTGAGGGTGGTAGGCAGTTGAGAACTTGTAAGTTACTCCACAGTTTTTCCACATGGCCTGCATGTAGTGAGACATAAAATTGGATCCCCTGTCAGAGATCACTTCCTTAGGAAAACCTACACTAGTGAAAATACCCAGTAGGGCCTTAGCCACAGCCTGATCTGTGACAGTTCTCATAGGTATGGCTTCAGGATACCTAGTAGCATGGTCTACTACAACCAGGATAAACCTGTTTACTGAAGATGTTGGAGGGTCTAAGGGACCAACAATGTCGATTCCTACCCTCTCAAAAGGGGCTCCCACCACTGGGAGAGGCACCAAGGGTGCCACATTCTTGGCTCCAATCTTGCCTGAGGGTTGGCAAGTGTGACAGCTCCTACAGATTTTATCTACATCAGACCCCAACTTAGCCCAGTAGAAATACAAAGAGAGCCTTTCCTTGGTCTTCTTAAAGCTTATGTGACCAGCCAAAGGTATCTCATGGGCTAACTGTAGGAACTGGAGTCTGCTTTCAAGAGGTACTACAAGTCCTCTGTAGACCCCTGGGATAGACTCAGTCGGTTCACTGTAGAAGAGGCCATCTTCCTAGTACAACCTATGCTTCCCTGGCTCTTGCCCATCCAGCTGGGAAGCTGCCTGTTGGCGAAGACCTTCAAGAGTAGGACACACCCCTTGACCTCTGCTGAAGTATGCCCTTCAAGGTCCACCTTTTGCCAGTAAAGACTGCAGCTCAGGATGGTCTGCAGGCTCCAGATCTCGAACAGGAGCAAGGTCCTCTTCCAGCTCTGATTCCTCAGAAGTGATTCAACCACACAAGGTTGTTCCACATGCCCAGACTCAGCTGGTGGAGGAGTCACAGGTGTGACTTTGGACAGCCTTCTCGGGGATGTCCTTGTTGGTAGCATAGGAGTGCTGGCTGGTTTCTTCCTGGAGGTTTTAGGTTTCCCCTTTTCCTCCTTCTTCCTCCTGTAAATTGCAGTCAGTAAATCCTGTGGACTGGGAGTTATATTTTCTTCTATTATCTCCTCTTGAGAGCCCCTTACGGTACTCTCTCTGGCCTTCCTAGTCTGCTCCTGTTTCCTTTTGCTGGGAGGCCTGGGGTGCCTGATACAACTCCTAGAGTTTTTAAGTCATTCCCCAACAGAACTCTTCCAGGTACTTCACTCTGCACACTTACAGGTATCTTGACAGCCATGTCATTGCACTGGATGAGAGCTGGTAACTGTGGAGGCATTTGGACAGGGCCTTCAACAAGCTTAGTTAGGAATTTGGGTGCCTTAGCAACATCCTCTTCCTTGAAAAATGATTCATCAACTACAGTAATTCTGGCCCCAGTGTCTGTGATGGCAGGGGTCTCCTGACCATTCATAAGAACACTCTTTGTAATATTCTTTAGTATTGTCTGGAATTGAATTATAGACATCTAAGTTCTGTTGTTCCCACAGACCCAGTGATACTAAAGAAATACTGGCTGAGACTTTAATTGGTTCCTCAGCCAGTAAGTGAAAGTTTCCACTTGCCATTGGTACTTCATCCTCTGGGGAGAAGGCTAAGGAGGCAGTGTGGATCCCTGAAGGTTTACCCTGACATCTGGGATCCCCTTTCACATGGACATAAAATTTCCCAAATGTCTTTATGAATGGGGGTTTGTTCTGACCTCCTTCTGGTTTGGCACCAGGAGGTACACTAGCCTGATTCAGTTTCCCTGGTGGCTTACCCTTGTTATATTTGGGGCCCTCTTTTGGAGTGGAGGCATTGGAATTTTCTTTGGTATCTTTCTTCTTCTGCTTCCCCTCAACCTTCTTCTGAGTTACCCCAGAATCCTTGTGAGTAGCCCTGTTGGCAACCCACAAGTCAACAGCCTTTGCTAACTTCTTTGAATCAATTTCCTTAAAGTCAGCCAAGTGCTGTCTCAGCTCAGGAGAGCAGGCATCATATATAGATTCCAACATAAACAGATTTCTCTTACCTTCATAAGTGTTAACTCCGTAACCCTTAACCCATCCATCTAAGTTTTTCAAACATTCACTTACCCAGGTAGCCCAAGGGGTACCATCATGCTTTTTGAGGGTTCTAAACCTCTTAAGATACTGAGAAGGGGTCTTCCCAAACCTACCTATCATATCTAGCTTCACAGTTTCATACTCCTTTCTGTCTATATCCCCCAACTCCATTATCACATCAGTTGCAACATGGGGTAGCCTAGAAAAAAGCCAATGAATCAGTTGATTACCTGTAATGTCTTGAATCACATGGTTATATTCAGAAGCAGCCAACCAATCCAACATATCAAGCTTAACCTCATACATACTTACTACATCTTTGGGCATGCAAGGCCTCTTAGGACTGGACGACCTAGAGCACTTTGGGAGAGAACCAGTTTCAAGAGACAACATTTTCATTTCACGTGCATTATTCAACTCCATTTCTCTGAGTTTAAGTTCTTGATGCTTGCTTTCAGTTTGAGCTTGGATTCTTTCAAATTCTAACTCAAGTCTCAATCTTTCCAAAGAGACAAAGAGACAAATTCAGGACTTAGTGTTGCACCTGATGGGGTCCCTGTGGTCAAAGGCTGAGGCCTATGAGTAGGTAGAGGAAAAGCAGGGCCTACATTGTGAGACTCTTCTGCCTCATCTAACTCATCTATAACATTAGAGCTGGGCTCTGACATATTATCATCCTCATCAACATTCCCACATTTGCTGTAGGGGTAGGTGTTTCAGCCCACTCCTCAGACTATCAATTCAACCTTCTTGCCTTTTACAGTGAGATTCCTAGCTTTACACATATCTCTCAATTGATCAACTGTTAAAGTGACTAGGGTCTCCTGTCTGTAGATTTCCATATCAGTCATGACAAAACAATTGCTTCTCCAGTGTTGCTTAGCCTTGTGAGGGTTATTTGAACAAAGGTAAGAGTAGCACTCTAAATGTAACAAGTATATTTTATCCTCAACACTGTACACCAGTGTTAGGCAGAATCACATGCAGTACCCTTTGGGAACAGTGCATGCAATTAAGACTACAAGTGTCAGTACAATTTCACCTTTGGTACAAGCCTGTACTACACAGTTATGTGGTAGCAGTGGCTGAGCAGCCAGACTTAGCGAGTGAGCAGTAGAACAAGTTACACAAAAGACCAACAAATACAGTGGTTCAAAAACACACTTACTCAAGGTTTCTTGGTAATAGAATATACACTTATTTACACAGTCAAGAGCAGCTCAATATCATATACTAATATACTACGAATACACAACCAATAAGTTACTGAACAAGTACAGCTCCCGTGAAGGGGAGCAAAATGGCACTTCAGATACTTTTTAAAGGAGTAAAAAGACAAGGTTATAAGAATCAATAGCACAAATACTTTCATAGGCATGGCAAAGGGTTTCAGTTAACTACAACCAGCAATTCAGTTCATAGGCCTGGGCATAGTCAATGGTTCAGAGTCTTTGTATAGGATAGCAAAGTTCTGGTAGTAAACGGTTAAGTCTTTGCCACGGGTCTTAGAAGAATTTGGTCAGACGAAAAGTTAGACAAATGTTTAGGGAAGGACAAGCCTTCAAAGTCGGGAAAGTTTCACAAACTTTCACCGTGGCCGAAAAGATTTCCGGACCACATTTGCACAGTACCTTTAAAGTGAAGAAGAGCTGTAGCTGAGGCAGTTGTTCCTGGCAGTTCGAGCAGATCTCCCTGTTCCTGAGCTTCAGTCGTGGGGACAAATAGGAGGACATCAGGAGGTTCTTGCACTGCCCAGGGAAGAGGCCACAAGCTTGGCAAAATGTCGGTTTAAGGTGTGAGTGCCTTAAATTCCACTAATTGGTTTCCTTCCCCCGGTCTATACGGTTTTCGACCAGGATGGGGACGGTGTCCAGGTAGCTTGCGAGTTGTTTGTTCCCACCAAACTCAAGGGAAGAAGTTAACCTTGAAGGGCTTCTCTGTCGATGGAGTTTCAGGCAATTCAGACCTGCAGCAGGGCTTCACCGGTCGTCCAGGAGTTGCAGCAGTCCTCTTCCTTCAGCTCGTCTTCGGTTCTTTCGTTCCAGTGGTCGACTCTGCTTTCCAAGTCCCAGAGACCTGCTTCTAAAGAGTTTTCCCCCATTCATTCCAGCCTGGCTGTCACTCACACAGCAGGGTGGCTATCATTGCCGGACAGCCAGCCGGCCAATCACACCAGAGTGCATTCAGGACTCCTAGGAGACTTAGCACAGGGAGTTTCGGGCACCTAACTCACATCCCGTCCATCCCAGACACTCAGGCGCCAGAGGGGGGCTTCAGCACTGAAGCCTGCCAAAGGCCAACAAACAAAGGGACCAAACCTGCTTTAGCATGCAGAGACAAACACAAGAAGGACCTTTCCTAAAAGAAATGTCAAAAAAAGTTGACCAGAGTCTGTTTTTACAGGTAGGTCTTGGGCGCCATATTCAAAAACATGGCTGACCCGATTTTTAGCTACCGTTGTTTGCGGTCGTGAACAATCATGGTAGTTTGATAAACCACTGCCACCAGCTGCCACCAGCCATTTAAAGTAGAAAATGGTAACATTTGACTGTTACATGAGTGTTTTGACTCAGTGGAAGCTAGGCAACCCCTCCAGCACTCTATAGGAAGATAGTGTGTGTTGTGTCTGTAAATTTAAAGAGACTAGTAAAGTCAATTTAACTTTACATGCTCTGGGAGACAGTAGACAGTCCCAGAGAAGGTATTTAATCCTTGGGAAGTCTGAAAGACATCCCTGTGTCACTGCACTGAAGGTGCTGTGTGACACACAGGAAAAGATGATGCCTATGGAATTGTGTTAAAACTCCATAACCGAAGAACACAAAAGTAAAACACACATCAAAATACATGGAAGAGTGGAAAAAAAAGGCTCACACTCTTCCCAGGTAAAAAATCAAAACCTAGAAATCCAGCAAAGTTGCTGGGGGTTTCAAAAGTTAATGAAAATTATCACATTTTGAGAATTCTCCCTAACATCAGGTACCAGAAAGATGGAAACAGGATAAAGAAGGGGAGGCATGGAAAATCAGTAGTCAGGTACCAGAAAGAGGGAAACAGGATAAAGAAGGGCAGGCATTGAAAATCAGTAGTCTGGTACCAGAAAGATGGAAACAGGATAAAGAAGGGCAGGCATGGAAAATCAGTAGTCTGGTACCACAAAGATGAAAACAGGATACCAGGGTTGATGCACAAGACAGACTTGTCAAGTTATGTACAAGCTCTGGTTGAAATACCTCACATATCAGTCAAGAATGACCATGTCTGAAATGGAGTCATCCAGGTATCATGATTCTTGGTTCTATGAATGTTTGCTTCATTTTATTGCTGAATGTCAACTTCGCCGAATTCATTTTTGGGGGGCCGATTGGGGTGCTTTTTTACCACAAACAGAGGAGGAGACTCCCTGTTCACCCTAACTCCACCTTATGCACCATACCTTACCCCAATTTTCCATGTACCCGTTTGTGGCAAAAAAAGTGGCAACCAAAAAACAACGAGGGTTAGTATTCCCAACCACCCGCCCAAAAACATGTTTCTTGGGTAAGCAACATCTGCAAAGCTTTCAGTGAAGAACGCGTTCCTTTCCAAAGTTAGAAGAGCAGGACTCTGCATGCTGCATTAGTAAGGGGTAAGTAAAATGGCGACCCGGGCAACCAGAGTGGGGTGTTAATGTCCAAGCAGATAAGTCGCAAAATGGGTGAAAAGTTTGCTCTTATGCTAGGTCATGTACTTTCAGTGTGACACATCAATGCCACCAGCAGCAGCAGATCTGCAGTGGTGGAGAGGTAAGGATGAGGTTCTGTTTTTCATCAGGGGCTCCCTATGGGTGTTCACTGGATTGGCATTAGGCTGACTGGTGGATTATTTCTGGACTTTGGGAGATTGTATGGTGGGGGTAGGGGCCTACGGTTGTATATGGTTGGAACTTTGTAAAGGAAAAAGGAAGTCTCGATTACGTTTCAGTATAGTTGTGGTGACCATTGCAGAATCCTTGAGAATTCTGTAAATTGTTCTCTACTTGTATAATTTGAGGCTAACATGTGCAGGACTGCATCGTGGAACACCATGTGGGAGACTAGGATCTTAAGCACGGACTTACATTCAACTATTGTGTTTTCTGGACTATACTAAGCTATGACATGGTGCAAATCACCTGTGTTCGACATCAGGTATTTGACAAATAGTGTTCAAAATGACTATACAGTTTTTTGTATGGCAAATGTACAGTGAAGGGTTGGCACAACCAATAGAGTCGTGTTTGTGGCGCTCACACATTGAAATTATATGGAAGAAGAATTTTTTGATGTATGAATTTCCAAAGTTTGAATGGCGCAATATGGACGGTTTGCTACCTGTTTCAGGTGAGTTATCACAGAAACATTTCAATATTTTATTACTGACCTGATTGTAGTTGAGAGACAGGACTGGAACTTTTAGCATGTATTGTGCTGTAAGAACCTCACATTCATTACGAAATCCTAGGGTTGAAAGTCTTAATTCTGCGACTTTTAGTTTACCTCTTGGGTAACCTGGCTGTGCCTATTATTTGACCAAACTTAGATGTTTCACATTTTTTTCCAGTTATCATAGCATTGGAGTAATGTATGACATTATTATTATCGACAATGTTGACTCCATGGAGTGGAAACACAGTAAAACAAACTCAAGGAGAGTTAATAGCAGTGTCAACTTTTTGATGAGTGAATTGAGGGGGAAATTATGTTTTATAAGCCAAGCATTTCCAGAAACCCCAGAAATGCTACTTGGAAGCAACAGAGTCAGAGTCATAGCATCCCTCAGTCTCCCGCCAATACACCGATCTCTAAATACCTCATTATTTCCTGATGTATGTATCAATGAGAGAACACCTCTGTCTGACAATCCATCAGAGGAACAATCACATAAAGACATTTGATACACCCCCACACCACCAGAGGAGCTGTTGACAGTGCAGTTTTGGCCACCAACAGAGAGACTGTAGTCATGTGACTCTGTGTCTAGTTGAGTCTTGGTTGGATTGTTAAGCCAGTGATATTTTAGGTAGTTTTAGTTTTTAATGTTTCTTTTTAAATAGTTGTTTGTTGAAGTAGTTTATGTCTCTTAATTAAGAAAGCTCTGTATACACCTGCCTGGTCCACAGATGGGAGTGTATAAAGAGATCCAGCAGACCCATCTGCTGTTACCCCAGAGCCATTACCTGTCCCTGTCTTTGAAGAAGTTTAATTTAGTTTCTTTATTTATACCGCACCGAACCCTGCGGTAACTGGGCGCCAGAAACGTAAACATGTTCAATAGGTCAGAGGCATATTCATAGCAAACAATGACAATGGCAGGAACGAAATAGTATTAAGTTCGGGTGACCAGGGTTACATAGAGGTCACAGGTTGCAAACATAATAAGATACAGTACAACGATAGATGAGTTAAGCAGATAATAAGCAGTTCTTGTTGGCCAGCCAAGTCTTAGTATTGTCTCTGAAAGTCCAGAATGAAGGTTCCGTTCTAAGGTTGAGGGGTAAAGTGTTCCATTGTTTGGCAGCTAGGACCCGGAAGCTAGAACCACCCACTTTTTTAAAGTTGAATTTGGGAATGGAGAGGCAGTGCGAATATACGGTTCTGGTTGGTCTATCTATCTGATTGGCGTTGTTTAGTTTAACAGCCAGGTACTTGGGCGCTGAGTTTGATAGACACTTATGGGTGATGACAAGGGATCTGAGGGTTATTCTGTCTCGTACTGGGAGCCAATGGGCGTTGTGTCTGAAGCTGGAGATGTGGGAGGAGCGAGGAATGCTTATTGCTGTTCTTAAAGCATTGTTCTGAAGAATCTTAAGTTTGTTCAGGTTGCGCTCAGAGGTGCCTAAGAAGAGGGTGTTGCAGTAATCGATTTTAGGGAGCACTAGTGCTCTAGCTAGGGTGATGCGGCTACTGGGTGAGAGGAAAGGCTTGCATGCATTGATCAGCTTGTTTGTGTAAGCCGTAGACGATGCAGTGGCGTTCACTTGCTTTTTCAACGAGATAGTAGAATCCAAGTATACCCCTAAAGTTTTCATTTCTTTGGCCACTTTGATTAGGTTTCCATCAATGATGATGGATGCGTTTCATGGGTCTAATTTGTTTAGTCGTTGTTGGGAGCCGATGAGCAGTAGGTCGGTTTTCTTGTCATTGAGACATACGATGTGGTCTACCATCCACGCCTGGATCTCCAGGTATAAGCCATTAATCAATTTAGAAACTGGATGTCATTCGCATAATTAGTGTATGTGACATCCAGGCTGTCGATGCGGTCAAACAGGAGCTTCGTAAAGATATAGTAGAGGGTTGGCAAAACGCACGATCCTTGCGGGACGCCGCAATTGATCGGGATAGGGTCAGCTGAAGCCAAGGGAGAGAAGACCCTCGTAGTGCGGTTGGCAAGGAAGGATTGTACTCAGGCGGAGGCTTCACTGGAGAAGGCAGCTGCTGACGCCAGGTGTTCGGTGAGGATTCGATGGTCAACAAGGTTGAACGCTGCTGAGAGGTCAAGCAACCGGAGTAAGGCTAACTTGCTGTTATCCTTTGCCTCATCCATCTGGATTTTAAGGTCCAGTAGGGCTGTTTCAGTTCGGTGCCCTGGCCTAAAGCCCGATTGCCTGAGGCCCAATAAGTTGTTGTCCTCCAGATGTTTATGGATTTGTAGATAGGCTACTCTATCTAAGATTTTAAGGATGTAGGGCACGGTGGTGATAGGCCTGTAGTTTGAGGGGTTGTTGGGGTCTAAGTTAGGTTTTTTTAAGAGGGGCATAACACAAGCCTCTTTTGATGATATTCTCTACCTCTGTGGTAGTAACTGGAGAGTAGGAGAAGGGAGGGCAGGTATGGGTTTTGTGGGGCGGGATGCGGAGTTGTTGGTGTTTTTTGCCAGGGTATTCTTTTTTTGCTCAATTCTGGATTGAAACAGGGCAGTTTTGTCTGCAAGAGCTTTTTGAATTTTAGCCCACCAGTCTGCGTCTTTCACACAGGATTCCACTGGTGTGGATGGTGACTCAAGTTCCCTAAGAATATTGAAAAGCTCTTTTGTTCTGGATTTAGCAATGATGATACTGTTGTCATAGGTTTCTTTTTTTGAGGTGAGGATTGCTGCTTTGTAAGTGGAGGCTGCTGTAGAGAAGAGCGCTTTGTTAGAGGAGTTGAGCGTTTTTCTCCAGGTCGATTCAGCCATTCTTTTGGTGTTCCTAAGGATTTTCAATTCCGGGGTAAACCATTTGTTGCGGTGGGCTACTGGCTTAGCTTTGGTGAGTTTAAAAGGAGCAATGTTATCTACTGCTGTCTCAAGCGTTTTATTGTAGAGGTCAATTTGTTTATTTGCACCTAGGGCTACGTAGTATGCATGGATAGTGACATTATGTATGAGAGGGCGCTGTTAAGGATTGCAATCAAGCAATACACCCGGGTCACACCTCGTATGTAATGCACTAATGAAATACTTATTTTTTAGTATCAACATTCTGAGTGATATACCGCTCATATCACACCCTTCTCAAAATACCCCCAGGTCACAGTGTACCAGGAATCAGACTGGTTGGTAAAGGTAATTATTTAATTATTTATTTAAAATTCAAATCAAACACTAATTTTAATGTGTATATATGGGGCAGCAATCACCAATGTGGTGACAAAAGTATTCAGAAAATAAGTAAAGCAATTGAATTCACTTATAGCACTACAGAATAGAAAACACAGGAAAAAGAACAGTTTTGGCTCGTGATAAGATTGCGCTTAGGTTTAAGGTTCCCGCTGCAAAGTTTTCAATTCACAAATGAGCAATTCTACACAGATGTAAGTAAGCAGCAGGTATTCAGGAATAAGAACAGAGTACAGTGTTTGAATATAATCTTTCCTCCCCAAACAAGAGAGAAAAGTGTTTTTGGGAAATTTACACTTTTTAAAATGACAGTTGAAAATGGCTTTGTGAAACAAGGAAAAGTGTGCAAAAATCCTTAAATTGATAGAAATTTCTATGAGAGCCACACTGAACAGATTCCAACCAACATGAGCTACAAGATGAGCAACAGAACACACTTTAAATCAAAATGGAAGTTAAGAAACACTTTGAATGGGAAAAGACACGTGTAAAACTTTTGCAAAAATGCAAATTCACGCCTAAATTTCACCATGCAATCTTTTATAAAAACGGGTCAAATATACTGTTTCCCAATGAAATGTTTTTAGTTGTGGATGTAGCTACAGTTCCTAGGGTTAAAGTGAGAGCTGAAATTAAGTTTCTAGATATAAAATTGAAGAAGTTATGTACGTTTTAATGAGAGGCGTTTTTTTGAAAAAATAGAACCGAGAAAAGCAGAAATTCGGTTTTAAAAATGACAGATTAGTTTTATTTAAACTATGTTAATGACTAAGAAAAAGAAGCATGCTGCCCGGGAATCTCCACAGTTACGCACAGCCACTTGTAACTCTTCACGGGGCGAATACTATGTTTTCTTTATGGGAATTACTTTATTTAATCCAAATCACTAATGGCTTATGGTCTAATGAAACAAGTGAGAGAAATTCAGCGCTAACATTAGGGATTACAAACAGGGTTGCAAGAATGGTTCTGACAAGATTGGAGGTTCTTAAGGTAAAGATGGGATGGGTTAAGAAATTGGGATAGGACAAGGCAAATATACTATGGGTCACTAGGATTCCTATTGATACTTACAGTCCACTTGTAATTTAATATTGGACCTTCACGTTCTGGTCATCACGGATCAGTCTACAGGCAGCAGGGCACCTCTGGTGAAATTGAATCAGCTGGGCGTTTCTGGTCAATTGGACTGCACCTCAGGCTGGATTGGGTTGGATTGGCCCTTCTGGTCACTGTAAACTGTAGGTTAGCATGATGGCGAGTTTCAGCCGGCAAGCATGAAAGGTAGCAAGCCAAACTGGATCAGAATTATTTCCCTGAAGTTCTTTTGGGATGGTATAAGGATTTGTGCCTAGATGAAAAGGGTTCAGCAAATGCTGGGCCTTGGCTTGGTAAAGAAATCTGGAACAGGAACAAGATGAAGAGTTCTGGAACAGGATGAAGAAGTCAGGACCAGAGAGACACGCAGAAATCAGGATGTAGTCAGGAATCAGTGTGTCTGTGTTTGGTGAAGTTCCTATATTTATCATGCCAAGTGACCTCACTAAGTTTATGGTAGGGGCAGAATTTCAAACCACACCCCCACGGCTGCGATAGGTCAAAGGCACTTGCCTTTTTCTGGTTGGAAGCCAGAAAGAGTTTTCATATTTTATGATGTGATTTGGGAACTCCCACATTGATTTGAACCACAATTTATCTTTCCCACAAATGCACATTTCTATAATTATGCCCTCTAATAAAATCAGACACATACATTACATATTTTGTGGGTTATCCTTACATCAAACGCCCATCTCAGTGAGAGCTGTCTTTGTCGTTCTGTGGAATTTTGTAAATTTTAATCATAACGGTTTGTCCTAACTATTCCTAATTCACTACATATCTGGGCTATTACCCCTCGAACACGGGTATACAATATTATATTTGCAGCGTCAATAGTTTTGCCACAATTATTCGTTGTGTGTAACTTTGGTTCCTTTTGTAGTTCAGGGTTCACTCACGTCTTCATAGAAAGAGCATAAAATTAGATTTACAACTATCAATGTTTAGATTTGTCCTCCTTCATGTTGCAAAGTTAAAGGTTTTCAAAACTTAATCACAAATAGGCATTCTAAACAATAAAAGTATTTTAGCAGTTTTTTTTCCAACCTGCAACAGCTGTCAAATTCCTTTGATCAGAGTGGGGTCCAGAGGGAAGTTTCCTGCCCCTCCCCTGAAGGGATCAGTGTTCAGCCTGCCATTGTCCTTGTCTGGGCCCCAGACGAATGTCTAATGAGTTCATTGTTCTAAAAATGCGAGAACCTCCTGCAGCAATTAAGCTTTCCTGCTAGCAGTGGATTGTCAACCTGAAGTGTCATCTTTCCCAGGCTAGGCACTGTCAAGTCAGAATTAATTATTTAATTAACTCCAAACTGGGTTCTGACTTTAAGATTCACCTAAATCTTTCATTTAGAACATATAAAAATGAACACAGTTTATAAGGGATTTTGACATTTAAAGAATTAGGCCTTTCACAAAAACATGCTTTTAAACAGGCGATTTTGCACTTCTTCATGGAAAAAGCACATTTAAACTGAATCCTTTACATCAGAGTTTCCTCTGAAGCACACACATTGTATTCAGCACCAGTTCTTCATTTAAGTGCTTAGATTTGTTTGCAGTCTGGAAGTAAGTGTCCAGCCTTTGCTTGGAGTTTTCTCTGCACAGCTGAAATTGTTACATATTTTGCAATTTTTAGCCACATTTTTCCCATGGAACTGAAAGAAATGTTGCTGGGCTGCCTTTTTCATGAGATACATTTCTTTGCTGCTGTCATTCAACAAGGCCCGGCTTCCCTGGCCACACTGGATAATCTATACCCCTTTTAATTTCAATGATTCACTGAGGAATTCATGGATCTAGCGCCTAACAGCACTTTGAAGGTTGCAAAAGCTGCATTTTAAAAGGCATTTTTTGTTTTTAGCCCAATTCTGTGGCCTTGCTTCATGTTAAGTGTAACAGCACCCACTGGCATGCTCCTGCAGTGAGAATTCTGTTTCCCCCCGCACTTTGACTGTGTGTGGCAGGGGTGTGCAGCCCTCTGTGATTGTGACCCATGCACAGTTTTGCAGATTTTTGCACGCACAGGGGTTAGCGCATCCATTTTGGCTGTTTCTTTCCACCTTGGTAAAGTGGTGCAATGGGGCACATCAGCATGGGTAAAAATATCCCACAGCGTAGGCTTTGTAATGTCATGTTACAGTTGTTTCTGGAAAGTGTTTGAGGAGCTGTGGTAGGTGAGGTGTTGGTTGGGGCATTCCCTTGGATGGAGAAAGAAATTACATGGTGGTCGGACCAGGCAGTTGGTTCGTTTTGGAGGATAGTGATATCAAAATTGTGGTCTATCAGCCAATCCAGAGTTCTGCCTTTATCATGCATCGGTGCTGTGACTCGGTGGATGAAATCAAGTTGGGTAATTGTGTTTTCCAGAGATAAGGCATTGGAGTCATTGGGATCGCCAGTGCCTAAGTTAAAGTCGCAATGCAAGATGATTTGACATCCTAGTTTGGTGTTGTTAGTAAAGAGGTCAGAAATGTCTTCCTCGAATGAGGAGATATGACCTGAAGGTCTGTAGATAAGGTGTATATGGATTGTTTGGGATGCTGAGAGTGGGATCGCAACTGTTAGGAGTTCACAAGATGGGAGCCTAGCAGGCGTAGTAGCTCTAAGGCCTAAGGAGGTTTTTGCTATGAAAGCTACTCCGCCTCCTTTACCTGTGTGTCCATCTTTCCTTATTATTGAGTAACCGTCTGGTATGGCTAATGATAGTGCCGGGCCTGCTGCCTGGTGCAGCCAGGTTTCCGTAATGGCCAGGAAGTGTAGTTCGTTAGATGAGATAAGGGCCCTCATTACGACCCAGGTGGTAAGTTACCGCCTGGGTCGTACCCTTACCACCATGGCGTAAACTATGGGGATTTACCGCCCCATTCCAAGGTGAGTGGGGCGGTAAATCCCCATTTCCCATTTTACCCTTCCCCTTTCCCATTTTCGCCCCATAGGGCATAATGGTAATGGGGAAAGGGGATAATTACGGCACCGTAAATTACGGTGCCGTAATTATCGCCAAGGTCCCTTTGCGGCATGGATTTTAACGGCTGCAAAAAAGCAGCCGTTAAAAGCCATCCCGCAAAGGGAACCTTGTAATCAGGCGTGAAGGATCGACGCCTTTTAAGGCGCCGTAAACCCCTTAACGCCTGAGTCAGAATGAGGGCCAACGTCCGCAATGTCAAGCGCATGTGCGACTAAGGACCGGGCGTTGATGAGTGCGCCTCTGATGGTGGCTCGTTCTGTTCTGCTGTGAGTGACTTGTAAGGTTTTGTCTAGGTTAGGGACAGGGCTAGCTGAAGACAAGGTTAGAGATGAAGGTTGGTGGTCTTTTCTCGCGGTAGGTTTACGGCGAGGGAGTGAAGGTTGGTGGTCTTTTCTCATGATACGTTTGCGGAGAAGGAGTCGGGAGCCACGCCTCAAGTTTCTGTGTTTCACTGGGCATGGGGTCCAGGGTGTAGGAGGTGAGACAAATCGGCAGATCCATTCTACAGGGCAAAGATAAGGGCTGGGTGAAAGAGTCTGTTTAAGGTCATCAAGAACCACAGTTGACACGTGTGTAGGGGGTAGTTGTTGTGTCGATAATAGTTGTAGACTAGAAGAAGCATCAATCCCATCTGTTTCTCTGTCAAGTTAATTGCTGGCTGAGTAGATGAGGTCAGGAAACATTGATCTACTAATAAATGTGAGCTAAATGTGAGCTACAGGTTGCCATGTTCCCTATTCAGGAAAATCATTGGCCTTCTCCTTTGTGCCCATAGATGCTGTGAGTTGTGTGATGAATCATGGAAATTCATCCCTTCTCCCCAGGGGAGCCCTCCATTGGTATGTCAAGGGTCGAGGCAAGTGGGACCTCACTGGGAGAGACTCCCCCTGTGGGGACAAGGACTCACGTTCATGTGAGGAAATCCCTAAAGGAATACCATACAAAGACTTGTATGAAGAAAGAACAACTATGTGTTATAGTCAGCCATAAACAGTGCATGGTCCATTTACGGAGACAAG
This sequence comes from Ambystoma mexicanum, assembly GCF_040938575.1. Classification (NCBI taxonomy): domain Eukaryota; kingdom Metazoa; phylum Chordata; class Amphibia; order Caudata; family Ambystomatidae; genus Ambystoma; species Ambystoma mexicanum. The sequence goes on along the minus strand of NC_090931.1, from coordinate 1,027,190,642 downwards.
GAGGATGGAGCAACGTGAGATGCCGCAGCAGGAGGAGAGAGAGAGAGACATGGATGTGAACCAGGGAAGCCCCCCAGCAATGTACTAACTGAGAGGGCAGGATTCTGTGACAGAGTCCACAAGTTCTAAAACTGCTCTTGTTCCAAAAGCATAGAGCTGGATGCACGGTGTCCTTAAAACCAGAGAGAGCGAGTGCATTGGGAAAGCGGGAACCGAAGAAGCCAGGGAAGCAGAAACCTACATCCTTTGGAATCTGTCTTTGACAGCATCGAAGCATCCATTTCCCAAGTAATGAAGGTCTTCAAATGCCAAGTTGATATTCCTCATTGCCTTGTATTGTGTCAACATCGGATCACCCCAAGAGTCAGCTCTCCTTTCCCCCATCAATCTTTTTTTCAACAAAAAGCGATACAATCCTTAAACCCCTTCAAGAAGGGACTCCAAGAGAAACAAACAAGGTGGGAGAGAACTGAATAAGAAGGAGACTTTCAAGTCAAGGTTGAACTCACAAGCTAGGAGAAGAGAGGCATTCCCCTACCCACAGATATTTTGACCCCAGAGAAGGGAGGCATTCTCTTGCGGTATGGTTTTGTTGTTTTGGACTTTTTGTGTTTCAGTGGTAGGGATAGTTTAGAAGTTTGGAACAGGACAGGTAGAAGTGCGGAGATGCGGGTGGGTGTTTAGGTGCTGTTCCATCCCCCTCTCACATAGGGCCGGGACAAGGAGGCGGGAGTCTTGCATTGTGTGAGTGTGTATCGTGGCTTGTATTGTCTGTTAAGCCAATACCCTTGGTAAAGTCCCAGTATTGTGCGTGCATCTTGGAATTGCAGTATTGTCCCCTCGTTGCTAATGTCCATCAGTCGTACGTTTGCCCAGTCCTGATCTTGTTTGCGATGTACTTTCGGTTCGAGCCCATATGAAAGTATTGCCCACAGGCTAGACCAGATTGGGGCATTCTGATTCGGTACCCCTTGTGATGACAATAGCTTGTGCCATTGGGTAATCGATGGCCCCAAGATTGGGCGTCTTTTGATGTTTGCCGGGAGCTTGTTTGGGGGTATGGCCAAGATTTCAATTGGGTATAGGGGCTTTAGCAGGGCCTTCTCCATCGCCCTCCAACTGGAGTCGTCTGTTTTGTCTAGCCAACGTTTCAGCCAGTAGATTTGGGCCGCTTGGTGGTAGGCTTTAAGTGTTGGCACCACTACGCTGCCATTTGCTTTGCCCGTCTGTAGTACTGGGAGGCAGATTTGCGCTTTCTTCCCCTTCCATATAATCTTAGTGATTGCTTTGTCTAGGTCCTTCATTGATTTAGGAGTCGGGCAGACTGGTATCATTATGGCTATATAGATCTATTTGGGAAATGAGTTCATTTTCAGTGTTTTTATCCTCCCTGTCAGGGAGAGGGCCGAAGTATCCCATCTGCTTAGAACTAGACATATGTTCTTCAGGATCTGTGGGTAATTCAGGTCCCGAATGTAGCCCTTTGAGGCGCTCACATTTATGCCAAGATATTTAATATGGTGCATTTGGAGAGTGAATGGGGCCACTCCCCCGGGGTCCCAGGGGATGTCTTGCCGTAGGCATGACTTCAGATTTTCTCCAATGTATCTTATAGCAGGCCATTGGGCCAACCACTTGTAGTATCGCTCAGATATGTGGGAGGGCATTGGGGCCGCTGCTTAAGTAGAGCAGCATGTCGTCTGCGTATTGGGAGACACGGTGCTCCTCCCCGCCCTGGTGTATGCCCGTACAGCCGTTATCTGCTCGGAATTTGATCGATATTGGCTCTATGGACAGGGTGTAGATCAGGGGCGAGAGTGGGCCCCCTTCCGTGTCCCCGACTGTAAGTCAAATGCTGGGGAGGTAATACCGTTGGTGACTACCGAGGCAATTGTGCCAGTGTATAGTAGTTAATCAGCTGGACAAGGCAAGGGGGAAAGCCATATTGGGGCAGGACCCGAAATATGAATTCCCACTGCACCTTGTCGAATGCCTCTTCTGCGTCAATTGCGAGTAGGATTTCCTCTGGGTCTCTGTCACCGGCGATCAGGTGCAGCAGCCTTCTAAGGTTGTCACTCGAGTGTCTGTTGCAGATGAATCTCATTTGGTCTTTGTATATTATCATTGGGAGACTATTTTCTATGCGGCGCCCAAGGCATTTCGCCAGTATTTTGGAATCTGCATTTATCATAGAGATAGGCCTGTAGGAGCCGCATAATTCGGGTCTCACCCGCCCCTCTGGAACACAATTATACTTGCAGCAAGCATTGACTGCGGGAGCCTGCCCTTAGTTATTGCCTCGTTGAATACCTCCTCCAGTCTTGGTGCTAGCTCTTCTCCCATGCTTTTATAGAAATGTATGGGGATCCCATAGGGACCAGATGCTTTCCCAGAAGACAGTGTGGCTATTGTGATTGTGATCTCTGCCACTGTGATACGGGGGTCTAGTGTGGCCCTGTGATCTGCTAGGATCTTTGGTATCTCTATGGAGTTCAGGAATGCCTCAATGTCCTGAGCTATGCATGGATCTGATGCTGTATACAGATCTTTGTAGAATTCAGCAAATTGAGCGTTGATTCTGTCATCCCCTACCACCAATTTGCCTGCAGCGTCCCTAATCGAGGTAATCGTTTGTGCGGCTTGTCGCTGCCTTAGGGCCAGCCATCAGCCTCAGTGGCTTGTCGCTCTCTAAGTAATATGTTTGCAACCAGAAGGTATACAACTTCTGGGCCCTTTCCTAGGTTAGCTGTCTGATCTCTGCCCTCAGTTTGTTCAGCTCTGGTCTCAGTTGTTTGTTCCTGGTTTCGTTATGTCACCTTTCTACTCTTTTAAGTTCCGTTGTTAGCTGGGCCTCAGCCTCCACCAACGTTTTTCATTTGTGTGCCCAGCATGAGTCGCATTGTCCCTGCATGTAGGCTTTAAAGACGTCCCAGCACCCATATGCTGTGTAAATTTGTACCAGGTTTCGTTTCCAAAACCCATGTATGTCATCAGCGAGCCGATCTATGAGATCTGGGTATTGGAGGATGCGCAGGTTTAGGCGCCATGTGGGGGGTCTGCGTATTGTTTCCGGGAGGGTGAGGCATATTAGGACTGGGGCGTGATCACAGAGGGTAGTTGGGAGAATTGTGCATGCTGTGAATAGGTGGAGTGTGTTGGCCAGGGCTAGCCAGTAGTCAAGCCGGGTATGGCTGTCATGCAGGTGCGAGTAGAATATGTAGTCTTGACTATGCCCATGGGTGCTTCTCCAGATGTCTACTAGGCAGAGGTCTGTCAAGAGTGTCTGGAGGGCTGCCTGTTTCTTCAGGGTAGTGGGGTTCCCTGCGGCCATGCCCTGTCAGTCTAGATTTGGGTCGAGGAATATGTTGAGGTCTCCCCCAATTATCATGAGATTCCCCATGTATTGGGCACACGCTGCAAATGTACGTGTGAAGAAGGTTGGGGTGTCTGTGGTGGGGGCGTACATATTCATCAAAGTGATAAGGTGTTGGTGGAGTTGACCCTTGGTGAGTATGTATTTGCCCGCCTTATCTGCTTGGACGTGTTTGATCTGGAAAGGGATCCTACTGTTGATGAGGATGCATACGACTCGCTTCCCATGTGGAAAGATTATTGCTGTTGCCACCCACCCCGCTGACATTTTTCAGACTCTGTGGTCCCCAGGTGGATTTCCTGGAGTGTTAAGTGACCTCAATTCAGCACTCCAACTAAGTCAATGCCGAGTCTGGGATGCCCAAGGGAAGCCCTTAATTATATATTGTTATGACAAGTTCATAGATCTGGATGATAAACCCTTGTATAACACCCCTCTTTTTGAATCCCCTTGACCTCACTGAGCCAAGAAGTAGGTTTGTTTTGCAAATTAAAAGATTTATTTGACAAATTAAACAATATATATATATCACACTTTTATAAATAAATGAATATTTGATAGCACACTTATGAATATGACAGTGATGAACAATGGATAATATTACACTAGCACACTTTTTTTATTTACTTAGGAGTTGGTAGAGAAAGGGTAAGGTAGCTGAGAATACTTTTATGGTTTCAAGGAAATGCAATGATGGGAAAGAATGCAGCGCAGGAATAAACTGATATGGTTTCAACAGGAGATAACATGATCACTTTTTCTTTTGACAATTCACTCCCCCCTATGCAATATAAGGAGATGGAAGGGGAGCACACAATTTTCAGGAATACAATCAAATGCAATACCAATTCAGTTCCCCCCTAGCAAGCTTAGAGCAACAGGGATGATTTTAAAACACAGGCAAAAATACATTAAATGTGATTTGCAAAGAAGTGAAAATACGCTAAAAATGATTTTAATTCCCTATAGGAGATTCAGGGTAGGTGACAGCTACTTAAGATTGCTTCATGTCAACACTATCAGTGATTAATGACGGGTTATGAGGTTGAAAACGGATTTCAGCAGTTGCAAGCAAAGGACAGCGATTTTGACAGGTGGAGAAATTTGATTAAAAATGCAATTTGCGGCACTTTTTCCGAGTACGTCAAGCGCGCTTACAGAAAAACTATAAGGAGTAAAAAGTCCTAGCTTTAAAATTAAAGTTACATCTCGTTCCTAGCACACACGGTTCAAAAGATACAGACGATTTTGTGGTGGTAGATTTTCAGAAATGAAATAATGATTCAGAATGGCAAATTACACTTTCACAGGTTTGAAATCACAGAATGAACACACAATTTCTATGATGCAGTTCTAAATAGGTGGAAATGGTTTGGAATAGATTATTTTAGACTAAGAGATTGGTTTTGAACAGTTCTGGCTGAGTACTCACACTATAAATTTGAAATAGGCCGTCAAGGTCTGGTCAGGTTTGGGCTTCACTCGCCACGGACGGTCTCTAGTACTGGTTCTGCTCACAGTGATCTGGTCTGGGTCTGCTATCAGCACTGCACAGCGGTCTGGTCTGGTTTCTGGTTCTGGCAAAAGTTCTTGGCACTGCACAGCGGTCTGATCTGGGTATCTCTGGATACAGCACTGCTTTCTGGGTTCCGGCACAGGGTTCTAGCCAGAATCAAACAGCACAGCCCGGCTGTTGAAAAGTTTAATTAGGTTGCAAAAGATTTTGAGGCCTGCTGAAAAGGATTCAGCTTGTGGATCAGGCCTCTTTGCTAAACATTTCTGGAATCTGGAGTCTGGTTTTCTAAGTTCTGGTCTCTGGCTATTCTCTGGATTTGAAGTTGTCCGGCAAAGTGCTTCGCAAGAAAATGGAAGAGCAGTCCCTACCTGGGTTTCAGTGGTCATTTTTATGTCTTTTGAAAGTGGGTGGGAAGGCTGACATTCTATGCCCAACCCTCTGAAGATCCTGATAGGTTAGCAGATTTTCTGTGCTCTCACTGGAGAACAGAGTTGTGAGTCAGAGTGTTGCTACATTTTACAATCTATTGAAGAAACGCCCCTTTGATTTTACTTAGAACCCCATTTTTCATAATCAAACATGTTTCCCAGATACACAAGTGGTTCATAATAGATGTACACATGATAGATGAATTAAGACAGGTCCCTGATCAACCCTGGTCTTTCTAAGAGCTTGGGTTCAGAAATGACAACATTTTGCGCTTTTTTGTGACTTTCGCCATATTGGTTTTTCCTCAAAATTTACACAGACCTGCACCCTCTCCCTGAGCATATTAATATAAGTTATCATGTCTCTAGCATAAACACTGTACCCACAATATTCATAAATCCCGGGGTTCAGCCTCAGAACATCACACAGAGTTGAACTTAGTCTCAATTTGTAGGTACATTTTTCATATTAAGAATCTCCAAATTGTACATTTTTGTAAGCTTCATACAATATTTTATAAGCAATTTAATAAAACATACATTTGCCCTTAATGGAATTCACATCTGAGCCTGGGTCCACCCACAGAAGCTTGGTGAGTCAGATGTCACATGTCCTGTTTCTCCCAGAGCAGCTGTTGACAAGTCACACCCAAATCAGCATATTCTATTCAGCTGAAAGAATCCATTGTCTCTTTTTCCTGCCAGCAGAGCCCCAGTCCAGGCTGTAGGAAACTCTCCTCCCCTCCTAATTTACATGTCATGGCAATATCCTGTACTGTTGGTGGTAAGAGGTGTATATGCTCCCCATGGACAGAGGCCTCTTGACTTTTTAATTGAATCAGACTGTCGTCTTGTGAGGAGTTCTGGGAAGAGTAGGTGTTAAGAATTCTCATTGATCAGCAAGGCTTTGAAGTTTCCAGCTAACTCAGGTTCCTTTTTCAGCTCCTGAAATACCGGTCTCCTGTCAGAGTTTAGATCGCTAGCGCCGGTTAGTGTCAAGTGCCGGTACTGCACCCATTTTTGGGAGCTGTCTTGAATGAATACATTTCAGATTTTGAACATCACCATCTTCCTTTGCACTGATTTCGCTCATGGCGCTTCTGGCCTATCACGCTCGCACTGGTGGGTGGCAGGTTAGGCGACCATTTTGGTGTGCGCAAAACTGCGCGGTTTTCCTGGATTCTGGCGCAAATGTGGGCTTTTTGGCCATCTTGGATTTTCTAAGCCCACAGCACCAAATGTTGTAGCATAATGATTCAAATGTGGGTCAAGACACCTGACAAGCCCCCCCGCCCGACTGCACTTTGATTTTGAGTCGAGGGGGAGTCGGGTGCAAAGGATGTTTTGATCCATGCGCTGGGATGTCCGCATCATCTTCTTCCAATTCAGCAGATGGCAAAGTATAGCATCTTTTCCTCCATCAGGGTGGATCGATCGGTTCTCCTCGCCAGTCCTGATGGGTGTATTGGGCGGTACCCCGGGCCCCTCGGATCTTTGCCCCCGGTCACCGGGTCGTCCTCCTTGGTCAGTCTCCATGGTTTCATCTCTCCTAGGATGACAAAGCAAAAGCGGCAATAACGTATTCGTAGATACTTCCCCATCACTATTAATGGTGGGGCGAACATATACATTTTATACATCTGGAGACATTTGCATTCAAGAATCATAGGATTGTATAGGCTAAATGTGGAATATTTTAGGGTTGGACTTGTATTACTCTGGAGCAGCCCCATCTGGAATTGCAGAGGACTCCTCCAGTTGCTGCAAAGTGTGCCTGGGATGGCAACACTTTAGCTGATTTATATGGACGCACTTGTCTTCCCCTTCCGCCAAACTGCCTTTGGGGATGCGGATCTTGTAGGCGACTGGGGAGATCTTGTCTACAATTTCAAAAGGACCCTTCCAGGTAGGCAGGAATTTCCGCTGTTTGGCCTGGTTCCTTTGGAAATTATATAGATAGACCCGGTCTCCCACATTGTATTCTTTCCTAGTAGTCTTTAAATCATAATGAGTCTTCATGCTATCGGCTGATCTTTCTAGGTTTCACTGAGCATAGGCAAAAGCATGTTGAAGGTGTTTCCTTAAATTTTCAATATATTCATGAGTAGTGAAAGCAATGATCAGTGTCTGCTCTTGAGTCCTGTAGAGCAAATGCAGGGCAAGCACCATCCTGCGGCCAATCATTAGCTCAAACAGTGACATCTTAGTTGCAGATGAAGGGCTAGATCTGATGGCTATTAGGACCAGAGGTAATCAGATATCCCAACTTGGCCCAGAATCTGCCACAATCTTTTTTGAGATGCTCCAATGGTTTGGTTGTAACGTTCTACTGCACCAGAAGAGGCTGGCCGGTAAGCAATGTGTAGCTTCTTTTTAAACCCCAGTATCTCCCACATCTTAGTCATTACTTTGCTGGTAAAATGGCTACCTCTGTCTGACTCAATCCTTTGGGGTAGACCAAAACGGGAAAAGATGTGGTTAATCATCAGGGCAGCTGCTGTTTCTGCCTTGCAGTTTGGGGCCGGGAGCCATTCCACCCATTTAGTAAATAAGCATGTCACCGTCAACATGTACTTATTTCCCCTAGAGGAGCGAATCACTGGGCCTATGAAGTCGACTTGCAAATCTGACCATGGCAGTGTCATCCCCCTCTTTTGGAGAGGTGCACGGTGTGTGAGGGATGTTGGCTGAAATTGTGCACACACAAGACACCCCTTTAAGTATTGGTCGAGTATGCAATCTCTCTTAAGATCTCAAGTGTTGTATGAAACCCCCTATGACCGGCGGTGGCCGCATCATGGGCGTGACTTAACATCAGGCTTCGGAATGAGGTAGGGACCACCCACTGATCATGGCCAGCTTGGGATTTCCTTACCAACAACCCGTCTTGGATTCGAAACATTTTTGGACATTTCATCAACACTCTAAGGTCCTATTTCCCAATGTAATCGATATCCGTCAGGGGAAAGTTCTCAGGGTCCTCAATGTGTTGGTAAAACTTACCAATTATTGGATCCCCCTTCTGAGCCGTAATCAAATCAGCATATGGGGTCTCCTTACTCCATTGTGCAGTTGAAAGATCATTGTGAGCATTTGTCTGGGACCTAGTGATAGCAGTGACTTGGATTTCCCCCAACAGGGACTCAATCTCTATTAGATTCCCTTGGATGGCCCCGGTTTTGGCCAGCTGATCAGCTAAGTCATTTCCAGTTTTGTCTGGTCCCTCTACTTTGGAATGACCCTTGATCTTCTTCCAGTAGATGGTCATCCCATTCGAGGTGACCAGATCATCAATGTTTTGAATTAACTTCCCATGTTTCAAGGGTTCGTTATTAGCACATAACATGCCTCTGGTTTTCCAATTAACCAGGTGCTCCACGAACCCGTTCTGTACATAATCTGAATCTGTGATTATGACCAGTTCGTGGAGTTGATGTTGGACAGCAGTGAGGATGGCCTGATGCACAGCCATCAACTCTGCCACCTGACTACTTTGGGGACCAATTTTGTACCCAGTGGAGGTTTCTGGGGACTCATTCAACCATGCATTCCCTACGCCAGCCACCAGTTCTTTCTCCCCGTTGTTGTCAACATGGTAAGAACATCCATCCACGTAGACAGTGGGCATTCCCTCACACTTGTCTTCTTCAAAGACTTTATGGGGGAATTAAGGTATGCCTCCATGTTGTCCTTGATTTTTAGACTTTCGTCCTCGAGACAGTTTTCTCTGGCACAATCATGCAAGTCAGCCAGACCTTGCGCGAGGGGACTCTTCTTGTTTTGGCCATATCTGACCTCCACAGGAAAGCCTTGCATTGACAGAATCCAGGAAGTAATTTGTGAATTACTCACATTTCCGGCCCGGATTCTGTCACTTTGGAGATATTGCAGAGGCTGGTGTGGAGTCTACACTATGATGTGTTCCCCCTGGATAAACGGGCGGTAATTCTTCAATGCCCACACCGTTGCCAGGAGTGCCTTCTCACAATCATTGAATTTTTCCTCCACAAAGGATAAAGTTTTGCTCGCATAGGAGATTACTTTATTGACCTAGTCATGCTTTTGATTTAATACTGCAGTCAAGCATGTATTAGAGAACCCTGTCTCCAAGAAAAACTCCTTGTTTTTGACAGGGTAAGCTAGGCAAGGTGCTTGCGAGAGGCTTCTTTTGATTTGTCTTACTGCCTCGGCTTGTTCTGGACGCCACTCCCACTTGACCCCCCCTTCCAAAGATGAATAAAGTGTCTTTTGATCTCTGCGTAGTCCTCAATGAACTTTCTACTATAATTAGTCAGTCCAAGGAGGCTCCTTAGTTCCCGCAGAGTTGTGGGGTCTTTCAGTTTCTGAAGTGCTTCCACTTTCTTTTCCTGGGGACAGAGACCCTGAGGAGCAATCTCATGCCCCAAGAAATTAACACAGGTTCTACACCACTGAGCTTTCTGAAAGGAAAGTTTTGCTCCGGCGGCCCTCAACTATGTCAGAACATAACAGATCTCTGCTATGTGTTCCTCCACAGATGAACTTTTTATGAGGACATCATCTACATCAGCCAGGTAACCCCTTGCACCCAGGTCGGGCATGGCCTTGTGTAGGAAAATGTTGAATTCACTGCCGGAGTTGAGGTATCCGAAGGGAGTTCGGGTCCATGTGTACTGCTGGCCCCCAAAGGTAAAAGCCAGTTTGTATTGGTCCTCCCTACTGACAGGCACGGTCCAGTATCCATTGGTCAGGTCTATTAGAGTGAATACCTGTGACCCCTGGATCTGGGCCAGCCCTTGGTCAATGTAGGGAAGAGGCCATCGGGAAGTATGGACCCGTTTGTTGAGCTCCCTAAGGTTGGCACAGCGTCTTCACTGGCCATTTGGCTTCAATGTTCCCAGCATCGGATTATTGAAGGTGCTGTGTACTGGACAGATTATTCTCCGGGACTCAAGGTTCTTAATAATTTCAGTAAGGGACTCCATGGATGCGAGAGGCAAGCGATAATGCTTCACAAACACTGGAGTCATGCCAGGGTCCGTGGGAATTGTTGTTGTGTGGATGTCAGTGCAACCACAGTCATATGAGTCTACTGCAAAGAGATCTTGGAAATCCCAGAAAACTTGCTTCAACTTTTGCTTCTGCTCCAGAGTCACACAGGCGTCAGCTAGGTTGACTCTCTCTTCCACCATCTGCCTGAAGCCTGGAAAGACTTCTGGTTTTGCTATCTCAGCGGCCTCCGTCAGCTGGGTGGAGAAGTCCCTGGTCAGAGTGCTGATTTGGACTGGAGGCTTCAGGTGGGAAAGGCAACCCTCATGGACCTGGAAAATCACCTCATCCCTTCTGAAGTCACAAGTCACATCTTCCTTACCATAAGGGCAGGAGGTGTACACCAGGAAGTTCCCCCCATGCTGGGTAAAGATCCTGTCTGGTGTTGTATTGTCATCACTGTCACTGTCAAAACAGTCTTTGGGGATTGGTCCTAACAGTTAATTTCCTAAATCAATGGAAAAATGTCGGTCATCGACCGCCATTCCAATAATGGTGCCTGCGGCTAGAGTAATACTCTTTAAGTCGCTGTTATCCACCTCTATTGGAATGGTGTCACGTTCTATGTTGACTAATGGTGTTGGGTTTACCCCCAACCCTTGCTGTTGGAGAGAAGCATTTAGATGAATATAAGCATCAGGGTTTTTCAATGTTTGTCCTCTTTTAACTTTCACTTCCAGGGAGAATTGTCGGGTCCTTTCTGGGATGGTGATTTCCTCTTTAATCTGAATTTCAACTGCATAAGGTAGTAATTGAGCTGACCTAAATGCTTTTTCTGGATCATCAAAGCCCATGGGATTATCCGCTAATCAGGACCACGCTTTGAAGTTTATTAGGTCCAAACTAATGGCAAAGCGATTGAGAATGTCACTGCCTAAGTAAAAGGCGGCAGTGACGTCTCACACGACCCAACAAGTATGGACTATGCTCTTGTTGCCAACGGAGATTTTGAGCATACACCTGCTTGGCAGGAGATGTTTGGAATTGGGTGTTTCCAGATCCATTTCCCATTTGTCTGTCAGTTTGAATGTGCGAATGGCTGGATCTTTTGGGAGTTGGCGGAACATGGCTTCGCTGATGAAGCTCTTACCGTTGTTCACACACACTCGATCGGGAACAGAGTCCTTCCCATCATTTAACTGAATAGGGATGAACAACTGCTCTCCAATTTGTTGAATATCAGCCAGGCTCTGAGCTGATTTCATATCTTTCTGGACTATTGGAGTGGGAATGTCTGATTGTGGATTAGTAAAGAATTTCAGCGTGTTTCCTTTCAGTGTGGAATACCACCTTAAACTGGAAGGAGTGTTGATTTTCAGAAATAGAGAGGACCCGCCATCACCAGTCTGTTGTCCTACTGCTATTACTGTCACATCTGGAATTTGGTTGTTCTGGAAGTGAAATTCTACTTGGTCAGATTTTTGTTCAACTATGTGGCATGTGCCGTTTAAACTAACATAGTTGACACTCTGTTTTAATTTTATTGGTCGGCTAGTCTGTGTCCAGAAGACCTTGTTCATGCAATCTATTAGGGGTGACAACCTTCTCAGGAGGTCATTCCCTAGTAAACAAGGGGTGCCCTCTCGAGTCAATACTATGACTGGGTGTTTCACCTTGTGTCGCCCAATTTTAATGTCCAAATCTGCAGTCCCCTCAACGGGAATTTCCTTCCCTTCAAAGTTCTGAAGTTGTCCAGGAAGAGAGGTGAGAGGAATACGGTAATTCTGCCCCCTTCCTGCATTTAGTTCATCAAAGGCCCTTCTGGACAGAAGAGTAGCTTGGGATCCAGTGTCCACCAGTGCCAAAATTGTACCCTGCCCCGTACTTGTACCGGGGCATAGTATCTTCCCTCCTTCTCCTCAAGGGGGCACAGATAATGCACATTTTTGGACAACTGGTGGGCCAATTTTTTTAGTTTTGGACATTGCGAGAGAAGAGTAATGGGAATATGCAAGAAAAAGTTGGCAACTGGAAATCAGAGCCATTGTGGGTTCCCCTGGTTCCGGTTCTGGGCCGCCCCCCCCTTTTTGGGGGCAGTCACCAGGATGGGTTTGAACCAGGGGATTTTGATGCGGCTGTTTCTGGGATGAGATGATGGCCGGCGCTAGCTCAGACCCCACATCTCACCAGTCGGGAATCCCTTGGGACCCATCTTTCTTCGGGAGGAGTTCCCCCATCTCTGAAGGAGAAGATCCTTTTCCCAGGATCCTCTGAGGATCGCTCTCCCTCAAATTGGAAGATCTGTACCTCCTCCACAAACTGGGTCTGTTTGGGTTCTTTGTTTCTCCTACCTCCTCTCTGCTCCTTGGGTGGCAGACTTTCAGGGGTAGGAGATTTTGTTTCCGGTTCCTGGTTTCCAGGGGCTGTTTACAAGTGGGGAAGGAAGCTTCCTCCAAGGCTTTACACCCCCTTCCCCTTGTGCCCCCTCCCTGGGAACCGGTGGGTTATCGGGGTGCTGCCCCCTTCATTGTTCTGGAGCACCAGGCCCAGAGTTTGGGGCATTCTGTGCCGGCATGCTCATCTGAGGGGTCTGTTGAGCCCTAAGCATGTGACCCAGATCCCGTGCCATATTTTGGACCTGGCGCTCTAACTGTGAAACCCGCTCAGGCTGATATGGGGTTCTATTTTCTCCCCTGGGCTGATCCCGGGAAGGGTAGCTATCCCTTCTCTGGTAGTACCCTGGGTTGGGAAGATATGGGTTCCCCTCCACCCTTGACCTCCCGTCTCCCGGATTAGGTGGTCTGAGCTCAGGGAATTGGGGAAAGAAGGATGGATGATTTTGGGGCTGGAAGTTGGGTGGATACCTGGGAAAAAAGTTCTGCCCAGGGTTTGGTGAATTTCTGCCCTCCTGGGGGAAGTTAGGAGGGAAGTTCCCTTGGTTGGGTGCCTGGTTGGATCCTCCCCTTGGGCTGGAGGAGTCCACACATAACCCAGGATGGGTCGGTTTGCCTTGTAGTGGGGACTTACATAGTCAGGGGAGCGAGGGACCCCTTTTGTGGGACTACCTCCTTGATTCCCTGTCTGTGACTGGCCCGAGGGCCTTCTGGGATATGAATTATTCGGTGCAGGCAGGTTTTTAGGCCCCCCCATCTCCAAATCTAAAATGGGGGCAACCTTTACCTCTGCCACCTTGGCAGCAGCAGGGGTGCTGGTCGGTTTGGGACTTTTCTGGGCGTTATTTTTATTTTCTATGGGCTTCTGCACCTCATAGATTTGGGTGGCTTGTTCAATGACCCAGTCTAGTGATCTTTTCTCGTGAAAATCTCTCACTAGCTGGGTCATTATGTATTTGGGCAAAGCATGGAAAAACGTATTTACAAACTCTTTACTGTCCGTGCGCACCCTTCTGGTAGTCTGTGCAAAGGCACACTTCAATACCTGCACAAATTCCTGTAGGTCCTGATCCTCCCCACATTGCAAATTGTAGGCTGCCTTGCAAGTCTCTTGGGGATTCCGGTGAACAGAAAAATGTTTCAAGATGGCCGCCCTATATGTGGACCATCTTGAATGGTTTTGGTCCTCCAGCCCCGCAAAGAAACTGGAGTATTCTGGGGAGAATGTCCATTTTACATACTGAATTCAGCTACTGCTGTCCTTCAAATGGAAAGTCTCCATCATTTGCTCGTAAAGCTCCAAGTGTTCCCAAACAGAATACTTGGCGTTCTTGTGATAAGGGGTGATGACACTCCTTATTGCCTTAATCTGTTTTAAGGGGTCCTTACGCAAGGCCCTTTTTGCCTTATTGGCCTTTTTGGTTCGGGTAACGCTGGTCCATTCATCCTCTGACTCGGTGGCACTGCTCCAAGAGGTTCCTGTCTGATCTTCCAGGTTTTCCCGAATTCTGCGAGCCTGGGAATGGCCGGCAGAATGTGGGGGCCTAGTCTCTTGTGTCCTGGGGTGCGCTGAGGAGTCTTCAGATTCCTCCTTGCTGCCTGGATTTGATGGGTACCCCCCCCCCCACTGACCTAACTGGGCAGAGGTTTTCAGAATGCCATTAGAGGGCCTACTCTCCTGGGTTTCCCCACTAAATTGCACTGTACTTAGATGCCCATACCCGGATGCCCGCCCATCCATTCCTGTGTGGTACTGGCCTATGCGCCCCAAACCTTTAGCTGGATAGTAATCTGCCACCCCCTGGCCCTGTGCTCATGTGCGCCAGGGGACATAGGGGTGGCAGGGTCCAGGGACTGGGAGAGGTGAAGGCCTCTGGTACTAGGGCTCCTGAGGTTTTGCTCAGGTGTTTCCCTTTCCCAGAGAACCTCATCTCTATAAGCCCCTGCTCCCTGTTGCCATGCAAGAGCCTGTGCTTTCAGTTCCTCAGTCAAGGCCTTACTAGACTCTATCAGTCTCTCCTGCATGGCTACCTGTTGCTGGAGCCTATCATTGTCCTGACAGAGAGCCTCATTTTCTCTCTGTGTCTCCTGGTTGGTCCTGGAATACTGGACCAGTCTTTGCTGCAGGAGGGTTTCCTCCTGAGTCCCATCCCTACTGGCCTATTCCTTTCTTACCAGAGCATCTTCCACCCTCCTGGTGTGCTCTAACAAGTTCTGATGCTCTTTTTGGAGGTCACCCAGTCCCTGGAGGGCCAAGTGATTTTCTTCAATTTTTCCTTTTAATTGGCAGACTTCCTGGCCTAAGGTGTCCCTTTCCTGACTAAGAGCCTGCACCCATGCCACCAGGTCATTCCTTTGCCTTTTAAGGGCACCAGCTTTCTGGCGCTCTTCCTCAAATTCTGTCTGGGTATCCAGGTCTTTCAGAATCAGTTTGTTGCTCTCTGCCTTCTCCCTATTTAGGTGGCTTTGCAGGGTGACTACCTGCTCTGCGCATTCCCTATTGAAGTCCAGTTGTTGCTCCAGCTTTTTCTGGCTCTGCAGTAGGGCGTCCAAACCTTCTTGGTACTCCTTCTGCAAGGCCAGAAATCTGGTATCCTGGTCAGACTTTTCCTGTTGCAGGATACCCATATCCTCTTTTATCTTAATGATATACTGCCTACTATCATTTTCTGACTTCTGGCTCCTCTGCAGCCTCTGCTCGGAAGAGATCAGGTCAGATTGGGCCTTCTCTAATGCCACCAGTTGCCTATTTGCCAGATCTTGGCCTTCAGCACATTTGTCCTGTATGGCTCCCATATATAAATATAAATATGCCACTACCTGGACAATCTTGTTGTGCTCATCCTTGGCCTTAGGGGCCATATATAGTTCACTCAGGGCCACATGTAAGGGACCCTGATCTCTCCATATATCTGACCCAGTTACAGTGACCTGTTGCGAAATTGCCTGCAACCACACATTCTGGTCCTGTTCCGTCCATTCGCCTCTCACAAATAGCTTATGTAAGAGGTGCTCTCTGGCTATTTAAATATCTACCAAGGTCGTCATTCTGGAAATTAATTTCCTTCCTGACTTACAGAAGTTAGTATTTTATTTTGCAAAACAGACCGTCTCCTTAGAGCGTCCTTTTTTGAGGGGTGCTTTTACAATGTAACACGGTGTGGCGATCCAACAGGATTTATGTATCCTATCAGTTAGCACACTGTATTAGGCTGCACAAATGGTAGATCTAATCCAGATGTCCCGCTCGAGCCACCACTGTGTTAAGTGACCTCAATTCAGCACTCCAACTAAGTCAATGCCGAGTCTGGGATGCCCAAGGAAAGCCCTTAATTATATATTTTTATGACAAGTTCATAGATCTGGATGATAAACCCTTGTATAACGCCCCTCTCTTTGAATCCCCCTGACCTCACTGAGCCAAGAAGTAGGTTTGTTTTGCAAATTAAAAGATTTATTTTACAAATTAAACAATATATATATATATCACACTTTTATAAATAAATTAATATTTGATAGCACACTTATGAATATGACAGTGATCAACAATGGATAATATTACACTAGCACGCTTTTTTATTTACTTAGGAGTTGGTAGAGAAAGGGTAAGGTAGCTGAGAATACTTTTATGGTTTCAAGGAAATGCAATGATGGAAAAGAATGCAGCGCAGAAATAAACTGATATGGTTTCAACAGGAGATAATATGATCACTTTTTCTTTTGACAATTCAATCCCCCCTATGCAATATAAGGAGATGGAAGGGGAGCAAACAATTTTCAGGAATACAATCAAATGCAATACCAATTCAGTTCCCCCCTAGCAAGCTTAGCGCAACAGGGATGATTTTAAAGCACAGGCAAAAATACTTTAAATGTGATTTGCAAAGAAGTGAAAATACGCTAAAAATGATTTTAATTCCCTATAGGAGATTCAGGGTAGGTGACAGCTACTTAAAATTGATTCAGGTCAACACTATCAGTGATTCATGAGGGATTATCAGGTTGAAAACGGATTTCAGCAGTTGCAAGCAAAGGACAGCGATTTTGACAGGTGGAGAAATTTGATTCAAATTGCAATTCGCAGCACTTTTTCCGAGTGCTTCAAGCACGCTTACAGAAAAACTATAAGGAGTAGAAAGTCCTAGCTTTAAAATGAAAGTTAAATCTCGTTCCTAGCACACGCGGTTCAAAAGATACGGACGATTTTGTGGAGGTAGATTTTCAGAAATGAAATAATGATTCAGAATGGCAAATGTCACTTTCACAGGTTTGAAATCACAGAATGAACACACGATTTCTCTGATGCAGTTTTAAATAGGTGGAAATGGCTTGAATTAGATTATTTTAGACTAAGAGATTGGTTTTGCACAGTTCTGGCTGAGTACTGACACTATAAATTTGATATAGGCCATCAAGGTCTGGTCAGGTTTGGGCTTCACTCGCCACGGACGGTCTCTGGTACTGGTTCTGCTCACAGCGATCTGTCTGGGTCTGCTATCGGCACTGCACAGCGGTCTGGTCTGGGTCTCTCTGGATACAGCACTGCTTTCTGGGTTCTGGCCAGGGTTCTAGCCAGAATCAACCAGCACAGTCCGGCTGTTGAAGAGTTTAATTAGGTTGCAAAAGATTTTGAGGCCTGCTGAAAAGGATTCAGCTTGTGGATCAGGCCTCTCTGCTACAAAGTTCTGGAATCTGGAGTCTGGTTTTCTAAGTTCTGGTCTCTGGATATTGTCTGGATTTGAAGTCGTTCGGCAAAGTGCTTCACAAGAAAATGGAAGAGCAGTCCCTACCTGGGTTTCAGTGGTCCTTTTTATGTCTTTTGAAAGTGGGTGAGAAGGCTGACTTTCTATGCCCAACCCTCTGAAGATCCTGATAGGTTAGCAGATTTTCTGTGCTCTCACTGGAGAACAGAGTTATGAGTCAGAGTGTTGCTACATTTTACAATCTATTGAAGAAACACCCCTTTGCTTTTACTTAGAACCCAATTTTCCATAATCCAACATGTTTCCCAGATACACAAGTGGTTCATAATACATGTACACATGATAGATGAATTAAGACAGGTCTCTGATCAACCCTGGTCTTTCTAAGAGCTTGGGTTCAGAAATGACAACATTTTGCGCTTTTTTGTGACTTTCGCCATATTGGTTTTTCCTCAAAATTTACACAGACCTGCACCCTCTCCCTGAGCATATTAATATAAATTATCATGTCTCTAGCATCAACACCGTACCCACAATATTCATAAATCCTGGGGTTCGGCCTCAGAACATCACACAGAGTTGAACTTAGTCTCAATTTGTAGGCACATTTTTCAAATTAGGAATCTCCAAATTGTACATTTTTGTAAGCTTCATACAATATTTTATAAGCAATTTAATAAAACATACATTTGCCCTTAATGGAATTCACATCTGAGTCTGGGTCCGCCCCCAGAAGCTTGGTGAGTCAGATGTCACATGTCCTGTTTCTCCCAGAGCAGCTGTTGACAAGTCACACCAAAATCAGCATATTCTATTCAGCTGAAAGAATCCATTGTCTCTTTTTCCTGCCAGCAGAGCCCCAGTCCAGGCTGCAGGAAACTCTCCTCCCCTCCTAATTTACATGTCAAGGCAATATCCTGTACTGTTGGTGGTAAGAGCAGGTGTCTAGGCTCCCCATGGACAGAGGCCTCTTGACTTTTTAATTGAATCAGACTGTCTTCTTGTGAGGAGTTCTGGGAAGAGTAGGTGTTAAGAATTCTCATTGATCAGCAAGGCTTTGAAGTTTCCAGCTAACTCAGGTTCCTTTTTCAGCTCCTGAAATACCGGTCTCCTGTCAGAGTTTAGATCGCTAGCGCCGGTTAGTGTCAAGTGCCGGTACTGCACCCATTTTTGGGAGCTGTCTTGAATGAATACATTTCAGATTTTGAACAGCACCATCTTCCTTTGCACTGATTTCGCGCATGGCGCTTCTGGCCCATCACGCTCGCACTGGTGGATGGCAGGTCAGGCGACCATTTTGGTGTGCGCAAAAGTGCGTGGTTTTCCAGGATTCTGGCGCAAATGTGGGCTTTTCGGCCATCTTGGATTTTCTAAGACCACAGCACCAAATGTTGTAGCATCATAATTCAAAAGTGGTTCAAGTCACCTGACAGGAGGAACACTATATACGCCTGAAGATCCCACATATTGTTAAGCATTCTCCTCCGTCTAATGGGTGACCTAGCCCTTCGATATTGACTGTTACTAAAGTGATTTGGGTCATTGTGTATTTTTATGGCCTGGTCTGGTGCGATATCCGGTTTGGGTGCGATGTTGGGTTTCTGTGGAGGGGCAAGTATAAGTGGAACATGACCATTGTCTAGTCCCTGGAGCATATTTCACACAAGGGCTCGAACATGAGCCCCATCTCAACTTTGAAACGAAACCCTAACTTAAACGTTGGTTTGGCCCATCTAACCGCCAGTGCCCAATTCTTGGCATATATGCCCAAATATGAGAGATAGAGTTGCCTGTCCATGTGTTGGCCCCCTCCCCTCATGTTGCAGCCCACTCTGCGCACTTCTTATAGCCATTCGCTCCCATCTGTCCGCTGGGCTACCTCGGGTGGCCTAGAGCTTGCTGTTATAAAGTCCAATCTTCACTGGTGTGCTGGTTGTATGGAGGTAAGCTCCTTGCATCTTATGCATGGATCACGGTTTTCTGCGTGATTCTCGCAGTCGGGTGCAAAGAGGGGTGTCATTTGGGTAGATGGTTCTACTCAATTTGTTGGCTTTCATTCGCTTTTACCTGCAGTTTGATTTGGTTTTCTACCTCCTTTGTGCCATTTTTCACTCACATGTTGCCTCACTTGGCTGGGTGAGGGGTGGTAATCTGGTCTTTGGGCCTCTGAGTGGGGTTTTACGCATTCAGAGGTGACCATGTCACATTGCTGGAGGAAACGCCATGCCATTTCAGGGTTGTTGTATGTGTGCCATGGTTTATCCAACTGGATACTCCATGTTGCTGGAAATTTTAGATGGTGTCTGTGGTCTGAGGATTTTAGTGCTTCAAAGATTTGGTTAAAGCTCTTGCATCGTCTGGAGACCTCCATTGAGCAGTCATGATAGATCCTTATTTCTGCCTCTTCTACTCGGATGAGGCACATCGCTCTGTATGCTTTTAAAATGATCATCATGTGCTGAAAATTGTGGAGGCGCATGGTTATGATCCTCAGGCGTCATGGAAGAAGCCATACACGTATGTTTCTAGGTTCTGTCCCTCAGCATTCTCCAGAAGGCCTACCGCCCTCAGGTTATTTCGTCGGGATCGATTTTCTTGATCGTCGATTTTTCCCCAAGTCTTTGAACCTCCCGGATGGCCCTGTCCAGGTCTGTCGTTTGGTTATCTTCAATTGCGCTGATTCGCTGTTCATTGTCCGTTATTCTTTCCGCTTGGGCGGCCAGGCAGGTCTGAACGTCTTATAGATCTTGCTTAATGTCCAGCACCGTTGTATTTGTCTCTTGGGTCTGCTGCCCTATTATCCGCATTTTTGCCAGTAAGGCCTGAAGCTGCGATTGGACCTCCATCTCTGTTTTATTCTGGTTGGATCTCCTTGGTAGGCTCGGTTGGGCGGCTTTGGGTGGGTCCTCTCGATCTGGGGCCTGGTCTCCCTGCTGCATGCCCCCCCGACTGTCTATTCTGTGCAGTTCTGGATGCACTCTATGGCGCTTGGTCTCTGCCTTGTTGCGTGGTTATATCATCTGCTGTATCGGGTCATGGCAGGTTTTCTGTGGGCAGGTGTGGTTTTTCTCTGTGGTCACGATGTGTCCAGGGCTCTGTGGCCGTGGTTGGTGGCCCCTTTTGCTGCTTGGCGGTTGCGCGGTGTGGGCAAGCTCTCTTGGTTGCAGGGTCCACTAGCCCTGGATATGTATGGAGTTCTTGTGGGTCAGCCACTAGTGTCTTTTGTTTGTCTGTACTGGGTCTGCGCGTTGTTGGTCCGGCTTCCAGGATTCCCCTGGTGTGGGGTAGTTAGGGGCGTGGTTCTTCTGTGCTGCCTTGTGGCGGTGCGGTGCTTTACTGGGTACTGGGTTCCCCTGGACGCTTTGTGGCAGTAGTCTTGTGCCCTTATTGGCCTTTCTCCGAGGGCGCTTTCTAGCTGTGGAGCTGTGGTTGGTTTAGGGTGGCCCCCTCTGGTCCTTGGCATAGCGCCTGACAGCGGGCACTCCTTCCATGTGCTCTAGGGTCCTCTGAAGCCGCACGTTTGCCCAAGCTTGTCCCTGTCTGTGCCGGGGGCAGAGCCCCTCTCTGGGTGCTGGGGTGGTATCGAGCACTTCTCGGCCATTAGGATTTACAGAGGGGTGACTCCTGTGCTGCCTTCTCGGGTACAGGGCTTTTCGTGTTAGTCCCATGCCCAGTTTGGGCTCCCTTCTGGGGCAATGTCTGGCAATGTTGCCTGTGACTGTTATGGGGAGGCTCCTCTGGTCCTGACCGGGTACTGGGGACTGCACGTTCCTCCTGAGTCCTTTACCTTCAGGGCCCTATCCTTGCTCTCACCAGGAGATGAGGGCCTTCACTGTGAGCGGGGGCATTGCAGGGTGCTTCTAGGCGGTGTGTGTGAGTGGGGCGCGCCTGGGTACTTGGAATCATACGCCCTTGCATGTTGTTTGGGTAGTTGACTGGCCTCTTTCAGGGGGGGTAGTGCTGTCTACATGGATGCCAACAGGGTGCTTACTTGCCAGGGCTCTTTTGCACGCCGGTAGCTGGTATTGTTCGCTGCTGCTGCCCCACCCTCCCGGCGCCCCCCCGCTGGACTTCTGGGTGCCCCCTGTGGGTCTCACTTACTGGTCTCTTGTGTGCCTCTGTTGCACCAGTCAGCCCCGACCGGATGTTCCCTTGGTCCGCATTCTGTGGGGTTCTGAGTGTCTTTCCCGTCGCGGCTGCCTCCGTCCGTTGGTGTCCTGTGTGTGGGTACTTCCCCCCACTGTGCTACAGGGCTCTTAGGCGTTTGTGAATGTGTCACCCCTGTGCCTGCTCTGCAAGGGCGGCTGTACAGTACAGGTGCCTCTGAGTGAGGCGCTTGCAGCAGGTGCGTCGCCCGTGGGCCAGTGCCGGTGGGGTGATAGTGTTCAGTTTCTTGTCAGAGCATTCCCCGGTGCAGTGTTCTGGCACTGTGTGTGGCAGGGGTATAAGGGGTCCTTGGTCGTCCCGTCCCCACTGCGGTTCAGTGTCCCAGCATTTACTTTCACATCCTTGCTGTGAGTGAATGATCTGGCGCCGGCAGGTTGCTGTTGGGTTCGCGCCTCCTGCCTTCAATATCAGCTGTTATGGCAGGCTTATCTCCATTCGCTGGGCTCTGATGGGGCCATCTGCACTTAGTTTGGTTACTCTGCATGTTTTTTTAAATGGCTTGTATCGCCTTGATCCTGGGTGTTGCGGGCTGCCTATGCCTCCATTCTTTTTGCGTTTAATCCATTTTTGAAGTTATTGTTCTGCAGTATGGCTCTATCATTGGCATGAGCTGCGTCAGCTCATGGCCATCTTGTTCAGGCCATATAGCGACCCCCAGTGCTGGCACTTCTTAATAGTAAGCAGGTGATCTGGGGCAGTGAGCACCTGCACTTGTGTGTTTGCATTTCAAGAACTGGTGATTATGCTGTGATCTGGAAAGAGCAAAATATTAATCATTAGCCTATGTTTATATTTCGAACGAGGTACTGCAAAGCAAAGTATGTGTAGCTAGTAAAGTTTGTTTAGAACCGAACCCTGCCTGAATTTCACATAACTCTAAGGAGGAGTTGTTCCATGTATTACTTTTGGCTATGCTTCCTTAAAAGAAATGAAGAAAGATTGAGTCCTCTCTTGCCGGAAAACAACCGACAGGTGAACATCATTAATTCACAATTGATTATTGCTTGCCAGTGGACTTTACACTCACAATATCTCAAATTGAATTTTATTTTTCACGGAGGAAATAATGAGTCCCGAGGAAGGCATAGCAGAAGAATATCAAAACTCAAGTTGTCGAAAATAGCATCAATGGGGGGATCTCATGTTACATCATAAAGATCTCTATTTAGAAGACAATGGTCACAGCTAGTTGACCCTCTACTCTCTCTTTTACCCTTAGGAATCATGTTTAACTTTTTGACCAACAAATTCAGTCCTTCCACTTGTGTTAATGTTTTGATTGGTACAGTGGTTAGACAGACAATTTGAAATTCATGTATTTTGATGGTATATTATTTGTATATCAATGTTGTATTTCACATTTCTCTGTTTCTTCTTGTATTTCTTCATTTTGATTTGTTGTTTTTGATATTTGTTTTGAATTTGTTGCACTTAATGTGCACACTCGATTGATTGTATTAAGAGATAAAATACTTGTTTTTATGTATTTATTTAATTTATTTATTGTGCATTTGTAAGACACTTATACATCAAGTAAATTGTTTTTCAAAGTGCCCCCAGGGCAATGCGGAAGGAAAATGGAAATGAAAGGAATACAATAACAGTGAAGAGAAAGAACAAGGTGGTCCTACTAGGCCTTGTGAGCATTCAGAACGTGCAAGTACAGTGCAAAAGAAGGGACGAGGGATGGGGGTTAGTGCTAGGAGTTCCACGGAGGGAAGTTCTAGGGAGTAAGTTGCAAGCAGCTGTTAAGTGCCTGGCAGAGACCACTTGGTGAGAATGGGCAACTGCCAATACAATAAGTATATGCCTGTGGAACAGCACAGGCCAGTGGGCGCCCGAGGGCAAATGCAGGGGATGGATGCAAGTTCATCTTCCTTCACCCTACCGCCTGCATACTATGAAAGTGAGTCGCCTCCATGCTACTGTCACGACCTCGAACCGAGGCTATGGGTCTTGTGCACCATGGTCCCTACCTCAGTACTGTTCCAAGGTCAGAAAGACCCACACTAGCCCGTTGCGGGTGCCTTGGTCGCAATCCTGGCGCCGTTGGCACCAGGCGCATTTGACAAGTATGGTTCCCAATGAAAAATGGGTGAACATGGCTGCCCCCACGAGGATTATCGCGGAAATGCAGCAAGCAGGCTAGCTTCAGGACAGGGGCCGCCCCTAAGGCACCTGGGACATCTGCCGGGCATTTAAACCACGCCCGACCTGATGCACGCGTGTCGCGCTATTCTGCTTTTGCAGCGTGACGTTCACCGGGTCCTGCTCTGTATCCTGGCCTGCTCGGGTAAACAACTTGGAAGAACATCGCTATTCTTACCTGCTCATCTCCAGCTCTTCCATCCAGTAGGAGCCTTCGAGGACTTTTCCATCGGTCCTATGCCACTTATTCAGGACTAAAGAGGCAAGAATTAGAAGCTACTTACCATCTCACCTGGAAGGCCTCTGCCATTCCGAGCATCACCTTTGGCATTCTGTCCTCCACTCCATCATTGCTTCCAGGAATTCTCAGCGACCTGAGAAGAAACAAAGCACAGGTCAGCTCACTTGCAAGGATGCTCCCAGCGCTGCAGCTAGCGCATCCTTACCTTCTTGAACTCAGTACTCGGCATCAAACATTCTCCATCATCCTCTGCAAGAGAAAAGAAGAAGGTTCCTTGACAATTATCAACATAGACATTATTCAAAAACACTAAAGACTTACCTGAAAAGGGGGAGTTGCAGCCGGTCTAGACTTCAGGTGAACGCCAGTGAAGTAACTCGGCGGACCAAGACAACAACGACGCGCCCCTGCCTAGCTCGGCAGGACGGAGAGTGCGGCATTACGAAAATCAAGGTGAGCGAAGTCCCAAGGGGAAACCGCAAGGAAGACTGGGAGGTGAGCCACGGGAGACAAGGAGAAGTCGCTTAAACATCCCTCCTATTTCCTAGAACAGATCGCAGGCAGAACAAAGTCCGAGGGAGTTGCAGAGGGCCCAGCGGTGTCCCAGACCAGTCCAGAAACGTCCCTGTGGATACAAGGTGAGTGTTACAGAACGCAAAGACGTACTTAATAATCCACCTGGGCACCCGGTATGGAAACTTCAGAGACAGATCAACTGGCCCAATTTTTGGGGCAGTTGCACGCGGAGGTCCATTCGTCGCAGCAGGAAACCAATGCCTTGAGGAGAGAGCTAATTGTGACCAAGGAAAGGACGGATGACCTTAGCAGGCAACTGCTTCAATCACTAGCAGGGCAAGTCCTGTTGCCTGGGGTCGCCCCCTTTACACCAATGCCAATGAGCAATCCGCTCCAGATCAACCTACCTGGAACAGTACCACTAGCCCCTCCGGAAAGATTCTCGGGTGATCCACGATGGTATGCAACTTTTATGAACCAGTGTCGCCTCCATTTTCTGTGCAGGCCTGGGGCATTCCCAACCGACTAGTCGTGGGTGGCCTTTGTTCTTTCCTACCTCAGTTGGGGTGCAGCTGATTGGTCGGTGCCATTCATCAGTCGGGATGATCCCCTATTGCAGGACTTTGCAGGGTTTCAGCGGGAGCTGGAAAAGCTTTTCGCCCAACGCCACCATGGACAGGCGTTAGATAACAAACTTCTGTCCCTTCAACAAGGGAACCAGGACCTGCTAACATACATCGCTACTTTCAATAGACTGGTGGTAGAGGCTGAGTGGCCTGACGACAAGCGAACTACCCTGTTCAATCGGGGCCTGGGAAGAGAGCTGAAAGATGTGTTGGCTCAAGTGGTGGACCCACCTCAGGATTGTGTTGAATTCATTAACCTCGTAGTGCAACTAGATCAAAGACTGCAAGACCGAAAAAGCGATCGTGGTAAGCCAGATGCCCGTCCAGTGTTTGTGCGACCCAGAGACCAAGCTTCCCGAGGGTCTGAATGTGCCATCGAACACATGCAAATAGGAGGAGTCAGGCCTCCTTTAACCCAAGTTGAACGGGAAAGAAGGAGAGAGTTGCAGTTGTGCTTGTATTGTGGCAAGGCAGGCCACTTCCTAAAGGAGTGTCCTCTCAAGCTGCCCAGAAGAACCATCGGGGCTACAGACAAGGAAAATCCCAGTGAGGAGCCGGAAAACTGCCAAGCCCAGCAATTGTTGGGGTCCAATTGTCGAGCGAGGAAATTCATCTACAGACCTCCCATTTTGTTCTGCCTATAATCCTAATCACTCACCAGCACCCATCGGTCATGCATTCAATAGAAGCCTATATTGACAGTGGAGCCGTGGGGAGCTATATTGATCAGGACGTCGCAGCAAAGATGGGGCTACCACTCTGCCCTAAGTCAACCACCGAGACGGTCACAACCGTTGACGGCACCAAGATCGCCTCGGGACCTGTGTCTGAATGCACCACAGAACTCACTCTCTTGTGTGAGGATGGACATCGTGAAATCATCACCTTTGATTTGATCAAGGCACCTCAGTTAGGCTAATCCTGGGAATGCCATGGCTAGTCGCACACAACCCGCGAATCAACTGGCGTGCCCGTGAATTGGTTTTCACCCATAGTTGCACGCACACTTGCTACCCTAAGGGTCGGAAGGGGAAGCACGCCAGGTCTCCAGTGCGTGAAGATGCGGTGAGCGTCCTGGGGGGGGGGGTAGGGGTCGCTATGCTGCCTGCACACTATCAAGATTTTTTGGATGTTTTCCAAAAAGAGCAAGTGAACATTCTCCCCCTCACAGACCCTACAATTGCCAGATCACTCTGTTTCCTGGAGCCTGGATTCTGTGTGGGCGTATCTATGCGCTCACAGAACCAGAAAACCAACACCTGAAAATCTATCTAAAGCAATACCTAGCCAACGGTTTCATCCGCCCGTCTAAGTCATCTGCCGCGGCCCTGTTATTCTTCGTACCGAAAAAAGAAGGGGACTTGAGAACCTGTATTGATTAACGTGCCCTGAACCAAATTACCACCAAAAAACGTTATCCTCTGCCTATGATCCCGGAGTTGTTAGACCAGGTCAAGGAAACTGGATATTAGAGGGGCCTACCACCTAGTGTGCATTAAAGAAGGGGATGAGTGGAAGACGACTTTCTGCACCAAGTACAGCCTATATGAATATCAAGTAATGCCGTTCGGTCTGTGCAATGCCCCAGCTGCATTCCAATTCTTCATGAGTGATGTGCTAAGAGAACTCATTGATGTCTGTGCCCTAGTGTACATTGATGACATCCTGGTGCACTCAACATCGAAGCAAGAACATGCAGGGCATGTACGGGCCGTCCTGACCAAGCTTTGACAACACCACCTCTACGCCAAGCTGGAGAAATGCTCATTCCATGTTATGGAGGTGGAGTTTCTAGGTTTTGTCCTTTCGCCCAGTGGAATACGCAAGGACGCTCATAAGGTTGATGCGGTACTCAACTGGCCAGCACCAAGTTCCATCAAGGGTGTACAGAGTATGCTGGGTTTTGCGAACTTCTACCGCCACTTCATTCCTGGGTTTTCCCAAATTGTGCACCCGATCACTTCACTCCTACGGAAGTGCAACAAGACCTTTCGCTGGACAGAGGAGGCAGAGAAGGCGTTCCAGAAACTCAAAGCGAAGTGTACCACAGCCTCAATCTTGCGGCATCCATGCCCAGACCTTCCCTATATCGTAGAAACGGACGCATCCAGTATGGCGATGGGTGCAGTGCTGTCACAGAAGGACCCGCTCACAGGCCAACTGGATCCAGTGGCCTTTTGGTCACGGAAGTTCACGCCGTCAGAGCTCAACTATGCCATCACCGATAAGTAGCTGCTGGCCATTAAGGCAGCATTCAAGGCTTGGCAACATTACCTATTGGGGGCCAGGCATACCATCACAGTGATAACAGATCACCGAAATCTCCAATATTTGAAGGATGCTAAATCTCAGTCCTCCTGGCAGCTACGTTGGGCTCTTTTTTTTGCAGAGTCCAATGTTGTAATCACGTATCGGCCTGGGGTTAAGAATGGCAAAGCAGATGCCCTTTCGTGCATGTGCACCGAGGAAATGGCACTTGTGCCTCCCAATCCCGTGGCCATTATCCCTAATGACCGAATCCTAGGCATCACCATCACCATGACCCAGGACAAACTCTTATATGAAGTTCAGCAAGTGCTAACTCAAGAAAAACTACAAGAATGGGGTTCCAGAGGCGAGCACTTCTCTGTTAAGGACCAACTGCCATACTACAGGAACCGGTTGTTTGTACCGGTGAAGGAACTGCAAAAACAAGTTATATCTGAGTACCATGACTCTCTTATAGAGGGACACCCGGGAATTGCGAAGACCTTGGCCAAGGTGAAAAGGAGCTACTGGTGGCCAACGTGGCGCAAAGATGTAATCGAATTCGTCATGTCTTGTGGAATCTGTGCCCAGAATAAATCCTCCAAACAGAAACCCGCAGAACTTCTTCAACCTCTGGACATTCCGTTGGCTCTGTGGCACACTCTGTCCCTAGATTTTATCACAGACCTCCCTTCTTGTCATGGCTACGACACAATCCTGGTAATCGTGGACCTATTCTCCAAAATGGCTCACTTTTTTCCATTCAAGGGTTTGCCCAATGCCTCCGGCCTCGCCCGGATCTTCCTCGAGCAGGTAGTACACTTGCATGGATTCCCTTCAGCCCTAATATCTGATCGCGGAACTCAGTTCATGTCCAACTTCTGGAGAAAATGCTGCTCTCTAGCCCATACACACATCCGACTGTCCACTAGTCACCAGCCCCAAACGGACGGTGAAACTGAGAGAACGAATCAGACCCTTGAGCAGTACCTACGCTGCCTGCTCCACCAAACAGAAGGGGATTGGAAGGACCTCTTATGGATTTCCGAATATGCCTACAATAACTCCTTGCACAGCAGCACTGGACAAATGCCATTCTTTACGGTTTACGGAAGGCACTCCCGCACGTTCGAGCTAGACATTCCAACAACTCTGGAGATGCCAGCCGTCACCACCATCCATACGACCATCACACAGGCCTTCAAGAGAGCTCAGGAACATCTACAACTAGCCAAAGCACACCAGAAAAAATACGCAGATCAACATCGTATCAAGGCTCCGGACTACCAAGTAGCGGATCAGGTGTGGCTAGCCTCAAAACACATACCTATAAAGGGGAAGCGTACATTTCATCCACGGTTTCTGGGACCGTACCCAGTAGAATCTGTCATCAACTCAGCTGCTGTAAGATTATCATTACCTGCCCACATGAAGATACACCCGGTGTTCCACGTGTCACTTCTAAAGCCGGTAAAATTGGGAACTCGGCTTACTACCCCACCAGGGCCCGTAATCATCCATGGTGAACCGGAGTATAAAGTAAAGGGCATCCTGGACTCTAAGTATGTGAGGATAAAACTCTACTATCTGGTGGACTGGAAAGGCTACGGTCCGCAGGACAGAACGCGGGAGCCCAGTGAGTACATCCATGCTCCGCACCTGCTTCAACGTTTCCATCAAGAGCACCCAGACAAGCCAGGCCCGGACAGGAGGGCCACCGTGAGAGGAGCCTTGGGGGGGAGTGCTGTCACGACCTCGAACCGAGGCTATGGGTCTTGGGCACCATGGCCTCACCTCAGTACTGTTCCAAGGTCAGAAAGACCCACACTAGCCTGTTGCGGGTGCCTTGGTCGCAATCCTGGTGCCGTTGGCACCAGGAGCACTTGGCAAGTATGGTTCCCAATGGACAATGGGTGAACATGGCTGCCCCCGCAAGGATTATCGGGGAACTGCAGCAAGCAGGCTAGCTTCAGGGCGGGGTCCGCCCCTAAGGCACCTGGGATTCCTACTGGGTAATTAAACCACGCCCAACTCCTGGCCTGCTCGGGCAAACAACTTGGAAGAACATCGCTATTCTTACCTGCTGCGCTCCAGCTCTTCCATCCAGTAGGAGCCTTCGAGGACTTTTCCATCGCTCCTCTGCCAGTTATTCAGGACTAAAGAGGCAAGCATTAGAAGCGTTCTGTCCTCCACTCCATCGTCGCTTCCAGGAATTCTTTGCGACCTGAGAAGAAACAAAGCACAGGTCAGCTCACTTGCAAGGATGCTCCCAGTGCCGCAACTAGCGCATCCTTACCTTCTTGAACTCAGTATTCAGCCTCGGCATTCTCCATCAGCCTCTGCAGGACAAAAGAAGAAGGTTACTCGGACAATTATCAACATAGACATTATTCAAAAAACACTAAAGACTTACCTGAAAAGGGGGAGTTGCAGCCAGTCTGGACTCCAGGCGAACGCCTGTGAAGAAACTCGGCGGACCAAGCCAACAACGACGCGCTCCTGCCTAGCTCGGCAGGACGGATAGTGCGGCATTATGAAAATGAAGGTGAGAGAAGTCCCAAGGGGAAACCACAAGGGAAGACTGGGAGGTGGGCCACGGAAGACAAGGAGAAGTCACTAAAACATCCCTCTTATTTCCTAGAACTGATCGCAGGCAGAACAAAGTCTGGGGGAGTTGCAGAGAGCCCAGCGGTGTCCCAGACCAGTCCAGAGGCATCCCTGTGGATACAAGGTGAGCGTTACAGCTACATAGCAAAGGCACCCACTGTGAGCCACGGGTTTTGGCACTGTTAAGATGGCCGCCAGCCTCCGCCTCACATGTATTTTGTGGTAGCCTACTTCCATTTCGGCTACTTCCACATGATTTTCTGCTGGCCCTGTTATGCTGGCCAATCGGATGCCGGCAAGGTGTCAGCCGGCCCATCGCCCAAAGGACCCTCGACCTAAGGACTGCTGCCTATCCTGTGCCTGTCTGTTGCCATACGGCCGTCGGCCAGACCCTCTGGCTAACTCGTTGTGAGTACTTTGTGCTGACTAACATCCCTGCACTTGTGTATTTGTCATTACCTCCTACATCCCTCTTGTGTCAAACCGCATTGGCACCTCATTGTAATGTTCATGCTGCACTGTGCTTATACTGTCACCCCGCACCTACTATCGCCTATGTGCCTCTATTGCACACCTCGTTTTCCCTTCCGCTCCATGCACAACACTAGTCACTGTGTCATTTACATTGTCTTGCATCCGCTCTTCTTTGTACTCTGCTTGATGTGTGCCAGGCCCTCCTATTTTCTTGTGCATCTCCTCTACATTACTGGTGTTGCTTCTCGGCTTGCGCATTATTGAGAATATGTGCTTCGTCATTGCTAACATACACTGATACTAGCCAACCCAGTCTTTCGCATGTTAGATTGTTCAAACATCATTTGATTTGATTTCTATGTGCTTGCTTCTCAGACATAGCAGACTATTTCTGCGCCTACCAGATAAAGCTCGCTACTACACTGTATTTTGAGGCACAGAACTGTCTGCCATTATTGATTAGAATATTATTCTATATATTTGGTTCATAGCATACAATGTGGGGACCCCTCTGTACCTCGTTATCCTAATATTGCTTGACATCACCTTGTGCAGCATTGCATCAACTATCTGATTGCACTCTAATTATTATCAGAGCTATCTACCATATTGTCTTGCTGTCTGTCGGAGCATAATCTGATGTGCTCACTCTCTTGCTTAAGTTTAGTTTAGTTTAGTTTATTACTTGTATTGCGCACCAAACCCGCAGGTAGTCGGGCGCATCATATAAGATTACTCACAGCTTAGTTGTACATGATATGAAATACAATACAATATGCATTATGTGCAAGATGCACTTTTACAATTTTTACAGTTTACATATATACAGAGGATATTTATACATTATATACAAAATGAGTATGTGCAAAATCTTTGCAAGCACCATACTGAGGGTCCGGAATAGAAGGGGGTAGGTTCTAGATAAGGAGGGCGAGCGCCAAAATCACGCTTAGCCATCAGAGTCTTTGAGCATTTTTATAAGGGTGTGGCGAAATTTTGTGAAGGATGGTTCTAGTCTGAGTAGGGTAGGGAATGAATTCCATAGTTGGGTAGCCTTGACCTGGAAGCTGTTACCTCCCACTTTGGCCAGTTTGAATCTAGGGGTCAGGAGGCAATTAGTATTTGACTGTCTGGTTGGTCTTGTCTCAGATTTAGTGATGATTCTGTCCATAAGATATCGAGGGGCCGCTTTGTTTACACATTTATGTGTAAGGGAGGCGACTTTAAGTTTTATTTTGTCCATTGTCGACAGCCAGTTGTAGGCTCTTCTGGTGTCCGAGATATGGTCTCTCCTGGAAGTTCCGAGCGCGGCTCTAAGGGCGTTGTTTTGCAGGAGTTGGATTTTATTAGTTATTTGCTTACTAGCCCCAATATACATGGCATTGCAGTAATCAAGTCTTGATAATATAAGAGCTCTAGCAAGGGTGATACAGCTGTCATTAGAGAGGAAGGCTCTGCCCGCTCTGATTAATTTACAGGTATAGGCAGTGGCCGAGGACAACGTATTTACCTGTTTGTTAAACGTTAAGGCAGAGTCCAAATAAAAGCCCAATGTTTTTACTTCCTTAGCAGTTGAAATGATGTTATTGTCGACGCTAAAGGAAGAATAAATTGGGCTAAGTTTCTTTAACGATATTTGTGTGCCCAGGATGATGATCTCTGTCTTGTCATCATTCAGGCATAGTCCATGAGAGGCCATCCATGCCTGGATGATGAGGTAAACCTTGTTTACCAAGGCCAAATCCTTTTCATAATCACCAGTAATAGGTAGGAGGATCTGCGTATCATCTGCATAGTTAGTGTAGGTGATACCCAGATGATCCAAATCATCGAAAAGGGGCTTAGTAAAAATATTATATAAGGTAGGCGAGACACATGAACCCTGGGGAACACCACACGTGATAGGGATAGGGTCAGCTGAGGCAATGGGAGAGAATACTCTCATGGTGCGATCACTAAGGAAGGATTGTATCCAGGCTGTAGCTTCTGGGGAGAAGTGTGCTGCCAAGTCCAAGTGGCTGCACAAGACCTGGTGATCGACCAAGTCAAACGCGGCTGATAAGACCAGAAGCAACAGGAGAGCTAGGTCGCCTCTGTCCCTGAGGTCATCGATCTGTGCCTTCAAGTCAATTAACGCAGTTTCAGTCCCGTGTTGGGGCCGGAAGCCTGATTGTCTAGATCCCAGCAGGTGATTAGATTCTAAATGTTTTTGGATTTGTAGATAGGCTATTTTATCTATGATTTTCAGGAGGAATGGTACCGTGGTAATGGGTCGGTAATTTGTGGGAATTAGAGGGTCTAATGTAAGTTTCTTTAGTAGGGGGAGCACCCAGGATTCCTTGAGGTTAGTGGGTATACTGTTGGTCCTAAATGATGCGTTGATTAATTTGGTGATAAAGGGTGATAGTTCTCTGGCTGCATCTTTTATGAGTTGGGCAGGGCACTGGTCACCTTGACAGTTAGAGGGTTTGAGTGAGAGTATTGTCTTTTCTGTTTCGAGAATAGTAACTTTTGAGAATTTGAATCGTGTTAGTGTATCGGAAATAGTGGGCAGGGTTGAAATGGTAGTGTTGGGCGAGTTTATTGTTAGTGAAGCTTTTTTATTCTTAATTTTTGTTTGAAGAGTAGCAACTTTGCCTGTCAATGCTTGTTGGATATTCGAACACCAAGGTTTGTCCTTAATGCAGTTGTCAGGTACGGGGATGGGTGCTTCAAGTTCTTTAAGGATGGTAAGGAGTTCCTTAGTACTGGAATTAGCTTGGGCTATTCTTGAATTGTAAGATTCACGTTTGGCTAAGAGAATTTCTTTCTTGTAGAGGGCAGAGATAGCGCGCAGATTAGTTTTATTTTCTTCAGAAGGGTGAGCTTTCCATAGTAATTGGCATGATCTTTTTTTGGTACGTAATATTTTTAGGTGGGGTGTGTACCAGGAGTTAAGGTGCACCTTAGGTTTTCTTTTTCTGAGTTTAAGTGGCGCGATTGTGTCCAGGGAGGTGGTCATGGTGTTGTTGAAGATTTTGATCAGGGCATCTGGTCCCAGGTTTTCTGGGAGGGCATTAAGGGTGGGTAAAATGAGGGGGAGTAGTTTATCGCAGGTGATGTTTTTTTTTTGTTGCGAGTAGGGACTGATGGAGCTAGTAGTGAAGGCGGTGCAATAGTTTTCTCAGTGTTAATAGTAAAGGTTATCAGATGGTGGTCTGACCATATCACAGGAGAGTTGGAAGAGATGGTCACATTACAGTTATGGTCCGCTATCCAATCCAGAGTTCTTCCTTTAGAATGTGTAGGGTCCAGTACTTTTTGGGTGAGACCTTGTTCTGTAAGGATATTTGCCACAGTAGAGGCATGTGCGTCTTTTAGGTCGTTATATCCTAAGTTAAAGTCTCCTAATAAAATTACTTGGGAAGAGTTTTTTAAGTTGTTTGATATGATATTAGATAAGTCATCTTGGAAGGTCCCGATGGAGTTTGGAGGCCTGTATATTAGGTGGATTGTAAGAGTTTGGGTGCAATTTAAGTTAAGTTTGGCTGATAGGTTCTCACATGAGTTGGTATCAAGATGTGGTATAAGTCTGATAGGTAGGTTATCTTTTGCAATAAGTGCAATTCCACCACCTCGTGCCTCAGTTCTGTCTGCTCTAAAGATAGTGTAGCCTTTAGGGATAGCTAGTGATAGTGCCGGACCTGCTGCAGCGTGCAACCAGGATTCAGTGACTGCTAATAGGTATAGTTGTTCTAGCTGTATGATCTCTGATATCTCAATGGCGTGTGCTATCAGGGATCTGGCATTTATTAGAGCTCCTTTAAGAGTATGGCAAGGTAGGTCAGCTAGTGCTGTAGTCTGTGTTATTTGTGTTTGGTTACCTTTGGTTTTACTAATATTGGTGACGGGTGAAATGCAGGATCTGTTGTTACTAGGTGCTAGTGTTCTGGCAAGAGGTTCATCAGTTTAGGCAGTCTTGCTCGGAGTTTGCTATTTCTGATAGGGGTTGAGCACGGTAGAGATACCAGTGATTCTTGCATGGTTAATATGGGGAGCCTTTCTACATAGATCCCGAGTGGGTGTAGTGCTATTGTAGAGGTGGAGGGGTAATAGTTTACCAATGTGCTTATTAGCAGCGTAGTGGCTAGGACACGGGTCATACAGGTCAATGGGCTCCTAGTAGTGTACATTGTAGAAGTGCTGGATGCAATGGCCATGCAGAGCCCTGTGTCAATATCTAGGTTGGAGTCAGTACTTCAGGACCAAAATACAATGAGCTAGGGAGGCACTTGGCTGTACAGTGCCCTATGGTGATGTCTAAGTTTGGGTCATCGCTTCTCGACCAGAATATAGTAGGCTATGGGTACACTTAGCCGTACAGTGACCTGTGGTCACGCCTAGAATTCAAGTAAGTGCAACAGTATAGCTGAAGGCATTAGGTGCCATCTAGATTTAACATCAGGCGGCAGGACAAAAATGCATTAGTAACACCTAGATTTGAAGTACAACAGAATGACTAAGGTACATTAGTAACATCTAAATTTGAGATACGACAGTTGTCTACAAAGCATTGAGTCTGAGTTCAGACATGCCAGTGTTCTTATTCTTAGACAACTGAACTTTAGCAGGCGATTGTATACCTAACCACTTGGAACTGCACTGTGTCAGCATTACGTCGATTTGCTTCAATCGGTCAAAATGCCCCTGACCTCTGCTCCCTCATTCCTCCAGACCTTCAGCACATGCAAATCACCACAACCACCCTCCCTGTGGACCACACAACGCTCCATAACACACCTCCTGTTCCTCTTCTGGGTACTGTCTGTGACACCTCACGACATCTCTACCCCACATACCGTTACAACACAGCACCTTCACCCACACGCTCTAGCTACCACTACACCTTAACTGTACCACCCAAAGTCTTATACCACCATGACTTACCCTAATCCTTACCTGAATGCACCTGCCCTTTGGATACAACACTTTGCCTCCAAACCCACCCCTAACCAACCTTGCTCTACCCAGGCTAGAAACTTGAGACTTTGTTCACGATACTACCATGCTATACTTAACCGGACTCCGATATACAACCGCAAAGCCCCCTCAGTTAATCGCCATCCCTATATTCTTGCACGAAATCAGAAACTTGGTACCAGATTCCACCGAACCGATCATAATACTCCCTCCCCTGACAATAGTTCATTGTCCACATATATAGTTGCACCACTCACTACTCCCATACAGACATCATCTAAACACTCAAGTCTACCCTGCAGCACTAGGACTAGAAACTACAGGCTAACTTCAAGGCTCCACTTTACCCACCGACAGCCATACAACTATCACGACAGATCACCTATATCTAGCATCAATCTAGCTATCACATCGCCAGCCACCAAAACTGCACCAACCCTACTGGCTACTAGCACTTCTACTGCCAAGGACAGTAAGATCAAAGGCACCCTCATTAATGCCCGATCCCTCCCTGCTCATGCCTTAGAGATTGCTGACTTCATCACTACGGAAAATTTAGACTTCCTTGCCATTACAGAGACTTGTTTGCATGCAGCAGCGGGCTCTGCCTTATCCCTTGCCATCCCTGACAATTATTCCATCATCAGGTGCGATAGGGACACTAATCAAACTAAGGGTGGAGGACTAGCCTTTATTTTCAAGACTTCACTTGAACTCAGAACTATTCCTAACCTTCAGATACCATCTGCGGAGCTACTCTCTATTAAACTCCCTATCTCTCCCAACCAAACTGTAACTGTGCACCTTATTTACAGAAAACCAGGCCCCACATCCACATTTACGGAAGACATCTCCTCTATCCTGGCTACTAATACTAAGCCCAGTTCGCAAATCCTTTTATTTGGTGACTTCAAACATGGGTACAAGGACATGAATGACACCAAAGCCTCGGATTTAGCAAGTATGCTAATCAATTTCGGCCTCACTCAACATGTTAATGAGCCTACCCATAATAAAGGTCGCACTCTCGACTGGCTTGCTGAGCAGAACTGTTCAACTGACCTGATCTCTATGACCCCTTGCTTCTGGTCAGATCATCATAAAATAATCTTTACCTTGGAATCTAATCTACATACGCCCAAACCTAATTTTGCCCCTCCTATCCTCACCCGCAACAAGAAGGACATCACAATGGAGAAACTGCTACCGCTGATCCTCTCTCTATTGAACACTGTGTCTACCTCCTGCACTGACCCCACAGTCTTAGTAGACTCCTACAATCAAACTATGCTAAAAGCCATCAATACCATTGCACCGCTCAAACTCTGTAAACAAAAACCTCGCTCCCATCTAAATACTTGTTTTACCCCTCATCTTAGAGACCTCCGCAAAGAAAAAAGAAAGACTGAGGCTCACTGGAAAAGTACACCATCACCTGCCAACAAAAATAACCTTACTACTGCCTCATCTATTTATAAAGAAGCCATATTGGATGCAAAAAAAGATGTGTATAACAAACGTATCCTGTCAGCACAATCCAACACTCGAGAACTCTTTAAAATTCTTAATGAATTAGAGTCTCCAGTAGCCCCTTTGGACACCTGCACCCCTGACACCGCCTGGTGCACCAACATTCAAAAGGCACTCCTAGATAAAATCTCTATGTTTCAAGCTAAAATCAACACTAAAAAGAACAATCTCTCTGATTCCCCAAGTAACTCTCCACCTTACAACACCCCTAAGCCCAAACACTCCATCTAACCTTTTAACTTCACGCCTCTTGATACCTGGGAAGTTGAAAACATCATTAAGAAGCTTAAACCTTCTAATTGTCAAGGTGACGTATGCCCGGCTCCCATCATTAAGGAAGCTGCGCACAACCTTGCTCCCTTCATCACCACCTTCATAAATGCCTCATTTAAAACTGCCATTGACCCGAATAACCTCAAGGACGCGTGGGTTATACCACTAATCAAAAAACCCACACTTGACCCGAGCAACCCCTCCAATTACAGGCCTATCACTACGGTACCCTTCCTTCTAAAAGTCTTGGACTTGGCGGCCTACCTACAAATCCAGAACTATCTTGAATCAAACAAATTACTAGGCCTAAAACAATCAGGATTCCAACCCAGACACGGGACAGAGACAGCCCTGATCATTGAGGACCTGAAAGATAAGGGTAAGATGGTTCTCCTACTTCTTCTCAATCTTTCAGCTGCTTTTGATCTGGTTGATCACCCCATTCTCTGTCGCCACATTAAAACAGCTGCCCACTTTTCTGACTGCGCTACTTCATGGATCAGTTCCTTCCTAGCCAACAGAACCATGAGAGTGTTTTCCCCGTCGGCATCTGCTGATCCTGCCCCAGTCCTGTGCGGTGTACCATAAGGATCTTGTGTATCCCCAACACTATACAACGTGTTTACTAAACCACTCTTTGACATACTTGACTATCTGGGTGTCTCATACACCAACTATGCCGACGACACCCAGATACTCATCCCCATTTCCAGTGACTATGCAACTGACTCTAAAGCCATTAACGAAGTCTACTCAACCATCCAGGCGTGGATGGCTCATCATGGGCTTTGCCTTAATGATGAAAAAACTTAGCTTCTCATCCTTGGCTCCCATTTTAAACTAAATAATCTTGACCCAGCCTACAAAGCATTCACTATTGATGGGAACATTATCAAAGTTTCCAAAGATACAAAACTCTTGGCATCTACCTAGATTCCTCTCTCTCCATGACCAGACAAACAAATGATGTAGTCTCTGCCTCAGCATACACCTGCAAACCTATCACAGCCTGCAGACCCTTCCTCACAACTGACAATTGCATTATCCTTGCCAGAACCATCATCATGTCCAAAATTGACTATTGTAACGCCCTTTACTTAGGGACTTGCCAAAGAAACATTGACAAGCTACAGGTCACTCAAAATAACGCCATCAGGGTGGCACTTAACCTCCCAAGGAGTTCCCACATCTCTGAAACAAGACGTAATCTACACTGGCTCTCTGTAGCCCACCGCATCTCCCTCAAAACTCTCGCCTAAACACACAAGGCCCAGTACAACCATGCTCCTGCTTACTTGACCAACCGCTTCAAGCGTCACACTGCTAACAGGCCTCTACGGTCTGCTCATATACAGACTCTCACCATACCCAGCTGTAAGTTGCAGACCGCTGGTGGATCTAGCTTCCCTGTTCTGGCTGCTAAACTATGGAATACCCTACCCACCACACTCAGAACCGAACCATTTAAGAAAAACACCAAAGTATGGTTACATGAACTTGATGCGACGGCCACTTCCACTTAACCACTGTGTCCTTTCGGTAGCCCTCTGATATGTTGCTCCATATCTATGGTGCTACCGTTGCTACTTCTATAACACTATTGTTACTCGACCACACTATTTTGTGCACTTGTAAACTCAATCTTTGTAACTACTATCTTACTGCACCTACTGTAATGATATTGCCTCCGCTTATCCGCTTTGTTCACCTTAAATGTACCTATGTAACTGCAATTGAATGTATGTAACCATGTTCTTACTATGCACCCAGAAGACCCAGGGCAAGGTGCACAACATAAATAAATAAAATACAAATACAAATGGGCTGAAGCTAAAGGCGATTAGGGAGAGAAGGCCAGGAACCAGAACGACACATAAGGGCACTGGTCACCAATCACAGTGACTGTGGGGTTTAGCAAGGGAGGGAGAGGGGAAGGAGGAGGTGAAAGGGAAAGTCTTGAGGAGCTTCTGGGACTTGAGGAGATCAGGCTCATGACAGAGCGGAAGGGGGAGACTGTTCCGGATGAGGGAGCCAGCCGAGGAAAGAGATTGGCCACCGCTCGCTGTTTAGAGAAGTGCTTGACACACAGAGAGTTGGAGTCAGAGGAGTGAAGAGATCTGAAAGGAGAGGATATGGTGAGAGCCAGTTGTAGATAACGTGGTCCCCGGCCCCAGACAGCCTTCTGGATGATGCAGAGGGATTTTAATTTGATCCTTGCAGAAACCAGAAGCCAGTGGAGAGATTTTAGGGCTGGAAACATGCAGTTCCTGGGCTTGAGGCCATGGATAAGTCTTGCAGCCCTATCCTGGATGTGGTGCAGAGGACATAAAGAAGAAGAGGGTAGATTAAAGAAGAGGCTGTTGCAGTAGTCCACCCTACAGAGTCCAGAGCTCTAGAGACATTGAGCTTCTTGGGGAAAGTGAGGAAAGGAAGCATTCCTTTGAGGAGGTAGAGTTAAAAGTGGGCCTTCTTGGCAAGGTCCTGGATGCCAGGGAGGAAGGAAAGAGAGGAGTCAAAGATGACTCCAAGGTTTCTGGCTTCAGGTGAAGGAGAAGGGGGGAGTCTATAGACGGTGGCCAGAGTGAAGGGAAGAAAGAGGGAGCAGGAGTCCCAATGGGAAGGATCTCAGTCTTGCTGGTGTTGAGGCAGAATTCATTGGCAGCACACCAGGACTGGATGGCAGATAGGCCGTCAGGAATGATGGAGAAAGTAAGGAGAGGATCAGAGGGAAGTTTGAAGACGAGTTGTGTGTCATCTGCATAACACTGGAAGTAAAGCAAAAAAGAGGCAATCAGGTGTGCAAGCAGAGCAAGATAGATGTTAAAGAGCCTGGGATAAATGTTGGAGCCCTGGGAAATGCCACAGGTGGAGATAGAGGTGGGTGAGGAGAAAGAGCCCAGGATAACCTGGGAGCGACGGTCAGCAAGAGTATTGTGGAGCAGTTTTTTGAGGATAGAGGGGTTGACTGTATCAAATGCAGAGGAGAGATCAAGTAGAATGAGAACAGCTGGAGAGTTAGAGCCAAGAGATGCAAGCAATTCCTCACAGGGGTTCTGGAGAGCAGTTTTCATGCCTCTGGATGCTTGGAATCCAGATTGATGGTCGTGTAGGAAACCAACAAGATAATTATGCTGAGCCAGTTAGGGGTAGACCAGTTCATCCAAGAGTTTACCAAGGAAGGGGGTGATAGAGATGGGGCGGTAGTTAGCCAGACACCACGGGTCGGCGGAAGGTTTTTACAGATGGGGGCGCACAAGAGAGTGCTTGAGGGAAGAGGGGAAAGACCTAGTAGCAAGAGAGTGACTGCAGAAATCAGCAAGTGCACAGGCAAAGTGAGCCTATATTGTCCTTAACAGTTCTCGAAGAACAGGGGTAGACCTGTTTGAAGGAGACCTTCATCGAGCAGACAACTCTAGTGATCTCGTCAGATGTGATAGGAGAGAAGGAGGAGAGAAAGGCAGAGGGAGGATGGGATGCCATAGGTGGCAGGGGGATGGGAGGACGGGAGGGGGAGAAGGAAGAGAGAGTGCTCAGGATGTCTGGAGTTTTTGCAGTGAAGTGAGTGGCCAATGCATTGCAGAGGGTCTGAGAGGGAAGAGGTGAGGTGGAGACTGCTGAAGGGTTGGGTAGTTCCTTACAGATTTTAAAGAGTTCAGCCGTGTTGTTGGAGGCACCAGAGATGTGTGCCCGGATGTGAGCCCTTTTCTTGGAATGGATGTAAAGTCGCTATTGTCTTTGGAGAAGGCGGCATGCCAGCTTGTCAGAGGGTGAGCCTGAGATCTGCCAATTCCGTTCTGCAGCTCTGCACTTGCGTTTCAGGGCTGCAAGTTCAGAGTCGTTTTAGGTGTTACGCTTGGTGGCATGTTTCAGATGGATCCTCATGACTGGGGCAAGAATTTCGAGAGTGTTAGTGATGGCAAGATGGAGGTTGCCGAGAGCGGAGTCAGAGGTAGAGTCTGCGGATGGGGAAAGCGGGGGTAAAGGTGGACGCGAAGGCATCAGCTGAAACTCGTTTCATCGGGCAGATGTCCGTGAACAAGGTTGGCAGAACTGGGTGAGGTGCAGTCGGGTGGCAGAGAGGACCCAGGTGCGAGGAGAGAAGGGAGTGGTCAGACCAAGAGAGTGGGGGAGAGCAAAAGATCAGTGTGGATCAAGGGATCTATAGTGTGTCCATCTGAGTGGGTAGGACCATAGAAGAGAATGGAGAGGGAGAGTGAGGGGCAGAGGTCACGGAAGAGGGAAGACACCATGCGTGATGAGTCAAGATGGATGTTTAAGTCACCCAGTAGAAGGAGTTTAGAGGTGGATGTGAGGAGAGAGGAGGAGAAATCATCCCATTCTGAGAAGAATTGGGTAATAGAGCCAGGTGGCCTGTAGATAGTGGCAATGGTCAGACAGGAAGTGGGAGAGATGACCAGCTTGCAGATCAGGCTCTCGAAGGAGGTGTATGGCTGGGTGGGTATGAGGGAAGAAGGAACCCACTCAGGGAAGATTCAGGCAACCCGACCACCAGCAAGGTTAGGCTGGGGCTTGGTGATAATCTTGTAGCCATCAGGGATAAGGGATTCTTCAAAAGAAATGACTCAGCTGGCCTTGGTGAGAGCGAAGATATCTAGGTCAAGGTCTTCAAGGAGGAGGCAGATGTTGGCAGAGTGTTTGATAGCAGAGCAAGTGTTAGGCGTGGCTATATTCAGCCGGTCACTGCCTTTGAAGGTTTTCTGATGAGGGCTACAGGGGCATGGTACACCAGTCAAAGTAGGGGGGAAGAAAGAGAGCAAGCAGTAGTAGCAAGTGTAGGAAGGAAGTTGATGAGAGATGGCCATCGCTGGTTGAAGAGGAGGAGGAGGTTGGGTTCAAGACCCTGAGCCATGATAGTGCCATTGTGATAGACTTCAATGATACACCTGGATGATAAGAAGCACGCCAAGAGTACTTCCCATCTAGTGCCACCATTAATGGGGGAAGAAGAGTGAGTAGAGAGAGGATAGATAAGATTGAGGAGTCCAAAGATCTGGAGACAGATCAGTAAAGAGGATATCACTGACAATCTGTCTGGAAGTTGTGCTGACAGATGTCTGCAATGGGTAGACCAGGGTTGGTGGTCAATATGTCTTTTTTAAACTTTTTTCTTCCAGACTTCATGATAGAGGTAGGAAAGGTGATAGTATAGCAGTTAGATTAGATAGGGGAGATGGTGAGTGTCGTAGGGGTGATGGAGAGATAAGGATAGAAGCTAGAGGGACTGCACAGCACCAATGAACTCACTGGGCAGCCTAGTAGTCAAAGCGAGAAAACAGATGTTATACAAACACTTGAACCCCATGAATGATGCGGAAAAGACAGAATGCTATGGGCCCACCATGGTTAAGCAGTTGTGTGAGTCAGTAAGAAGCATTACAAAGTCCAGGAGATTACTCACAGGTACTCTAGGTGGGAGGGAGCTCCAGATGCACAAGTTTGTGGGCTGGCTGGATGCATTCTCGGTAGCTGTTCTAAGATGATGCAGTAGTAGAGCATGAAGAGTATGGGGGGGGCTCTGAGCCCTCAGGAGGACCAGAAAGGCACAGACAGGGGCCTTAGTTGTGGGACTTTTTGTGGGCCAGCTTCTCTGCCTCCCGGCTTCTGTGATTGGCCCTTAAATGGAGGGCTAGCGATTCAGAGCTTTAGCTGGAAGGGGAGGGCAGGCTCTCGCATTTGGAAACAGATGGCTGCCATGTTGGAGGATCATCAGAGACACGGCCCACACAGCCCAACTGGGTTTCACAAACAAAGTGCATGCAGGTGATACCAAATAAAACAAAATAAGCACAGTCCGTAGATGAACATGGCAAGTTAGGCAGGTTCTAGCGATGGTTGTGCTAGTACACTTTTAACATTCAATGCGTGGCAATTAGTTTGCTTAGCCCATCGGGGGCTTATATTTCTGCAGGGCGTGAGTGCTGCTCCTACAGCCTTATGGAAGTGCCAGGAGCCACTGGTGATGCTCCGGAGGTGCTGGTGATGGAAACAGAGGAAGAAGCAGCTGGGGATGGGGTCTAGTTGTGCGTCTTTGTGAGGGGGCGGCGTCTACGCCTGCCTGCTTCCATGATTGGCCCTTAGATGTAGGGCTAGCCAATCAGAGCACTAGCTGTAAGGGCAGGGCAGGCACTCCCATTTGAAAACAGATGGCCACCATGTTGGAGGATCATCAGGGACATGGCCCACACTGCCCCACTGGGCTTCACAAACCAAGTGCACGAAGGTGATACCAAATAAAACAAAATAAGCGCTGCCTGTAGATGAACATGAAAAGTCAGGCAGGTGCTAGCGATGCTCATGCTAGCACACTTGTAACCCTCAATGTGTGGAAATTAGTTTGCTGAGCCCATCGGGGGCTTACTTTTCTGCAGGGCACAAGCACTGCTCTTGCAGCCTCATGGAAGTGCCAGGAGCCACTGGTGAGGCTCTGGAGGTGCCAGCGATGGAAATAATATGGAATAAGTTAAAATATTGATGATATTAAATATATATTCTTTCCATAGAATTGTACATTGTGAGATTTGTGTATCTGGTAAAGAACCAGGGGCATGATCAGGGGAAAAATACAGTGAAATTAATTTCCCTCTGAAATAGCCTTATTCACAATTTATCGCATCTTCATTTGGTCCTCGTGGTTGGACGTAACTTTGAATTTCTCTGACCGGAAATCACATGGAAAGACATCAGAGAGATGTTACAATGTGTAAAAGAAGGGCTCCATGTGGCCATTATTTTATCACCAGAGTTATTTACCATGTTTAAAACATTGCAAACCCCATGATGCTGTTCCCACAAACATGTTTTTAGTTTTAGCTATATGGTGTTGTTTGAGCGCCACCTATAAGCCAAAACTATTGCATTAGAATACAGTTAGGGAGAAATTACTTATGAAGAGGGATACAAAGTTTCTATGTGTTGTTTAGTTATACCTCCTTTTTCAACAAGGCTTTATTCAGCACAAAAGACCATAAAATAATAAATACATTTAATTAAAAAACAGAAGTAAAACAATCATTCAGTTTGTTAAGTTACAGTAAATGTGAAAACTCACGAGCAAACATGTGGTGATTCAATGATAAATAAATTGTGAATTG
Organism: Ambystoma mexicanum; assembly: GCF_040938575.1. Classification (NCBI taxonomy): domain Eukaryota; kingdom Metazoa; phylum Chordata; class Amphibia; order Caudata; family Ambystomatidae; genus Ambystoma; species Ambystoma mexicanum. Next base: position 1,027,146,361 of record NC_090931.1, on the reverse strand, counting down.
CAAACGATTCTCTGTTATAAAAATACCTAAATGTCTAAAACAGGGAGAGCGATGATTCTCATAGCCCTGAAAATTAGGACAACAGATTCAAAGACTTTTTCCTAAGTAGGCACGCCCTGTGGCTATATCGTGCAGTTGCAAATATCACGTGTGAGATTAAAAAGGACATTGCAGTTCTGGATGATCGAATGCCGGCTTCATTTAGAATTGGTCTCAAATATGTATGCCTCAATCGCAGGAACTTGTCACAAATCAATAAGAAATGCAAAACAGTTTCTTTGGTCCCCTCACACAGCGGGCATGTCTCCGGGGCTGATTCCCCGCAAGAGTAAGTCAAAGATGTAACTGGGAAAATGCCCAATCTCAACCACATGTACAATGATCTTTCAAAGGCCCCAGGGATTAAATCTAAATACTCTTTGGGCTCAACTTCCAGATTGTGTGCAAAGTAGTCCAACCCTAGTTTTGAATGATTAGCGTCAGCTAAAAGGTAGTCCCAAGCTCTCTTTCTTTTTTAATTTTCTCTGGGCCACACTGCTGCTCTCCATGGGGTTTTTCCACAGATCAGAGGCATGTTAAGCATATTCTTTATGTGTTCAAACCAATTGCGACTTTTCCCGCCATTCAAAGACAGCAAGTGGGCTAATGCTGCTCTGCTTTTGCCCAGCGCTGGAAGGTGCCACATTTTTAACCAGAGAAAGGCAGAGCAAAACATAGCCTTGACACCTATCACAGTAACACCTGCTACAGGTGGGTGATAGCTAATGGGACACTTATGGGGAGTATCAACTGATGTTTAAAAAATGTGTTCTCCTTAATATTTGTGTAGAGGAGGAGCCAAATGCCTCTACCGGAAGTCCCGCCCCCATTCTTCCTATGTACGGGAAGCCAGAAATTGCGACATGCACAACACCAGAACTGTTATCTATCCCACGAAGTATCCTTGAAACAAGGTATCCATTAAGAAAGCCCTACATAACCTATCCACTAAGAAATGAGAGCCTCTTAAAGGAGGTCCTTGAAGAAGTGTGAAGAAGACAAAGGCAAGAGACTGGGGATGGCACATGAAGCAGCGGTGATGCACCAAGAAGAGATGCCAAAGACGAAAGTATATAGACCTTATAGAATCTAATGACGAAGTAAAGAGTCGAGTAACATTTCATGTGCGAGAATGAAGAGTGCACATATAAGAGCACTGAAGTAAATGCAAATCGCTTTATATATATACAGATGCTGTAACGCAAGTAGACTAAGTAATCTTAAGGCTGGCTATACATAACGAATAGACTGCAGGTGGTGCCCCCAATATACATGCATGTGTATAGAATCTGGATGTTCCACATCGTGTTTAAGCAAACTAGGACCCCATGAGTGAAAGGGCTGAAAGTGTGACAAAGTAAAAAAAAAAACAGCTGACGATGGAGGGAGAATCAAGAAGGCTTGTCTGACCCAGTGTCATGGGTTGAGGCAGCCAAGAAAGTGGTTATCTATTTGAGAAGATACAATGAACGTGAGAAGCGAGGCAAGCTCCTGTTGAGGTGTAATGGAAAAGCACTATGAGTTCCAGGTTTTATTAATTTAGTAATATTAAATATGAAGAAGGAGCTAAAAACGCGCTCTCCTGCCACAGATCGGTCTTGATGGAAATAGACTTGGGGCAAGTTACATCGAGACTGAAGATAAGGCTGTGCTTACACTCCCTTTTATTCTCAGGCGCAGTGATACTTTGCAAGACCGAGTTCAAGACCATTTGAATGGCAGACAGCAGGAGTGATGATGGATGATGGGCTAATTGGGTGGGAAGGCATGGTCAAGTCCACTCACAAGCACCTGGGGTACCAGCTTGCATGCTGCTGGTGAGTGGAATATTCCAGAAGGGTACAAGCATGTCAACCAATTGTAAAGGGCCACATAGCAAAGAACCCTATAGTTTGAAAGCCAATGAAACGTAGTATATTTCATGACAGCGAAGATGAATTGCACCATGGATGGGCATAAAAGGTGCTCACTTTTTAAACCTAGCAACCAGTCATAAAATATTCCCTGAAAAACAAAATTCCAATATGAATCAAGTGTTTTTCATCTTCTGAGTAAGCGTCTGCACTGGGAACATAACAACCATAGTAAAATCCTGATAGCCATATACTTGAGCAAGCTTGCCAACCTAAAAAAAACCCAAGGGGTTCCATCTGCTCTCTGAAAAAGAGTTACGCTGTCTTCCACCCACATGTGTCTTTTAAGCAGCCACAATCAGGGGCAAATAACTGCACCAGTGTCTAGAATTGCAGACTCTCTTGCCACATCATTGGCAAATACTCATGACTTACTTGTCCTCTCATCACTTCCCCTCCTCACCCCATGTCTGGGTTTCAACAATACTCTGATTTATAAAGATAACTTGAAAAGTGTGCATACCATAGTCTCACACAAACATATACATGCTTATAGAACTATATTTGGCAAAAAAGTGTACAATAGTGACATTATTCCCTCCATCTTGCTGGGAGACTACAAATACCAGAATGCAATTCAGCAAAAGGCAATCAAATGATCTCTGGGTGCAAAACCTTCAAGGACTGACAGTAGCATTGTTTAAAAAAAAATAATGCAGATGCCATACATTTTCTTAATCTCTTATGAGATATTTTAAACTAAGAAAACACAAAGCATCCGGGACTGTGAACTGTCACCCTTCATGTAGTAACCATGAACAACCCTGCTAAGCTTCAAAGCAAGGAATGGTTCTGCCCCCTCAAGCCATGTTGCTGTAAGTGATATTATAACTTGGGCACATTTATTAGGCCTGAGAGGACTGGACCCTCCCTCATTTTGGAGCTAAAAAGGGTTGGTCCCAGTTACTGCATGGGTGGGAGATCTGGATGTCTATTGTGTCACTGGCCATTGCCAGTGATTTCTCACCCCTGTATAAAAATGTTTTTTCTATAGCCGCAGTTACAGAACTACAGATACCCTTGGCTATCTGTCGTCATATTATAGCTGTGAATATCGAAAAATTGCCCCAGACCCTCACCAAGTGTCCCCCTCCTCTGTGCCTGCTCCCCACACACCCATGATGGATTCCTCACCTCCCCTGCCCTCCCCATTCCCCCCAGAACACAAGCTGTTTCCATGATGCAGTTTTCTTTCAAATGTCGGCTATTCGTGGCTATTCTGACCATAGCTGAGGCTACAGAAAAGCTTTGTGTTGTAAGCTCAGTCCCTAGACCCCCTCCAACTCCCAAATTTCACTTGGTGTCTTCTTACCTCCCCCCACCTCTAGACGGATGGCATTTGCATGTTTTTACAAACAAATGGCTTTTTTCCTGCGGTTCATTTTCCGATAGCCTCGGCTATATTCGCAGCTATATCTCGCATTGAGCAAAAACAAAGATGGCAGCTGTTTAATTTCTGAAAACCCACCGGTTTTAGCATTTTACCTGAGATGCAGCTATACATTTTGAAGAAGGGGGCACCCCCTTCTTTATCAAATATTTTAAAAAGTTCTGCACGGAATAACCACATACCACAAAAAGTCCTGAAGTCAATGCTTTGTGCCCAAGTTGTTTCGGACCTTGCCCAAATCCGACCTTTTTTGACTATGGGAAAATATGAATGGGAAGTAGGCCACAACTTTGTTTTGTTCTTTGTTTGTTTTTCCTAATAACTTTTTAAAATATTCAACACATTTTTAACAAACAATTCAGTGTGTGGTGTGGCGGGGGGCAGAGGGGGGAGTAGCACGCACCCCTAATTGACTTCAAAATATTGGCCAAATCCATGACATGAGTCAAAAGTTATCAGCAATTCATTCGTTAGAGGTTCCTATAGAAGTCTGACTCACCTTAACTGTAGGGCGGTGACCACCACCTATATAGTGACAAAGTGACCACATTGACTTTGTCACATTAACCTAGGTATGGAATCCCCAGGCCTAACAGCAGCTGCCTGTAGTAGAATCAAATGATATGATATGATATGATATGGCATTTATAACGCGCCTATACACAAGTGTTTCAAGGTGCGATGAGGCAAGGGAGGGGAAACAGAGGGAAGACAGAGACAACGTTTCTACTAGGCCAGGTTGCATTGCAATAGCGCAAGTGCAGGGGAGGGAGGAAGGGGAAAAGTATGTGGTGGAAACGGGAGAGGACAGTGCAGTACATAGGATAACAGTAAGATAAATAAGAGCAATAAATAAAAGTGCGGCCAGCTGGTGGCACGTGCAGGGTAAGTGCAGACATCGGGTGTCAAGTGCTAGTAGGGGCTGTAGGGATACAGAACAGTCCCTGAGTGCAAGTGTTGCCAGGGGGGCACTGCAGGTCTACAACTGGCGGTGAGGGGATCTGGGCCCGAGATCCGAAGGTAGCCAGGTAACCAGTGCAGTTTCAGATTCAGCCAGGGCATGGATAAATCCCTGGGAAGGGACAATTCCATTTGGAATAAACAAACCAGAAAAGAATACATGTCCCCTAATATCCACCTGGAACACAAATAAAACCCCAACTGGATGCAGGGAGTGGAATTTTGGACCAGGAGGGGATAGATCGTACAGGAGAGCCAGTCAGGTTAGATCACTTAGGCCAGGAAGATGGTTGCAAAATACTTCCTTGGGCCAGATGGCCCAAACCATGTTAATAAACCAACAAGAAAGGGACTACATCTTCCATAATCCCTTGTACCCAACAGAGGAATCCATGGCTGGACTTCCAATATGCACTTACAGGTTTGGAATCAAGAAGATAATGAGGAAGACTAGGATAAGTGGGGGCGTGGCTAGGCAGCCATGGACTAGGCTGCATCTCCTGAGAGCTCTGTGGTCCGTAAATCGATCAGAGGAAGCGCATGCAGCGCAAAAGCTGATTCCAGTTTCAAAAGATCACCAGAAGTATAGGAATATATTGGGACCAGAACATACGAGCCGAAGATCGGCTATACGTGGCTATTCTGACCATAGCTGAGGCTACAGAAAAGCTTTGTGTTGTAAGCTCAGTCCCTAGACCCCCTCCAACTCCCAAATTTCACTTGGTGTCTTCTTACCTCCCCCCACCTCTAGACGGATGGCATTTGCATGTTTTTACAAGCAAATGGCTTTTTTCCTGCGGTTCATTTTCCGATAGCCTCGGCTATATTCGCAGCTATATCTCGCATTGAGCAAAAACAAAGATGGCAGCTGTTTAATTTCTGAAAACCCCCCCGGTTTTAGCATTTTACCTGAGATGCAGCTATACATTTTGAAGAAGGGGGCACCCCCTTCTTCATCAAATACTTTAAAAAGTTCTACACGGAATAACCACAAACCACAAAAAGTCCTGAAGTCAATGCTTCGTGCCCAAGTTGTTTCGGATCTTGCCCAAATCCGACCTTTTTTGACTATGGGAAAATATGAATGGGAAGTAGGCCACAACTTTGTTTTGTTCTTTGTTTGTTTTTCCTAATAACTTTTTAAAATATTCAACACATTTTTAACAAACAATTCAGTGTGTGGTGTGGCAGGGGGTACAAGGGGGAGTAGCACGCACCCCTAATTGACTTCAAAATATCAGCCAAATCCATGACATGAGTCAAAAGTTATCAGCAATTCATTCGTTAGAGGTTCCTATAGAAGTCTGACTCACCTTAACTGTAGGGCGGTGACCACCACCTATATAGTGACAAAGTGACCACATTGACTTTGTCACATTAACCTAGGTATGGAATCCCAAGGCCTAATAGCAGCTGCCTGTAGTATAATCAAATGATATGATATGATATGATATGGCATTTATAACGCGCCTATACACAAGTGTTTCAAGGTGCGATGAGGCAAGGGAGGGGAAACAGAGGGAAGACAGAGACAACGTTTCTACTAGGCCAGGTTGCATTGAAATAGTGCAAGTGCAGGGGAGGGGGGAAGGGGAAAAGTATGTGGGGGGAAACGGGAGAGGACAGTGCAGTACATAGGATAACAGTAAGATAAATAAGAGCAATAAATAAAAGTGCGGCCAGCTGGTGGCAAGTGCAGGGTAAGTGCAGACATCGAGTGTCAAGTGCTAGTAGGGGCTGTAGGGATACAGAACAGTCCCTGAGTGCAAGTGTTGCCAGGGGGGCACTGCAGGTCTACAACTGGCGGTGAGGGGATCTGGGCCCGAGATCCGAAGGTAGCCAGGTAACCAGTGCAGTTTCAGATTCAGCCAGGGCATGGATAAATCCCTGGGAAGGGACAATTCCATTTGGAATAAACAAACCAGAAAAGAATACATGTCCCCTAATACCCACCTGGAACACAAATAAAACCCCAACTGGATGCAGGGAGTGGAATTTTGGACCAGGAGGGGATAGATCGTACAGGAGAGCCAGTCAGGTTAGATCACCTAGGCCAGGAAGATGGTTGCAAAATACTTCCTTGGGCCAGATGGCCCAAACCATGTTAATAAACCAACAAGAAAGGGACTACATCTTCCATAATCCCTTGTACCCAACAGAGGAATCCATGGCTGGACTTCCAATATGCACTTACAGGTTTGGAATCAAGAAGATAATGAGGAAGACTAGGATAAGGGGGGGCGTGGCTAGGCAGCCATGGACTAGGCTGCATCTCCTGAGAGCTCTGTGGTCCGTAAATCGATCAGAGGAAGCGCATGCAGCGCAAAAGCTGATTCCAGTTTCAAAAGATCACCAGAAGTATAGGAATATATTGGGACCAGAACATACGAGCCGAAGATCGGAGCAGCGTAGCAAATGTTATGCGACTTTGTATCCCAGGTCGGATGCTGTGATACTGACAACAAGATGGCAGTGACCTTAGACAAAGGGATCCTCTGAAGTGAAAACAGCAGAGGAGGAGTGCGCCGCCGAGAAAAAAAAAAAAGAGCCGGCACGTCACTGCAAGGGTGTCCGGTAGCTAAGCAGCGTTAAGATATTGGGCCATACACAGAGAGAAAGATGTAACGAAGCAACTCGTAATGAGGAACTGGAAGCCTCGGCTGCACAGGACTGCCTGGGGAGCACCGAAGTGGAAAGCGGAAAACCCCCCCGCTGAACACACGCCTTGCGGGTGGAAGACGGCCCAACATCAAGGGCTGCTTTCACAACCTCCGCAGTCAAGGCAGGATAGTGACAGACTAACGATCGGCAATCCTAAGGGTGCATGGAACATGGAAAGCGAGCGTGACGAACACACGCACACATATAAAGGAGAGAGAGACGCGAGAAGACACCAGCTGGACCCAGCCTGTCAGCTTTGCAAAGGAAGGAACAATACCACGGAAGCATAGTCAACGCTAAATGCCCCCACAACGAAACAAACACGGCAGTACAACGCAGCCCTGATGCAACAGAACGAATATAGCCCATTGCTGTCATAGCTCCCCTAGAGCTTCAAGTGCATTATAATAGAGAGGTGGTGAAAAAGGAGAGTAATCCAAGAGTGTCAAGATGAGACGCATAGACAACATAGACAACATGCCACAGCATATGAGAAATGGATAGCCAAACTGAGACCCTGACAGGAGTGACCGAGTGATAAACCTAAAGCAACAAAAGGTAACACCTGGATGGCGGAGGTGAACAAAGAAGCCATAATACGATTGAGAGACACTGGGGATGAGACTGAAGGAAACATAGTGGAGCCCACAGTGGGCAGCACAACAGTGCACTGAAGGCGGCCCCATGAACTGCCATAAAATAACCCAATCTGAGACTGGCCTGCCAAAAAAGGATAGACTGGTGTCATGGCCGTATAGAGGGACTGGGCATATGTTAAGAATATTGGCAGACACGGCAGCCTGAGGTGAGGCCGCACACGCAGACCACGGGAGCAGAGGTCCACGAATGCGAAGAGCCGAAGCCAAGAACTGGTCTATCAAAGTGCCTAAACTCATCTGAGCAAATCAAGAATATACAGACTTTAAGCACACCAGGCAAAAAAGTGATCCCCATGAGTGACGGACCCACACTTCAGGCAAAAGTGAAGTAGGAAGCATCATCACTAGGAGCCCCAAGGCAGGGCAAGCGAAGCTGCGGACCACCACAAGAACCAATACGCCAAGGCACACAGGGACGCCCAGGCAATGGCCCAATAAGGAAGCAAAGGCAAAGGGAAGCAACCAACAATTGACATATTCACCAAAGCACAGCAGCCCCCAACCACGCCAGCACAGGCCATGACTATGAAGCAAGAGAACGCAAACTCACCAAGAGATGATCAACGGATCCTCGCAGTCATCACGGAACTAAAATCCTCTTGGGGAATGGCAATGACTGAGCTGAAAGCGGCACTGGAACTCAAGATAGACGCAGTGGGAATAGATGTTAAATTAATGAGAAAAGATGTGAGGGCTTTGGCAGACCGGACAAGTGGCTTAGAGAGTGCCGTTAAGACAAATACGGATGCTAGTGCCACCAATGCAAAAGAGGTCCATATATTGAAACAAGTGGACAATCTGGAAAACCGAGCAGAAGAAGTGGAAGCACGTGCAAGACGCAGTAACATACGAGTGGTGGGCCTACCGGAAGGAGTAGAAGGCTCGGACCCCAAGAATTTTGTTGAGAATATGATACTCCAGGAAATAGCAGTTAGCAAACTCTCTCAGGGGTTCGCGATTGAACGAGCACACAGAGCCCAAACGAGAAGACCTCAGCCAGGGGCTCCGCTCCGCACTATCATTGCAAAAATATTGAACTATAGAGATTGAGGAAAGATCCTAGAATTCTTTCGGAAAGGCGGAACAATAACCCGAGCCTCAGCAACGATCATGGCTTACCCGGACTACACCATGCTAGTACAGAGACGATATAATTATGTGGCAGTAAAGAGAAGATTGCGCAAAGCTGGAATCAAATATATGCTCCTGTCCCCGGCGAAACTAAAGGTCTTGCACAAAGGTAAAGTACCCTTTTTTGGGACCCCGGAGGAAGTGACAAGCTGGCTGGATATGCAGGGGTACCCAGAGATGGAGGAGGACAAGGAGCGAGATGGACAGGCTAAGTGATCCAACGTCATGTGGGCTAATGATGGGGCGAGAGACATTATAGTTGAAAAGGCGAAGGGATTGTTAAGGCCAGGTTGTGGAAGTGTGGGGACTACCTGACATATGCACTCGCCAAGTGGACATTGTGGTCTGGAATATAGCGGCGAGTAGATCAGACATGTAACGCACAGCGCAGCGATTTATAGTTATATCAGAGCCACAGGACACATGCGTTCTATACCCATTAGGTGAAATAGTAGGTGGGCTGATAGGGCGGCAACTCCCCACTGGGTCCCAAGTACAGGCAACGCCGAGAAAAGGGCTAGATGTGGGGGAGCCTGAGATCCAGGGATGGAGCTGGGCAACAGTTGGGAGGGGGGCGAGGGTGTTGGAAGTTGGGGGATGAGCTAGGGCTGAGAAGAGTGGAGGGAGGGATGGAAGTAGTGGGAGTGGTAGTTGGGAAATGTTGGGGTAGGTTGGGGAACAAGCTTACATACACTAGCGATGGCCTCCGAACAAAGCCTGGAGACAAAGGGAGGGGTGGGATGTAATGAGGTTATGGGGGACCTTAAGGTAATCACTTGGAGCGTAGGGGGCTCAATAGCTACCTAAAAAGGAGTAAGGTCATGATGTACTTTCGCAGACAGAAGATAGATATAGTTCTGATACAAGAGACTCACCTCACCGCACCTCACCTCACAAGAGAAAAGCTAGAGGTGGTCCGGAAGTGGAGGGGGACCGTAGTGGGTGCAACATACTCTGCCTATGCTAGAGGGGTGATCACCTGGGTAGCACCGCACGTTCCATTCCAGATACTACAGTTCACAGTGGATGCAGATGGGAGGATGGTAGCAATAAGGGGGCTGGTGGAAAATAAAGAAATATGTATTATAAATACGTATGCCCTGAACCAAGACACAGGGCCTCATTACGACCCGGGCGGTAAGGGATTACCGATACCGGTAAGGGCACTGGTGCCGGTAATCCCTTACCACCCAATTCCGAGGTCCCTTTGCAGGTCCTCCCTTAACGGCTGGTTTTATCAGCCATGAAGGATGGGACACGCAAAGGGACCTTGGAGGTAATTACAGTACCGCAATTTGCAGTACCATAATTACCGCCTTCCCGATTTCCATTGAGCCCTATGTGGCAAGAATGGGAATGGGGAAGGGCCAATGGTGAATGGGAATTACTGCCCCGCCAACCTTGGAATGGGGCGGTAATTCCGCCATTCACCAAGACGGAATCGGTAAGGTACCGGCGTCAACCATGGCGCTAATAGCACCATGGTTAACGCCCGGGTCGTAATGAGGCCCACAGTGGCATACTTCAAGACCTTATACAACAAAATGAGCAAGTACCTGGGGGGGTGGTGATCTGGGGTGGGGATTTTAACTGCACACTAAACCCGAAAATAGACAGATCAGATGGCAAAATAGATAGATCCACCCCGCTGCTAGGGTGTTGCAGTCAGTGTTAACAGATTTCGGGCTTGAGTACGTATGGAGGGTGAACCACCCACAGGATAGACAGTATTCGCATTACTCAGCCCCACAAAATGTGCATACTATGCTTGACTATATGTTTGCCACACAGGAGCTGATGGCAGAAATAGCACAGACAGAATACAAAGCAAGGGTCTTATCAGATCCCTCGACATTGACCCTAACGTGGCAATATCGGCCCCAAGAGCTAAGACTCCAACATGGCGACTCAGAGCTGAGGCACTAAAAGATGTCATGTTTATGGAGGATCTGAGAGAAGAAATCATAAGTTATTTTGAGATCAACACTGGAAGTGCTGAGTCAGCCGGTACACTGTGGGAAGCCTTCAAAGTGGTAGTATGAGAGATAGCTATAGCTAAATCCAAGGGGCTACAAACTGCAGGAAGGTGAAACAGAACTAGAAATTGCTCTGGGCAGAGGGGGTAGCACCAAGGATGATGCTGAAACCATACTCAAACTGCAACAGAAATGTATGGGACATTGGGAGACGCTATGCAATGTGAACTATAAAAAATATGTAGAGAGACAGCATGCTGGAGGAGACAAACCAGGGAGGATACTGGCATGGTTATACAAAAGCAAGACCCCGAGAACCACAATCCGGGCAATAACAAGGGAGGATGGGCAAATAGTGGACACCGAAGAGGGCGTGAATCGTGAGTTCCTGGAATATTATCAACAATTGTATGGGGATGTAGAGGGAAGCCACCGCAGGGAAATATGGGAAACACTGGAAGACATAAGCATGCCACGAATTAGCATAGAAGAGCGAGAGGACTTGGATGCCCCTATCACCCTAGAGGAACTTGAAGAGTTGGTAGTACAGCTACCCACTAGCAAGACCCCAGGGGCAAATGGACTCCCTAGTGAATTTTATAAAGTGTATAGAAAAGAGGTGCTTCCCCTGCTTTTAGCAATGCTGAATGAGTCATATGATACAGGAAGACTGCCAGAATCCCTAAGAGAGGCAATCATCATTCCACTCCCCAAACCCAATAAGCCGGGCAAAGATTGCGGATCATTCAGACCGCTATCGATGCTTAATCAAGATAGTAAAATGCTCACAGCAGTACTGGCAAATACAATGAAACAGATTATTAATAAACTTATACACCCGGATCAGACCGGATATGTGCCACATAGGAATATATCTGATAACCTCTGGTGACTACATCAAGTTATAGAACATACGAAAGGGGATTCGGGTGAGATAACAATCGTATCGCTGGATGCAATAAAAGCCTTTGACTCAGTCAAATGGCCTGGGCTGAATGCACCTCTGACTAATTACGGGATAGGCCCTGGGTATCTCAAATGGGTCAAATTACTATATAGTGCACCGCTGGCCAGAGTCAAAACGGGAGCGATAATATCAGAGAGGTGGCAACTCAGCAGAGGTACTAGACAAGGATGCCCATGGTCCCTGATGCCTAACATCTTAGCACTAGAACCTCTGGTGATATACTTGAGGCAGCAATACGACATAATAGAGATTGACATCAAAGGGGAGTCGCACTTAGTCTCACTGTAAACGGATGACATGCTGCTCTATTTACGGTACCCTGAAGAGAACCTCCAGTATTTCCTGGAAGCGATGGAGTGATTTGCGTCTCTATCTAGTATAGCGGTGAACCCCAAAAAATCACGGTTATTTCCTCTGGGTAGGTATGTGGGGATCCCGCGAGATCAGTTACCAATTTTACAAATACCATGGGAGATAAATACTTTCAGATACCTTGGGATAGACATTTACTATACGGTAGAGGCAGAACATCAACACAATATCGAGAAAGCGGTAAAAAGCATTGAAAATAGCATGGGGTTCTGGGAGAAACTCCCCTTGGCAATGATGGGATGGAGGGCAATGCTGAAGATGCTAGTTCTGCCGAGATTATTACATTCTTTTGGGAATATACCATATCTGATACCAAGGTGATTTTTTGTTAAACTACATAGCATATGCAGGGACTTTCTCTGACACGGGATGAGGAACAGAATTGCCCTCTGGAAGTTACAAAACACGTATGAAAAAGTGGGCATAAAATTGCCAAACTATGAGATCTATTATCTAGCTAGCCAACTACAATATGTGGCTAAATGGCTATCAGAAGATCCGACCTCAGAATCTAGATTGTTGAGACTGGAGTGTGCCCCGTTCTTCCTGAAAGAAGTGATATGGCTGCCCAAATTAGAGATGGAAGAACGCCCCGAGCTGATGACACTGGGATGGAAAGTATGGCGTAAAGCCTGCCAGGTTATAGAGAACCCAACCCCGTGTTCTCCGCAAGTGCCACTAGTCGCACTGACGGGAAAAGATGGCCAGCTAATGAAGATGATTAGAAAGCACTACGAACCGGTAGGGATAGCAACAGTGGGAGATGTAAGACAAGAGGGGAGGATCAAGGAATTTGGGATGTTGGTGGAGGAAACGGGGTTGCATAAAGGACAATATATTACATATACCAGAATGGTGAGGCAGATTAAAGAGACATGGTCAGAAATAATTCTAGAGGAGCAACCGGATGATGCCATAGAAACAATATATGACATAGCAGAATGAGGGCATGAGGTATCTAGAATATATGAGCTGCTGATGTCCAAAGCGGGGAAGGAAGTGATACAACTAAGACAGGACTGGGAAGAAGAGGTGGGTGCTCCAATGAGCGACGGGGTATGGGAGCGGGCCCAAGGATACCACAAGAAAGTGTCAAGGAATGTGAGGTTACAGCAAATAGAGCTATACATAACCCACAGGGCATATATGACACCCCAGAGGATAGCTAAATTTAAAAACGTGGAACGGCAAACTCGCCCCAAATGTCGTGAAGAAAACGCTGGGTTGACGCACATGTTTTGGGCGTGTCCAGAGATTGGTAAATTCTGGGAAGAAGTAGCCCATAGATTAGATGAGAAAGGGATTAAGATAAATGTTGAAACAGCGTGGGCATGTCTGATAGGAGGGTTCCCCAGATCACGCAAATTGAAACACGTAAGTAAATGAAAGGATTTGGCATATATACTTGCAAAGCGTAGAATTGCCATGGGGTGGAAGGCATGCCATAGACCAAGGATAGAGGTCTGGTGGAAAGACCTCCAGAAATGGACTGAAGCTGAAACAGCAGTGTGGCAAGAAGCTGGTAATACAGGAGGGGATGAAGAAGCGGAAACCCTGACGGCCTGAAAACCTCTAGTGGCTACACTATTTGGGCCCACTCAGGACTGGCCAAGTGACCAGGGCTCAGTTGAGAACATAGACAAGGAAACCCCTCTTCATGACAGAGTAGCAGATCGCGAAGTAGGGTAGGCTCGAATGGGGGGAGGGAATGGGGATACAGTAGACACTTACAGAACTATGTAAAATTTGAAATATTGTGACATGTACTGCAAGTTTGGTTGTATGTTCTTTGTTTGAAGAAATAATTATCAAATTATTTTTTTTTAAAAAGACTAGGATAACCCCCAGGACTGGTTTTCATCCCCCCAAGGGGGCAGTCTTGGGGAACATACACCTTGCACCTATTTGATAGCCAGTTTGGCAGTGGGAAGCGTAGTCCTCACCAGTACAGTTAATGGACACACAGACAGAACCCCACTTCCTTTGCACACTACCCGCAACACTGGGGCAGAGAGAAGTCATGTCCCTTTCATAATTCCCAGCACAATGGAGACAGACTCACCTAGCGTCCATTAAAAGCAAGGAAAAGGATACCAGCACTGCACCAAAGATTTAATATTTTTCCAAACTCCCACCCCAAAGGAGTATGGCTTAAAGCATACCCTGAGCTGCTTGACACAGGAGCTCACAAAAAACGAAATTCAGAGGAGGAAAACTCTCCTGTCTGAGACAGTGGAACAAACCAGAATAATAAAGTGTCCTCAATTGTTGGACACTCCCGTACCCTGCACACCTCATTATTGACAACAAGGTCAGTCAAAAATTCACAAAACTTATGGGTGTTTTGTATTAATTATAGTATCAGATAGACCAAAGGTTCTGTACAATACATTTTTACATATGATAGTTTAGTGAGTATAAGTGATAATTAATTTGTTATCTAATGTCAGCATAAATAGTTTATTAATCAAAATCAAAAAGTACAGTAAAGTGCTTGACACGTTTCAGGAAACAAAATCCCTTCATCAGGAGAAATTTTCCAAACAAAGTGGATAGATCAAACGCATTATTGAAAAAAAATGGAAATCACAAGGTCAGATCCTCAACTCACCAGACTATTTCTGAAACAACCCATGATAGTCTATACCAGAGTCAGAAACCTCAGAGATAACCTTGTAAAGGCAGAAAGAACTGACTCACAAAGAAAAACATTCATGTCCAAATCTAAACGTGGATCTTTTCCATGTTTGCACTGTAGCCATTGCAATAACATACACAATGGCGATCATGTGAGACATCCCTGCACTGGCCAAAGATTTGAACTAAGACATTTTGCTACCTGTGATTCGAAATTTGTGATATACGGAGTGATCTGCCCTTGTGGAAAATTCTATGTAGGTCACACTATCAGGAAGATCAACAGAGCACAACTCAAATATTAGAACAAACAACCAGAAATCACTGGTTGCTAGACACTTTGCTGAAAATATACATACAATAGCCCAATTGAAATATGTGGTTCTGGAGATTGTTAAGTCTCTGCCGAGAGGAAGTGATACCAATACGCTCTCAGCAAAGAGAGGGATGTTTTGGATCCACAAGTTGGAATCCATGTCCCCAGAGGATTGAATGAGGAGTTTTCATTAACAGCATTTCTCTAAATTCTTGATGCACACTGCAATGGTTGTAGCCCCCTAACACACTGACTGATGCATGCAGTTGATTCTAATGATTCTTGACAGATCAACTATTGCCCCCCACACTGGTCTAATATGATTAGCCTAATGTAATATGTCTGTGCATAATGCTAACAACACTAGCATATGCCAAACTGGATTTATCATAACCACTGTGCAACCTGGGTGATATGCAATTGCTGATAAGATTTGTCCACATTTTTTTTACCTTAGACTACAATTTCAATTAAGATCAGCGCACTGAGAATGTAAGCCACTGGGTCATTACTACATTACGCTATCACACAATAAAGCTGTCAGAGCTAAATATGCAATTATAGGCCCGATTCATGGAATGAAATAGCGCAGGAAAATGGGCGCAAGTGCTCGTTTGTTGATTCATGGAACACATTGCGTGTGGCTTACCAGAGACTTGTGCTGAATCTGCGCAGGTCCAACACGTCACTGCGACACCACAACCGCCTTGCGTGAGACGCCCAGCTAAGGTGCATATCATATAGCACAGTCACTTAAAAAGGGGGTGGAGCACGTGGAATGGGGAACAACAAGCATAAATGTGGGCGTTACGTGGGAAGTACCACAGTCAAATACTTGCAATGCCCACACGTGCGCTAACAACACGTATTCATGGAATTGAACAGGGCTCTCTGGTGCGCAGAAAAAGACGCGCTAATCCGGAAACACATCCGTCAAGCGAAAGCAGACATCGGTGTCACTGTGCACTAAAACAATGCATAAAAAGGCGCGCGAAAAACCAACGCGCATATACAGCTACGATGAATGTCTCATTTTTCGAGCAGCGATTGCGGTACACTGCAGGAGGAGGATAGCCAGGGCATGCATTTATTTACCCAGGACCAGCCTTTTTGGGATGCATGATGACCAGGTCTATGGCAGATATAGGTTTCCACCTCATATCATATTAGACCTGGTCACAGAGTGGGAAGATGACCTCACATCACCCACCCTGTTCTCCCAAGCACTGAGCCCCTTGGAAAAGGTGCTCAATGTACTGCATTTTTTGGCCACTGGATCATTTCAGCGGACAACTGCCATAGTCGGGGGTGTTTCACAGGCCATGCAGTCACACTGCCTACACCAGGTGTTGGTAATCATGACTGCATGCCCCTCAGTCAGCAGGCACATATACATGCCCAGAACACCCGCATAAAGGCAGGCCGTGGTCCAGGACTTTTATGGGGTGGCGCACTTCCCTAAAGTGCTTGGTGCCATCGATTGCACCCATGTGGCCCTACGTCAACCTAGGGCCATAGACCACATCTATCGCAATTGCAAGCACTGGCATTCCGTCAACCTGCAGGTTGTATGGGATGCCAAGGGAATCATTACCTCTGTATATGCCAACTATCCAGGGTCCACCCATGATTGTTTCATATTTAGAATGTCACCCATACACCGGGCCCTGGAAGCTGGGAGGCATGGCAACAAATGACTCATTGGTGAGTACAAATGGCCCTGCAAACAAATGCATGTCTCACACACACAAAACCACACCACTGACAACCCATCTCACCTCTACAAGGGACAGTGCCTAACCTCTGGAGACCTACATGATGACGCCAATACGGAACCCCACCACACCACCCCAGATAAGATAAAACGCAGCCCATATTGCAACTAGGGGCATAGTGGAGCGCACATTTGGAGTGCTAAAGTCACACTTCTGCTCCCTTGATCACTCTGGTGGTGAACTACTATATGTGCCACCAGTAGTGTGCAGGATCATTGTGGCAGCATGTATCCTGCACAACGTTGCAACATGGCGTGGCATACTGGTGGACATGGTGGTGCCCCCACATCCCCAACCACATGCACGGCGGCTGCGCATGGGAGGGGAAGGGCACGTGGAGAGTCTGCCCGTACCCAGCTTGTGGCACAATTTCTCACCTAAAATCCAACATCTGCGGAGTGCACACAGCCCTGACACATTCCAGGTGACAATCGATGATGACAAAGGGACAATCATCTGTCCCAACCTTAACATCCTGAGGATGTGTCCTCAGAAGTGCTACATTGTTTGCATCCCTTAGTACTAAAAGTATCTCAATCTGGTGTGCACAAAAGGAACACATGGAAGATGGTGTATGCCACAAACACCATGACAAAGTACACATCAAAATGCCGGTATGTCACCAAGCCGTCCCACACTTTATGTCACCTGGTTGTCACACCATTCAATGACATGCAATGTCCAAACTGAGAAATAAATGGCCAACACATAACACTACTGTCACAAAGCGCGCACCGATCAACCTAAAAAGTCCAGAAATAACTCACTCATCAAAATAATCATGTACACAGGAACATCAATTGGCCAGTTCAACATACCAGAAACACAGGACCCAAGAAACAAGCTGTCTGACCATGACCATACCTAAATGCACATGTGCCTTAATGTGTCGTGATTGGCACATGCCGCCTTTCTAAATTCCACCCTTCTAAATTTGTGTGGCACTGCTAACCAAAGGGGGCCAGGGAAGCGCATACAGCATGAAGGCTAACAGCAATGGAGATAGTCAAGCCAATACATGAAGATGGAACATGAACGAAGGATGCATCTCAATGTAAAAACAAAAAGGGATGCCAACCATACACTGGACAAACAATCATGAATCTCACGAGCGGTGTATTAACACGTGTCGGACTTGAGACTGCCCACAGATAAAATGGAAGCCCAGTGCCACTGTGTAAGTTACCTTTACACGCTGCACTCCTTGCAAGCCCATGGAAAGGGGAACCAGGAATGGCATATGTGACTGGACGCTAGTCACAAACACCAACACGAGACAAGCCTCTATGAGTCCAGCTGGAACCTACAGTGGATGCTTCGGCTGCCACACAAAGAAGCACACTGTCACATAAATGCACAATAGATGGGGTGACCACCCAGTAGGGAGGAGGTGCAGGGTGCACGTCAACACCCACATGTGTGGATGTAACATTTTTTTAAAATACCTCCATGGGTTAATGGGCAGCACGGCTATCATGGATTGGGAGACCTGACGCTGCTGTCGCCACTCTCTGGTGCTGCATAAGAATGTGCTAGTGGAAAGGGAGGATCACCACGTATAGCCCTGGTCTGGTCGTCCATGGCAGTAGCCATGCGGGACTGAGATGCTTGCATCTGCAACATGATGGCCCAGAGGTCTCCCTGCAGCACCTCACAGGATGCATGTAGTTCCTCCATGATGGTATGAGTCATGAGTTGCATCTGCTGGATGCCTCAAGTGTAGTCAGTGTAATCCTGAGGGACCTATACTCTGACCTCAGGTCTCCCCTGTTCGACCGACCCTCTGCAACCAAGGATGCACACTGAGCCCTCAGCACTGCCCGTCGGCTCCTGTTGCTGGCCCCCATGTTCAGCCTGTGTGAGCGGCATGTGGACCGCAATGCCTGCTGCTGGGGCTCCACCTGTCTTGCTGGGGGTATCATGGAATTGGCCACCCTATGCATGCCCTGAGCCAACATCTCATGTGAAGCAGCCTGTTGTTGTGCAACAGCATACATGGACTGCTCCCACACAGTATCGTTAGCTAACACACAGCCACCGCATTGGTGGACCCCACACCTGCCTAGGCCAAGGGTACCTGGCCAATGATGTGATGATGCCATCTGAGGCTGCAGGACTGCATGCCTCCCTTGATCAGCTGCCCCAGGACCAGGAGTCAATACTGTGGAACATGACCCTGCAACCATAACCACCACAGACGGACATACCGACACTGACTGGCCCTGTGAGGGGTCACAACCCCATCCAGACATTTGGGATGCAACAGCACCAACAGTCGATGCACTCACCCGTGACAGCACAGAGGTATCCATATCTGATTCACCACCAGAACCAAAGGCTTCCTCGGAGGCAAACTCAGACTGAATAAGGGCCAGGAGATCCTGTAGCACCAGTGGATCTGATATCAAAGGGCTCCTGGTGGAAGCAACCCTATTCTGCCAAGGAAGGCTTACCTTACTAGAACAAAAATGAATGGGTTGAAAACAATCTTGCTATGTATCCTCCTCCCTTCTGTTTCATTCTTGCAAGTGTATAGAATCACAATTAGAAGTTTCCAAAATGTTTTATATGTGGAAAGATTTTTAAATTTCTATTTTGCATAATGAACATCATATTAAAGACAAAACACATAGGCAAACATAATTTGCATTGTCAGAACAAAACAGAAGCAAGATCCTGTACTTGCAGGATGATATAGTTAGACAAACGTTAATGCAGTTGCTTCTGTCGCTACTGCAAGTAGACAACAGGCACCAGGAAAAGAGTGAACAGATAAACTAAAACAAGTCAATCATACAAATCTCTATGAAAACAAACAGTTCACAGTGGTAGTGTTGTGTATTTGGTGAAAAAAAGCGTATACACCAGGTGTTTCAGCCCTATAACGGGGCTAGGTGAGCCATTTCTTCCTCGGGCCTTCATCAGGATGAAGGGAAACAGTGTGGTCAGGATGTTCAGGAAGTGCTGAAACAGGCATGGAGGACATTGATAAGGGGAGGCTCAAAACTAATTTGGTTTAGAAGGTGACATGAATCACTAAATGTATGACTAGGAAATGGAAAGACATGGCTTACCTGTGGGGACGAGGGTCTAACCACAGGTAAAGGTGTCGTAGGTAACCTAGTAGAAAAATGGACAATACCCAGTGAATACATCTGGTATTGTAAAGCTCAATCGTAGAGAAAAGAATTAATAATAAGGTCCACGTGCCTGCTAAGTGAATCTTACCTATTAATGGTGGCTGTATGTCCAGAGTCAGCGTGCAGGGGCAGCTATCTCTTCACATATATTGCTAAAAGCAGAGAAATAGATGTGATCACTCTAAATGTGAGGTCTAAATAGTGCTCTGTGCACTCAGTGTATTAAAAAGCTGTATCAACGTGCTTACCCAGGATAGGGGATGTCTCTCATTGGCAACAGTAGAAGCACGGAAAAATACCCATCTAATGGAGTCCCGGGAGCGGATCTGAAATGAGATCAAAAACGGGATGTCACAATTCTCTTAATATAATGTGGGCTAAACGCACACTGCACTGTACAATGACTTGAGCGTGTTTGTTACCTGTATCTGTGCTCATGGGTGTAAACTGTAACGCTGTGGACGGCCGGTTGACGCGCAAACAGTGCTTGCGCGATGCTGCTGATGGAGGAGCTCTCAGTGAAGCTCCCTCTGCAGTGTCTGTTCGTATCTGGTGGACACACGCTTGTGGCGAAGACGCCGTTGCTAAGCGCCGTGTAGTGATATGGCAGGCACCATCTTGGATAGGGAATGAATAATAGCATGGAAAAATCCGAAATTATAAACCCAAACAGGATAAAAAGTCACATATTAGTAAGAGTAGCTGGACAATTAAGGCTGCCTAGGGGGAAATCAAATAAAGACGCCGAGTTGATAGATGTTGCCATGGCAACCAGATTGTTGTATCCAGTGTATGTGTTTTCAGGAAAAAAAAGGGCGGAGTGCCCTCGATGTAGTAGTGAATACAGTCCCAAAAAAAACAAACCATTGCTGAATGGGCTTTTAGATGGTGCCGAGTTCCTGAGGGGAACGTGAAAGAAAAAATGCCTTGTAAACCTGGGTTCATCTATGTGGCATGGTGGTGCTAAATCGGCATGAGCCAAAATTGATTTGTGAAGTGTGTTACCATGTATCAAACCAATGGGGACTGACATACATGTGTACAGTTGTTTTCACTGCATCGTGCCATAATACATCACTCGCATGGGAACAACATAATGGTACTTAGAAGCACATCGTGGTAACCACCTGAGAGCCCAATCCTGATCTGGTTAGTCAGACAGAGCCTCAATTAACAAACCATAGTTAAGCTAGGGTCACTCGTAAAACTATTGAAAGTCATGTGCCTAAATCTATGCAGAGGACACCGTGAGGGGTTGTCTGCAGCGATGTGTTGTTAAGATAAGCATGGCTACAGAGTGCATCCTACAGAAAAGATTTCCATTCAACAGAAATATTTAGACCTGTTTTTTCCGTGTCTAATCTGTGCACCCACCCTGCTGAAGTTGTGTAAGGGCTCTTTTTAGGTCTCCCCCTCTAATCGTTGATTCAAGTTTTTGGATAATGATCATCTGTATGTTTGAAGAGGCCAAAATATTCAAAAAGAGGTTTGTCTGGAACTTTGTTCCGGATACAGGAGCGATGTTCAGAGATACGCATTTTTATGGGGCGGATAGTTTTGCCCACATATAAGAGGCCGCATGGGCACTCAATGATGTAGATGACTCCTTTTGAGTTGCAATTAGTATGTGTTTTAAGGGTCCATTTCAAGTTCTTGTGCTCAAAGACTTTTTTCTGTATGGTTAAAGGACATGCCACACACTGGCCACATGTGTAGTCTCCCACTACAGCTGGTAGATTCCATAGTGTATTTTCAATTGGTGGTACTGGTTCCACAAAGGTGTGGACAAAGTTGTCCCTTAGATTCTTGTTCTTTTTGTAAGCAAAACAGAGGACTTTATTAAGTGTCGCTTCTTGTTTAACTAGATGCCAGTTTTTCTTGACCAGTTTTTGGATGGCATCACTCAAAGGGCTGAAAGTAGTGACACAGACCAATCCATTCATCAAGTTCACCATACAGTGGGACCATCACCAGATCGATTTTCTAGATTTACACATTTACAGAACCGGACACCAACTGAAAACGGAATTATTGCGCAAATCAACAGATCGGAAAAGCTTACTTCACTTTCACAGCTATCACCCGCACGGTTTAAAATACAACTTACCGTATGGACTATTTTTGAGAATTCGAAGGAATTGTACCGAGACCGACAAGTTCAAAAAACATTCAGAAGATCTACAAGAAAGATTGACAGAAAAGGATACCCCCATAAAGCTATGAGGTATGCCAAGGAGAGAGCCACACACCCCCCCAGGGAAATCTGCCTTGAGACAAAACCGAAAAAAGAACTAGACAGATTGGTCTGTGTCACTACTTTCAGCCCTTTGAGTGATGTCATCCAAAAAGTGGTTAAGAAAAACTGGCATCTAGTTAAACAAGAAGGGACACTTAATAAAGTCCCTGTTTTGCTTACAAAAAGAACAGGAATCTAAGGGACACCCTTGTCCACACCTTTGAAATGGACACTTAAAACACATACTAATTGCAACTCGAAAGGAGTCATCTACATCATTGAGTGCCCATGCGGCCTCTTATATGTGGGCAAAACTATCCGCCCCATAAAAATGCGTATCTCTGAACATCGCTCCTGTATCCGGAACAATGTTCCAGACAAACCTCTTGTTGAACATTTTGGCCTCTTCAAGCATAAGGATGTGGACCTCAGATGGTTCATCATCCAAAAACCTGAATCAAAGATTAGAGGGGGAGACCTAAATAGAGCCCTCACACAACTTGAGGAGAGGTGGGTGCACAGATTAGACACAGTAAAAACAGGTCTACATATTTCTATTGAATGGAAATCTTTTCTGTAGGATGCACTCTGTAGCCATGCTTATCTTAACAACACCTTGCTGCAGACAACCCCTCACGGTGTCCTCGGTGTAGATTTATGCACATGACTTTCAATAGTTTTACGAGTAACCCTAGCTTAACTATGGTTTGTTAATTCAGGCTCTGTCTGACTAGCCAGATCAGGATTAGGCTCTCAGGTGGTTACCACAATGTGCTTCTAAGAACCATTATGTTGTTCCCATGCGAGTATTATGGCACAATGCATTGAAAACAACTGTACACATGTATGTCGGTCCCCATTGGTTTGATACATGGTAACACACTTCACAAATCAATTTTGGCTCATGCTGATTTAGCACCACCATGCCACATAGATGAACCCAGGTTTATGAGGCATTTTTTCTTTCACGTTCCCCTCAAGAACTCAGCACCATCTAAAAGCCCGTTCAGCAATGGTTTGTTTTTCTGGGACTGTATTTCACTACTACATCGAGGGCACGCTGCCCTTTTTTTCCTGACAACACGTACACTGGATACAATGATCTGGTTGCCATGGCAACGTCTATCAATTTGGCGTCTTTATTTGATTTTTCCCTAGGCAGCCTTAATTGTCCAGCCACTCTTACTAATACGTGCCTTTTTATCCTGTTTGGGTTTATAATTTCGGATTTTTCCACGCTATCATTCATCCCCTATCCAAGATGGTGCCTGCCATATCACTACACGGCGCTTAGCAACGCCGTCTTCGCCGCAAGCGTGTGTCCACCAGATACGAACAGACACTGCAGAGGGTGCTTCACTGTGAACTCCTCCATCGGCAGCATCGCACAAGCACTGTTCGCGCATCAGCCGGCCATCCACAGCGTTACAGCTTACACCTGTGAGCACAGATACAGGTAACAAACACACTCAAGTCATTGTACAGCGCAGTGTGCGTTTAGCCCACATTATATTAAGAGAATTGTGACATCCCGTTTTTGATCTTATTTCAGATCCGCTCCCGGGACTCCATTAGATGGGTATTTTTCCGTACTTGTACTGTTGCCAATGAGAGACATCTCATATCTTGGGTAAGCACGTTGATACAGCTTTTTGATACACTGAGTGCACACAGCACTACTTAGACCTCAGATTTAGAGTGATCACATCTATTTCTCTGTTTTTAGCAATATATGTGAAGAGATAGCTGCCCCTGCACGCTGACTTTGGACGTACAGCCACCATTAATAGGTAAAATCTACTTAGCAGGCACGTGGACCTTATTATTAATTCTTTTCTCTACGATTGAGATTTACAATACCCGATGTATTCACTGGGTATTGTCCATTTTTCTACTAGGTTACCTACATCACCTTTACCTGTGGTTAGACCCTTGTCCCCACAGGTAACCCATGTCTTTCCATTTCCGAGTCAGACATTTAGTGATTCATGTCACCTTCTAAGCCAAATTAGTTTTGAGCCTCCCCTTATCAATGTTCTCCATACCTGTTTCAGCACTTCCTGAACATCCTGACCACACTGTTTCCCTTTGTCCTGATGAAGGCCCTAGGAAGAAACGGCTCACCTAGCCCCATTATAGGGCTGAAACACCTGGTGTAGACGCTTCTTTTCACCAAATACACAACACTACCATTGTGAACTGTTTGTTTTCATAGAGATTTGTATGATTGACTTTTTTAGTTTATCTGTTCACTCTTTTCCTGACGCCTGTCGTCTACTTGCAGTAGCGACAGAAGCAACTGCATTAACGTTTGTGTAACTATATCATCCTGCAAGTACAGGATCTTGCTTCTGTTTTGTTCTGACAATGCAAATTATGTTTGCCTATGTGTTTTGTCTTTAATATGATGTTCATTATGTAAAATAGAAACTTAAAAATCTTTCCAAATATACAACTTTTTGGAAACTTCTAAGTATGATTCTATACACGTGCAATTGCTGATTTTTGGAATGAAACAGAAGGGAGGAGGATACATAGCAAGATTGTTTTCAACCCATTCATTTTTGTTCTAGCACCAGTGGATCTTCATGGGCTACCACACCACATCCTCCACTGGTGGTTGGTTGTGGCTCACCATCCTGTAGCTCCTCCACCTCCTCTTCTGCATCCAGTGCCTTATCACCTGCACATGGACAGAAAAATAAATGAAGAGCCATGTAAATATCATAGCCCACACACATAGGCATCACAATGTCGTCATGCAACACATCAACCTGCCATGTCACAAACTCCTGCACGGTTGCCAATCAATTCGTCGAAAAAAATTGGTCGACCAGACAAATGGTCGAATCAAATTGGTCGAAAACCATTTCGTCGAAAATTTTTTTTTTCTATTTTAACCCTTTTTTTTTTTTTTTGGGGGGGGTCCCCCCCCACCCCCTTTTTTTCTCTAAAAACCCATTTTTTAACAAAACGAAAACCCAAAAAATAAATATATAAATAAAAAAAAAATTTCGACAAAATGGTTTTCGACCAAATTGCGTCGACCAAATTGCAGTCGACCAGTTTTTTTTCGACGAGTTGACTGGACACCCTCCTGTACCTACGCAAAGTCAATGCAAGTGAAGGGTAGTATGAAAGTAGCCATGGACCTGTGTGGAAGGGCTAAATACAACATGTAGTGCATGGCGCATAGCACCTGCTACACACATGAGCACCTGACTGGCATAGTTCATCCACCAACAGCACAGATGCAAAACCACATATGCCACGTACCATAGCCATGCCTAATCTGTAATACTGCATGAGATGGAACTTGCTGACTACTGTCCCGTAGCCATGTACAATGGATGTGACATGACATGACATGTAAATCACAAACTCAATACACACAAGTGTCTCACAGTGCTACGATACAAGGGTGGTGGAATAGAGTGAAGCAAGACACCCCCATCCCATGAGGCCAGGTTACATTGACATCACGCGAGTGAATAGGCATGGGGAAGGGAGACCTGGGGTTGGATGTGGGAGTGGGCAGTGCAGTACATGGGAATGGCATACCAATTAAATACAACTACATAATCATCACTGAAAATGCGGCGGGCTGGTAGAAGTATATGTGCAGACATCACATGTGAATAGCTGCTAGAGGATTGTAGGGATACAGTAAACAGCCACGGAGTGTGTAGTATGGCAGGTAGGCAGTGCATGGGTACAACTGGTGGCTCAGAGGCCCACGTCAGAGATCAGAGCATGGGCAGGTGACTAGTGCATTCTCTCAGTCATCCAGGACTCCAGTAGGGTAGAGGAGGCAGAGAAAGCACACAACATGAGGCAGCATCAGAAGTGCCCCCAGACCCGGAGATGGTTCACATCCAGTTCTATTGAGGCAGGGAGGCTGTACCAGAGGGAGGCCCAGCCAAAGATAGACATTAACTACCAACTAATTGCTGTGAGAAGTAACTGACCCTGAGGGAGTAGGAAAGGGATGATCAAATACCATGAGAAGGAAGCGAATTGGGAAGATGGAGTTGAAGCAGCTGCGGCACCAGGACCCATAAGGCTGTGTGGACAATGCACAGTGAATGGAAATGAACAGTCATAGCCACTGGGTGCCAGTGCCACCATCACAGTCCTAGGGAGACACAACACCTGGCACCAAGACATAAGGCCAATCCCCACTGTCCAGGTCAGGATGAGTTGCAGAGGGAAGAGAGTAGAGGTAACGAAATATGGGTATATGCTGTTTCAGTAGCCCACTATAGGTATGACCAGTCCTCTGGAGACAGTGAGCTACTTGGCGAATGAGAGGAAAGGAGGAATCCCCCTGAGGAGGTGCAGCTGGCAGGTTGACCTCTCAGAGACGTCAGAGATGTGCAGAGTGAAGGAGAGTGTGGAGTGCAAGAATGTCACAGGCTATCTGCCATCACAGGTTGGAGCAGGAAGAGGGCCATTTAAGCCTGGAAAGAGTGTCATGGAAGAGTGAGCAGGTGTGGTGATGGGGTTTGTCACGGTGTGCTGCACATTGTGCTTATGCAGTCTGCAGGTCAACAAGAACGTGTCAGTCCACCATGACATGGTTCACCCATTGCAGTAATGCAAATGCAGCCAGAACTGCCAGACAATCAGCACACTTCATCCAAGCAACATACACATGTCCTGGACACACACGCATCACCACTTACCAGACATTCCCTCATAAATTTGCAGGTCTCCGAGACCTTCGCTTTGATCTGCTCCACATCAATCATAGCACCTATGATCGCCTCCTGTGGAGTGAGCTATTTGTCCTCTCGTGGTGACCCACCTCCAGTCACCAGAGTAGAGGTGTAGTTGGCACCCATCTTACCTGTGGCTTGGCGCCATAGGTCATACCAATGCTTCATTGCGTCAGTAGCTGAGCGTGTCTCATGGCCCAAGGCATTAATAAGATCAGCGACACACTGCCAGTGGACCATACACTGGGCAGGCGTATGTGTGCTCCCTGCCCGCACAAGCATGTTGTGTTTGTGTTCCTGCATGTAGTCCACGAGGACCTGGAGCTCCTCATCACTGAAGCTCCTCTTCCTCGAAGTGCAGGTCTCCTGTGCCGTTCCTTGGGACTGAGCCTGTTTGCCTGCTGCATGCTTTGCCTTCTTGCGAGGATGTGCAGACCACGAGTGGCTGGGACCACTTGGCTCAGTAGGGGCTGGAGCACCGGTGGCCATGGCTGTGGCATCACACACTGGTGGTGTTACTGTAGGTGCACTTGCAGGTGGTTGTACCTGGGTGCCGGTGCCTTGACACTGCACAGCATGTCCCTTCCCCTTCGATGAACGGATAGCATCTGCCCCTGCGTCTCCATGGACCGGTGTGGGGAGCACCACAGGCCTGGCTGGGTGACCCAGAGGCTGGGTGGTGGTTGCTACAGCTGCCCCTGCAGCTTACTGTCTCTGTTGGGTGGGGACATAGCTCTGCCTGCACGGGCCTGGCCACCTCCGCCACCTCGCACACCCCCACCACCTCAGGTGCCTCCACCACCTCACATACCTCAGGCCCCTCTGCCGCTTTGGGTGCCTCTGCCACCTAGGGAACCTATGCCACCCCGACCACCTTTGCCTCCCTTCCCACTAGTTGCCCTCTCAGTCATGGAACAGATGGAGTGGTGCTATGGGAGGTGCAGCTTTTGATTGTCCTAGGCAATTTGAGTGAGGGGGCAGTGTACATGATGTCAAATGTACAAGTGTGCCCCAGCAAGGCTCGATGTAACCCCTGGGGAATAAATAGACAGGCCGCGTAATGCATAGGCACTCCAAAATGACAAATACGTGTACGCGAGCCCTCGGCAGCCCGCGTATAAAAAAAAACCTAACGCAGTATGCTGTGGCATCCAGCAACACAAAAATACATACGCAAAGTACATGTTAGCTACAGTGATGTTCAATAAGCGGTTACGCGACACACAGGGGCACCCACAGATTGCTAAATGCTTAGGCAACTCACCGTCAGCCTCAAAAGTACACGCGCGTGTGCGTGGAGGCAATCCCTCACCAAAAGAAGAGGCTCACACGCAGTGAAGAGATCACTGGAAACGAAGTCCACACGTCCATCCGCTATGACTTGCGCAAGCGTGGGATGGTCTCCTACGCACTACTTTATCCTGATCCTGAACGCCACGCCCAACATTCAGCACGTGTCACGTAACTTACGCGCTAAGGGCCTTTCCTCTGATTTCATGCTAACACTCTGCTTCTGGCTGGCCACTCGACTAACACGGAAGACCCACGCTCCTGCCCACCAGCCAATTTACCTGCCTCCAAGTGCCCCAAGCTGCCTCCTATGAGCAATCTGCTGCTGCCTGCCCACTGTGTGTGCCTTCTGCCTACATGCCCTGCAATTTTGGTGCCTACTGTACAGCCATTGCCAGAGTTCCTGTCGTTGGACCTGTGACCACAGCTGCTGATCCAGAAGACTCCCGACGTGCCAGACCACCACTCCACAGCCCAGCACCAGGACCACCTTGCCCACCCACACCTGCGGTGGGGTTTGCCATGTCTGAAGCAACATCATCTGAGGCAAGTAGCAACCCCCCAGCAGCGATGCAGAAGGCTGTCATCTTTTCAGCCAGGGAAGTTGACATCCTGGTGAAGCAAGTCCTGGTGCATTATCATGCCCTCTTCCCCTGACCATTGCAAGTCAGCAAGGAAGTACGGATGAAGAGCTGGGCGGACATCATGAGAGCCATCAACGCGGAGGGGGTGGTACCCTGCGACTACATCCATGTCCACAAGCGCTGGGAGGACTTCAAAGCCAGGACCTGCAACAAGGCCGGAGCCTCCTCAATGCTGGCATGGACCAAGAGGGCCGCCGGGGCCGGTTGATCATCAGCAACAAGAGGGTCCTGGAGCGGTTCTACCCAGCGCTGTACGCCCAGGTCAGGGAATTGGAACTCGGTCTGGAGTCGACTGATAAGTGTCCATGTGTACTTGTCCACCATAGTGCATGTCCATATTGATGTACGGTTGGAGTGTGCACCTTGGCCTTATGTCTGGTATGCCTCTTTTACAGATGTATGTGTGCATGTCCCATAGAATGCTGCATGTGAGTCCATTCCAGCATGTGTGACATCAACTGCATTTCTGTTGCAATGTGTGATGCGCGGCAGCATGTAACAACGTGCGCATGGTTGCATACATGTGTCTGTACGTGGCCATGTTAGAGGTGTGACACGTGTGCTTTTGGCAGTATCATGAACATGCATGGTGTACATGTGCATGTGACTGGGAAGTGAGTGTGTGAAGCCAACACTCCAGGATGGATGTTGCTTGAGCATTAGATTGTGTGATTGAGTCATGCTGCCAAATCAACCTCTTGTGCACTCTGACGTGCTAGCTCCATGGCCTTCTTCATGACTGTCAGCTGATGTGTGTGAGTGAGATGTGTATGTGCCATGAGGCATGTGAGGTGAATGCACAATTTTGAGGTGCAGACAGTGGCTTGTGCAAGGATGTTATAATCTGTTGTGAATGACAGACATGATTGTGCATTTGTGTTGATTGCACTGACCTGTGTGTCGTGGAGGGTGATGATGGTTGTGACCTTTAACGGTGCCACTCATATACATTTGCTTTCTGTCAAACATACATATGTTCAGTACCTTGATGCTTGTGTTCAATGTCTCCCTATCCACAGCGACGATGGAAGAAGAGGGTGGAGAAGGCACTGTGCAGCAAGGCAGGCACAGACGCAAAGTCCCAGTCATGCTCCCAGGAAATGTAATCTTCAGGGAGCAAGGGGACTGGTGCCGCATCCGAGGCAACGGCTGCAGCTGCTGAGGGGAGGCCCAAGAGGGTGAAGTTGGTCAAGGGCTCTTTGGCAGTGGGAGGGACAGGTGACGAGCACAGGGGTAATCCGATGCAGAGGACGGTGGGGAGGCATCCAAGTTTGCGAGTGGGGGATTCGGAGGCTGCATCAGCCCGGCCCACGGGGCCTGGGAATACCTCAGGCCGGACCCATCCGCAGGTTGGTAATGTTTCCACTCAAACAGAAACACCAATGCCTGCGGATTCTGCCATTCGGGACAGGGTGGAACCTGTGCTAGCCGGTGTCATGTGGCAGACAGTCACCATCCGTGATGATGTGCAGGCTTCCAATCGGGGCTTGCATGTCATCATGAAGAGGTCATCCATCCCTTGAACTGCCTAGCATATTTTCTGGTCTCGCAATGGGTCTGTGGGCTGGCCACTTATGTGAGACCCTCCTCGTCTTCCTCCTCTGTGCACCAGTCATCCTCCCTGCCGTTATCCAGCCCAGATACCACTAGGGCCCCCTGTGAACCTGTCCCAACCCCAGCGGCCAGTCTGGTGGAGATCACATCCCTGCCAGAGTCGGGAGTCGAAGTTGAACCAGCAGATGTGGTCACCACGCCAATCCAGCAGACGAAAGGAGCTGTGGCAATGGAGGAAGAGCAGGCACCAAGGAGCAGGGCACGTGCATGACGGCTGTGGGGCTTGTCATCATCCCAGAGGATGTCCTTGAGGCGCAGGCACTGGGCAATTTGGTGGCAGCAGGCTCAGAGTAGGAGGCTACAGGACTCGGGCTTTCAACAGCAGATGGGCAGGTATCAGCCATCAGGTAGGAGGCAAACGTGGACCTTACAACAAGGATGTCTTCTGTGTTGGAGCGTTTGGGCCAGCAGATCGGAGCAGAACGGCAGCGGGCAGAGGAGGCAAGACTCACCATGGCCAGGGCAGAGATTTCACTGCGTCGGGCAGAGAGGCGGGTAGATGTCCTCGAGGAGACTGGGAGGGAGCTTGAGAGGAGCGTGTTGGAGTCCCTGCAAGCCCTCGAGGGGGCCCTCGAAGCTGAGGCCCGCCTAGGGGAAGTGGACGCAGTGTTCGATGATGCCCTGGCGGAGACTATGAGGGAGCATGGTGAGGAGATGGACTAGCCGCTGCCATTGTATGTAGTTCTTTAGGTGTAAGCTTAATTTATTTTTCACTTTTATTTGGAGTTTTTGGACTTTGCTCCACATTTCGTACATAGTTCTTTTTTAATAGTATTTTTTTGTACTTCTTAACATAGTTTGGGACAATGGACCATGGTTGTTTGTACATAGTTGTCTTTTTCCCGGATCCTTTTCTGTTCACCATGGAGGAATGGTTTTCTTTTCATTTGTGTTTTCATTTGTACTTACATATATGGACATGGACCACATCTTTGAGTTTATTTTCTTTTCCTCTAATGTTTTTCCGTTTTCACAATCTTTTGCTTATTGATTTGTTTCATGCAGATTTTATTTATTGATTTGACTAAGTATGACTTTCATACTGATTTTTAATATATTGTTCACCTTGGAAATCAAAGTTGTGTCTGGTCTCAATGGTTTAGAGAAAGTTTCACTCTTCCTTAACTCAGTTATGTGTCCCTGATGCTGACCAGTGTTGTTCATGTGTGTGCACACATGCATGCATGTGTGATTTTTGAATTCCAATCCCATGGGGCATGTTCTGAGGTGCATGACCAATGGATGGGTGTTAAGGTGCACTTGGAGTGTGCAGTGCGTGGTGGCATTTCATTTCACATGTGCTGCATGAATGCATGTTGCTCCACAGTGTTTTGGGGGTGTGCCATGAGGTGGGGCCGGCCTGCAGGTTGTTGTCACAGGTGTTGGGGAGGAGACATGAGGTGGGGCCTGCCTGCAGGTTGCCATCACAGGTGTTGGGGGGAGAAATGAGGCGGTGCTTGCCTGCAGGTTGCCGTCACAGGTGTTGGCGGAGACATGAAGCAGGGCCTTCCTGCAGGTTGTCATCACAGGTGACGTGGGGGACCCATGGGTGTGGGCTGCCTGCGGGCTGTGGTCATGGGTGATGGGGGCTCCCATGTGGTGTGGGCTGCCTGCGGGCTCTGGTCCCGGGTGATGGGGGGCCCATGTGGCGTGGGCTGCCTGTGGGCTGTGGTCATGGGTGATGGGGGGCCCATGTGGTGTGGGCTGCCTGCGGGCTGTTGTCACAGGTGATCGGGGGCCCATGTGGTGTGGGCTGCCTGCCGGGTGTGGTCATGGGTGAACGGGGGTGCCATGGGGTGTGGACTGTGATTTGGATGGGGGGATGTATGATGGACCAGGGATGACGCAGGGGCTTGCGCCATGTTAGGCATTTCGCTGGCACTTTTACTGCATGTGGGGGCGTGTTGGGGGCGTTACTGGGGCAGCTTGATGTTCCTTGTGCCACGGCTAGTGATGCCTCGGTTAAACCATGAATAAGCGTGCGGCGCAATTGTTTTTTTGCGCCACGGCGTGTGGCACTTGCGCTTATCCTGCGCTGGATTCTATGAATCGGGCCCTATGTTGTTGTACTATTCAAAATGTCACCATTGTCATTTGTTGAATTGCCTTTATATCTAGTTGGGAGTACCACAGCAATGAATTCCACAGAATACTCGATGTATTGGTGCAATGCTGTGATAAAAATGCTAACAATCACTAAATATATGAGGGATACTTTAGTGATAGTGCCCCCATAGACATTAACAACGTGGAGCAGGGAGGCAGTTATCCCAGGTTCTAATTGTAAATGATCTTCAGATTGATGATTTGTAATGACTATGGTAACTGCATTGGAGAGGGTACCAACACAGACATTTAGATGTCATAAGTCGCATGTTCGCTGAAACAAACAATATCACCCGTGATCTAGATATCCCTACTAGAATCAAGATCTAATCTTCGTGTAGATAATATTCTTTTCAATAGGACCACCGGTTACTAGTAGACTGGCTTTTTTTCCCAGACAGGCATCACATTAACCAACTGCACTCAAGTAGATACACTGAAAGCATATGATGTCATGCTGCCCGCAAGGACGTGCTGCACGTCAATATATAGCCACCCATTTTAAACACAGAGTGTTTCCGCCCTGATGTTGAATCAACCAAATAGATATTTCACCTCCAGTAAGATACACTACCTCTCCATCCTTGTCATAACGCATTATACCTAACAATCCAAATGTGATGCTAAGAGAACAAAAATATCCTAAATACTCTGTATTTATTATTTCTTTGAAATACAGGGTAG
This sequence comes from Ambystoma mexicanum, assembly GCF_040938575.1. NCBI lineage: Eukaryota > Metazoa > Chordata > Amphibia > Caudata > Ambystomatidae > Ambystoma > Ambystoma mexicanum. The sequence continues at coordinate 1,027,113,133 of NC_090931.1, read as the reverse complement.
GATCCCATACCTTTACATTTATAGCCTTCAAATCCGTGACTTAGATGAATTTGAAGAAACTCAAGGTAAGCATATGCTCATATGTTACTTACGGTATGCAGTGATTCTGTTCAATTAAAAACAACTAATGCAATTTTCATCTAAACCAAAACATCTAAAAAAAATAATGAATTTTTAGAAGACTATATATATGGAGTTGAGAATGTGAGTAACCAGAGGGTGTCTCACCTGCTAGTCCCCGGGGGTCTCTCTGTCAGGTGGCCAGGGCACGGCCATCGCTTTTGGATCCAGACCCTGGGAGTGGACCATTGTGGGAGTATCTCCTGGGCGAGGGGTCTTCAGGGTATGGCGTGGGACACCTGATGGCAAGACGTGGTATCCCCTCCCTGTAACACCTTTACCCCATCCTACCCGGTAGGATATTTAGGATCTCTGCCCCCAATCCCCTATTCCCTTCATGAACACTTTCACCTGGAAAGCCCGCTCTGGGAGAAAACAGACTCACACCCGAGCACACCCGAGCATTGTACCTAAAATGTCCCACGACATGGTTAGGCAAGGTCAGGCAATTACTGGTAATCACTTACACCTGACTTCCATTAAACTTCCCCACACGCAAAAAAGGCAGAGTACGAGAGAACACTGAGCGAAGCAAAGCACACAAAGGAACAGTACTTTCCCAATGGCAGCTGAACAAGAGAAGAACAATGGCAAACCAAGAAGGGTGTGCAAGGAGGGAGATACCCTTGACCTTTCCAGCAAGAAACCATTGCTTTCCAGAATCCTTCATATTAGAAGGTGTAAGGCTAGGAACCCAGACTGAAGAATCCTGTGCTGTGTGTCAGAGATACCCGGGTCCTCCTGCATGGCTGACTGAGTTAGGGAGGAATAGCAGCCACTGTGGTACCGTCCTTGGCTCTAAGATCGAAGCAGCACCAGAGAGAACAACACAGCCGGTGAGATGGGGAGACCGATGCAAGACCAGTCTGTCCTGAAGTCAAGGTTGCAAGTAGCAACATTGTATAAAGAGCGCAAGAACAAAAATAGGTAAGGCGTGTGATGAAAGACGCAAGGACATCTTAATTGCTGACAGATTACGGGAAAAGATACAATACCAGTGACAGAGTGGTCCGGCACCATGAGGGTGTTCAATCGAAAGTCTCTGTAAGGTATCCAGCCAAGAAGTGGCAGACATGAAAGTGGAGGATTTGTAAGAACATTGTATGAAGTGAATGGAAGTGGTCCTGCGACGGTTTAAGCAAAGTCCATTGCACATTCGAAAGTCTTATAAAGAGGAAAACCATGGTCCGCGCACAAGCGAGGGAGCCCAATTATGAACATTGTACTAAAGGGGTCCGAGTCTGAAGGAGGGAGACCCATGATGAGCACTAGAAGCAAGAACTTGTGAATGTGAAAATCCTGATAAGAAAGGAACTTAGGTGCTTGTTTGTTATGACAGGACCTCTGCCGCAAGAGACTGTAATAGGGAGAAAGGCTTTGGCAGAAGGCCCTGTTATCTATGCTTTGAACTGTATCCTCGTGGCAGAGAAGCCAGGGTATGTGAAAAGCTCGAACATGCCACCTTAACCCGTGCTGAAAACGTGAGGGAAGCCAATTGCTCAACTATCCTGACATATTATTTCGTAAATTCTTTTCTTTTTGAATACACTATTGTTCAGCACCATTTGTATTTAGAAGTAAGGATTGGAAATAGGTTTATTAGTATAGGCCCTTTTATTGTGACAGAGACTCAACTAGGACTGCGTTATTATTATTTGATGGTCGTAGCTTGCTCCCATCCTTAGATTTAGACTTAGCTAGGCATTCAACCAACCCATTGAAGTTCAATAAACCTCCTTGGACTGTGATCACTTGTGTCTGTCTTCACTGTTTGATACCATGCCTTCCTTGCATGTGGTGTCAGAGTGGGATCCGACTCAATTGAGACAAATTGGGGGACCCTAAAATACCAGAAACTTAGTCACAGAGCCTCAGATTCCTCTACCACGATGAAGAAATCCATAGGCTTTGAAATCTGTAGCAGCAGAGAAGCTACTATCCCTCCAGGGAAAAGAGGGATGATTCCCAAAGACTTAATCCTAATATCCCCTCTGGGTTGTTATTTAAGATTGGCCCCAAAATGTGGCCTAGCCTGTAAATTTGGTCTGGATGTTCTAGCAGGCGTTATAGATCCTGACTTCTGGCGAGACATAAAAGTTCTCCTACAGAACCATGGCGAAACTCCATTCGAAACACATTGTGGGGACAAAATTGCACAGGTAATTCTTGAGAAGGCTCTATTTCCCCGTTTTAAGGAAGAAAATGAGAGATGTAGATTATACTTGGGAGAGGCTGATGAACCACCCATCACTGAAGCAAAGAAGAAAGAAGAACCTAACATCCTTCCCGAACTAGCCTTCGCCCTGCGCAATGATCCAGCACTCGCAGAGGCTTTCTTGCAAGTGATTCCTGAGGAAGGAGGATTAGAAAACGGGAGCCCCTTTTTCTTCCTGAAACAGGGATTACTAAATAGAAAGGAAACCTCCAGAGAAGGCCTAAGTAACACTCAATTAGTAATCCCCAAAACCCATCGTAAGATCCGGTTAGAGATTGCACATTCTCATTTGATGGGGGGACATTTAGGACAATCTAAAACCCAAGCTCACATAAGTGGGAATTTCTACTGGCCAGGTATCCATGTTGTAACATAAAGAACTTCATCCAGACATGTGAAATATGCCAGAAAACCAGCGTGCATATTCCCTTACCTGCCCCTCTAAACCCCTTATCAATCATAGAGTACCCTTTCTCCCGAATAGGGATGGATATCATTGGACAGTTGGAGACCTCTAGACTGGGTAATAAATATGTTATCATAATCATCGATTACGCTACCCGATACCCAGATGCGTGCCCCATGCAGAACAATACAATCCAGCAAATCTTAAAAGACATACTACCATTCTTTCCTAGGGTTGGTTTCCCCAAGTTTGGCGGTCTGGAAATAAAGGTGCTGGTCACAATGAACCAGCACCCTTTCTAGTGCACCAAACTACGAGTCTGCCGGTAGGGGCCTGGAACACCCGGCAGGCCTGACCTGCTGGGTGTTCGGGCCCCTGCCAGCCGGCAGGTTTTACACTGAAGCACCGACACCATTAACAATGGTGCCAGTGCGTCCGTGTCCCCATACCCATGCAGTCCTATAGGACTCCATGGGAATGGGGAATTACAGTACCGCTGCTGCTTTTGATATCCCGGTAGAACCGGTAGAACCGGGATATCAGGCGGCATTAACAGTGTTACAGGGTTGGTGGCAAACCGCTGGTATCCGCCAACCTCGTAATGAGGCCCTGTCTGGCCTTGTCTGGTATATTTTCCAGCACAAAGTACAAAGAATTGGCCACAAATATGGACATCAGATCAAGACGACTCATTGGTCCACAAAGGTCCGCAACATATCTCCTGGCATCCATTAAGGTGATATTGATTGATGTACACATTCACTCATGAATAACTTTAACAATGTATAGCTTTTGATCTAGCACAAAACTGACCTTAGTGTTCAATTTACTTTGTAGATGAAATATGACCGAAACAAGTATTTGAATCTTATGATTTATTGCTCCTGATGAAGGGATTTTATTTCCCAAAAAGCATCAAGCTCTTTCACTGTACTTTTTGTTTTCGATTGTTGAACTATTTATGTTGACATTAAATAATACATTAATTATTACTTATAGTCACTGAACTGTCATATGTAAACATTGATTGTAAGCAACCTTTGGTCTTTATGATACTATAATCCATACCAAACACCCATGTGTTTTGTGAACTTTTGAGGTGTGCAGGGGACGGGAGTGTCCAACAATTGAGGACACTTTATTCTTCGTGATTTTATATTAGTGACATTGTGCAGTATTGCACTTTTCTCCCCTGCACCTGTCAATCTTTATTAAGACCTTTTACACATCATTCTAATTGTTACATAAGCAAGGTGTGCACTCCTTGCTTACATTCTGTACATAGTGGAACAAACCAGCAACTCCTTCCAGTCTGAAGTGGGATCCAAGATGTTAGCTTCAACATTTAAAGACATTCCCTTGTACTAAGGGCCACAAAGCAGCCCTGCCATGGAGCATGCTCACAGCAGGCATATGTCCCCTCTAGCTAATCAACAGGATGCAATTCAGTCCAGTCACTATATGAGGGCCATCTCTCAAGAAAAGAATGGAAGGGAGTTTTGTGGTAAAAAGAAGGCGAGTTGTGGTGTGAAAGAGGAAGAATATTTCTGGAGCAGAGAGAAAGATTGGCTGTAAGACCTAGAGTGGAAGATCAGATTCTAAGACACAAAGAGGAGAGGAATACAGCTGGGCTGGCTGTAAGTCCTGGAGTGGAATAACTGATTGCAAGACCCTGAGGGGAGGGGAACATTTCCTAGCATACTGAAAGACCTGGAATGGAGCGGTACATTTTAACTCCTATAGAAGAGAGGTTGATTGTAAGACACATATTGAAAACTCCAGAGAACAGAAATAATGAAAAGGATGGAGATTTAAGCAGAGTCCAAAAGGTAGGGGAATCTATTCAAGCAAAGAGCTGAAGAAGCAAAGGCTCAGGCCTTTGATGAGGAAGAAGGTGAAAGGGAAGATAAAGGCTCTGACAAAGAGGAAGGCAGAGCAGGAAGACAGAAAAGGTGAAGATGAAGATTCTGACCAATTAGAAGTCAGACCAGGACGGGACAGAGTGCCTGCTGTCAAGGGTTTTGACCCATGTTGAACCAATAAACTGGGTAGATGTGGGGATGAGCTGTCGCCGCCCATCATTCCATCCCAGAGTCCAGGAGAACTGCGCAGTTGTGCGCACACCAAAATAATCGGCTGACCTGCCACCCACCAGTGCAAGCGTGCTGGGTCAGAAGAGCCATGGGTGAAATGGGGTGCCAAAGAGAAAAACAGCAGTGCCTGTTAGCTAAAAATCACTTTAAAAATCACCCTTTGTTTCTCTGAATGCAAGCTCAAAATGCCCATTTCGAACATTGCGAGATATCCAAAAATCTCACTGAACACCAGCAGACATGTGGCAGAATGAATTCTTGCGTGCATACTAAATCTGGAAAGATGAAGAGCCCAAAACAATGTTTATAACAAAACTGGCTGAGCTGTGGATGTCAGCAGCTTAATTGAAATTGGATTTAAAACCACTAAAATCGAAATGTTTAAATTAATGAGTGACCTACTTTTGAGTGTCACATAGTTTGCGACTGTTAAATGTCATGGTTTTGAACTTTTGAATCAGCATTCTAGCTGCATGTGTAAAAATTGTAAGTTTGATTTAAACTGGGAACAAACAGGACATTTAGCTGAAGCTTGGCTTAAAGAAATTGAATTCTGCCTGACAACTACCCCCGACAGGAGTTGAACTGGCTCAACAACTCTTCCCAGGCCTGGTTGCATCCTGCTGCCCCCACCAAAAGTAGATCACACCTCTCTGATTGAATTAAGGGAGGGGTACCTGCAGACTGCAGGAAATTGAACAAAGCCCTGTCTTGGACTCAGGCAACTGTTATATTGGGGGGGCCGTAATGTGGCTTCCTCTTGGGAGAAACTGGGAGGGGCAGTGCCTGTGAAAGCAAACTGAGCTTGGGGGAAGTGGACAAACCAGAAACTCCACCATGTGCTTGGGGGAAACCACACCCCTTTGGGCCAGAGCATAATTTAAAAAAAAGATGGATAATTCATAGTACGGACTTGTCAGAATTATATAAGTAATATCATTATTTTTGTGATTTTTCTGTGCACGTTTTAAGAGGTGTTAGGACCCTGTGGTGTATTCTGGGGGGTTGCTAGCAGAAAATAGGGTCTTACCCCAAATGTCTGCATGTTAAAAATCTGACACTTCATCAATTACTGTCCATACTCCTTGCGCACATTTGTGTAATTTTTGGTAAATGTCCGATATTGGTAAACCGACCAAAAAGCGCAAAATGTTGTCATTTCTGAATCCCAGCTCGCAGGAACATGGGGCTTGAACAGAGACCTGTCTTAATTCATCTGTAATATGTACATGTAATGTCAACCACTGATAAATATGTATTTGGGTCAGAAATAGATTTGTGTGCAATTTGACAAGGGGAGGTTCCTCTGACCATAAAACCTACAGCATCCCTCTGACACTCCATTTCTTTCCCCCAATCAAGGGAGAGAGGAAAGCTTGGCCAATGATAAGTGAGAGGGGCAGGCTTAGCTAGGCCCAGGCACACACCCATTTTCAAAAAACATAAAAGGAACATTGAAACCCAGGTAGAGACATTCACTTTCCACTTTCTTGCGGGACGCTTTGCCGGGAGACTTCAGACTTCACATCCAGAGATCCAGACTTCAAATCCATCAATCTCCAGAGACCAGAAATTAACTCCAGAATTTGTAGCAGAGAGGCCTGAATCCACAAGATGAATCCTCTTCAGCAGGCCTCAAAACCAACCAAACTATTCAACAGCCGGGCGAGCTGTTTGAAATCTTTGCCAAAAACTTTTGCAAGAACCTGTAGCAGTATCCAGAAAGCGGTGCCAAGAACTTTTGCCAGAACCAGAGACGCTGTATCCAGAACCGATAACAGAACCGGAGACCCAGAGACCAGATCACTGTGAAGTGCTGTGCGCAGAACCAGTCCAAGTGGCGAGAGGACCGCAGCCAATCCTGACCCGATCCGTGACGAGGCCCATTCCTGTCCAAAAGATAGTGTGAGTACTCTAGGACTGTGCAAAACCAATCTGTTAGTTTAAAATAATCTAATCCAAACTATTTTAGCCTATTAGAACTACCTCCTAGAATCGTGTCATTCTGTCATCTTTAAAACTGAAAACTGTCATCGGTCATTCTGAGCTTTAAAATTTCAAATCCGAAAAACTACCTTTATTAAATCGGCTGTATCTCCGGAATCGTTTGTGCTAGGAACCGACTTCCTACTCCTTATAGTGCCTCCGTAATCGCGCTCGATGCACGCGACTACATTTGCCGCGATTTGACATTTTGCTCAATTTCAGCCGCGTGTAAAAATATTTGTCTTTGCTTGAACTGCTAAAATTCGTTTGCAACCTAATAACCATACCTGAATCATTGATAGGGCTGACCTGAACTGATTTAAAGTGTCTACCACTCACCCTGAACCTCCTACAGGGAATTAAATCAATTTTAGCATCATTTCACTTCATTGCCACCACATTCAAAGCATTTTGGGCCTGTGTTTTAAAATCACACCTGTTTTTCTCTAAGCTTGCTAGGGGGGACTGAATTTCGTATTGTATTTGATTGCATTCCTGAGAACTGTGTGCTCCCCTTTCCATCTCCTTATATTGCATAAAGGGGGGGAGTGAATTGTCAAGGAAAAGTGATTACATTGTCTTTTGTTGAAGCCATATCAAGTTATTTTCTGTACTGCATTTCATTCATCATTGCGTTTCCTTGAACCAAATAAAGCATTCTCTACCACCTCATTTTTCCTTTCCTATTCATAAGTAACCAAGAACTGTGCTACTGTAGGATTACCTATTGCTGATTACTGCTCATATTCACAAGTGTGCTATCCATTATCAATTTATTTATAGAAGTGTGATATATATATATATATATTGTTTAATTTTTCAAATAAACCTTTTAAATTTGCAAAACAAATCTACTTCTTGGCTCAGTGGGGTCAGGGGGATTCTAAGAGAGGGGTGTTATACAAGGGTTCATCATCCAGATTATAACTTGCCATTAAAATATATAAATAAGGGCTTCCCTTGGGAATCCCAGACAAGGCACTGACTTAGTGGGATTGCTTGATTGGAGTCACTTACACTGCCAAGAGAATGAAAGGGCAGAGCCCCTGAGCAGAGAGGAGGAGAAAGTGCCCAAAAGGTGTCACAGAAAGGAAGGATTGCGACCCTTGCCTAGGAGACAGAGAAGGTGAAGAACGTAAAAGGAGTTCTGGGGACTGACCAAGGAAAGAAGAACATTCAGTAATCTTGTGTAGTGTTGGGCAACTGTACAGACTGGAGAGTGCTTTTGCCCTCTATATGGCAGAGTAGCGGCACAGATCACCCCAGCCAAGGTTCTCTATTTATTAGCTTGGATGAGAAACCAAGGCTTAAGCTCTCAGGAGGTGATGCAGGCTGGTACAGTGAGTTCCTAAACCCTCACAGAGGAATGTCCACACACTATGTTATGTGCTAACACAGTTCTTTATATAAAAAATAAGGTTCAGAGATATATACACAATTAATAACACACTTTGTACTCTGGTAATTCTAATATGGAAAATATATACAATGTCTATGTACTACCACACTTAGCTTTAGATTCCTTTAAAATGCATCAACTGCTGACAGTTATAATGACATACAAATCATGTAGCAATGTGTAATGGCATAGATCATAAGGAAGGAAGGCAGGTTAGGTTAAACAATGGCAGAAGGTTTCTCTTGCTACTAAGATACACTTCAGAGTGAGGATCTGGGCAACCTGTAATAAGAGTATTAACAAGCACAGTCCATTAATGTTCAAACAGTCTTGTTTCCTGGTCAAAAGGTTCAACCACCCAAATGTACTGGAGATAGAAGAGTTTGCCTCGAGGGCGGACTCTATTTAAAGCGGGAGCCAAAGGTCATTGAGATTCCTTGAAGAAAAGTAAACACTGGCTTCGAGGCAGCAGCTTTGACCTTCACGGTGCTCTTCGACGATCGTTTGTGGAAGTTCTGGGAATATGAGGCGTGCGGTCCACTTTGATGCAAAGTGTTTGGTTGGTGCCACAATGAAGACTCAATGATGGATGTAGGCCCAGCGGCAGGCGTTGGGTGTCGGGAGATGCTTCGATGGTCCTCTGGTCTGCCACAGCACGTACCTCGGGATAGCTTCAGTGATTAGAAATAGACCACGGGCAGGCCTTTGGATCTTTACTCCATCAGTGTCCTTGGGACATCTTTGTCAGCTTCGGGAGGTGGGAAACCCACCAGCAGACTTTCCTCGGTAGCCAACGACCTCGACGTTCTCCGGCGGAACAAAGCAGTCAACGGTGGCCTTCATTCAAATGTTCTTAGGCAAAGGTGGAGCATTACGGCTCCAGTCGTCGAGCAGCAGCGCGTCAAGATATCCCCGCTTCTGGGTGACACACTTTGACTCGCTTCCAGTGGTTACGGAAATCCTCTGAAACCTGGTCGACAGCAATGGAATTCGATGGCCTTGATCTCCTGGTGCTTTACTTCAAGATTCTCGGTGGACCCCTCCTCCAAGAAACAGCCTTTCGGAACTGGCTTCCAGGGTGCCTTGATGAAGATCAGCTTTTGCAGGATGGCCCCTCGATGCTCGGGGAGAGGTCTCCTACCCAGGCCCTCTTTCGGATCAGTCCACGACAGACTCAGCAGCTTTTAGATTTCATCGAAGGAAATGCAGCAGCAATTCTTCTTCTTCCAGCTGGGCTTTAAGGATGAGCTTCAAGTTTCAACTTCAGATAATGGACACATTGGGAAGTGAGAGGTCCCCAGATGTACACATCTGTCCCTAATTCACTCTGGCTGAGCCATGCTCAGCCAGCCATTCACACAAAAGGGCATTCACGCAGGCAGGCAACCAATCAGGCTCACATGCATTCAGGCTATTCACTTCCACACAGAGACCCATAACAAGGAATGGAGATTGGGGCAAGCACCCAGCCTTTCAGCGCACTACACTGCATGCATGTCAGTTTCAGGCAGAGCTGCCTCATTCATTGTGTGACACACACAGAAACCAGACATCCATACTATAGAATGTATATTGGTCAAACATTGTATTCACCTAGGCCCCACTCCAAGCGTGTACCCACAACATACAGTCACTGGGAATGCTCCAGCCAGTCTGGCCTGGACTTCCCCACAATACCATATATTGTTCTTCCACCCAACAGCCAGTCAGGTGAGGGACATGTCAGGGCTTCCCAGGACTTTGAGAAAATAAATTAACAGGCAATAGAAACCAAGAGGCCCCAGGGGCCATCTTGCCTTCTATCAGGAATCAACTGATTCCTATGTCAGGGCCTGGATATCCCAAAATTGAGGACACTCAGAGCACCTGTCACATTCAGCATGGAGCTGCCACCAGCCCACACACAGCTCTGTGGGAAACACACAGGTGCCCAAAAGAATACACTAGGGGTACAGGGTTGTAATCCCCACTCATGGGTGCCATAAGGGTATACCAAAGGTCTCTGTTCACCATGACAAAAAAGAGGAAGAGCTGCACTGCCAGGGGTCCCAACCGGACTTCTGTGCAGAAGACAACACAGAACACACATTATAAGGGAGTACAGGACAAGGATATGGAGGCCCTGTCCATCCAAAGCATTTCCAGCATCACAGTCACCCCCCAGACTGAGGTTAGGGTGGTCTAATCTCCTGCGAGATTGATACCCTCATCCAGACAGTCAACATACCTTCTGGAAAGGCTATCTGCATTATCATGACTCTTCCCTGGTCTATGCTCAATAGTGAAGTCTAGCCCTTGCAGGTCAGTGGACCACCTGAACAGTTTAGGGGTTTTACCCTTCATCTGCATAAGCCACTTTAAGGGCTTATGGTCAGTTTGGACCTTGAAGGTAAACTCTGTAAGGTAAGGCCTAAAATGCTTAAGGCTCCAAACTATACTGAAACATTCCTTTTCAACAGTAGCCCACCTAAGTTCTCTACATTTGAGTTGCCTACTTATGAAGATGAGAGGATGTTCCCTCCCTTTGTCATCTAACTGGGACAAGACAGCTCCAATTTTGGTGTCACATGCATCAGATTGAAAAATAAAGGGTTTGCTGCAATCAGGAGCACAAAACACAGGTGCCCTACACAGACTTTCCTTCAAGCCAACAAAGGCCCTCTGACAGTCTTCGATCCAATTAACCTTCCTCTGTTGCTTGGGTGATCTTAGAGCTGTCAAAGGGACAACTATGGTGCCATAGTCTGCCATGACATTTTGGTAATACCCAGTGAGGCCCAACAAATCTCTCAACTGGGTTTAAGTAGTGGGAGTATCCCAGTCATGTACATCCTGTTAGTGGAAAGTGCAATGAGACCTCCTATGAGGACCACCTTGTTGTTACAACAGTACATATGCAATAATGACCAGAACACCTTATTGCTAGTAAGATTCGGGTTTAAGTCAGCAGTATAGTCAGACAAACGTATAGATCACATTCAAATATAGCATTATATACAAGCATTACAACATTTATACTGATCAATAATAGAGCTTTCCAGAGTGCTAGGTAAATTAATAATAGTATAGGTCTATCAATGGTGCTTAGCATTAAGCATGCAATAATAGCTTGTTAATCATTTTGTGTACAAATAGGAGCGCATGCTTTTACTAAAACAATATGTCCTAGTAATCAGCAAACAACACAGCAAACGTACAAACTTTGCCAATTCACTTATAATGTCACATCAAAAGTCACATGACTTTTCCGTACGTATATAAGAGTGTGCAAACAACAGTGCAATCTTTGCCGGAGCAGTGGAAACAACCGCGCATTTATGCGATGACATCTTGGCACATCAAAATCAGGTGAGCGTTGACAGCAACTGTTATAGGAAGCAAAACTGCAGCCATTTTTAGTAATGTGCCACTTAAAATGACACAACAGGGCACTGAGAACACTGATAATGTCTCACACCTTATTATTTGCATCACTCTACTTATCGAGTGACAATAAAGCAGTCCCTAATCAATCGGCTTCTCTGATGAGGGTAACACATACATGCAAATTAAGGAAGGCCTTTTTTACACAATGAGAATCTATACATAGCGTTCAACGGGTAAGCGGTTTTTCATTTGTCCTATAATATCCGTAATGACAAACATTTCTCTCTTTAAACCGAGGACATGACTCATTTTGAGACCATTTTTCAATTACTTGCAGCCTTCAATTTGGTCACGAAAGAACAGCTTGCTTCTGAGCGGCTATTGCTTTATTCGACGCTGCGAACAAGCGGCTTCAACCATAAACAAATGGTATCACGCAAATGCATTGAATAAGTAAGCAGGCCCTTGCAGGAAAAGTATTCTCATACCATGTTAGAATCTCTTTAGCTATTAATAGATACAATCAACATGCAGCACCAGATAGTTTTATTTCATCAGCTGGCACTTAATGCCAAAAAATTGAGCGCTTTCTTGATAAATAGTCAGGATAATGCACATGTTCCTGTTTTGTCACAGGAGAGGATCAGGGAATTACGAGTTTTAGACAGAAGCAAGAGTTAAAATTAATCAATCGCGTTGATCGAATCCCAATGCAGTGATTTCTTTGAACAGCCCAAAATGATAAGGGCTCGTGATGCAGCAATAGTACCGGGGTGGATTCTCCTTGCACATTCCACTAATAATGCCTAATTATTTGTCGAGTAAACTAACAATCACCTTTGGATATTTTTAATGCATTGTGTAAATTCAAATGTATACTTGTACTGAGTTCAAGGTTATCTGAAGATCCTACCAAACATATTAGATTCCATGTTTTTGGATTGCTGATTTATTTCAGACAAATTGAGTAGCACTCTCCATAACGGTTTTAGTGACAAATCCGAATACACGTTCCATCAAAAAACATGTCTTCCTTTATTAATAAAGTTCAGGGAAAAACACGGCAGACAAATAGTACAAAACCATCAAGATATGGCAGACCCATAGTGTAGCAAAAAGTTTGCTGAGGCGTTTACGCGTTTCGCGGTTCACTCACCGCTTGTTCACAACAAAGTGCCTCTTCACTCAGGTGTTCATTAAAAAGTGTACAGCCACTGGTGAGAAGCGGAAAATGGAAAAAGGACTTTTTTGCTCACCTTACCTTGACATGCATAGCCCGTCGGCCATCTTTGCCTAGTTGCTTATGTGAGTAGTGAATGGTTGGTTATATTTTAAATGCATTTCACCACTAAATGTTCCTAGCTTGCCATTACACAGAATATCTGTTTCGACCAATTAGGTACAATGTGACCTGCCACAGACATAGTCTGCCAGTATAGCTCATAGTACCGTTTGACCCATATTACCAAATGGTTATTCTTGATAATTGCTATATGCATTGAGGAAATGTTTTTTAATTTGTTAAATAACATATTAGTCAGTCTAATGCATACTGCACAATATGGTCATTTTTTGCTAGTGTGAAGTACGCTGCCAAAACAATATTTTCAGCGTAAGTAGCAGATCACCCTTCTAATAGGTTGTACAGTGAGCTGTCCATAGCATACCCTCCAGTTTTAGTGCAATAACAGCATATGGGACTGGTATAAGTTGCATAGTGCAATATCATAAGAGTGCCGTACACAGAAAACAAGGCATATCCGTTAATCAAAGTACCGCACTGGATGCATAGCCCGACTGTTTGTAAGCTGCATAAAATGCCCTACATGTTTTTTAATCCAGTACTGAATATGTTTTTTAACTGTCTATAAAGTGTAACAGTGCAATAGCAACATATAAAATTGTACTAAAGTGCATAATGTAATAGCAGCATATAGAGTTAGTATAAGGTGCATAGTGCACTAGTGAGAAATGTCGAGCATTGGCAACAAGACATATCCAATAATCGGTATACTGTACTAGATATATCGACCGGCTGTCTACAAAGTGCATAGTGCAATAGCAGCATATAAAATTGATCTAAAGTGCATAATGTAATAGCAGCATATAAAGTTAGTATTTGTATTTATATTTGTATTTATTATTATTATATAGTGCCTTAACCTAAGGCGCTTTACTGTTTAACAAGAATACATCCAACATGAACAGTAGAAGCAATAATAATATAGATGAATAAAACCAGAAAAAACAGTATGTAGAACAATTTGCATATGAGGATGAAGAAGAGAGGAGGGGATGAGGGAGGAAGGAAGAGGGAGAAAGAGCAGGGAGTAAAGTGAGTAGTAGGAAGAGAGGAGAACTTAGGAGATACAGGGGAAGATAAAGAGAACTATGATGGGGGTATTAGAGGGGGCGAGAGAAAGGTGAAAGGGCAAAAGGTGTCAGGGTGGGGAGTGAAGAAGGACTGATTTCAAGGAGGAGCGGAAGGAGGAATAGGTGGGGATGGAGCGGATAGAAAGAGGTAGGGAGTTCCAGTGTAGGGGGCCAAGGACCTGAAAGGAGCGGAAACGAGAAGAGGCACAAGGGGGTGGGGAGACAGAGAGTAAAAAGAGATCTGCAGAACGAGGAGGTGCGAGAGGCGGTGTAGAATGAGAGAAGAGAAGAAAGGTATGGAGGGGCAAGGTCATAAAGAGATTTAAAGACCAGACAAAGGAAGTGAAATTTAAGTTGGGAGTGGAAGGGAAGCCAGCCTAGGTAAGAGATTGAGTTGGAGATGGAGTCATGGGTAGAGAGAAGACAGAGGGTACGGATGGCAGAGTGGTAGAGGGATTTGAGGGTGGCGAGATGGGAAGCAGGGAGACTGAAGAAGAGAGAAGAACAATAGAAAAGGCGAGAAAGGATGAGGGAGGAGATTAAAGGTTTGGTAGCATGGAAGGTGAGAGACGAGCAGACTTTACGGATATTGAAGAAGTGGTAGCAACATGCGTGAGAAGTAAGGGAGAAATGATGGGTAAAGGAGAGGGAAGAGTCAAAGTAAATGCCTAGATTACGAGTATAGGTGGAAATAGGAAGATTGGAAGGGGGAAAATGAATAGTAGGAGGGGGAGAGGGAGGAGGAAGTGTGTTAGAAGGAAAGAATAAGACTTTAGTCTTGTCAGTGTTAAGAGAGTGATAATGAGATGACATCCAGTTTTTAATGGCGGTAAGACAGGAAGAGAGATTTAGATGTAAGTCAGAGGTGAAGGAAGAAAAGGAGAGGAATAGCTGGGTGTCATCAGCATAGAAATGGTGAGAAAACCCGAAGGAAGAGATGATGGGGCGAGGAGTGAGGTATAAAGTATAAGGTGAATAGTGCACTAGCGAGAAATGTCAAGCATTGGCAACATATCCATTGATCGGTATACAGTACTAGGTATATAACCTGGCTATCTCTAAAATGCATACTATAATGGCAGCATTGTACAGTCGTGTAAAGTGACTAGTGCGATAGCAGCTTACTGTGTTTGTTCCAACCATCTCTGTTGTTCAACATTCAACAGATGATCCATAAAGTGCCTAGTGCATCGGTCACTGTTGCAACCATACAGTTACCATATCAACATCATAAGTCATTTTCAATCTCATGATTCTCCCATTCTCAAAAGCATCTTTCTATGATAACTGTTAAGCGATTTAGTCCATTATTCTCCAATAGAGTCCAATTTGACAAAATCAATTTAGTTGTATTAATGAACTGTCTGATGAACAGATGCAAAATGTTGTCTAACTGACAACATGTTCAGTTGATTAATTTATTTGAAGAGTGGAATTGCTAAAGTATGCCCTGAAGAGGACCCTAGGTCGAAACACTTGTTGGCACACTTGTATATGGGCTTACTTGTATTGACACATTTGTATTTGAGCTTTGAAATTGACCAAAGGATTCATACATTTCTGGAGCATTTTCTGGAACATTTGTGATCAAGCTAAATTCGCCAATTTGTTATTCTGGAATCTTCCACCTTTGTTAGAGTTTTTGTTAATATGCAATTGAGAATTAATTGAGTATATGGGCTCAATTGTATTGACACCTTTGTATTTGAATGAATTGAGAATTCATAGTATCTGATTTATTTGTGAATCAATATTTTCTGCCAACAAATCTTTTCACTGCTTCTTGATAAATCACACTCTGAGAATACTTTATGCAACATTCTTGAGAGGAGTGCAACACGGAAAGGGGGAATACCTTAATCATTGAGTGCAGTGTGGAAGAGGGGAATACCTTAATCATTTTGTTACTGGTGGGTTGGGGTTACCCATCCTTCCCTCCGGCACCGCAGCTACACCCATCTTTCTCTAATAACATTTCTTGCATTATATAGAGATCATAAATACAGTGAAGACCTTAGCGCAATATTAACTAGGAACCCCACTCATATTTCATATGACTCTAAACTGGTAGAGTCCCTCAGTTGTTTCCCTAGCCTGGTCCATCAGAGCTATTTGCCAATAGCCTGAGGTGAGGTCAAAGGTGCTTACAAATTTGGCAGCATCTATGGTATCCACAAGCTCATCAGCCCTGGGCAATAGGTACGCGTCAGTTTTGGTGATGACATTGACTCCTCAGTATTCCACGCAGAACCTCCAATACTTGGTACCTGCCTGGGAACTTGCCTCGGGGGACAAGGACCATGGGGCTGGACCAGGGACTGGTTGAGGGAATTACATTCAGATCCAACATCTTGGCAACCTCAGCCTGGATGTGGCTTTTTACAGTATCTGACATCCGATAGCATCTGATTTTGACAAGTACACTGTCACCAGTGTCAATTCAATTCCTGCACCACGGGGTGAGGCCTGGTGTCAGTGAGAACAGAGGGGCATACTGCTGGAGCAAAGCCCTGTAGGCCATCTGCTGCTCTGGTGTCAGATCTGGAGAGAGATGTACTGCCTGCACTGAGCCATCCTGAGGGTTGCAAGGCAGAAAATCAGGAAGGGGCTCACTCTCATTCTCCTCTTGCTCTGAAGCTAGCAGAAGCATGAGACCTCCTCTTTTCTGTGGAAAGGCTTGAGTCTGTTAACATGGAATATCAGAGGGGCTACCCAGGGACTCCCATGTCAACCATATAGTTGACTTCACCCAGTTTGGAGATTATCATGAAGGGTCCAGTCCACTTATTTGCCAGAGCTCTAGGCTCGGCCGGCTCCATCACAAGGATCTCCTGACCTGGAGTCCAATCCACTTACGTGGCTTTAAAGTCATGCCAGTACTTGTCTAATTCTTGGCTTACCTTAATATTTGCTGATGCCTGGCCCATCATCAGTGCCATTACTCCTTCCGAGGCCTAACACATAGGTTCTCACTTGCTTGCCAGGACCTGGATGTGTGGCATCCAAACCTTCTCTGATTAAGGCAGGCGGCCCCCTCACGGGATGTCCAAAAAGAAGCTCAAAGGGTCTGAAATCAATACCCTCTTGAGGCACTTCTCTATAGGCAAACAGCAGGAATGGTAGTAGGAGATCCCATTTCCTCCTTGGGGCTCTGCCAAAGCACCCAGCATGCCCTTGAGAGTTTTATTAAACCTCTCAAACAGACCATTGGTCTGGGGATGGTTGGAGGTGGAGAACTAATATGTTACCCCACATTCCTTCCACATCGCTTGCATGTAACTAGACATGAAGTTGGATCCTCTGTCAGAGACCACCTCTTTAGGGAAACCAACTCTGGTAAAAATGCCCAGGAGAGCCCGGGCAACCACCTTGGCAGTAATGGTCTGAAGGGGTATAGCCTCAGGGTACCTGGTTGGCATGATCAACCAGGACCAGGATGAACTGGTGTCCACCTGATGTGGGAGGGTCCAGGGGAATGGCAATATTGATGCCTACCCTCTTAAATGGTGTGGCAACCACTGGCAAAGTCTGCAGTGGGGCAATGACACTGCCTCCAGTCTTGCCAGACAACTGACAAGTGGGACAGGTCCGGCAGTGGGACTCCACTTCTACTCCCATCCGCTGTGAGTAGAAATTTGCAGAGAGCCTTTGCTTAGTCTTCTTAGTGCCAAGATGACCAGCTAAGAGCATCTCAAGCGCCAACTGCAGCAGAAAGGGCATGTAAACCTTGGGTACCACCATTCTCTTGAGGGCACCAGGTTCAGGCTTAGTGAGCTCTCTACAAAGGATCTCACCCTCCCAATACATTTTGAATGACCTTGGCACTTCACCTTGTGCCTGGGCCTATTTTCTTAGACCCTCAAGAGAGTGGCACTCTCTCTGACCCTTACAGAAGTCGACCCTATATGGCCCGCCTTTAGCCATCAGGCATTGAAGGTTTGGGTGATCCTCTGGGTTGAGAACCTCTCCCTGAGGAGGGTCTTCTGGGTCTTCTCCCTCAGGAGTTGAGTCTCGGGTTACCACTGGACGCAGTCCGTCTGGAGCTTGGATCCCAGTGGGTGTTGCTGAAACAGCAGGAAGAGAAGGAGCCCCCTTCACACAGGTAGTCTTCTTCTTCTTCGTCCATTTTTGCCTTGTGTCTCCCCTATGGCATGGGTAACTGACTAGCAGTCAGACCCTGAGTGACCTGAGACCTAGTGACTGCAGCAGCAGTCAGGGGTATTCCATCTCAGATCAACAACCAACTCCACTAAGTCATTCCCCAACAATATATGGGCAGGTACATTGTCCTGAACCAGGACGGGAAGCTTTGCTGTCTTGTCTGCAATAATGATGGTGACTAGCGCTACAGGAGATAATTTGGGAGGCCCACCAGCTAACTTGGTAGTTCTCAGAGGAACACCTGCATAGCTCTCTGGCATGAAAAGGGTCCTGTCCACCACTGTCATACTTGCCCCAGTGTCTCTCAAACCAGTGGAAGGCTGGCCATTCAAGAGGACACTTCTAAATAATCTGCAGGTATTCTGTTGGATAGTAGCCAGTACTTCTGCATAATGGTCCCAGGCCCCAAGAGACACTAGGGAAATGTCTGCAGGAGCACCAAAGGTGATTCCTGTTGAAGAGGGGAGGACATTGGCCTCCACCTCAGGCATGAAGAAAGGGCAGGTAAGGCTGACAGCCTGGACTGCAAGTGACTTACCTTTACACTTGGGGTCACCCTTCTTTTGGTCCAGAGCCCCACACTCCCAACAAGTGCCAGGAATGTGAGGTACTGTACTGTATCCACTGGGAGCCTGCTTTACAGCAGGAGAACCTCTACTATTGCTCCCACCCCCATGAGACTTATCCCTACTAGATTTTTGGTTCTTAGGAGAGGAATGTTAAGATTTACTCGACTGAGAATGGTTAGGGGCCCCCTCAGCCTTCTGAGAGGTACCTTTCTCTGTGTCCTTGTCCTTCCCACTGGGTCCCTTAGGGGACACCCGGTGGGAGACCCACTTGTCAGCCTGCCTGGCCAGCTTAAAGGAATCCAAAATGTTCTGGTCAGCAATGTACTGACGCAGCTCTGGTGAACAGGCTTCAGAAAAATGCTCAAAAAACAAAAGGTGGGACAGTTCAATAAATATTTTCACCATGTATCCATCAATCCACCCCATCATGTTCATATGTGGAGCAGTCAACCTGTCAACCCAAGACACATTCTCTCTTTTGCTATATTCCGTGAAACTTTTAAGGTATTGGGTATGTGTCTTGCCAAACTTGGCAATCAAAGCAGCTTTCATGCACTCATACGGGCCCCTTTTACCCACACTCAACTTCAGAATGCACTCGTAACCAGTCTGAGGTACTCTGCTTAACACTTAGCCCAATCCTCTCAGTCAACATCATTGATTTCACAAGCCATATAAAAGGCTTCCAACCATCGGAGAATATCTGAACTCTCCACATACACATTCACCGAATCTTTCATACATTTAGTGGCATGAGACCTGACACCCCCCAATTGGTCTAGCTGAAGTCTCCATCTTAGCTTTCTCTAACTGGAGTCTTTGATGTTCAGTGATTCTATCTTTGAGTGCTACTCACCCCCCCCCCCACCTTCATAAAGAGCATCACAATCAGTCCGGTAGTCCACCAGGGCAGCTATCAGCTCAGCCCTAGACTTATCTTCAAAGTCTTACTCCATGGCTTCACAATCACTCTGGAGAGCCTCTAAGCTCATCCGGGTCAATTTTCCGTTTGCATTAGATTCCATTGCTTTTAATGCAGTTATACTAGTATACACAACTAAAACCTCAAATTAATAAAGTGTGGATATTTTGTAAGGTGCAAGGTTACACACTGAGTCTTAAAACCATTAGCATCCCACGGCTGCCAGCAGTGTAAAGACTGGAGGGGTGTATCTGTACTTCTGCCGTTTAAATGGCAGAGTATAGGTACAGAGCACCCCAGCCATGGTTCTCTATATGGTCTCTTGGACGAGCAACCAAGGCTTAAGCTCTTAGGAGGTGATGCAGACTGGTTCCTAAGTACAGCGAGTCCCCAACCTCCCACAAATGAATGTTCACCCATTATGTTATGTGCTAACAAAGTTCTTTATATAAAGATGAGGTTCAGAGATATATACACAATTAATAACACACTTTGTACTATGGTAGTTCTAATATGGAAAATATATACAATGTCTATTTGGTACCACAGTTAGCTTTAGATTCCTTTAAAATGCATCAACTGCTGACAGTTATAATGACATACAAATCATGTAGCAATGTGTAGCAGCATAGATCATAAGGAAGGATGGCAGGTTAGGTTATACAATGGCAGAATGCTTCTTTTGCTAGTAAGATCCACTTCTGAGCCAGGATCCCCCCACCTGGGCAACCTGTTATAAAAGTATTAACAAGCCCAGTCTATTAATGTTCAATTAGTCTTCTTTCCTGGTCAACAAGTTCAACCATCCCAATGTACCTTAGATAGAAGAGTTTCTTCACAGGTTGCTCGACGGATCCCTCGAGGGTGGACTCTCTTTAAAGCAGAAGCCACAGAGCGTCGAGATTCCTTTAAGAAAAGTGAACACTGGCGTCGAGACAGAAGCTTCGACCTTCACAGTGCTGTTTGATGAAAAAAAGGGGTGTGGTCCAACTCGATGCAAATTGTTTGGTGCCGCAAAGAAGACTCAGCGGTGGATGTAGGCCCAGCAGCGGGAGTCAGGAGGTACCTCAGCGGTCCTCTGTCGTACCTCGGGATAGCTTGGGCGATTGGGACTTGCCCCCAGGCTGGAGTTCGGATCTTCACTCCGTCAGTGTCCTCGGGACGTCTTTTTCGGCTTCGGTGGCGGGAAACCCACCGTCGGACTTTCCTCGGTAGCCGAGCAGCTCGACTTTCTCCGGTGGGACAAAGTGGTTAATGTTGATGGCAAGGAAGCCCTTCATTCAAATCTAATGTTCTTAGGCAAAGGCGGGGCATTGCGGACGGGTCGCAGAGCAGCAAAGCGTCAAGGTATTCCTGCTTCTGGGCAACACACTTTGACTGGCTTCCAGCAGTTATGGAAATCCTCTGAACCCCGATCCACAGCAATGGACTTTGATGGCCTTGATGTCCTGGCGCTTTACTTCAAGATTCTCGGGCGGACCCCTTCTTCCATCGACAGCCTTTCGGGACTGGCTTCCAGGGTGCCTCAATGAAGATAAGCTTTTGCACGATGGTCCCTCATAGCTCAGGGAGAGGTCTCCTAGCCAGGAACTCTCTCAGATCAGTCCTCGACAGACTTGACAGTTTTTAGATTTCATCGAAGGAAATGCAGCAGCAATTCCTCTTGTTCCAAGTGGGCTTCAAGGGTGAGCTTCAAGTTTCAACTTCAGCTTCTGAACAAATTGGGAAGTGAGAGGTCCCAATATATACACATCTGTCCCTCATTCATGAGCCAGGCTCCCTCAGCCAATCACACAGAAGGGCATTCACGCAGGCAGGCAGCCAATCCGGCTCACAGGCATTCAAGCTATTCACTTACACCCAGACACCCATAACAAGGAATGTGGATTGGGGCAAGCACCCAGCCTTTCAGGACGCCACACTGCATTCATGTCAGTTTCAGGCAGAGCTGCCTCATTCGTTGTGTCACACACACAGAAATAAGACACCCATAACATGGAATGCATATTGGTCACACACTCTATTCTCCTAGGTCCCACCCAAGGGTG
This sequence comes from Ambystoma mexicanum, assembly GCF_040938575.1. Lineage (NCBI taxonomy): Eukaryota > Metazoa > Chordata > Amphibia > Caudata > Ambystomatidae > Ambystoma > Ambystoma mexicanum. The sequence goes on along the minus strand of NC_090931.1, from coordinate 1,027,091,475 downwards.
TACCCACACTGGGAATGCTCCAGTCAGTCTGGCCTGGACTTCCTCACAATACAATATATGGTTCTTCCACCCAACAGCTAGTCAGGGAAAGGGACAGAGTCAGGGCTTCCCAGGACTTTGAGAAATCAAGGTAACAGGCAATAGAAAGCAAGAGGCCCCGGGGCCATCTTACCTTCTATCAGGAATCCACTGATTCCCATGGCAGGGACTTGGTACCCCAAAATGGAGGACACTCATAGCACCTGTCTCATTCAGCATGCAGCTGCCACCAGCCCATACCCTGCTCTGTGGGCATCACACAGGTGCCCGAAAACATACACTCGGGGTACAAGGTTGTATCCCCACCCATGGGTGCCATAAGGGTATCCCAAGGGTCTCTGTGCACCATGACCAAAAAGAGAAAGAACTGCACTGCCAGGAGTCCCAACTGGAACACACGTAAGGAAGTACAAGACAAGGGCATGGAGGCCCTGTCCCTCCAATGCATTTCCAGCATCACAGGAACACTGTAACAAAGCCTAACCATCCTGACACCTTAATAAAAAGCATCAACTTGAATATCTTTGTTGCTTCATTTGTCATAAATTAAATTATGTAGTAATATATGTATAATAACCTGTATTTTGGAATGTATTGCATAACGTTGCACCTCGATGACCCTCCACAGTCCCCTAGTAGCTAAGGCCTCGTACAGGCCAGAGACTTTAGGGTTCTCTCAAGCCTGAGGTGGCCTTATGGCCCATTGTATTGTGCCTAAGAGAAAATAAGGGTTCCATATACCTGCTGAAAACCATAATTATCGTTCGATGGGATCTGTTTTCTGTTCAGAGCATAGCAAAGGGAACGATACATTTGCATTCAGCACGAATGCAGCTGCACGTGCAGCAGCGAGTACTTATCTGTGAACGTTCAAACGAGATAACCTGGAATCAAGAACAGATTAAGAAAACTAAGCGGATGTGCCTTCCTATCCTACATGATCTGATTACAGATGTCATGGTATTAAAGCTAGCGGCGCCTCGCGCTACGTCTCCCGACTACGTCACTGTTATGCTCACAGACCGTTTAGTGTCAATCATCTATTTCCATCGCTTTGAAGGAACCCACAATACCATTTGAAAAGAAATGGAATTCCGGAACCAGTGCCCTATACAGACTAATGTTGTAGGGCTGATAGAAAAAAGACACGAACCAACATTATGTCAGCCACGTATTTGAAATGTTAAAATAAATATGATCCAATTTAACCAGAAGGCACCCTTAGAGATGCGGACACTTGTTTTTCAGCTGATTTTCCTCATCTTTTTATTACAGGCAAGATGGGTTTTTACAAATATTGACAGAAACCTGGCTTGCTTTGTCCTGTGAGTTTTTACATTTTGTGTTTTTTAATGTGACTCTTGTCACTTTGTACTAGTATGTGTTTGGTAGGCGATAGAGGGTGTGGCGATTGTTATGTATAGGCAATGATTGAGGCAAGTAATGACCTGTTTCCTCTACTCTAGTGCAGCAGTCTGCATGATTGGTTCTCTGTGAGGCATGAATGCCTTTCAAGTCTAAAATCAACATTAACATGAAGCTATTTCTATTTTAAATAGTTTTTTGAATTCAACACGGTCCTGGAATGAACCTAGCATCTAACATCAGTTGTACATATGTTGCCTCATGCATATTTTGACCTTTGTGAGGTGGCGGTTTTCAGGAAAGCTAACATGGTTAGAGGGATTGATGGAAAGTTAACAGTTCGAATGGTATTCAAGAACCACATTAGAATACGGCTGGTGCATGCTTGTGTATGTACCAGGCAATGATAATTGCACTCTTAGGCATAACCCAGACAAATGCTCCATACATTTCAGAAACATGCATTGACAATGCTAACAGTTTGGGCTTTGGAATAGGCATGGGAAAGACACTTGCCAGGCACTGCCGTAGTAATACCCTGGCCAATGATGCTTGCAGGCACAACATAGTACGAGTACATGGCCATCTAATAGCATTGTCAGACAAACGCCGAATACTTATACACAAGCCAAAACTGTTCGTTTTGCCAATGCTTGTTTTATCAGGACTTCCGTGAATGACATACATAGAGCGTATACATTGAGTGGCAGACCTGGTTAAGACATTTGTATTACACCAGTAGCACGTTTACATCACCAAAAGTCATCTCAGTACACTGCTTTGAAAGAACATTGGCAGGCACTTCGAGTTCAAAGCTTGATGGTAAGGGTAGATTAAAGCAAGCTCAAAGAGTTCCCATGAGGAGGTGTTTTGTGCAGCGAGAGGCAATGGCCATACGGATTAGCATGGCCCTGGGGAGTCAATGGGGGGACAACTAGCCAAACAACACCTACAAGCTTTATGTCCCTTCTTATATGCCATTTCTCCCCATGTGTGCTCTAATGCAATCGTCTTTTACTTATAGGTGGTGCTGGCGCCACCTAACAATCCAAATTAAAAAGGGCTTGAAAAGCACAACATATGTCTTAACACACCCAATATTCACTATTTCCTAGAGAGGCTCACATGTAACCATCACTGTCAGTAAAGCCGTTTAGACTCGGGGAAGAAGGTGGGGGAGTCTGAGAGTGGTAGAGGGGGAGGTAGGAGGATACTGAAACTGCTATGTTACTCTGTAATTAAACGTGACTTATGTCTGGGTGAACATATTAGCTAGAACCTTCAATAAACAGAATTGCATGTGAATCAAACATATCAAACATTAGATAAACCTTATGAGAGGTTCGACCAAAGTTCGACTGTGTGGCCTAAACGGTGATATGTAGTTAGAGATCATTTTCAGACTTATGCAGCTTTGAGAGAGGCAGGAAGTTGTCACTAGACATTTATAGAAGGGGAATTAACTGGAGAAGATTTTGAGTAGTTGAGTAAGTAGAAGGGCAGGAAGATGTAATGACTGGGGCTCAGAAAGTTAAGCAGCTTTCAATAAGGCAGGGTGTGTTGATGGAGGTAGGCTAGGGAAGGGGAATAAAACTGCAGAAGAGTGAAGTGGGAAGACATATAGGGAGTGATAGTGAGTGACAAGGAACTCAGTTCAAGTTAGGGTATGTTTTGCTTATGCAGTGCTGTGTGAAGCTTTAAGTGATTTGAAGTGGGCAAAAAAAACAAGTGCCATTGGGTGTGAATTTAGGGCGAATGAATCAATGTGAAAGTGAGCAGCTTGTGTAACTGTGTGACACACACACATCTTGAATTTGCGTAGCACCTCCAGAACCTTGGAGATAATAGCAGTAATTGTTGGTGGCAATTGTTCTCAGCCTGTCCTTCATATTAGGGAGGAGCGAAGGAGCAGGAAATACCTGAGTAGCTTGTATGAGACTCATGCTCACGTGATTTATGTGGGATTAAGAAGCAGAAATCCATCAGGCGCTTCATCCACCACGGTAAGTGTCCTTCTCTTGCAGTGAGTGGATGAGACATGTGTCGTTAGGTGACACCTGGAAGAAAAGAAGGAGGATGAGGAAATTCGGAGGGCAGCTTGTGTGAGAGTCACCCTCATGGGATTTGTGTGGGGTCAAGCGGGTGAGATTTAGGGAGGCGGGTGATACACCAGTTAATGCTCATCTCTTGAAGTAAGCGCACAAGACATGTTCCATCGGGTAATACCTGAGAGGAGGAGCGGAAGGAGCAGAGAAGCCCAGAGGATAACTTGTGTGAGAGCCACGCTTGCATTGTCTGGAGGGAGGAAGCATGAGAGACTCGGGAGTCGGGTGACATACCAGTCACTGTCTGTTTCTTTAGGTGAATAGATGGGATATGTAATATCGGGTGTTGTCTGGAAGGAGAAGAAAGAGGAGCAGGGAACCACTAACAAAAGCTTGTGACAGGTCATTCTTGCATGCATATGATGGGAGGTAGCAGCAGAAATGCGGGTAGGTGGGTGCTACACCTGCAGTGTCTGTCTTATGAAGTGAGTGGGTGACATGCATCACGTGCATCTAGGACAGGGAGCAGGAGGAGCAGGGAATCATTGTAGACAGCTTGTGGAACAGCCACGCTCTCATGATTTTGGTGGGAGAAGCCAGTGATGATTTGGGGCGTCACTCTATCTGATATGATATGATATGGTATTTGTAACGCGCCTATACACAGGTGTTTCAAGGCGCGACGAGGCAGGGAGGGGAGGAACAAGGGGAGACACAACGATCCTACTAGGCCAGGTGTCATTCAGATCGCGCAAGTGCAGGGGTGGGGGAAGGGGAAAAGTGCAAGGGGAAGGGGAGGAGGGGAAGTGCAGTACAAGGTAAGTGGCGTAAAGTAATAAATAAATAGGGCCAGCTGGTGGCAAGTGCAAGGTAAGTGCAGAACAAGTGCTGGGGAAGGGGGGGGCTGTAGGGATACAGAGACAGTCCCGCAGTGCAGAGGGGTTCCAGGGCATCAGTGCAAGTGGAGAGTGGCTGGGCCCAGGGCCGAGGCCGTTTAGAGAGGTCCAGTTGCAGGATCAGTGCAGTTTAAGTGAAGAATATTAGCTGTTCAGCAGGGGAGAGGGAGAGAGAAAGCAGAAGCAAAGAGGAAGGTTTTGAGGTGCTTCCGGAACCGGAGATGGTTCTCCTCGAGTTTCAGGGAGGCAGGAAGGCTGTTCCAGAGGGAGGCCCCTGCCGCGGAGAGAGATCTACCCCCAGCTCGTTGCTTCGAGAAGCGGCTGACCCTGAGGGAGTTGGAGGCGGATGAGCGAAGGGCTCGGGAAGGAAGATATTTGGGAAGAGAGAGTTGAAGGTATTTAGGACCCAGGCCCCAGAAGGCCTTGTGGACAATACAGAGGGTTTTGAACTTTATCCTCGCAGCCACTGGGAGCCAGTGTAGAGATTTCAGTCCTGGAGAGATACGATCCCTGGGCTTGAGGCCAAGGACAAGTCTCGCAGTTCTGTTCTGGATGAGTTGCAGAGGGCGGAGAGTGGAGGCAGGCAGATTAATGGATGAGACACATGACATTAAGTAACACTTAGGAGGTGCGGTTACACAGATTGTCAGAGTGGTGTGGGTGAGCTAGAAGACACATCATGCGGGAGCACCGAATGCTAGATGCAGGCTGCTTGCCTTCAAAGTGCATTTTGGGAATATAATGATGACAGACAATTTATCAAACATGCCTGTGATAGTAATTGAGGCATGCATTCCTTCTAACATGCAAGGCACACTGGATATTGTACTCATTTAATTTAATCAGAAAACTCACCATAACACTATAAACTGTGTGCAAAGTACATGGCAATTTCACCAGCACAGCGTTTAGACAATCAGGCGCAGAGAGCTTCCTCAACTTGGGTGGTTTGGGCCTCGTGTCTTCCCGCAACTGTGCTCCGTTTTGACATCTGCTAAACTTATAAATGTAGCCTCACATCCTCATTCATAGTTGAAATTCCTCAATAAAAAGGGTACTCATGGTTCCAAGGTGATGAAAAGGCAGGCAACCTTTCCAAACGGATGTGGACATGTAAAAACTGCTTTTACAGTGACACGTTATGTTATCAGCACAACCGTGCTCACTGAATCCATGTTCCTTTGCTGCTGCCCCTGCCCCCACACAGGCAGGGGCTTGGAGGCAATGCATAGTCCATTTTTGAGAACATGGATGACGCTAGAATATTCCTGAAGGGAGTGGCTGCAGAAGGCGACCCGCGTCTGTAGCCAGGTCTTCCTTCACCTCACAAACGAACGGGGTGAATTGCGAGGCAATGATGCCTTTACATCTCTACACCCGCACGCTTCTGTGAATTACTGACCAGCAATTCAGATCTGCGTGTCATCACAATATATGCTCAAAGGGTAGATCAGCAAATATTCCAAGAGAATTAGGCACACGGTATGACAGTATGACTATACGTGAATCTCGTTTGCCATTACACAGTGCATACATGGAAATGTGGCTGTGTATCATTTGACTCCTACTCCTGAAAACTCTCTGTGACCAGCTTTATGTTAACCTGTAACAGCGCCACGGTGCCCCCCGCGCTGATGCGCGCTTTAAAAAAATCTGAACAAATAAATAAATAAATAAATTCAGGACTGCCACAGATTATTGAACAGCAGATGACCAGATTGCCCAGAAACACTAGAAAGAGCCATGCCTGACTGAAGCCGGATGGCGGAGTCGTCCGCTACTAAAGGCCTTGTCTTAAGGACAACAAGACTCTCTGCAGTTCTGCTGCGCAAAGGATCCACACCAGAATCACCCCAGAACATGCAGGAGCATTGTAAGCATGACAGCCATGTAGGCGATGCTCCCCCTGCTAAAATTACCACCCCAGGAACAACCAACAGCCACTACGATTCACCAGACACTGTCGAGAAAGATGATTGGCCAGAAACACTAGAAAGAGTCACTCCTGACCAGAGCCGGATGGCGGACGCTACTAAAGGCCTTGTCTTTAGGCCAACAAGACTCTCTGCAGCTCTCCACTGCTCACCTCAATAGACACAGACCAGGCCATGCCCAGCCCGTTTTGAGCAGATACAATGGAAGGGTATGCCCAGCGGTTACAATTGTACTGCCTTCTCATATGTTGTTGTTCTGGGGGCGTATGCACGCCTGCGTTGCCTGCAACACTATCAGATCCCCTGCACAACCCCTTTCCTCCCCCTGAAGTCTCGTTTCGTACCCCCACATGGTAGAGCCTCCAAGAGCACCCGAGCGCCTCCCGGGCCACAGCCCAACAAGCCTGCCACGAATGCAGCACTTCCAGCGCCAGCCCCATAGCCATGAAAACGTTCAGTCTCCCAGAGGGTGCCGAACTGCACACATGCACTACATCATTGCCCTAACCTCAAGCGCACCCTATGGGGTATCGAACCAGAATGTTCCTGAACATCACATTGACCATTGTATTGCAAACATACCTTATTTGAAAGGCGACAGAGCGATGCACATAGCCTCTTGCCTACACCAGCCCTTAGCAGGTATACAGAAGAAGAAGGAACGTTCGGCGTACAGCCTAGCCTTTGAGTTGCCAGGTAACACTAACACCTCCCCCTGGAACAGCTCTGCGGCTTCAGGATGTAACGCCAAAACACAACCCAAAGCCAGAACTGATTCAGGCTGTTTGTCCTCCCAAGGACATGAATCTAGCACTAAGGAAGGCCCAATCCCCACTCTGCTTTCTCTGATAATGACCCGCAAGTTGAGTGGACGAATCACCCCCAGCCCTGCTACTACCGTAGCACAGATCAGCAGGCTAGGCTATAGATCGAAAAAATATAGCCCTTCCCACCTCCTGGCAACCACCTCAAGAAGGAATCATCACCTATGCCTAAGAACACTCTCTAGGCACCATTCGTCCACCACAAGCACCAAAGTTACCCCCCCCCATAGGGGCCCAATGAACAACAAGCACCCCAGCCTGTAGCAATCCAGGGATTTCAGACTCATGCATGAAAAGAGATGGCAGCCCACCAATGTCCCCAACAGACACTACCCCTCTGGAAATATCAGTACCTCCACACCCAGGTCCCATCCTCTAGTGCCAAGGCCACTTACCCATCAGCACCAATTCCATGACGTTACAGATGTCCTTGCCTACGCAATGCCACCCACACCCCATGTAGACTTACCCTACCCGCTCCACAAAGCCCTCATCAATGCAATATCCCTCCCCGCCCACGCCTTAGACATTAATGATCTGACCACCTCTCAAACATTAGATATGCTAGCTATCACAGGATCCTGGCTCCACCAAACCTCAGGCCCTGCCCTATCTCTAGCTCTCCCTGAGGGCTTCACCATAATTAGATTTGATAGAATTCATGTAAGGAGTGGAGGCGTAGCACTCATTTATAGAGATTCCCTACAAATCAGACCCCTCAGTAGCCCAATGGATGGGAATTGTGAGCTCCTCTCTGTGAATCTCTTTATCTCCCTCAGACTGCACTACCATTCACATCATCTAACAACCCCCGGCCCAACCTCTGCCGTTGAGGAAGACGTCATTCATATGGTAGGGAATAACATCAAGCCTATGTTGAGAATTAAACACCTGGGCAATGTTAACCTAGGTTTTAACAACCCTTCTAAAGCAGTTTCGAGCATACTATCAGACCTTGGTTTCAAACATTGTGCCACGGCCCCTACCTATACCAAAGGTAGAACACTGGATTAGATAGCTGACCTGAATAGCAAGATCATCATCACTGCCAACGCCCCCTATCCCTTTTCACATTACCATACACTTACCCTCACTTTCCCCCAGCAGAAACAAGACTCCAACCCTAACCACGCCCCCTACCGTATCCAAAGGATCTATCACTACTCTCATTGCCCCACTATGCCCAGAACACCATAACTCAACAGACCCGAAGGTCCTTGTAGACATCTACACTGACACCTTAACCAAAGCAGGTTTACCTCAGACCTCCAGGCACTGCATGCAAAAAAGAGATAGGCGGCAGCCATCTGGAGAAAAGATCCCTGAGACCGCTTGAAAATTTGGTTTAACCTGATAGCCAAAGAATATAAGCAGGCCATTATCACAGCAAAAGCAGAAAACTATAACACAAGAATATCTGATGCCAACTCTAACTCAGAGGAAATCTTCAAAATTCTTAGAAAGTTAGTGTCACCATCCCCCACTCACTGTCACAAAACATGAGATCTGGTTCATCAATATGCAAAGCGCCATGCATTTGGAAAAAAGTACCCTACAACAGAAAATTGATAAGAAACAAGCTTTGCCTGAATCACTCTCTCCTCACACCATCTCTACTAAATTGCCGAACTCACCCCAATTCCACTTCAGAGAATTGTTAGTAATAGAAATGGTCAACATACTAAAAAATCTAAAGCCCTCAAGATGTAAATGGGACATCTGCCTAGCTAACATCATCAAAGACTGCACAGAAGCATTGGTACCCTTCATTATCAAATTCATCAATGCCTCCTTGACTTCCATCCTGGTCCCGGCCAGCCTTAAAGAGTCATGGGTCCTCCTGCTAATAAAAAACCTTTGCTCGACCCATCAGTCCCAAACAATTATCGTACCATTCCTGCTATAGATTGTGGACAGGGCAGCAAAAAACCAAATACAATCCTACTTAGAAACCAACCACATCCTAGGGATGCACCAATCTGGATTCCGGCTGGGCCAACGAACGGAATCAGTGCTGCAAGATCTGAAAAGTAAGCTAGACTGCTTTAGAGATGAGGGCAAACCAGCACTCCTCCTCTTACTCGACCTTTTGGCCACCTTTGACCTGGAGGATCACAAAATCTTGTGCCACCACCTCACAGATGCGGCTAACTTCTCGCATGAAGCTACATCGTGGGTAGCCTCCTTCCTGGAAGAAAGATCCATGAGAGTGTTCTCAGACCATGCTAGTGCACCACCAATTCCCACACCCTGCAGCGTCCCTCAAGGCTCATGTTCTTCCCCTTCCCACTATAACATTTTCAGCAAGCCTCTATTCGACCTCCTGGATGCCACTGGCATATCTTAGACAAACAATGCACATGACACCCAAATACTCCTCCCCTTGTCAGACATGTACATTGAGGAATCTCTCACCAGTAACAAAATGTATTCAACTATACAAGCTTGGATGGCTGCAAACTGCCTGTGCCTCAATGATGACATGGCGGAGATCCTGCTGGTGGGAACCCCTGCCTTGTTGAAGAAACTCGACACACAGTTCACCTCATTCACTATCCCTGCTTTAGCCTCAGCAAAACATTGGGCGTCCACCTGGATGCATCTCTCTGCTTCACTAAACAAGTGAATGTGATCGCCTCCTCAGCTGCATACACAACTAAACTCATGAATGCAGATAGACAATGCCTGACACCGACCAGCTTCCTAACAATCACCCAAACAATCACCCGTGCCAGACTGGATTATTGTAACACCCTCTTTGCAGGGACATCTAAACAGAACATAAACAAACTGCAGATAATCCAAAACAACGCCCTGCGGGCTCCGTTTAACATCCCGAAAAGAGATCACATTTCAGCTGTGTGAAGAACAGTTCACTGGCTCCCTATTCATGAATGGATTATTGTCAAACCCCTCTCAATCATTCACAAATATTTATCCAGCACTGCCTCACAATACATGTCACAGAAAATTGTGAGAGTCAAATCTACCAGACCGGTAAGGTCTTTACACACTCATTGCCTGACCCTACCAAAAGTAAAAAGAGCCAGAGGAGGAGGTTTACTGGCCATTTCTAAAGGCCTCAGAAATGTGGATATTTGACTAAAGACTACCTGATTGTCATCTGAATATGAATAAGAGATTCTAGATACGTAAATTCTTGCCTCTAGTTTTGCTTGTTGTATGTCTACGGCTTTTGTAAGGCACTGTTTTAAGGAATTTTTACTCTTGTGAGTCACTGGTTTCGCACCAGCGCCATGATGCCCCTGGGTTTTGGCACTTTACAAATTAATAAATAAATAAATGACTTTGACACTAGCAAAAACTAGTCAGCAGACTTCCTCGCATTATGTGACTACACCGCCTTTCAAAGATAGAGCATGCTGGCCACCCCTTGTAGATTTAAATATATCATGGTACTGTTGATGCAGTTAGCAGCCCACTGTTCATATTTTTAAAAACAAATTCTTGGACTGTGCATGTCAATGCATGTGCGCTTTCATTGTCTAAACTAACTGTGTCTTTAACCCAGTGACATCTGAATGCATACGTAGCTTACCTAAAAACAGATCTGAAATGAAATTCTGAAACAAAACATGTTGCTTTGTTGATACTGTGCATCCATTATCAACTCTGGTTTTCAGCACATGTTCTTTCTTTGACTGCACTATTCATGCTGTGAAACCTAATGTAGCACTGTACACAGTATCCAAAAGACATTTGCTTAAGCATATTACAGCGGTAAACTGATTAACAGTATCTGTAGTCTTGGCTTTATCCATGACAACTTAAATCCCTTCTGCTTTAAGATTCTCTTTATATTGTACTTGTCCCATAACCGTATTAAAAAAAGAGGACAGAGGAAGAATTACAGTCATTCAGAGAAAAAAAGGCTTACATTGGTAGGTGGTGTGTGTGTGTTTGTGCATGTGTGTGTGTAAGCATTTATTTGAGTAAGTGCTGGAATATGAGCACACAAAAGCAAAGCAAGGACCCTTTAAATGTTATATATATATATATATATATATATATATATATATATATATATATATATATATATATATATATTACATGGCCACGGTAGCGGCCATGTAGTTATGGTTAAGTTGCTGTTTCCATAGGAAGAGCAGTTCTTGGGCGGCTTATAACTTCGCTCTACCTGGACGGATCCTCACCAAACTTTGCAAAAAAAAAGTAGTTGGGTCACTCTGAAATTTTTTGCAAAGTTTGGTGAGGATTCGTCCAGGGGGGGGAAAGTTATAGGGGGTGTCCCAAAACTTTTTTTTTTCCCATAGACTGAATGGGAAAAAACTTTGCGCACGGCTACAGCCCGAACCGCTGGACGGGTTTACACCAAATTTGCGCCAGGAGCGGCGGCCTGGTTCCAAAAGCGTGCTTTTGTAAATTTGGTGTAAATCTGTCCAGTAGTTTTTTTAAAAATGACCAAAATGTAAGGCAAAAAAATTAGTGATATCTGCGTTCGCTTTGCGGACGGACTTCCCTGTTCGCTCCGCGGACAGCACCCCGATTGGCCCATGGGCTTGCTTCATGTCCGCGGACATGCGACGTGTTCGCTGATTGGACGGTGAGGGGCGTGGAGTGCGTCAGATTTTCTGTGGCGCCCGCCATCTTGTATTCGCAGTCGACCGCGTACAGCGTAGTGAAACGTGGATAAAAAATTGTATTTAGTGCCGTGTGTTGGTGTGTAAGAGTGTTGGGGAGGGTTGGGGAGTATGAGATAGGTTTAATGTTTTGTTTTTTTATGTGCTAGACCTTTTTGTTGCGTTCGATTTGTCTGCGGAGAACACGGCTGTTCTGACATTTTGTAAATAAACTAAATGGTGGGGTGTTTAGAGGACGGAGTATGTGTCATTTTTGTTCGCAAGGAAGGTAAAAATGAGCTATGAACACTCGCGGTGTACTTAATTGTTCGTAAATACACAAACTGGGGGTGTCCTCAGGACGCTGTCCGTATTGTAATCTGTCTAGTTGAATGTGTTCTAAGAACACTCGCAGTGTCCCGAAATGGTTGCAATTACACAAAATGGGGGTGTTCTGAGAACGTTGTTTGTATTGTTAATTGTCAGGGTGAAAGTGTTTTAAGAGCACTCCTTTTGTTCGCTAATAGTACAATTTCCTAGGGGCATCAACCGACTTTTTGTCCACTAAAGAAACGATAAATCCGGCTGGTGTGCGCTGACATTATGTGATAATCCTATGACTGGCGCTATTGACCTGGCTGACTTGCTTTTGCGACACTAAATCATATCTCCCGCCCCTAAGCCTGATGTTATCAAAGCATTCATATTCCCCGCCTTTCTCCGTGACGTTACAGGGTGCGTAATGAAACGCGCCTAGTCGTCTCCAGTACTACGCGACTTTACACAGAACCCGGAAGACAACACACATTATGTCACAACACAGCGCGCCACAATTCGGAATATGAAACTGTGATTTAAAAGCAAAGAGCAAGATTGTAAATGTTGTAAAGTACATTTATTTGACATCAAATGTTTAGAGAATATTCAGCAATTTGCATTTGTCTTTGTTGCCGATCCGCAAAAGTTCATGTTGAGACACGCGATGTTCCTTTGCGGTACAGAGAGTGTTAGATCAGCTTACAACTCAATGCGCCACAATTCGGAATATGAAACTGTGGTTTAAAAGTAAACTGCAGGATTGTACATTTGGTAAAGTACATTTATTTCACATGAAATGTTTAGTGAATATTCAGCGATTTGCTATTGTCTCTGCTGTCGATCAGCAGAAGTTTATTTGGAGCCACGCGTTGTTCCTTTGCGGTAGATAGGCTGTTGGTTTATGATAAAAGCAGTAAATGGTCGCTCTGATAATCGGAAGGTTGCTCCAACAACGAGCCATTAGACCACCCTTTTGGTTGGTATGTTGTTTGTAGCCGCTAGTACTGCGTAAGGGCATATTGGTCCTTGGCAATTGTCCCATAAAATGGTAAGGGTCATGAAGTTGCATATTTGGACTTGCACCTGGCAGTTGAAGACCCCATCCGCTGGAGTCTGTAAATCGTGACATAGACAAAATGGGGCCACGTACCTGTTTTAAAAAACATAAATTAGTCTCACCAGCCGATCTTCATTAAAAATCATCATTTTATTTATTAGGGCGTGAAACTATTTGCTATCGAAGATAGTGCAACAGAGTATGTTAATAATAAAATAATAATATTTTCCCATTCATAAAGCGCTAAGAACCGTGAGGTATGTAAGCAGTGCTTATTATTAACCACGGTGTGTGGTGCTCATTTATCGACCACGGAAGGATGAAAGGCTGAGTTTCACCTTGCCGGGATTCAAACTTGCGTTAGCAAGCTGTGCACGGATGTCAAAGCGAGCACTTGTACTCGCTGTGCCACTTGACAGGCTAAAGTGAAGTGGCACAGCGAGTAGAGCGCTTGACCGCCTATAGACCGGTTAAATTATTTCTATTAACCCACCCTGTGTCGTCTGCCTTTTTCAGAGCCCTCTAAACGACAGGGGATCAATTCGGCGGTGATAGTGCGCGGTAGAAAACATTATGCCACTTTCAACGAACAAGTTCAACTTGAGCGGTCTTTAATGCTACGCTATTGTAATTATATAAAGTATAAAGTAATCTAAAGGGTTACTTACAGTACAATTGCAATTTCCATTGTCTACGAGTGGTGCAGTCCCAAAATACGACTCTGCGTGTGCCAACGATCTTTCGTATAGTGATATAATATGTAAAAGTGGTTTCGTTTCAGAAATTTCATCTTTATCTTCTCTTACGTTTTAGCAACACTCCTTCAAGAGAAGTCTTTCATCACAATCTCTGTCTGTCAAGGTCAAAACACAATACAACCTTATAGTCTGCTTCGTGAGCCACTCCGGGGCCCGAGAAAAAAATGGAAGCAGCTGACCTTCACTGTGAACGAGCATAAATTCTTACTTTGCAACATTCTGTGTAAAGCCATCTGTAGAAGTTGTGGAAGCAGCTGACCTTCACTGTGAACGAGCATAAATTCTTACTTTGCAACATTCTGTGTAAAGCCATCTGTAGAAGTTGGTTTTTGCACGCCATGTTTGTATATTGTTTGCGTGATATTAAAAAAACTTTGTTAAAGGGACGTTATGGTTAAGTTGCGCTATTAAAAACCTATGAAATTCAGTGAAAAAACTTTGTTAAAGGGACGTTATGGCTCAAAGTAAAACCGAAAAACTCCTGAAATTCGCCAGTTATGGTAACATAAGTAACCATAACTCGCGCCACCGTGAACTGCTAACACTAACACCCAGGACATCAAAGATGACATCACAAATGTCATTGATGACATAACTGATGACATCACATGGCTGGCTCTCCCTTTTTATCCTTTACTGACATATCGAAGCCACATAGTTTTCTTCAGTAACAATCAGGAAGTAAAAATTGAAAAGGTACTATATTTGTAGACTTAGGGTCCTGTCACATCATATGAAACATGTACATAGCGGAAGATACAGGCTTGAAAGAGAGCAATCCTTTCTGTGCATGAAGATAATCATTATGGTTATCAGCACTTTCTCATAGTTTTATTTTTATTACTCTACCTTCCCTCTATATGCTCATATTTGTATACATTATACTCACTCTCCATAGAGTGAATGGGAAAAAAAATTTGCTCGCGCATACAGCCCAAACCGCTGGACGGATTTCCACCAAATTTGGACCAGGACCAGCGGCTTGGTCCCGAAAGCGTGCTTTTGCAAATTTGGTGAAAATCCGTCCAGTAGTTTTTTTTTAAAATGACCAAAAAGTAGGTAAAAAAAAATTAGTGATATCTGTGTTCGGTTTGCGGATACACTTCCCTGTTCGCTCCGCGGAAAGTGTCCTGATTGGCCAATCGTCTTGCGTGATGTTCGCGGACATGCAAAGTGTTCGCTGATTGGACGGCGTGGAGCGTGAAGCGCGTCAGATTTTTCTGTAGCGCCCGCCATATTGGATTTGCGGACGTCCCCGGACAGCGCGGTGAAACTTTGTTCAAAATGTGTATTTTGTAGAGTGTGTTGGTGTGTAGGAGTGTTTGGGGAGGGTGGGAGTGTATGAGATAGGATGAAAGTTGTGTTTTTTATGTGTTAGACGTTCTTTTTGTGTTCGATTTGTTTGCGGCCATCACGGGTGTTCTGAAATGTTCTAAATAAACTGACTAGGGGGTGTTCTAAGGAGTCAATATGTGTCCGTTTTGTTCGCAAGCAAAGTGAAACTGTTCTAAGAACACTCGCGGTGTCCGGGGAGTGTTCGTAGGTGGTGTCCTGAGGACGCTGTCCGTATTGTTCTCTGTCAAGTTGAATGTGTTCTAAGAACACGCGCAGTGTCCTGAAATGTTCACAAATAAACAAAATGGGGGTTTTCTGAAGACGTTTATGAGAACACTCCCGGTGTCCTGAAATGTTTGTAGGGGTTGTTCTGAGGATGCTGTCCGTATTGTTCTCTGTCAAGTTGAATGTGTTCTAAGAACACTTGCGGTGTCCTGAAATGTTCGCAAATAAACAAAATGGGGGTGTTCTGAAGACGCTTCTAAGAACACTCGCGGTGTCCGGGGAGTGTTCGTAGGGGGTGTCCTGAGGACGCTGTCCATATTGTTCTCTGTCAAGTTGAATGTGTCCTAAGAACACTCGCGGTGTCCTGAAATGTTCGCAAATAAACAAAATGGGGGTGTTCTGAAGACGCTTCTAAGAACACTCGCGGTGTCCGGGGAGTGTTCGTATGGGGTGTCCTGAGGACGCTGTCCGTATTGTTCTCTGTCAAGTTGAATGTATTCTAAGAACACTCGCGGTGTACTGAAATGTTCGCAAATAAACAAGATGGTGGTGTTCTGAAGAGGCTTCTAAGAACACTTGCGGTGTCTGTGGAGTGTTCGTAGGGTGTGTCCTGAGGACGCTGTTCGTATTGTTCTCTGTCAAGTTGAATGTGTCCTAAGAACACTCGCGGTGTCCTGAAATGTTCGCAAATAAACAAAATGGGGGTGTTCTGAAGACGCTTCTAAGAACACTCGCGGTGTCCGGGGAGTGTTCATAGGGGGTGTCCTGAGGACCCTGTCCGTATTGTTCTTTGTCAAGTTGAATGTGTCCTAAGAACACTCGCGGTGTCCTGAAATGTTCGCAAATAAACAAGATGGTGGTGTTCTGAAGACGCTTCTAAGAACACTCCCGGTGTCCTGGAATGTTCGTAGGGGGTGTCCTTAGGACGCTGTCCGTATTGTTCATTGTTAAGTTGAAAGTGTTGTAAGAACTATCGCGGTGTCCTGAAATGTTCGCAAATAAACAAGATGGTGGTGTTCTGAAGACGCTTCTAAGAACACTCCCGGTGTCCTGGAATGTTCGTGGGGGGTGTCCTTAGGACGCTGTCCGTGTTGTTCGTTGTTAAGTTGAAAGTGTTGTAAGAACTATCGCGTTGTTCTGAAATGTTCGTATGGGGTGTCCTGAAAACTGTGTCCGTATTGTTCGCTGGCAAGTTCAAAGTGTTCTAAGAACACTCACATTGTTCGCGGACATTAAAAGTTTCCCATAGATCATAGTTGAAATGTTTGACTCTATGTATGTGATATGCTGCGGTGGTTGTTGCCAGGGCATAGAGTCTTGGGTGCATGGCCATTTGACCAATGCACCCAAGACTCTATGCCCTGGCAACAACTACCGCAGCATATCACATTCATATTTGCTTATAACTTTGGGTGAAAAACAAATGTATAAGGAACAAAGGTATTAGATACTATGGATGTGATATGCTGCTATGGTTGTCCTTATTATTGTATACTTACTGTTTGGTCTAGTAATGGGAGTCCATGTTTTTCTTCTTCATTTCTGTGATAAAAGAAAATAGCATGTTAGTATTAGTATTTTGTAATGACTTATTACATTGTATAAGCAATATACTTTTATTTTTTTTCGACCCTCATATTTAGTAGAGTACAAATCAGAATAATTGTGCAATTTGCTCAGTTTCTGTATTTGTTGCTAAAATCATTGGGTCTGTGGGAGAAAAAAAAATCCATGTTGGATTAAAAAAAAAAACTTTTTCTGTTATGCTACAGTTTATTTGATTGTTTGTTTTCAGTGTTCACTTGTTGTTTCTGGCTAATGCTTTATACTTTGCTTTGTTGTATTTTTTTTGGAGCAGTAACAGATTCTTCATTTGTTTTGATATTATAAAATTTTGGAGCAGTTAGATACCAATTGGCATATTCTAACTGTCTATTTTTTTAATATATTTTAGTGGTTTTGATTTACCTATTTGGATATTGTTAAATTTTGGGACAGTTAGATACCAATTGGAGTATTCTAACTGTGTATTTTTTGGCCTAATTTAGTGGTATTCATTTATCTGATTAGTTGTTGTAGAATCTTTGAGCAGTTAGATAGCTTTTGGAGTATTCCAACAGTTTATATTTTTGTAACACAAATTTACTTAAAGGTTTAAATACAGTTCATTTATCAAATTTTGGTTTTAAGAACATCAAATAAGCGTTTGTAAGATTTGCTGGTAATCTCTGCTTTAGAGTAATGGTACTATCATTACATTCAAACCATCCACATTTCTTTTTTATGTATGCAGTGTAGTGCCCTGAATTGGTTGTGGCTCCTGCGTGGTAGATTATACCTATTGTTGTGAAGGTTTTCTTACCAAATGATATTTGACCATGTGTGAATCCAGTCAGCTTGCAGTTGTTTTTGGTACCATCTGCATTGTAACGTAGAAGCATTAGTATTACGTATTTACTATGTGTTTGTATTACTAACGTGGAGCGATTATCTGAATTGCAGGTAGAGCATAATCTACCATGGTTTGCATTTTGTACAAGTTGCTGAAATGGAATGGATTCACAATTTGGTATTGATATATATATGAAGCGTTCATTGGGGATTTCTTCTTGTGTCACATTGTTGCAGAGAGTGCATGTATGTTTCCACATGTATGAAATCTGAAAGATTTCATTTATAGGTATGTTTTTGTTTTCCAGTACTTGTAGTAAGTACATTAGAAATTCTTGTGGATCTTCCTGTGAGTTTATAGTGAATTTCACCATTCCAGCACAGTAGTCCAATTGTCGTCTTATTCCAAAAACACTATGGGCCTTATTCCGAGTATGGCGGTAAGGGATAGCGGCCACCGGTAACGAGACCGGTGGCGGTGATCCCTTACCGCCATACTCCGAGTTCCCTTTGCGCTCTCGCCCTTAACGCCTGCTTTGAGCAGGTGTTAAAGTCGAGGGCGCAAAGGGGCCTCCAAGCCAATAACGGTGACCGTAATGAACGGTCACCGTTATTTGCATCTTCCCCATTCCCATTGAGCCCTATGGGGGCTCATTTGGGAATGGGGAAGAGCCTTGGTGAATGGGGAATTACCGCCCCGCCAACCTTGGAATGGGGCGGTAATTCCGCCATCCACCAAGGCGCTGCCGGTCCGGGTACGGCGTCAACCAAGACATTAATAGCGCCATTGGTTAGCGCCGTACTCGGAATGAGGCCCTATATGTGTTGTCAGGATTGTTTGCTGCATTTCTGTGAAGTACTAACATTTGCAAACACAATGGGTCTGTACTGTGTGAGTAAATGTTGTCAACAATTGGTGGTAATTGAAATAGAATATTCATTGCTACATTTGCATAGCAACTTACACCAACTATATTTGAGAATTTAAATGGTCCAGGTAGTTCTGTATCTAACTGCTTTTTTTGGAGTTTGTCTTCCTTCTTTAAAGAAGTACCTGGTTTACTTTCTCTAATTGATTCTTTTTTGTTTGTGGCACTTGATGAAGTATTCGTTTCTTTTACTCTCTTTGGAGGATTTGCAGTGACGTCCTGTTGCATTTCTGTTTGATTTAGTTTTCTTTTACAACGTTTTAGTTTTTGTGGAACAGAATATGTGTTTAGATGGGGAGTGTATAGTGAGCGAAGTCTATTATATTCTAAAATGCAAGGAATATCAGCGTTTACTTTACTTGCATCAAAGTTGATTAGAAATAGACCGTCAAGTGTACGTAAGCGTGATAGTGCTACGTAGCTCATGCCTTCTTTAAAGACTGTGTTACCAATATCTATCATTGCTTTGTCTAGGGTAAGACCTTGTCATTTATGAATTGTGACTGCGTATGCAAGAGTTAGAGAAAATTGTTCTCTGCATACATACATATCTTTGAAGAGAAGGAATCTAGCTGTTGAGCGTCCTATCCGTTTTACTTCTGAAAGTTTGTCAAAGAGTATATTGACAAACTGAATTTTGTTGTCACGTGGGTATGTGTGAAAGCCAACAACTGTACCCAGTGCTCCATTAACTAGTCCTTGGTCCACGTCAAGGTTACGTTTAAGCATTACTCTGCAATTTAAGGATAATTTTAACATCTTTTCTAAGGCTGCTGTGTTTGAGATTGATTTTTCTAAATTATTTAGTCTTGTTGTGGCTTGGTCACACATGGGTAGTGTCATACCATGTACATCTAGTTTGTTTGTGGCGCTAATTTCCATTATTGGTTGCATTTCTTTACTTAGCATGATTTCATTGAATTTGAAACAGCTTGCAAGAGTTGGCATTAAGGCCATACAATTGACATTTTTGTGGGCTAATTGTTCCATAACATCTGTAGCACATGCATTATCGCCATAAAGTGCATTAATGTGCCGGGTTTTCAATGCTGCTTCTGCTTCTTTAGAAAGTAAACCAACTCTCAAACTTTTTAAAATGTTGGCATAAGTTAGATCTGCAGATTGGCGCATGATTTCTGTTAATTCTCTGTATTGGAAATGTTGCCAAAGTTGACATTTCCAATGCTGCCAACAGTTTGACGGCAGAGTTTGTGCCCTGATGTTTTAAAAATAGGTTCACCTTTTACTGGTGTTAATTGAAGCAGATCTCCAAAAACAATAATGTGTTTTCCTGCAAAGAGCTCTTCATAGTCTGTTTTGAGTACTTCTTGTAATCTGAGGTGAATCAAAGCTAACATCAGGTTGGAGACCATGCTCACTTCATCTATTAGTAGCATTTTCATTTGTTTCAATACTCTGCGTAATTCCATTGCAGCTTCTGCAGAAAGTTTGTAATAGTCTAATTTGTTCTGGTGTTCTACTGGTAATAGTAGTAATCGGTGTAATGTAACACCACCTATGTTGTAGGCAGCTAAACCTGTGGGGGCAGTGACAACAGCTGACAGTTTGTTGTTTGTCAATTGTTGAAGGAACTTACTAATGATTTTGATTAGGAATGTTTTGCCAGAACCAGCTTCACCACTGACGTACAGTAGTATAGGTTTATAATTATGGCAGGAACATTCTTTATTTTCATGTTTTACACCATGTGCAATTTGTTTTGTTACTTCTTGAAAAATGCTACTTTGCTCATTGTTTAGTTTTGATTGTAGTATAGTTAAGTCTTTCTTATCTTCATACTGACACATGGTGTTTTCTACTTCTATCATAGCTAATTCTGCCTCATTTGTTATTAGTGGTTCTCCCAGTGGTTCTTGGCTTCCTGTTACAGAAGGTTGACTACTGTCAGGAGTATCCTTATCTAGTTGGGCTTGGAGTTCTTCTTCATGTTGCTGTTCATTGTGCAACATTGTTTTGTACTGTGTAAAGTTTACATCAGTTATAGTGCTTTCATTTGCTTTGAAAGCATCCTCATATGAGTCATAGTTATCTAGTAATTGTTCTTCTTTTCTCCATGGTTTGAAGAGTTGTAGCAGGGACATGTAAAATACTTCTTTATGTTGAGGAGTCTTCAATGACAATTTAATATGATTAATTAAATTTGGTTTAGTGAGTTTAACTAAGCTGCCTTCACAGTCTGTCACTCTATATTTACCTTTTTTTTCATCGGGTTTCATATTATTTTTGTATGTGTAGTTTTGGGCTATTTGGTATAGACACATGTTTTCCAAAGTATTACTTCTGTTTGGGTAGTATGTGTCCAATAAATTGTTTTTTAAAATGTCTTGGCTGTTGGGATCATGTTTGGCTATTGTTTCTATATCTTCATATGATTTTAGAACTCTTTTTCTAGATTTAGCTGGACCAAGACTTAGCCATACTATATTTTCAGATTTACCATACAATGAAGTACCAGTTAAACGATCAGCTGCTTCATAAGATCCACATTCTCCATGGGTGAGCATTTTTATGCCAAAGCTGTATAATTTCTGAGATACTGTTTTATCTGATGACAGGTCATTCCAGAGGTCTTGGAGCTCTGTCTTTTCTGCTTTAGTTAAGTATGCTGTGACATATCGTGAAACTGGAGTAGAATTGTCTGCAATGTACTGCACATCTTTGTTTGCATTCCCTAAGTGGGCAATGATTGCATTATAATCATTGATATATTTTTCTTCTTCTTTTCTTTTTATGTAATATGTATTTTTAGGTGACTTTCCTTTAACAGTATGTCTAACTGAAGACATGAGGTTGTTTACTTGACCTGTATTTGTAACTGGTCTAGGGAAACCAAATCGGCATTTGGTGTAGTATTTGCCTTTGTTTTTGTATTTGCGACGACAATATTTTCCACATTTGTGTCTTTGAAATTGTAAAATTTGTGCACGAAGATCACTATTTGTGGCTTCTGATGGAATTTCACAAGTGACATATTTTTCAATAAACTGTAAAACAGTGGCATCACTGTCTTGACCAAATTTAGGAGCATCTTTAATCCATAAAAGCATGTGGATATGTGGTGCTCCTCTGGCTTGGTATTCTTTTCTCCAAAAGAAGTGTTGCACTTCTCCAAGGGGAGGAACAGTTTTATTACAAATAAAATATAGCATAGCAATGAAGCGATGGTGAAAATATCTTGAAACATTAACAGGATCCAAAGAACAAAGTTCTCCAGGTGTTAGAATATCTATGTTTGTTTTGTTTTTATTTGATATGCGTAGGAAATCATGTAAATCTTCCCATGCATATTCTGCACAACTTAATGTAACAAACCAAGTGGATGGGCCAAGGTTTCTGATCATACAACGTACATCTCCATGACGTCGAAACCAGTACTCTTTAGTACCACGCATATTTGCTAATAGATTTGTAATATTTGATTGTAAAACCTCATCCTTTTGTTGCACTTTCTCTAATAATTGTGTAGCTGTCATATTTTGAAAGTGTGATCCTGATTTTAATATGTGTGCAACTCCGTAACATAAAGTTGCTAGTTCACTTTCAAAGAGTAGGTGGAATATGTATTCCACATTTTGTCTAAATCTGGGATCTTCAGAATACATCCGTAATGAGCGGTATTCTGAAGCTGATATTTGAATAGGTCTATCATCATACCTTCCTCCTTTGCCAGTAGGAAAGAGTAGAGGAAAAGCACGTGCTTCTATACTTTTTTCCCATATACTGATTGGCGATCCTTTTGTTTGACGCATTTGGTAAGTTTCTAGTACATCTTGTACGGTGTCATTACAGTGCAAAGGATGAATTGTATAATGGTCTAAAGTATTTGATATTGTAGCAGGATCTGGTAGCTCAAATTGACCAGCTTCTTGTGTTTCTTGAATTATTTCAGTTGTATCTTTCAAGTTTTCTTCAATATTAATTTCTTTGTAATATTCATTATTCTCTTTAAGATATTGGAAGGCTTGTTTAACTTTATATAAATCTACCAGCTGTTGCCATATTTTTTTGTCTTTTGTAGGTACTCCATTTACTAATATAATTAAAGAGTGCTGCAGTGGACGTTGCACTCCTAGAGTATGCACATTTTCTTTTAGATTTAATGGTAAATAAACTACTTTCCCACGAATTCCTTTTACCAATTCAGAGGGAGGTAATTTTGCTGTTTTTGGTTGAAGGCGTATTATTGCTTGAAATGGGTGTACTGTTTGAATTATGATGCTCTCATATAAATTAAGTTGTTGTAGAGGTTTTGGTACTGGGTATAATTCCAAATTATTTCTGATAGAACGTGAAGGAGTTTGGTTGTTGTCAAGTTTTGTAGTGCAATAACTGCAAAGTATTAAGGGCTCAGTTATTTCATATTTGTTTTCTGCTAGAAGGTAGAGAGCTAATTCAAACCATTTAGAATCTTCATTGTCTTCTATTTTGTATGATAGGTCCACAGTTTTTGTGTTACTTTTATAAAAAAATTCTACGGCAACATACACATACATGGTTTGGTACTTCAGCTGATGTACTTTTAAATTTTAGTATTTCTTTTTTGTATGTGTTTAGGAAAAGGTTGCCATGTGTAGAATTGTTGCTTAATTGGTTTAAAGCTATTTCATTCTGTAAATGGCTTTCACTTCCAAAATATTTTTTCTGGATATAGTGAATTTCTTCAAGTAGGTCTTTTGCTGTACCATGTAGAAGGATGTTATTTAACTTTGCTAGTGCTAAAGCAGGACTTTTAGCATAGTACAGTTTATAGACTAGATTTCTTATAGTTGAATGATGTGTTGATATCCTTTTGATATCATGGAAAGTGGTTTTACAAGTAGGTCCTGTAATGCAGGCCAATGAATGTCCTTGCAGTCCTGTGTACTTGCGCACTGGACAGGTATCCATATTTTACAGTAATTTAATTTTGATTTTGTCTTTGCTTTTTACATATTTATTGAGGAATTGGTGTAAAGATTTGAAACATTGTTTGGGAATGTTACACATTGACGTGCATGGCCATTTGTACACTAGACGTTCTGATTCAGTTGAATGGAGGTGTAATTCTAAGTTTTCAGGGCATATTTTTGTAAGGAGTACTTCTTGTTCCATTATGGTATTATTCACTTTTTCATAACCTCGACCACTGCTATTTATGGCAATTGTATTCGTTTGCTTTTGTTTGTATGCTTCTTCATTAAAATATGGTTCTGTGCTCGTAGTGTGATTCCATTCACCTCTGCAGATACTTAAGAAGTTCTTTCTGTTGACATTTCGCTTATTGAGAAGTCTTTTTTGTAATTTAGTTATTAGTTTTGTTAGTGGTTTCATTTTGTTTAACAATAAAATAAATACATTTCTTTTTGAGAAGAATTGCACTGTCCATCAATGCTTCTAAGATTAATTTCCTACGATAGGTTTTAAGCTTTGAACCAGATTTCTCTCCTGTTTTTATAAGATTTTGAAGGACTTTGTGACGGTATATTTTGGCTAAAATACTTTTCTTGGTATGCTTACTTTGCACCATATTAAAATTTGAAGAAGTAGTTTTATCTGTACTGATAGCTGATTTTCTGTTAATTGTTTTTTGGTTTGTTTTACATTTTGATAGAGGAAGCGAAGTTGTTGTACTTGAAACTTCTTGTGTTTCACTAAATGATTGTATTAGCTGTTTTGTTTCAACTTTTTTTACAAATTCTGCTAGAGATGGATGCTTATGTTGGACACCTTTATTTTCATTTGCTCTAATTTTGTGTTGCTTTCTACGGAGTTGTCTTTTGCTAGGCATTCTTTAGGGTCTGTTGAAAAAAATAAAGAAGATATGGGTTGGGGTGTTCTGGAATGTATGTGTGCTGTGTGCATGAGTGTTTGAGTAAGATGATAAAGATGTATGTAATGGTGTGTGATTGTGCATTGGGAACTAAAACTAGTAGGGATAGGTATTCTTGAATTTATGTGTCACTAAACTGGGGTTCAGATGACAAAATAAAAGTAAGCTAGTGGTGTGGAAAAGTACAAATAGTAAATCTAATGTATACAATTAAAACAGTTGTTTGTTCTATAATATGAAAATTGTAGTGGTTCAGTTGGCTAATTTGTCTGTCCAAAAATAGAAATTTGTGGGCCATTCTGGTTGTAAATCGCTGTTTACGACATGGACATTTTTGGACAAAATGGTACAAAATCTCTATTTTAAGAAACCAAAATAGCTGGTATTAATATTATAGTATATTTAATTAATAATATAAATATTATGGTGATATTTTACTTACTTTTTTAAAAAAAATTAACAGGTAACTTCTTAGGTTTTCTTTCTTCTTCGAATTCGGCTGCTTCTTTTCAGGAAACTGGTCTTCACTGCAACTGTAAAAGCTTCAAATTAGTAACTTTGTTTGTATATAGCACTGTTTTTAATTTAGATATTGATTTTTTTAATTGAAATCCTCAGTGCCTTCTGTAAAACCATTAAACTAATTTATTTACATAAGATACATTGCATCAGTTCAGCACATATGATATGTTCTTAATGAACAAATTGTATTGAATGACTAACTGTAGCAAAAATAAAATATCTTTACTATGTCTTGTGAAATTTATAATATATTAGTGAATACCACTATTTCTGTAAGTAAACTGTTCTAGGTAATAGCGCCTCAATGTCATGTCTAATTTAAAGTAATTAAGTAAATAAATAAATAAAAACAAAAAATATGAAATTGAATAAGTATTTTTATAAAGGTTTAAACATAGATTGTGTTTGCATGCAATTTTGTTTGAATATATGTAGTCTATATATTTCATTTAAAAAATGTTAGTTTAACATGATTTGAGTGTGTGTGTATAAAGAAAGTAAAAATTATAAAGGTGTATAAGTGATAGTTGATTTTAGGAAATTGAAAAAAGTACAGTAAATTCATTTTACAGATTTTACAAGGTAAAAGTCTGTTAGAAAATGTGTTCATCTACCATAGCTCTCAACTCACACGCTTTTGGCGGGTGTCACACGCCTTGTAAAGGTCAGTCTCACCCGCCAAGCCTCCTGCACGCCCATTCATTCCAATGGGCGTCTCACTCGCCAAAAACAAAATCGGGTGATTTCACCCGCCTGTAAAACAAAAATGGTTGAGAGCTATGTCATCTACTATACAGAAAATATGCATACCTGAAGTTTGTGTTCATGCATATGGATATGCATGGAGCTGCAAGTAGAAATCTTGAAGACGTGTACAGTATTTGTGGTAGATGCTGCTTGCCAATGATATGACACTTGTACTCAGAGAGATTCAGAGTACATTTGCAGTGCTGATCTATGATGATGCAGTTAGATGTAGAGGTCTTGAATGTGATTGGTGCATGGTCATGTGATTTTTGAGGTACATCCAATGAGGGAATGGCAGAGAGAGTGTAGTGGAAATGGTAGAAGGGCTGTTCATGTTACGATATGTCCGCGGACATGGCGGTAGTTCCCGGACATCGGGAGTTACATACAGGGATTTTTGGATTCAGAAGGCATGCAAATGAGAATAAGCACTGAAAGGGATTGGTCAGGAAAGTTTGGTGGGTGTGTTGTGCCAGGAGAGATTTTCTGAGATACTCTTTTTGCTGAGAGAACAAAAGATAGCTATGGCTGTGTGTTTCAGAAAACAGATTGTTTGGATTTTAGGAGATTCGTGGATACATTGGTTGAAGGTGCATGCAGAAAGCTGTGGAGTAGCTGTAGATCTTGGATTCCCACATGTGGAAGTACACTGGCATGGAGTACGTGGAATGAAGTGGTTGGATTTGCTACCTCTCTGTGCTACTTTGGAGACAGAGCAACATCCAGACATAATTGTAATTCATTGTGGAGGGAACAGTTTAGGGCATGTGACTGGAATTTTTTTGCAATTTGCTATGAAAGAAGGACTGAGGAAGGTTAAGGACATGTTTCCTAATTCTCAAGTGATATTTTCACGGATTGCGCAGAGACAAATGTGGCTTCGTTCTTCTTCATTTGGTCCACAAATGGAAAATGCAAGGCGCAATGTTAATAAGGCTGTTTGTGGCTTTCTAAGAGATTTTGGCATGTCTTCTTTTCACAATGAAAATATTATGTTTTGTAGTACATACATTTTTCGCAGAGATGGAGTCCATCTTACTTATGCTGGCAATCAGATTTTTCTGAGAAATGTACAAAATGCATTGCGACCTTTTTTGGAATTACAACAACGATTTTGAAGTAGATGTTAAGCATTTACAATTTTTGACTTACAAACACCACCCAAAGGCTCTTTTCAGAGCCACCACTTCTTTCCAGAGAAAATTACAAATTTTTGTGATGGAGTAGTAACCCAATTTCTTTAATGTTTGCGAACTGTCCGCGGACTTCTAAAAAATACAAAGAGCCCTGCTTCATTTATTTTCACTTCTATTTTTTAACTGGGAAAGGCGGCTCTGAAAAGAGCCTTATTTTTTTTTGATTTTTGTAATTTTGTATTTTTTTTGGTTTTTCAGACACGACACACTAGGAGAGGAGGGTAAAGGAGGGTAAAGGGGGGACACCAACCACAGGGATAAGAAAGGGCGAGCTGAGAGAGGAAGATGTAGAGTGGGTTTTATTTGGGTAGTGAGCAGGTCTTCTCGTGCTCTGAGACGATAGTCTCAAAAGCACTCCGAAGTCGCTCCCCCCTGCAGAGTACTGTGTCACAGTACATACATACAACTGTGACCCTCGAAAGGTAAGGGTCATCAGCATTCTGTATGGCCTGTGAGGCAGCTTGAGAAAGACGCTGTCCCACAGAGGTGGTCCTTGTGGTGACAGGATCAGAAACAGAGGATGAAGTAGAGGAAATCAACCTGCTACGTTCTTCGCAAGGTACAACCCTGCGAATAGCCCCAGAGTGAAATGACCTCAGGTGTCGCTTCATAGTAGTGGTCCCAAAGCTGTAGTTACCGTGCTTCCCGCGACTGAGTATCATTTTGCACTCATTGCAGGTAACATGGTTCGCACGAGCCTTAGGACCATTCCCATGAATGGTAAATAACCGCCATACCCAAGACTCACGCCTAGTGCGGGTAGTAGGGATTTCCTCTACCTCATTCTCATCATCCTCTTCTTCCTCCTCCGCATCCTCAGTCCTGTTCCCCTCTTCAGGCCCTTGGGGAGGTGGTGGTGGTGAAGGGGGTGGTGCTGAAGCAGGTACAGCACCAAGTGACAGTTCAGCAGCCAAGGATGCCATGTCGATGATGGTGTAGTCTGCAGGTGGCAGCAAAAATCACTGTGTTCTGAAGAATAGCCAGAAACACAATGGGAATAAGCTCTTGGGCGTGGTCTTTTATAGGGGTGCTTGTGCGCGGTCCGCAGACATGCGCACTGTGCGCGGACAGATCGAACACAAAAAAAGGATCGGAAAGTTTCAAAAGGTATATAGAAACTCAAGATTGCTATGTGGGATTTGTGGCATGGTGAGATTTAATTGAAAAATATTATGGATTAACTGAAAATGTACTTTTAAATTGTTCGGGGACACGAACAGTGTCTGCATTTCAGGACACACGATGAGCGTGGGCGCGGTCATATGATCTGTTTGCGAACTAGTCTGCGAAGGAAGCGCCTGTCCGCAGGACACCAAGTGCACGGAGATTGGTTAGCGCATGCGCATTGATGTCCTACGGACACTGTTCGGGTTCTGAAGTAATTAAAAGTGCGTCACACGTGAAATGAATATTTCAGGACACCGCGTGTGTTCTTAGAACAGTTTAAACTTGGTAGCAAACAGTAAGGACAGATATAGTGTTCTTCAGGACACGTGTAATTTAGTTTATGTACGAACATTTCAGGACACCAATTGTGTTCTTAGAACACTTTCAATTGGGTAGCGAAGACTACGAACAGTTGTACTGTTGTTCAGGACACATCATTTTGTTTATTTGCAAACATTTCAGGACACCAATTGTGTTCTTAGGACAGTTTTAAGTTGATAGCGAACATTACGGACAGATATAATGTTCTTTAGAACACTTTAATGTTTGTATCTTTACGAACATTTCAGGACACTACGAGTGTTCTTAGAACATTTTGAACTTGCATGAGAACATTACGGACAGATGTAGTGTCCTCAGGACAGTTACATTTTCGTTTCTTTACGAACATTTCCGAACAACCGCGGTGTCCGTGGACACCTAAATTGGTTTTATTACAAGGAACTGAAAGTAATTACAACACAATATAAAAAAGTAACTTTATTTAACATATATAAACAATTTATGACTGAGAAGGTGGGGCAGAAACGGAAACAAAAACAGGAGAATTAGGGTTTTCAATATTAGTGGGATCAGGTGAAGAAGGGATGGATATCTCATCAAAACGTTGTGGTCCATGGAGAGAGTTTGGGGATAAATGAATGGGATATGGTGAGGGGGGACAAGTACAGGTGGGACAATGGTATGTTGTTGGTGGTTTTAGGTGATCTTCCACAAAGTTCTTTAAATCCATAAAATTTACCATAAGTTGGTCCATTTTGTGGGTAATGTGTTCAAGAGTGTTATCCAAAACTTATTTTTCTTTGGAAGTTGCAATTTTTGTAGGGTCTGTAAAAAAAAATGTATATGTTGAATGTATACAAAATAATATTTATCAATTGGTTTATACAGTAAAGTGTGTACCATTAGGTGGACTATCTTCTAACATTTCGTCTCGTGGTAAATGGTCCTCTAGCCAGTCCAGAGTACTACACATTTCTGTGAGAAAACAAAGAAGTAATATGTTTTTTTTTCTAATATAGAAAGTTTATAAATATATGAGTAAAAAGAAGTGCACTTACTATGTCTGGTGATATATGTAATCAACAGTGTATTCGTCTGGTCTTGCTGTTGGTTGTGGAGCGTCTGTGAGGTAATTATGGTGGAAGCCACTTTATCTTCTTTTGGTATATTCCATTTTGAAACATATTGTATTTACATGAATGGTTAGTGTGTTACATATATGGGTAACATTTTTTAAGTATTACTACATATACTTTGTGTGTGTGCTGCTTTGTGAATTTGTTAAATGTTCCTATGTTATGATATAACTATTACACATCATACCTCCCCAGAGTTTTTAGGTGGTGGTACTGTTCTCCGAACATGTCCGGGAACATTAAATAGGTTCCCGGACATCAAGTTCATAAGAAGAGATCTAGTCAGTTCCATATGACATGTATATAAAATCAAAGTCATTATTGTTAAGTTGTGCTACTAAAAAACTATGAAATTCAGTGAAAAAACTTTGTTAAAGGGACGTTATGGTTAAGTTGCGCTACTAAAAACCTATGAAATTCAGTGAAAAAAACTTTGTTAAAGGGACGTTATGGTTGAGTTGCGCTACTAAAAACCTATGAAATTCAGTGAAAAAACTTTGTTAAAGGGACGTTATGGTTCCAAGTAAAACCAAAAAACCCTTGAAATTCAAAACATGCGCTTGTGGTCTTTTGAGTAATCGTCTGCACTGGGAACATGACAACCTGAGTAAAATCCTGGAAGCCATATACTTGAGAAAGCTTGCCAGCCTAAAAATATACCAAGGGTTTGCGTTTGTCCTTTGAAGAAAAGTTACGCCATCCTCCCACATGTTTCATTTACTTGTGCCCTGAAAAGCAGCCACCATTAGGAGAAAATAACTGCACCAGTGTACAGGATTGCAAACTCTCTTGCCACATCGTGGGCAAATACTGATGACTTACTTGCCCTCTCATCATTTCCCATCATCACTCCCATGTCTGGCTTTTAACAATACTCTGCTTTATAAAGCTAACTTGAAAAGTATGCATGCCATACTTTCACTCAAATAAATAAATCCTTATAAAACTATGTTACACAAAAGTGTACAATTGTGGCATTATTCCCCCATCTTGACTGTGAGACTACAAATACCAGAATGCAATTCAGCAAAAGTCAAAAAAATTGTCTCTGAGTGCAAAACTTTCAAGGACTGACAGTGGCACGGTTTAAAAAAATAATGTGTATGCCGTCTATTATGAGATATTTAAAACAAAGAAAACACACAGCAATCGGGACTGTTGCTGTCTCGCATCCATGCAGTAACCGGGACTAACCCTGCTTTGTTTCAAAGCGAGGAAGGATCCTGCCCCTTAGGAAATGTGTCTCTAAGCAGTCTTGTAAGGTGGGATAATTTATTAGGCAAGATGGCCTTAGGGGTCTGGCCCCTTCCCCCCTGTAATGCTAAGCAGAGTGTGTCCCAGTTACTGCAGGGATGGCAAACCTACTGTTGCTTTAAAAAAAATCTATTTTTAAAAAAAATATTGACTGGGAGACTACAAATACCAGAATGCAATTCAGCAAAAGGCAAAAAATTGTCTCTGAGTGCAAACTTTTCAAGGACTGACAGTAGTATGGTTTAAAAAACAAAGTGGATGCCCATTCGGGCACCCATCCATGCAGCAACCGGGACTGATCCTGTTTAGCTTTAAAGCAAGGAAGGGCCAGCCCACTTCTCTTAGTGTTCGTGTAACAGTGGCTTATTTATTAGGCAACATGGCCTAAGGCGTCCGGCACCTTCCTCACTTTAAAGCTAAGCAAGGTCTGTCCTGTTTCTTGCATGGATGGGAGCCCTGTATGGCAATCGTGTCCTGTATTAACAACAACACTCCAATATAATTTTTGTTTACATGAGCACATTCTTTAATAAATTAAGTAGTTCCTAATAGGTCTCCCAGACAGCCCTGACATCTTGTTACAAACATCATGAACCCAACCCCTTGAAGGGACTTTTAAGCAAAATTTATTTAAAATGTGATGTCATCAGTGATGCAATCAATGACATTTGTGATGTCATCTTTGATGCCCTGGGTGTTAGTCTTAGAAGTACACAGCGGTGACGTAAGTTATGGTTGCTTATTTTACCATAACTGGCGAATTTCTGGGATTTTTAAGTATTTTTACTGAATATATATATATATATATATTCTGTGAAAAAACATTGTTAAGGGGACGTTATGGTTAAGTTGCTCTGGTAAAACCTATGAAATTGAATAAAAAAGCTTTGTTAAAGGGACGTTATGCTTACAAGTAAAACTGAAAACCCCCAGACGTTCTCCAGTTATGGTAAGCTAAGCAACCATAACTTGCGCCACCACTGTGCACTGCTAAGACTAACACTCAGGACATGAAAGATGACATTGATCACATATCTGGGCCACTTGTTTTTTGTTTTCTGGCATGATTCGACTAGTTTTTTTTTTTACTGACAATGAGAATTTCCAAAATTTAAAAGGTGCTATATCTACACATTTACCTTTTTTATGTTCTTAAAGTACTTGCCTTGGAGTTTAATCTGAGCTCAAGGGCATATACATGGGGCAATAAGCACAATGATTATTTCTAATCTTATTGTCATTTTTGGTGCTGTTTCTTTCTTCCCTACTTTAGGTTCCCTGTATGTG
Source organism: Ambystoma mexicanum (assembly GCF_040938575.1). Lineage (NCBI taxonomy): Eukaryota > Metazoa > Chordata > Amphibia > Caudata > Ambystomatidae > Ambystoma > Ambystoma mexicanum. Next base: position 1,027,059,337 of record NC_090931.1, on the reverse strand, counting down.
CCTCTAATTTGCATGCATTGTGCATTTCTATATGTTTTATTTCTACTAAGAAAAGTGTGTGGTAGCATTTATCATTTTACTATCGGAAATTACCAGATTAGAAATATTGTACTTCTATGGTGCATTCTGAAACCATGTCCTATATTTATGTATGATAAGGTTCCTCTTTTAACAACATCACTAGAATATAATGATTTCTTTACATGAGTACATTCTTTAACACATTAAGTAGTTCATGATAGGTCTCTCAATCTTCCCTAACATCTTGTTTCCAACATTATATTGTTATTAGTCTTAGCAGTGCACAGTGGTGGTGTCAGTTATGGTTGCTTAGTTTACGATAACTGGCTAATTTCTGTTTTTTTTTCTCGATTTTGCTTGTAACCATAATGCCCCTTTAATAAAGTGTTTTAATTTAATTTCATAGGTTTGTACTAGTGAATCTTAACCATAACATCCCTTTAACAAAGTTTTTTCAGTGAATTTCATAGGTTTTTATTAGTGCAACTTAACCATAATGTCTCTTTAACAAAGTGTTTTCACTGAAATTCATAGTTTTTTTATAAGTGCTAATCATAATGTCCCTTTAACAAAGAATTTTCAGTGAATTTGATGGGTTTTTACCAGTGCATGCACATTTCCTGCAACTTACTAACATCATACTTACCCCAGTATAGCAACATTTCTGTCCAATTTACAAAGTTTCACCTTAAAACTCTGCCAATCCCCACCTTCTATCATCATTTTGTACACTTGTATACAATTTTTGAAACGTTTTCCACTGTTTTTGTGTTTGTCGACATCTGTGAATATGTAACGTCATCACAGACTTTCCAGACACTTGCGCGCTGCATGTTGATGTGTTTACGCACATGTGCCACTTCGCGAATGGGTCTGTGCTTCGCAAACAGTTTGGAGCTGCACTTTTCAGCTCATCTAGGAACTTTAAATCTCAAAATGTACCCTTGCACAGCTCATACACCTATTCTTAATCATTATCCATTAACAATCTAGCACACAGCACATACTTGAATGTATGTTAGCAAAACTGCTATTTATCTTAAAAATGGCATCAGCTATTGTCATAACTCTTCCCCAAGTGCCTACCTCTAGCACCCAGAGAGAATCATGTGAATGGCAGTTATTTACCACTGTTGGGAATGTACCAAAGGCTAAAGCTAACAAAGTTAAATGCACTGTTTTACTCAGTCGCAGACTACCTGGACAGTGCACCTTTGGGACCACCTCTATACGTCGCCACACCAAATCCAACCAACACAATTCTCTTAGAAAGCTTGTTCCTTTCTTAGGAAGTAGAAGGCTGTATTCCTCCACCTCATCTTCCCCAACCAATACTGTAATCACACAGCCTACTTCTGTGCAACATAAAGTCCTATCAGCTACCTTGAAACTCCTATCCCCTCTTCTAATATCCTCTGTCACTTTAAGCTAATCCAATTCTATCGCTTTCTCTGTGTTTGATTTGTGTCGTTGTGCATGTTTCTCCCTACTTTTTAAACGAAGGTTAGCTTCCTTCCTCCAATCTCTCACGACATCGAATGCCGCTGGGTGTGACTTCTTGTACAGCAGTGCTGATTCTAAGTGTTCTATATGTGCCAATTCAAAAGTTCCATCTTTCGGCCACTGCAAATCTGCTATCTGGTCTGCCTATGCCAAATTACATTAAACATTATTGCCCCTATTCCATACTTCACGTACATTTCAAACGCTGGCAACCCTACGGTTGGTGCAACCTGGCCAGTTTCCAAAGATTGTCTACCGCAGTGGAAAAATCCCACTAGACAGGAAGACAATTTCCCAGGCATATTGATCTTATTCGTACCTTACCCTGGGCGTTTGATCTTGCAAGAGCAACACTCAACCAATATCAGGGCTGGTAAGAATCAGGGCATGACTCACCTGATCAATCAGTTCGTCATTCAAGACGCAATTCATCCGTATACAGACACAATCAATAATCGTTGTGACTGCATATCTGGCTCAATCTGCCTCGTTTCGGGATCCTCGCCTCGATGCTCTCTGGACGTTGCTCGTCAATCAGGAATCAGTTGTGTACAGATCTTCAAAGGAGTCTCTCATCACTTTCACAGGTGCGCCCCGAACACCTTTCGATCCTGGCTCGACAGCCTCGTCCTCGATTCGTTTTCGCCATCTTCAAATTCAACGTACACGATGGAGTAAAAGGGGGAGGGTCCCTATTCAGGCGTCATTTTTTGCTAGGCCCTGAAGACCCTTCGCAGATGGAAACAAGGCACAATCACCATACACTAGTGATACGACAGACACGAGGATCGATTTCCAAGTACTAGGGTTTATTGCAAAGCAAATATATTCTCAGTCGGCCGACTGGGTCTAACCTCTCACAACGTGTGTCACCCAGACCTCGTGAGACGCAAGAGCACGCATATTCTACAACAGTATCATATATTTAAACATGCAATCATACAATCTTTTTGTGACACATCAAAACCGCCCATAACGTATCTTCTTTGAGCTAGGGTTCGGTAATTGACAATTATGACAAATATGACACATTATGATACGTTTCTTTCTTAATCTATTATACTTATTTAGCAACAGTTGCAATTAGCAGCTTGCAGAGATAGTTCTTTGTTATGAAGAACATAAAGCACTTGTTCGGCAAGGATACTGTGTTTGTGGGAGAGACACATTCCAAAGCGTGTTATCTACTGGTTTCTATTTGTGAACTAGAGGTCAGTCTGCTCTAAGAGCAGCCCCAAAGGGAGGCCATTAGAAAAGTATAATTCATGTTTAATGGCCTGTTTCTTCAGTTTTGGCGAGACCAGCCGGCACCTGGGCCACTGATTAAATGCCTCTCTGCTCGCCTCCAAGGACTTATGAGGGAGGAAAAGAATGTATTTCTGTACTGTTCGCCATTTCTGTCTGGGCCGATCTCTCAACATGTAGACTGTGGCCTTGCACCGTGCATGAGCTTTCAGAATAAAATAAATTTCGCAAAGCGTTTAACAGAAAGAAAAAGAAAGCAAATGGCGGATGTTACACAAAATGGACGCCCTATTGTTATACTGACAAATCCTTGCTGGCGATGTAGGGCATATGATGAGATTGGTTTTCGGCCAACATAATATACCTGCTATACTTGCTTAGGGTCGGTTCTAGACTTACATAGGGACTCAGTTTGCAACACAAAGCTTTCTGTAGCCTCGACTACAGCCACGAATAGCCAACATCTAAAAGCAAACTGTGTCACAGAAACAGCATGTATTGTGGGGGGAAAGGAAGAGGGGAGCTGAGGAGGCCATGTGGGGGGTGGGGTGCTGGCTTAGATGAGGGGGCACTTGGTGAGCACCTGGGGGCATGAAAGCATTTTTCCAGCCATTTTTACAATATTTATGGCTATATTTGAGGCTATAAAGGACTACAGATAGCCAAGGGTATGTGTTGTTAAGTGCCCAGGGTTACAGGTTTTTGTTTGTTTTTTGTAAGAAGATATTTTTGCAGCTATTACAGCAATTATTCGGGGGTTTTCGGTTTTACTAGTAACCATAATGTCCCTTTAACAAAGTTTTGTCCCTGAATTTCAAAGATTTTTATTAGTGCAATTTAACCATAATGTCCCTTTACCCAAGTTTTTCCCTGAATTTCATGGGTTTTCATTAGTGCAACTTAACCATAATGTCCCTTTAACAAAGTTTTTTCAATACATTTCGTAGGTTTTTACCAGTGCACCCTTAATTTGCTACGAGTTCCTCATTTTGTACTCTCCCCCAATGTAGCAGCTGTAGAGTCTGCGGACAGTGCGGTAGTCCACGGAGAGAAGGTAGAATTCACAAAGCCCAGAAGCACAAGGGGAGAACAGAAAATGTTCTACACATCAACCAACAAACACATATGCATAAAACAATATTACTTATATTTAATCCACCAAAATATACCTGTTTTTACACATGATTACTTGAAAATGTACACATTATTTTTTCTTTATAACACCAAGCAAAAACCATAACTGTACACATCATATTATCACTTCAATACTACTGTTCATGGAGACTCACATACACCAAGTGCTTAATGCAAAACAGTCTCTCACCACATAGTGAGTACACTGTATTTATTTCTGTATTATTAGCATTAATTATCTAAACATTTCTTATATGCATATAGTTTTATTTTTATTTGAACAGAAATGGCAAACACATTTGAGTGGTTGGAAGAAAACTTTCCAGCAGAAGAAATGAGTGATGATAACATCTCTAATGCTAAACAATACATCTTTTAATGTAAAGAAAAAATGTAATTTCTACAGACCTGTACATGAAGAAATCATGATGTTGCCTAAAAACTGGGATACACTTAGTAATGACTTTAAGGAACTTTTAAATTATGTTACAAATCATGTTATTTAAAATGCTGATTATCACTGTTCTTCTTGCACCTATCCCCCCTTGCCCCCAACAATCACCCCCATCAAATTCCCAAAATATAAATGAAAAATTATTTGATGAAACTTCACTCCCTCCTGCCCCTGATGATCATTTTATAGAAATTCCAAATCCTCCCATTTATGTTTCCCATTCTGATACGCCATCCCAATCAGAAACAATTTTCTTTTATACCATAAAAGTCTTGAATATAATTCTGCAATCATTCTTCTTTTTAAAAGCCAAATTGTCCGTCCGCAAAATGGGGTGTCCAGGGACAACACGGTGTGTCCGGACATGTCCGTTCTGGCATGACGTACATTTAATTTGTCTGCGGACAGCATGACTGTTCTACGGACACTCACATGCACGCGCGCTGTGTTTCCCACCCGGTGGGTGTCCGCGGATGGCTGTCAGCACAGCAGACATCTCTGGATGTCATCATGTGACTGCACCTGTGCGTCATGACGGCCTGACTACCACGGTCGGAGTCTGTGCTCCGAAGACAGTATAAAACTGCATTTTCCACCAATCTAAGGTGTTTAAATTTGAAAGTGTACCCTTCCAGAGCTCCAAGACCCCTTCTTAGTTGATCTGTCAACTTTGTACAACTTTCAAAGGCCTATTTTCAACTCAGGAGTCCACAGACAGTTGTGCGGTCCGTGGAAAGTTTCTCTGAAGAGACCCACCCATTACTTTTAGTCATTTTCAATGTGGCTTTCCAGGAGTGAGCAGCTCACAACACCTTCCTTGCAGCACAGCTACATTTCAATCCTTTGGCATCTGTCATGGCCATCCCTCCTCCCCAGCAACCTCCACCACCATCACCATCTGGAAAGAGGAACAGGCGTGAGGATGCAGAAAATCGCCCTTTGGGGGTGTACAAAAGGCTTGGGCAGCCGAGGTTAGATGCACTGAGTGTACTCAATCATGGAAAAATCTGGCTTGTACTTCTACGGGACCACCTCCATGCACGGCCACACTACATCCAACCACCTGGGTGCTCTGAAACCATACAGACTGCTCCTGTGGGGCAGAGGATCACAGCAGCTACCTCGCAGGCCATACAGAACGCTGTTGATGCTTACCTTTCGAGGGTCTCAGTACTATGTGTGTACTGTGATGCACCAATCTGCATGGTGGAGCAGTTTCATAGTGCTTTTGAGGCCATGTTCAAGGAGCATGAGAAACACTGTCCCTACCATAAATTTGAAGGCCTGCCCAACATCTTCCTCTCTGAAACACAGCAGATGTCCACACCTTAGTGGAACTCTCCCGTCCCTCGCACACCCAATATTTGTTGCAAAACAACCAGGAATGTGCTCTTTACTATATTAATTTATATAATAATGTCGCTGAAAACATGTTATAAGATACAAAATAATTTTACTGTACTTGTGTACCTGTTTCTGTATGAACAATATTATATCATATTTCTCACACAAAGTTCAGTTTGTTAGTATATATCAAATTAAATATATAAATCATTTACAACGTGAAGATAAACTTGATAGTTATACAATTATTTTGACTCCAAAAAGTATAACAGAGATTTTAGACCAATCTTTCAAACAAATCCTATACAATTTTGCACATTAATGGATTCATTGTAATGGTACTGTTCTGATTCCTTAATTATCTGCTCTACGTGTTTCAGGAAACCATTTCCTTCATCGGGAGCTGTTGAATAAATATGCTGCTACTTCTTTTCTTTTCCTAGAATTGATGACATATAATAACCATATGTTAGATTTCTACTTCTCATTTAGGTATCATTAATTGTTTTGTCTGTCATATATCACTTGCACAATAATCACCTGGATGATACTGTGCTTGTACAGAAAACGTTCAAGATTCCTTCTGACAGAATTTCATAGAAAGTACTTGCTTCCTCCTGTGAATAGGGCAGGTGTAATCAAATAAGTGCTGAGGCTATATTTTACCAAATTAGAATTTTAGCGCTAAAAAGACATTTTGCTGGTGTCAGCAATAAGTTAAACATAGATTAATATCCTATCTACTAGAGTATTCCTGTATTTGATCCCCAAAAGTCCACCTTTATATGTTTGGCAGAAAGTTGTGCAATCAATGACTAGGGTCCTTCATTATCCACAGCCCTTTGGTATATTGATAATCTCCTCCTAAAGACCAGATTGGAAAAATCAGTGATTTATGCTGTTCTATTTCAAGCAATGTGAATCTTAATTCTCTGAATAATGATGCTCAATTGTATGTGAAAGGGGCCTTGCCCAGTGGGGCAGTGGTCACAACTGTCCTCCTTACTTATCCACTCTGTTGTTAATTTACTGCAGTCAGATCTGTGTCCTATTGATACAGATCCCAAAGTGTAATATTGGGGCATTGTTTTAAAGCCCTCCTAAGTAGTAAGTTCTATTCTAATAACGCATTTTGGCAACATTTTGACATTAACTCACCTCAGGAACATTATGTGCATGCACTTCATATTTTACAGAAGGAACTGCGAGAAGCGTGTGTTCCAAAATGGCCGCTTTATGTTATTCGCTGTCACGTTTTAACGTGATGACGTCACTAGTTTGTTTACACAAGTGTTGCTAGCTCTCGGGAAGTAATTCAAACATCCAAGTTCTGAATTAGATACAACTGGAGAAACCCTCCAGTTATCTAATGGAGATACTGTCAATTTCCCAGGATTGGTACTCATAAAGAGGCAGTCAGTTTATAATTTTATAATTTTAATGAATGCATTTAGTGCCGACCTTTAGATGGTTTGTGTTCTCCTCTTTGGATAGGTACAAACGTTATGTGCTGGTCACATATTTTTTTAACATCTAAAGATGTATCCTTAACTCTCAATGTTACCCCAAATGAGTCAGTCTCCTAGATCCAGCGTGCTGACTATGCGATGATCTCTATTGCTCTTTAGGGGTATGTGTTGGTCGTTATAATTTGCTGTTATGTCTCAACTAAGGGGGTAATTCATAGAATTCAGCACACAAGTGGCGCACGCGGCTGGCGCACAGTGTGCGCGTGCGACAATCTATGCCAGCCGCATGCGCCAAAATCCATTTCCGCACACAGCGTATTCATGGATTTTAACATCCATTACCAGCCGTGGCGCAGAGTGGCACAGCGACCCTACAGCAGCGCCAGTTATACCCCCAACCCCTCCCCGTGCGCCATGTACAGCGCACAAATCCCGTACATGGCGCACAGGCCAGTGGACCAGCATACAGGCCCCCAACCATGAAAATGTCTGTAAAACTCCCCGCGCACCCCTCCGAATACACGTACCCCGCTGCGTGGGGAGAATCACACGTGATTGGCCCTGTGCAAGCGGGGTACGTGTATTACTGGGGTTCGCAGGGAGTTTCACACGTGATTGGCCCTGTGCGAGCGGGGTACGTGTATTACAGGGGTTCGCGGGAAGTTTCACGCGCGATTGGCCCTGTGCGAGTGGGGTATGTGTATTACTGGGTTCGCGGGAAGTTTCACACGCGATTGGCCCTGTGCGAGCGGGGTACATGTATTACTGGGGTTCGTGGGAAGTTTCACACGCGATTGGCCCTGTGAGAGTGGGGTACGTGTCTTACTGGGGTTCGCAGGGAGTTTCACACGCGATTGGCCCTGTACGAGCGGGGTATGTTTACTACTGGGTTCGTGGGAAGTTTCACACGTGATTGGTCCTGTGCGAGCGGGGTACGTGTATTACTGGGGTTTGCGGGAAGTTTCACACGCGATTGGCCATGTGCGAGCGGGGTACATGTATTACTGGGATTCGCGGGGAGTTTCACACGCGATTTCCCCTGTGCGAGCGGGGTACGTTTATTACTGGGGTTTGCGGGGAGTTTCACACATGATTGGCCCTGTGTGAGCGGGGTACGTGTATTACTGGGGTTTGCAGGAAGTTTCACACACGATTGGCCCTGTGCGAGCGGTGTTCGTGTATTACTGGGGTTCGCGGGGAGTTTCACACGTGATTGGCCCTGTGCACGCGGGTTACATGTATTACTGGGGTTCGCGGGGAGTTTCACACGTGATTGGCCTGTGCGAGCGGGGTACGTGTGTTACAGGGGTTTGCGGGAAGTTTCACATGCGATTGGCCCTGTGCGAGCGGGGTATGTCTATTACTGGGGTTCACGGGAAGTTTCACACGCGATTGGCCCTGTGCGAGCGGGGTATGTGTATTACTGGGGTTCGCGGGAAGTTTCACACACGATTTCGCTGTCAGAGCGGGGTACGTGTATCCAGTGGAGTGCGCGGGGAGTCCCTCACGTGAATTGGCAGTGTGGGTCCTTCCAGGTGTGCCCTCTACCCCCTCCACGGCCCCTGCACGCAGCCCACACCACAGGGGACTACCCAGCACCCCTGGTCATGTCCCATATCCAGCCCATCCACCATGGGCATGCTCCCCAGCACCCCTACCCCCCAGCAGTGAGGGGCACCTGCAAGCAGGCCCTGACTCATGTCCCCCAGCACCCCCACCCACCCAGGAGTGAGGGGCACCTGCCAGCAGTCCCTGACTCATGTCCCCCCAACACGTCATCATGATCCACAATCATGGGCCTCATGGGCTCCCAAATCCCACCGCACGCCACCCCTATGCAAAGACCCAACCAAGTATCCCATCCCCCCCACATTGAAATGCCCATTACATGATACAAACCAAATGGCAAGAATGTACATCAACACATGTCTGTCACACACACACAATGGGTGCTGGTGATTGTGAAAACCTACACCGTAACATGCATGAAACCAATGAGAGAATACCACACATCAAAGTAATAAACCAAAATGTATTGAGCACAAAAAGAATGTAATGAAATGAAAACATGAAAAAAGAATTGAAAAAAAGATGAAATGCAGCATGTCCAAAACAGAAAAAGAAAAACATGAAGTCTGAATCCAAATAAATCGAAGTGTCCGGCCACCAAATCAAATCCAAAGGAAACGGAAACAGGAAAATCCATTGCTCCATGGTGAGAAAAATAATAATAGAAAAATCCACTGTTCAACTATGTACAAAGAAGTAATCCAGGGTCCATGAGCCCAACAAATGAAATGAAACCTAGCAAAAAAGCGACCTAATAAAGAACTATATACAAAAAGGCGGGGCATAGTCCAAGCGCCTCAAATTAATGAAAAAGTTAAAGGAAACCTAAAACTACAAACTATATACAATGGCGGCGGGCTAGTCCAACGGCTCACTTCCTGATTTCCCGGGCCAGGGCATCATCGAACTCCTGCTCGATTGTCCTGGAGGCGGTCCTCTTCCATGGCCCTGAGGGTTCGCAGGGATGATGCCATGTTGGACTCCAACTCCCTGCGAATGGCCTCGAGGCACTCGGCCCGCCTCAGTGCCCTCTGCATGGAGTTCTCCGCCCTGACCATCGTGAGCCGTGCCTCTTCTGCCCGCCACCGCTCCGCATCTATACGCCAGCCCAACCGCAGCCACACGGAAGACACACCCATTCCAGGGTTCTCCTGCCCTCTGGCCGATGCCTGCCCCTCTGATGTCGATGGCTCCGAGCCATCATTACTGCCACCTAGAGCCTGCTGCTGCTGCTGCTGTCCATGTGCCCTGTCTGATGATGCCTGCACATCCTCCATCAGCTGGTCTCCAGTTGTTGTGGTGTTCACCCCTGCTGGACCGCCGACTCCCGACTGTGGCAGGGATGGGATCTCAACCAAGCTGGCTGTGTTGGTCAGGCCAGGTCCACAGGGGGCCTGGTGGAATCTGGGCCGGAAGACGGCAGGGAGAACGACTGGCACATAGTCTCCACAGAGGAGGAGAGGTCCGCCAGAGTGCGCGACACATGTAGGAACCCACCGACCAGGGCCCCTCCCAACAGTGCCACGTTGCAACTCTGCTCTTCGTGATGGCGTGCGTGCTCCACCCAGGAAGCACGCACGTCATCATGAATGTCACACGTGCCAACACGACACCAACCAGGACGGAGCCCATACGGTCGTGGGACCCCTTGTCTGCAGGTAGTGGAGAGACAGATGACGTGGCACTCCCCGCTACCTGCGGACGGGCCTGGGACAGGGCATCCCTGCTGGTGCAGTCACTGGGTCAAGGACAGCGACATGCACAGGCAACATCAGCATCCATGTACAAGGGCCTCTTTCAACCAAAATGTTGCCTTCAAACTCACATGCATCATGGCTCACACTGATCCCATGCACCCACATCACCGGAGGGTCATACATCATGGCTTGTACACCACAGACACAGTGGATAGACACAGTGGATACAACGGTGACCGCACTGCATGAGTGAATCTACACATCATCACGGACATGTGTCATGCATCCATGGCGTTTTAAAGTCACACACACACTTCTCAGACACACACACATGTGAACCATACAGGTACATGAGAGCAGCACCCATCCCTCACCCCCCCCCATGTCCAAGAACAGAGACTGGCATGCATTCATGTGTGCATTCCGCATACAGATCCCCATGTTGCATTGGAACACATGCACCATCCATGTGGTTCACACACTACTGGTCTCACATGCATGTCCATGATGTCCCTGCACACACACATCCATACATGGCCTATGTCACACATACAGGCAAGTATCAGACTACCAGCACACTGCAACATGCCTTGTCTTACACTGCAATGCTTGGCCACTTACCGCTCAACTCCATACAGGTCTGCCTCCGAAGGATCTGGGCGTGGAGCGCTGGGCCTACGCGTTCCAGGACCCTCATCTGGATGTTGCTCATGCTGACCCGGCCCCTGGCCGCGAGGCGCCGGGCCTTGTAGAGGGTCCTGGACCTGAAGTCCTCACAGCGCTTCCGGACGTGCTTGATGTCGCGGGTTGCCACCCTCTCTGTGTTGATGGCAACCACTGCGTCCTCCCAGATCCTCTCCCGTCCTTCCTTGTTGGCGCATGATGTTCCGAAGAGGGCATCATAATGCCCCAGGACATGCTCAACCAGGACACAAACTTCCTTCTCACTGAAGCTGGTGGCCCTCTGCCTCTCTGGCTGGGGGTCGCCAGTGGTCTCAGATGGTGTTTGCCCCGACATGGCGACCCCCGAGGCAGGCGTGGGTGGGCAACTGGGTCCTGGGGTTGGGCTGTGGAGTGATGGTATCCCAGTCGGGAGTCTTCTGTTCCAGCAGGGGTGGACACAGCAACTGGACCCCTGCATATGGCTGACGTGCAGGCACCAAATAGCAGGGCACGTGGGCAGCAGGCAGACAGCAGCAGATGGCTGGTGGGAGCGTGCTCGGGGCTCTTGGGGGCAGGAAAATGGGCTTTTGGGCAGGAGCGTGGTCTTCCGTGTGTTTTCGCGTGGCCAGCTTGATACGGAGTGATTTGGCACGTGAAAAAAGTGCACGTCAGCGTGAAATCCGAGGAAAGGCCCTTAGCGCAAAAGCGCGTAAGTGATGTTACACGCGCGGGCGTTCCATACAACACGGGTGCATTGTGATTCAGCACGTGAGAAAACTGCACATCACCCGTGCTATTGGCGGAAAGGGCCTTAGCGCGTAAGCACGTAAGTGACGTTGCAAGTGTGGGCCGGCTTAAAAGATACGACTATGACGCTATTTTCTTGTATGTGCTTTTTGTGGAGAGCGAGCGGGTGTTTCTTGTACTTCTTGCCGGTTCACACGTGATTACTTCACAACGTTTCCAGTTCGTACACCCTGTTTCCTCAGACTGCGTTCTTTTCTTCTTTTGGTGGGGGTGTGGCCAACGCGCACACGCGCGTCTTTTTCACGTTCTTTTTCAAGGCAGATGGTGAGTCGCGCACATATTTTCCATCTGTGGTTGCCCCCATGTGTCGCGTACCCCAGGCTGCGTCTAACACAGGTACGCTTATTTTTGTGTTTCTGGGTGCCACAGCGTAGTGCGGGTTCATTTTTCCACGCACGTGGTCTCCCAGGGGTTGCGTGCACTTGTACTTTTGTTTTTGGGGTGCCTGTGCATTGCGTGACCCGTCATCTTCCCCCAGGGGTCACATCCAGCCTTGCTAGAGCACTAGGGTACGAATTCCATGTAGTACCCTACCCCTTTAACCCCAATTGCCCAGGACAATTGTTTACTGCAACTCCCATACACACAACAACATCAGTGCCATGGTTGGGAGGCGACCAAGCAGTAAGGGAGGCAAAGTTGGCCGACCTCCAAAAGGTGGGCGTGGTGGGCACGGTAGGGGACGTGGCCAGGATTTGCAGGGTGCCCCTAGAGCCCCATGTGTGGAGGACCAATCGGGGACACCTATGCCCTCCCCAAATGGTTGTGGGAAACGTAGCTGACACCATCCCAGCTCAGCCCTTGTTGGACCGGCCCATTTTGTCACCTGAACTGGCACAGGATGACTCTGAGGCTGACTTCCATGTCAGCAAGTCTAATCCACGTGTGGCGGTGAAAGTTGCTGTCATCAGGCCACGTGGATCTGGGGCAGCAATGTCATCTGCTGCACCAAGTAGCCAGGGTGGGGAGGCTGCAGGGGCAGCTTCAGCTCAATCCACCTCAGCTCTGAGTCTCCCAGCCAGGACAGTGTCGGTCCAGGTCCATCACAACGACGTTGGCCCTGCTGACATCACCCTGCAGCCAATGCCTGCACCAAGACCTATGGTCATTGTGCCTTTACAGGCTTCTAGTACCCAGTCCACCTGCGCTTCTGCCCCTATTGACGAGAGCGGCGTAAGCCACTCAGGATCCGCACCACCTTACAAGAAGAAGAAGAAGGGTGCTCTTGCACTACAGGCTGAGACCCCAGACACGGCTACACACTCCGGCACATCAAGGAAGCCTAGCATCAATGACGCCGAACTTGATGCACTTGTGGCCTATGTGTAGGCACATAGCCGCGAAATGTTGGTGACTGCAGGCTGTAAGACTACGCCTGCTCAACGTAGGGCTCACTGGCAGACCATCGCGGACCACATTAGTGCCCTTGGATTTGTGAGGCGCACAACTGATGATTGCCACAAGCCGTGGAATGACCTGCAACGCAGAGCAAAGAACAAGCTGGCTTCCAATCATGCCTCTACTCTGGTGACTGGCGGCGGGTCTCCACCAGAGGACGACCAACTCACTGAACATGAGTCTGTTGCTGGAACCTTCATCACAGAGGACCAGATCCAAGGCGTGGGAGACCTACCAGATTATGAGGCATTGTCCGGTGAGTGCCCATGCAAGTGTGTGTAATCCATGTGTATGTTTCTTGGGTGATGTGTAATGATTGAGTGCCAGGTGAGGGTGTGTACTCCTGAGTGGTATGGGTCACCCATGTGCTTCCTCCAAACCATTCACCAGCCTTGGGTTTGGGTATGACAGTATCCCTTCTGACCACAGTAGCCAATTAGCGCCACATTGCTGCAGTTGCCCTTGAACTGTCATCTTGCAACATTGTTCTGATTTTTCAGTGTTCATTCAGCCTGATTGTTTCAATCCTCCCATTTTTGCAACACATTTTTCTGCCCTAATGCCACATATGTGACATGCTTCTGTCATAGATTACAATCCACATTGGCCCACATTTATTACCTTGTTATGGGAATGATTTGACCATTCAGGCTGATTGAGTAAGGGCCTGCTCACATACATTTTTGGGCCCTGTTTGAATGTTGAACATGCCTCTTGTGTCCTGTCATGTTGAAGTGACCAACCATTGATGTATCCATCTGCCTGCCATCAATGTATTATTGCACACTGGATGTGTTGCAGTGTGTGGCACATGCATATTTTGTCACACTATTTTGCATTTTTCATCTCATCATGTCCATCTCACATGGATGGGTGACAGTACTCATTCACTGACATATGGCTGTACTTGTCAAATGTACCATGGCTATGCTACATGCCATCTGTGTGCTGGCATGTGCCATGTATGTGGATTGACCATGCCACTCACAGGCTAATATGTGATGACAGTGCTATCCAGCATGCAGCACGTGTTCATTTTCCATCTTGGAGTCCTCAGTGTCTGCTTTTTGCCTCCCCTTCCAAATCATTGACAGTGCATGCATGCCAAGGTTATGGTCATGTGGGACATGTGTTGTTCATGTACTGGATCTCTGGCTTGTCAGGCCTATGTGTGTGCTATGGTGCTCATGCCTGTTTCCATTTGTTGTCTCATGTTTTTGCAGGTGATGACGCACTTGATGCTGTAGAGGTGGAGGAGATGGTGCAGACCCAGGAGGAATCTCAGCCACGACCGGGCAACAGTGGAGGACGTGGCGTGGTGGTGGGTGAAAACCCAATCCTCCTGCAGACCATACTGTCCAGGGGTGTCTCTATGTGCACCTCCCCAGACCTCTATGATTCAGGTGCTGAAACGGATGATGAGACTTATGTGCTGTCGCAGGTGAGTGTTTCTGGCAGGGATGCTGTTCTGTCCAACCCACCTGCACCAGGCGTAGACCCCTCTATGGGGATGTCAGTGTTGGTAACTCCGCCTTTGGCGGTTACGGATGCAGGGTCACACTCCACAACATCTGATCCTGTTCCTGGGCCAGCAGATCAGAGGGGGAATGCAGTCCTGCAGCCTCAGGCAGTGCCAGCACAGCAAGGTGCAGATTGCCTTGCCCCAAACAGGTGTCGTGCCCGCCGACGCGGTGGCCGTTCGCCACCAGGCAATACTGTATGGGAAAACTCTATGTACGGTATAGCCGCACAACAGGGAGCATTGGTTGAAATGATGGCTCAGGCAATGGAGAGGGTGGCCACTTCCATTCTCCCCCCTGAAAAGCAGATGGAGCTCCAACAGCAGGCAACAGAGTCTATTTGGCAATCACACAGGGAGGACATGTTGGCGTCCAACAGGGACCAACGGGCGGCACTGGAGACTCTGCGCAAAGCCATATCTGTAGAGTCCCAGGGCCACAGGGAAGCCCTGAGGTTATAACTCCATTTCCTCAGGGAGAATCTGGTTGAACTTGAGGCTTCCCGAAATTTTAGGGCAGAACAGCAGCTGGAGCAGTTCACATGTTCGCTCTCAGCTGAACTGCAGGCAACTCGTGAGGAGATCCGGGCATCACACGAGGCCATGCGTGCAGAAATGCAGGCAACCAGTGAGGTGCTGCATGGGGATCTCGGTACTATCATCCTCCAGAACGAGACCTTTCACACCTGCATGCTTGCTGCCATGGAGGACCATACCAGGGCTTTGCGTCGGCTGCCTCCCATAGCACCGCCACCTCCTGATGTAGCAGCAGAGGGTGAAGAGAGCGACAGCAGTTCTCCCACATTGGCGAGGCCCTGCAGGCCATGAGCCCATGGAGGTATTTTTTTTTCCGCAACATCCACGCAGGTGGGTATTGGTGTGCAACCTGTCCTCGAACCTCCTGGGTGGCTTCCCCCCCTGGCCCACACATGGCCATTTTTGATTTTTTTTTTTTTTTTTTTTTAAAGTGTGTTGCCTTGTGTCGCTCCTGTGGGCATTCACTGTGTATTCCAGCTGGGCACATGCAGGCTTGTCCTGTGTTTGGGTTAGATGCTTGGGTTACTGACACACACACCCCTCCTGCGTCTCCTTTCCATGGGCTTGCAAAGGGTGTGACCAAGTGACAGTGACTTACACAGTGACATTGGGCTCCCATGAGTTGTGTGGGCAGTCTGTGGTCAAAACTGTGTGGACATCCATAGTGGGGATTGTTGTTGTATTGAACATTGCATCGTGTATTGATATGTGCTTGTGCATCCATGTCTTCCTCCTTATTCACAGGTACCTTCTTCATGTCTTCACACGGCCGTCTCCTTTGCAGATGCAGTTCATGTTGTATGCAGTAGGCTGACACATTTGCCTGACAGCAACCCTCTGCAGTTGGAAGCGGTCAATGTGCTGGCTTATTCATGTTGTAAGACTTGCACTACTTTGATTTTGTACTGTCATATTTTGGCCCTGTTTCATCCTGTGTTGCTGTATTGTGTTGCTGGTAAGTATGTGTTCATGTGTGCTGTTTGTTATTGATTACTGGGAGCATATTGTCT
Organism: Ambystoma mexicanum; assembly: GCF_040938575.1. Lineage (NCBI taxonomy): Eukaryota > Metazoa > Chordata > Amphibia > Caudata > Ambystomatidae > Ambystoma > Ambystoma mexicanum. The sequence goes on along the minus strand of NC_090931.1, from coordinate 1,027,042,967 downwards.
GTGTCCCGTTTCCATTTGGGACAGTGCACTTTGTGACACTTGTGTCATGTGTTGTGCATTCATTTGTTTGGTTTCACATTGCATAACATGCCATGGTGTGTTGGGTAGCTGAGATGGGGAGGGGTTGGGTGACATGGCACTATTTTCATGTTGTATTTTGCAAGGGGGTAGTCATTCATGCAGCATAAATGTGTGCCTTTTTGTGACAAAGCATTGGTTGTCTTTCGGTAGGTAGGGATGCACACAATGTAACACTTCCAGGTGACCAATCTCAGGCTGGTATGGTTGTGACAGTTGACTGTCCCTTATGTCATCATCATTGATTGTCAGCTGATATGTGCCAGGGGTGTGATTTTAGGTGAAGTAATTAGCCACCAGCTGCATACGGGCTGCCTCACCACGTGTCCTTTCCCCTCCCATGCGCATATATCTTAACAGCGCTGACCAACGCATTCAGTTCACCAGAGAGATCTCCAGAGACAAGATCACATTTCTTGATGTCCAAATAGAGAAAAGAGAGAGTAACTACAGCACCTCTTTGTTCCGCAAATCTAGAGATCGAAATAATTTACTGCACCGCTTGAGCTTCCATCAGCCCAGTTTGCTCAAAAATTTACCTTACAGCCAACTATTGAGAGTCAAGAAAATTGTAAGTGACCCCGACGACTGCCAAGCACAACAATCCAAAATGCGAGACAGATTTGCAGCACGTGGATACAAGAGGGAAGAACTCGACTTGGCGACTCAAAGAGTAGATTCCCTAGACCGTGATACCCTATTGATGAGCACTTCTAAACCCAAGAGAGAACTTAGAACTCCAGTATATGTCTCCAAGTTCTCCATCCAAAGTAATAAGATAAAAAACTCCATCAAAAAACATTGGAGTATCTTCAAAAATGATGTTAGGGTACAGAATCTTTTTGAACAACTCCCAGTATTTGCCTACCAGAGAAGTAAGAACCTACGAGACATACTGGTCCACACGGGACCCCCCCATGAAGGAACCCAGTACTCTATGTACAGGAACGTATCCCTGTTTACACTGCAGCAATTGCAATCTGGTAATCAAGGGCAACACGATATACCATCCTAGAACAGGCAATAAGATTTTTCTTAAAACATTTGGGACCTGTGATAGTGTGAACATTATATATGGTATTAAATGCCACTGTGGGAAATATTATGTTGGACAGTCCACAAGATCGGCTAAAACACGTTGGAACGAGCACCGCTAACCACCCTAACTCAGCTGTGGCACGTCACTGGCGTGATAAAAGCCATAATTTAAATCAAATCAGGTTCCTGATCCTGGAAGTACTGAAGAAAACCAATCCACACGAAGATTTGGGCCTGCGGCTCAATCAAAGGGAAACCTTTTGGATAGACAAACTTGGTAGTCTCTATCCAAATGGCTTGAATGAAGAGATCAACTACCATTGCTACATCTGATCCGGTGTATTCCTATGTTTTATTCTTAGCAGTTGGTTAGTGAAGCTTCTGAGTCTTTATGCAAATGGTATGAACATTGTGATCTGCCACCTGTACACCATCCTATCTGGTATATCTTGATTGATTTAAGTTATGTGGTGAAACATTAGATTCATGTTTTTTGCATATGATCATTCTTAATTTTTGAACATTTCAACCTTGACCATGTTTGGTATTGGTTGCTTCCTCATAGTATAGAGGGTACTTTTGTTGTTTCATGTGATTTACACATATATTCACCTTGTACCTTTATAATCTAATGTATTCAAACCTGAGTACTGGTGTCCCTCCTCCCGAACTTCTGTTTGGGACCCAAGGTAGCACATCCTGTTGCTACCATTTAGGACCAGTGTCCAAAGATATTTCATACTCTTATGACTGGTTGATGGCATGGCCTTGATATGGCTGTGCAGCATTGTAATTGTTTCTGATACTTACAAGTTTTACATGCATTTTTTTCTTGTGTACACTACCTGTTGTGTAATTTACTTTGACCTGTTTGCCTTATTCCACACACTCTTTTTTTACTCCCATTTAACGTGCCTTATTTTGTTCTTCCTTTATATGTATATTGTTCTTCTTTCATTTAGTAGTGTGTTTTCTATGTCTTTTGATTATTTTTTCATTATAATTTTTTATTTTTTTCTGTTCTACAATTGTTCAATTACACTCACTAGCACTGACAATTAGTTTGTTTGCTTCTTATTGGTCTCCTTAGTCCCGCAGCATAGTGAGCATACCACATCGCGCCTTTCACTATACGGACTGCGGTCACGTGTCTATTTAAGTTTTAGTTCCCTAGGCAACGCTGTAAACTGGCGATGCGAAACGGCGTTCTACGGTCACCCGTATTTCCAGCCCCTGTGCACTCGCAGTCCCGCGGGCGCAGGTTTGCCCATAGCTCTACGCCACCTTGTCATTTCCATGTCACCTTATGGCCTCCTTACTGATATGCTGTTGCATTTTCAGATTTTACATCTGATCGGGTCTAGCCACTAGACCACCGATCCCACGTGAACCTGACATTCTTCATTTTGTCCATCTCCTCACTACTGACTACCTCGAACCCTGGAGGTAACATTCTATGCTCTCCTCCACATTCTATATATTTGCTTTCCTATTTTCCCATAATTTATTTTTTACTTATTTTACTTGTTTATCTCCTCTTTCCTCTATCTCTTCACCACGTCCTGTATTCCATCACGCTCTGGTATGTGACTTGTTATTTATATTTTTTATGATCACGTTTGGATACATTGTTGATTAATTTTGTTTATACACGATGTGTTATACATTGTATTTTTGCCTTTTTGCCAATTATGTGATTTTAATTACTGACACACCGGTTACATGTATATTTACTTTATGTTACTCTATGTAATTCAGACTTGCTCTGATGAAGGAGCATTTTGCTCCGAAATGCATTGGCACCATAAGTCGACTGTAATTGTGGGAGATGGTAGCCGCGTCTTCACTAAGACTTAGTGATTACCCTAAAACTTTCTGTTTTATAAACAAATTACACTTCGATTCAGACTGGTGATTTATTCTACGTAACTAATCTTGTTTACAAAGGGAACTTTTTACTACTTGAAACAGTATCCTCCTTGTGAATTACACTGTTCTTTTTGGACATATACAGAGAGCGGCTACGTGGCCAGGTTTGTTCACCTGGTCTTTTTGGACTTCTTGCTTTACGAGTCAGGGTGTCTCCAGACTCATCGAAGCCAGCTCCTGTGAATCTCTTCTAATTACCATCCCGAATCTTAATGTTCTTGTAAAAATTTCAAGAAATACCAATTTATAAAGTGGTGCCCACTTATTTTTCTTCCTGGGTTAGGATGGGTGACAGAAATTTTCAAAGTATATCCATGCTATCCTAGTTGAAGAAGTTCCCAAGCTCCAGCGTACTTAAGAGACACTATGCACCTATTGCAACTTCTTGAAGATTCTGAATGGAATAATGAGTTCTGGTTGGTTACATTAGATGTTAAGGCTCTGTACACGTCTATCCAACATGATTATGTTTTCAAAACTGTTGATCATACCTTTGCAACAAAATCAGCATGTTATCTCTTGCAGATTTTAATGATTAAGGAAATGTTAAAATGTTCCCTAAGTAATAACATCTTTCTATTTAATGAATCATTGTATAGACAACACAAGGGTGTGGTGATGGGGCAAACTATTCTCCTTCCCTGGCCAATCTATTTTTGGGTGTATATGAGGACGAGTTTATTTACTCTCATAATGTATTGAGTCCCAAAATCAAAATGTGGAAAAGATTCATTGATGACGTGTTTCTAATATGGCATGGAAATGAGGAAAATGTGAATGAATTTCTGATATTTTTGAATGACAACATGATGGGGATCCAGTTCACTTATAACTTGAGTCAAGAACGAATAGACTTTTTAGATACAACGTTGTATGTTAAGAATAGTCAAATCATGTCCATGACTTTTAGGAAACCAACCAAAGTGAATTCGGTATTGTTAGCTACAAGCTGTCATAAGAGAAGTGTGATACAAAATATACCCACAGGAGAGTATGTACGAGCAAGGAGGAACTGCAAGGAAGATGACATGTTTAAACATGAATGTCACATTTTAGATGAAAGATTTGAAGAGAGAGGTTACAATGAAGATTGTGTGAGAAGGCCAGAAATAAGAGTCTGGGTCTTAAAAGGCAAGATATGTTACAACCGAAATCTAAAAAAGATAATTCTAAACAACCAATAATGGTTACCCAATATTCTGCAAACAGCAACACACTTTATAATATATTGAGAAAACATTGGAAAATACTGAAACTTGATGGTGATCTGACAGAATATATAGGAACAGTACCTAAGATTGTTTATACTAGAGAACCCACACTAAAACATCATTTATGTCCATCGTTTTTGAAACCACTGACTAAAGAACCTACATGGTTGCATGATAATGTGAAAGGGTTTCACAAATGTGGGCACTGTTCAATGTGCCAGTATGCACAGGAGGGAAGGGCATTACAAATCAATATCAAGGAAGAGTTAAAAATTAATAAATTTATAAATTGCAAAACCAAATACATGGTATATGCGGTTATTTGTGTGTGTGTATTGATAAATATTGGTAGTACCATTAGAGAGCTGAAATTCAGAATAAGAGAGCATGTTAACACCATTCAGAGGAACGATATTAGGCTACCACTAGCCACACATAGGAAAAGTAAACACCAAATGTAGAACAAGTCCGGCATCCGATTCATGGGTCTGAAAACTGTTCCTAATAATTTAAGAGGAGGTGATAAGCAGCATGTCCTCATCCTACTTGATCCCTCTTCTGCCCTTGACACGGTCAACCATGCCATCCTGCTCAACCATATCTGTGATAACCTGGGTATCACCGTACAGGCTCTGGCTTGGCAGACTTCTTTCCTCTCCGATCAACCCTCCTAAGGTCCAACTTGGGTCATTCCTCTTCTCTAACTCTGTCTCTACCTGTGGTGTTCCTCATGGATTTAACCTCTCTCCCTGGCTGTTAAACCAACACCTGGCACTTCTTGCCCACTGCATTGCCGCTCTGTGCCCCAACTTTCAGTGCTATGCGGATGACACTTAGCTTATTTTCAGGCTCCCTTCAGCCATCTCATCTCCTTCTCTCATCTTTGACTATCTTTCGTCTATCCAGGGGTGATGTGCCTCAAATGATCTCTGCCAGACTCTCATTCTCTACTCACATCTCTGACATCTCTAAGAAGTCACACTTTCAGCTGCACCTCCTCTGAGGTATTCTTCCTTTCCTCTCCTTCCCCCAGAAGCTCACTGTCTCCAGAACTCTGGTTCTCTCTAGGCTGGCCTACCGCAACAGCCTCTTTCTAAATCTGCCTGCCTTTACTCTCCGCCCTCTGCAACTCATCCAAAACAGGACTGTGAGACTTGTGGCCTCAAACCCAGGGATTATATCTCTCCAGGACTGAAATCTCGGCACTTGCTCTCAGTGGCTTCGAGGATTCAGTTCCAAACCCTCTGCATTATCCAGCAGGCCTTCTGGGGCTTGGGGCCTCAATACTTTCAACTATCTCTTGCTAAATATCTTTCTTCTCGAGCTCTTCGCTCATCTGCCTCCAACTCCCTCAGGGTCAGTTGCTTCTCCAAGCAACGATTTGGTGGTAGATCTTTTTCTTCGGCTGAGGCCTGTCTCTGGAACAGCCTCTCTGCCTCTCTGAAAATTGCTGAGAACCATCTCCAGTTCTGTAAGCAACTCAGGACCTTCCTCTTTGCTTCTGCTTTCTCTCCTCCTCTCCCCTGCTGAACTCATGGCTGAAACTGAAACTGCAGTAGTAATCTGGCTACCCTCTGGTCTCAGGCCCAAGTCCCCTCCCTGCCAGTTGCACACCTACTCTGCCCCCCTGGCAACCCTTGCACTCTGGGCTGTGTCTGTATCCCTACAGCCCCCTACCAGCACTTGACACCTGATGTCCCCACTTACCCTTGCACTTGCCAAAAGCGGGCCACACTTCTTATTTATTGTTCTTATTTATTATTTCTATATATTTTCTATTTATCCTATGTACTGCACTTATCCTCCTACTCCCCCTCGCACTTTTCCCCTTCACCCCTCCCCTGAACCTGCACAATCTCAATGTCACCTGGCCTAGTAAGATCATGGTCTCTGTCTTCCCTCTGTTCCCCTCCCTTGCCTTGTCGCGCCTTGAAACACTTGTGTATAGGCGCGTTATAAATGCTATATCATATCATATATAACAATATATAACAATTGTCCATTGTAGAGGTAGAGATTTCCCTAAATAAAAATCACAAGTTAAAACCATTGTTCTGTCTATCAGTGGAACTCTGAGGAACATGTTCCCAATTGTGTATATTCCAGTTGAGCTTAATGAGCCAATCAATCTGTATAATTTAGTTGTACATTAAAGAGATTACAGTTTCACAGAAAGGAACCCAGGTTATACTAATTCCATCAGGGGTTCGGCTGCTAAGAGTTTCCATCCAAAATATCTCTCTTTGGTCCATGCGTCTTGCATAGTTTCCCTCTCTGTGTTCTTTTTTGACTAGCTCTAAAATGATCAATTTTAGCTGTGCAATAGTGTGTCTGTTTTCATTGAACTGTCGAACTACAGGTGATTTAGGATTGTTAGTTCTTATATTACTTTTACGCTCATTCCACTCTCCTTTGCTTTTCTTCCTCTGTCCACCTGCCCCTTCTTATCTGTGGTTGGTGCCCCTTCCCTCCCTTCCTTCCCTTACCTTACCTTGCCTCTCCTGAAAAACCCCAGGAAAAAGCCCAAAAATACAAAATCACAACAAAACAAAAAGAAACGGTTCCTTTAGGAACCACCACTCACAGTTAAAAAACAGAACTGAAAAGAAATCACAGGACCCTTTTGCAGCCTGCATAATCTGCGGACAGCACGGTAGTCCACGGACATCGAGAACATTGCAGGCGTGGTGTGGGAGAATTACAATCATTTTAATAGTTTTTCATTCAAAAATGGTGGCTCTTAAAAGAACTTTTTTCTTTTTGCCATTTTTGTATTCTTTGGTTTTATGTACTCAACTAACAATTATTCTACTGAACTTAATTTTTTTTTTAATTTTCACAAAAAGTGCTTCTAATTTTTTTTTTTTCCTTATCCTTTACTTCAACTAGTGAAGAATACTTGAATCCATGTTCTGTATGTTCACAAAAACTGCTTGAATGCATTTAGAAAATTTTCAAGAAAAATCTGATTGCCCACATCAGTGAAATTCACTCCATATCTCCGAAAAATGTTGACAAAATCAAATTTAATATTTTTACTATGCAAAGATGTAATCCCAACATCCTGCAAAAAAGCACACCCAACTGTGTTCAGGTTGTGCCTTTCTTTTTCAATTTGTGGACAAAATACAAATTATATCGTGTACACATTTGTCTCTGAGCTATCTTTGAAAAAATGATTTTTCAATGTGGAAACCGTTCCATCAACTTTACATCCTTCATTGAAAATTGTAATGAAATTCCAGTAACATAGCTCAAACTGTTGCCTGCGCAGTGCACTACAATGATGTTCAGATGCTTCAAGTTAACCATATTCTCACAAAATGGGAGGAATCCCACCCACTTAAATCCTCAAACTCCAAACCATGAAACTTGAAATGCATCAAATCCACGATTGTTAGACAATCCACAATGCTCATAATACACCTTCAGCCAATGGATCCACGAGGTTACCACAATCCAGACAGTCTGTTTCCTCAAAGCCATAGCCATAGCCATCTTCACTGCACACAACAAAGATAACCTTGCTACCCAGTTTTCCTGCACACCAGACACCACACCCATAAAACCTGATTGGATGATTCTGCGATGTCTGCAGACATCCACAACTGTCCACGGTCTCTGCAGTCCCCTTTGCAGGCCAGGCATACTCCAAAGACCCGGATGTGGCACAGCCATCTTAAATAGTAGACTAATCCATGAGCTATATGGATGAAACACATCTGCTCCTGATGTCATGGAACAATTAACTCAACAAAATATAAAATGCATGTCCTTAATGCCAACCTTTGCAAGCTGTAGTCAATTCAATGAGAGAATGCTAAAAAATGAAATGCAACCCATATTGCTTATCAGCTCCACAGACAAACTAGAAGTGCACAGCATTACACTCCCTATGTGCCAACAAGGAACAGCACGACTAAATAGTTTTGAAAAATGTATCTCCAACACAGCTGGTTTCAAAAAATGTTTTACTTTGTATCTAAACTGCAGAGTAATTCTAAAATGTAACCTTGATGCAGAACAAGGTTTAGTCAATGGTGTAATTGGTACAGTTGTTGGCTTCCAAACATATGCACATGACAACAACATTCAGTTTGTCAACATCCATTTTGACAAACTTGCCAAAGTTCAAAACATTGGCCGCAAAATAGTACTTTGCCTTCTTCATTTATGTACTCAGAGAACAATTTGCTCTATCACTTGCATATGCTGTCACTATTCACAAATTGCAAGGTCTAACCCTAGATCATGCATTGCTTCACATTGGCTGCACCGTCATTAAAGAAGGTATGAGTTACGTAGCACTTTCATGTCTCCATTCACTCAATTGTCTATTCTTAGTTAACTTTGATGTAAACAAAGTCAACACAGACATTCCTTGCATCTTAGAATACAACAGGCTATGAGCACTTTACACCCCCATCTCGATATGTACCCTGTACTTCAAAAATTAAAACCTTTAAAAAGAAAACTTATACAAACGGAACCTATAACAGATCTCTCAACAATAAAGAAACAATGACCAAGTGCATCTCTGTCAAATAATACAACTACTACGAACTCAACTGTACATCCATCAGAAGACAAAGAGACAAATATCTCTTCTCAAAAAAGATCTGCATGCCCATCAAACGATGCAGAGGCACAACTCTCCAGTCCATTTAAATTCAGCAACATAACTCGAGTAAATTGCTTTGCAAATGTAACAATCAAATTCTCTTCCAATTGCCACCAATTTTTCACAACATTTACTTAAATGGCTCAGACCAGTTGTAATTGCAAATGCTCATCCTTTATAGAAATGCCACAAATAATCCAGACAACAATTACAGTGTCTCAGGTACAAGGCAATAATTTGACTTCTTTGCACAAATGGTAGAATTTACCATAAACACACAGGAAGAGCCACAATGATTCCTAACGTACTTACTACAAGTACTGGAAACCAAAAACATCCCTATGAATAAAATCTTCCAGATTTCATACACGTGCAACATACATGCACTCTCAGCAACCTTGTTTCACAACAGCAAATCCCTAATGAATGATTTGTATATGTATCCACACCAAATTGTGAATCCATTGCATTTCACCAGCTTCTGCAGAATGCAAATCATGGCATAGTATGCCCTTTTTGCAATTCAGACAAGCCAATATGTCATAGTAATGCTTCAAAGGTACAATGCAGATGGTACCAAAAATAACTCTAAGCGCACTAGCTTCAGAGACGTTTTTATGAGAGGGCAAAAGGGGAACTTGCCCAGGGCCCCCACCTTGGAGGGGGCCCCACAAGGCTGCCAGATCTGAAGAAGTAAGATTCCATTGTTCAACAGTCTTAAATAGCACATGTCAGGATATTTTATGGGGTGCTGCTGAGCCTCTAAACCCATTGCCGTTCTGTTTTGACAAGTACATTGTGCCTTGATCAATTCATCATGTATTGCTTTCTGTGTTCACTGTGGTATACATAGTTTGTGTGTTCCTTACAGCACAACTCTGTAGCATTCTTTCCTTCCTGTGAGAATTATGGTGATCATGTGCAATAGGCAACAGTGAAATGCATATTGATAAATTGAGTGCCACAATGGTTCAGAAGTTAGCTCAGTGTTTGAAGCACCCATTGAAGAGATATGTGTTCATATGCAAAATTAGAATATCACATTCCAGCAAGGCTGGCTGAGCATTTCCTATGTCTGAAATCTATTAACCTGCCTGCATATGTACTTGGTTTTGCAGAACAACATCTGCTATTATCAGCAATTTACCTGCACCAGATAGGGGTTGCTATAAAAACTAACATATCATCCGTATGGTGAAGGTCTAGAAATGGGTTTGCTCAGATGGGGTGTTGTAAAACCTAGGCAATCACCTCCAACGATGGCATAAAATGTTAGTCTAAGAGGTGAATAAGTATCCAAATTCAAGACTATGGAACAACAGCATTCATGATTGTTTTCTGGATTGGCCAGCAGACGATACAGTGATCCTGGTCAAATCATCTAATATATCTTCCTTTACTGTGCTGTCTTCTGTGAGGTTTGCCTTCTTAAATGCTGCTGGTATCATTTATCCCATTACTTGACCTTTCTTCTTATGTAGGCCATTTGGGTGGAAGGGTTGGTAGACAGAAGAGAGCCGACCAGGTGCTGCTGGCCTCAGGCAAAGATATTTTAAGGTCTGCTTGTTTGGCACAAAAACGGTTTGCTTTTTGGCAAAAGTCAAAGGTTTTTAGGCATGTTTATAAATAAATATTTCACAAGCCATTGCTTTGGAAGTATTCAAAGCTTTAAAATACAAAAGACAAACCCAGATTAAATTTGCTAAATCACATAAATTGGTATGCTGGTACTTATATTTTCCTTGATGATGGAGAGAATGACGCTACAACCATTCCCATTTTGCATAACACCCTTCTATAACATTTGGTTTAAAAATTGTCATGTTTGGTAATGTGATTTGTGTACTTTCCAAGTCCGTGTTTATAAAATGAGATTGTTTTAGTCCATGGAAAAGATAATGTTCAAATGCAGAAATGGCAGAGTTGGCACAGATCACAGCTTCACCCCTTCACCCCTTAACCAATATGCGATCCTGGGCATCTCATTTAATCTTGTATTGCCTAACCTCTCAATATTGCCAGTCCCTAAACCCTTTAAAATTGTCAGCCCTTCAAAGTGATTTCCTTCCCATGGTATTATATTCATAAAAGGACTTATTCATGGTTTCACTGGCTATAGGGTTGCTTCGACTTTAATAGTGAGCATATTTATATTGCACACCACAGGCATTTGTTCCTTGGATTTCTAACGGCAACACTATTTGAAAACCATATCCCACTTCTAATCTCAGTCAGTCTGTCTGGATAAAGGCACCTTCCTGGTAACTTCTAATCTGCATCCACTATCCATGCTACAGTATGTATAGCTTTATCCTTCCTTCCAGTTGGTCTCCTATGTCCTTGCATGAGCACTTTTGCATTCTGTGAGGCAGCTAATGTGAGTACTCTGACTATTATGGGTTAAATGTACCTTTTACATACGGTCCTGCATTAATACTACAGGCTGCATACCTTCCTAGATGTTGTTGATAAAAATTATCCTTTACATACTAGAACAGTAATCTCTTCATAGACTGCTAATGTTGGTCTTCAAATGCTACTTGTTTATCATTCTGATTAGAGCAATAATGAAGTGGGTAAGGGGATTTCAAGGGAGTAAACTTGCTTATTATGCTGAAAGACATCATATCAACCTATAGGTTGTGAGCGCGATGGGTGGGGGGCGTGACCAGTATTCTTGATCCCTTCATTCCTTTGGTTTGGTGGACGGGGGCCCCAAAGATGTCAGTGCCCAGGGTCGCAAAGGTGTTTAAGATGGCCCTGACTAGCTTTACTCACCGGCAAGTATCTCTAGGCAAGAAAACCTTCACACCATTAGGCATAATATACCACAGTGGTGACACAACCACTTCAGGTCACTATAGTGCATATGTCAAAAGAATAAGTGGTTGGTTTGAATGTAACGACAGCTCTGTTAATCCGAAACATAGGTTACCAGCAAATCTAACAAACGCCTACTTAATATTCCTTCAACCAAAATGTACTCGCTAAACTGTGGCACAATAAACAGAATATGCCAACAGGTATCCATAATACTACAATAGTACATTTAGAAGTCAAGTTAGTTGGAACACATCAACTGGTATCGAACTACATCAAAAATACCCTTCATAGCAATACACTTGAAATACGCCATCACAGTTCTTGTTACTACAAAACTTCTTGTAAACTCTAATATAGTTAGAATACACCAACAGGTATCTAAATACTTTAAACATTCTCTTAATTACAACACACTTCAAACACACATAGTATTACACTTAAACTCACATAATTCTAATCGTTTTTTTAATACTCTATGGATTTGTTTTTCCAATTACCTAATGATTATGCAATGTCAATACAACAACAGTGTAGCACACATTAATATTGCACCAAACATAGTAGATAGATGGCTGAAAGAGGGCATGGACAGACCGGACCTAGATACCACAAATTCTTTTTTAACCTATCTTTTGGCTGTTTTTAAAAAAAAACTAGCAGACAGATTTACACCAAACTTACAGAAGCTCACTTTCGGGACCAAGCCGATGTTCCTGGCATAAATGTGTTAAAAATCTATAAAGCAGTTTGGGCTGTAGGCATGAGCAAATAACCCCAAATGTGCATGAGCAAATTCTTTTTTCCATTAGATCTATGAGGATTTCCACCCATTTTGGGACGCCCTCTAACTTTGCCCCCTCTTGACAGATAGCACAGAACTTCACAGAATCACTTCTAGGAGGCCATATAGTTTATTTGCAAAGTTTGGGTAGGATTCATCCATGGGGGGCGAAGTTATAAGCCACCCAAAATGTTCTCTTCCTATGGGTGGAGCAACTTAACCATAACTACAGGGCCGCTACAGTAGACCCTGCAATACATATATGCAAACCTGCGCAAGAGCACATTTGTGGTTGCCTTGTTATATATGTGCCATGTTTAGGGGTGGTTTCTTGGATCAATTCACCTCTTATTCACTTTGGGATATCTCAAAACTAATGTGCAAGGTACAGAGATACTGTTCTGCCCACTTTGTGTGGTTTACCCACACTGCGAAGCCCTGAGCATGCTCAGAATGGCTATCTATACATTGTAAGGTATAAAAAGACATTTGAAAACTGTTTGAGACTTTCAAAATTTCGCATTTGAGATTCTCTCCAACGCATGGTTGACCAATAATTATGAAAGAGTTTGCCATTAGAAGGCAGGCTCTGCAAACACGTGCAGCAGAGATTTGCTACCCCCCAATCAGAACACTTTCTTTATTGGAAAGTTTTGTGCAATATGGAAAAGGTACTGAGTGTGCATGCTCACCCCTTCGTAGCAAAACCCAATAGTAATCGCACTTTTTCCGTCATCCAATCAGATTGTTTACTAACAGAGTAAGCCACGTTTGAAAACCGGAAGTATGCGCACTCATTTCTACCAAGTGCACTTATATGCACGTGCGTCTGAGTGTGACCGTCACTCAATACTATCAGTGTCCCTTCTTTCGTTTGCACTTCACCATTCCCTTCCTCTGCTTCTTCACAATAATGTCTCCTGTTGCTCCTCTTTTGCACCACTATAAGTTCCCTTGTCTCAACTTTGGCTCCTGTAGCATCTGTCGGACCCTAAGATGTGTCCCTTTGCCTCTAAACTTCCAGCAGCTGAGTTTTCTCCCCTCCTGTTAAGGTGTTCCACTCTATGATTCAAGTGTTTCCACCCCGTCTCCTTCCGTTCTGTCTCAATTGGCTCGTTATTAATTGCATCCTCACTCTCTTTCCAGTTGTGTCTGAATTCTCACATGTCTCCTCATCCTTCTGGACAATTTAGTGATACACGATGGCCTCTATTTTCACTTTAATTGTTGTTTTTCAAACTTCAATAGGTGTTCCTCTTGCTTCCACGTCTTCTATATCCACTTTCTGTTCTCCTTCTCCACCCAACTTCCATAAGCTAAACTACACTCTATATTTAAACATCTTTCCCCATCCTTATATAAATGTTCCTCACTGTGTATTCTTGGACTGCCTTTCTCATTGACTCTGTCATGTGCTTCTTGATGCCTTGCCCCCCTGGTTTATTCATGTTACCCATGCATACATGTCGTCCCCTTAATTCCTGCGCTCGTCTCCCAAACCTGCTCCAATATGCATCGATGGGATTTATATAGCGCAAATCTAGCTAGCAAGCCACAGAGCACTTTTCAAAAAAGGGGGACAAAGGGCTGATGAGTGGGAAAAATGTACTTTTCTTGGGTCTAAGGGCTACAGATACAGTGTGTTCCTTGAAGAGCAGGATATTCAGTTCTTACTGGGCAGTGGCGGGTGCAGGGAGTGGCCTTGGGTCGTATGTGCTACCCCTGGAATCAGATTGGCGACCCCAGGTGCCTCTCCATTATCCTAAACTATGATCATTAAACATTAAACAAGAATGTAAGACACTAATGTTAGTAATTAAAGTAGATATGGGTAGTGGAGACAAATAGTAAATTAATGCGATTCAGACGTGTGTGTGTGGGTGTGTGTGTGTGCTCAGACTTCATGCCACCCCAGCGTAAGTCAGTGCCCCACTTGCGCCACCTCAGTTAACAGGAGTCTTATCACGCCACTGCTACTGGGCCCTTATAACAAACATTTTGACCAGTTTGAGTGCAATATTTCACAGTATTAAGGCAAAAATTGTTCTACTGCAAAAATACATATTTTCATTACATTTTCTCACCAAGGCAATGTTTCCCTAGTGCCAATAAAGTGCAGTATTAGCACTAGGGCAAAAAGTGCCCATGTAGAAAAATGCATTGAATGAATACACAATTTGTACTTGTGCTCACACTGTGCAAATGTGTACTTGGACCGATGCATGGGTTCTGCAATAAAGGCCTTGAAGTGCAGGAGAGATGAGACAATGGGCCTCATTACGACCCTGGCGCTAAGTAAAAGGCTGCGGCGCCGTTAACCACTTAGCGCCTTACTACGAGCTCCCTTTGCGGGACCCGACCTTAACGGCTGGTCTGGACCAGCCGTTAAAGTAGGGACCCCCAAAGGGACCTCGCAGGCAATTACGGTACCGCAATTTGCGGTACCATAATTGCCACCTTCCCCATTCCCATTAAGTCCTATGGGGCAAAAATGGGAATGGGGAAGGGCCATGGGGAAAAGGGGAAATACCGCCCTGCCAACCTTGGAATGGGACGGTATTTCCCCATATCACCATGGCGGACTCGTTACAACACCGGCACTAACCATGGTGCTAATAGCGCCATGGTTTAGCACCGGTGTTGTAATGAGGGCCAATTTGTGTCCGGATTACACAAAAATCACAGGAGTGCTGCATTTCCACTAGTCCTAATGCAATTATAAATTCGTTGTTTACACATGTACAAAATTAATCTGCACTGCCATGATTTGTAGATAAAATGGCACCAAGTTACATCAGTATGTTGTTATAGATTCAGGGCACATCACAGCAGAAATGCTTTTATCTGTTTTTTCTTGCATCTCTTAGATTCTAGTCTGATGCTACTGCGCCTTTGCGAGATGGTGAGTATTATTTAGCCAGGTAGAATTGTGTTGTATATGATGTGGGCCATTTTCAGGGTGATGTGGGCTTGGAAGGATATTAAGTGTAGCCCCCGCCCTTACTGTGTCTCAAGGTTCCAGGCCGAATGCTTTCCACCCATGAATACTGCTCGCAAACCAAGCGTCGATTTCTTCTCCAAATCACACCAGGTTACTGTTGATGAGGAATTTCGGCCCCATGCATGATAGATCCGACAGGGTGTCTTTTCATGGCCTAAGCCTTGTTGTTAGCTAATGAGTTCGAAGGTTGCTGGTTTGCCTCAGAAACTGGGGGACCTTGTTTTCAAGGCTTTGATCACCAGCTTTGATCTCATCAGTAGTAGAGTATCTTACTGCAGGAAACCTGGCCCTTGGAACCACCCGTACTTGAGGGCTAGTGGCATATTTTCAAAGTGCAGACAAAGGTTGCTCATCAAGATACATGGGGGGCTTCAGATATCATGCAGGACCAGAGTATGCAGACACAACTTGGAACATCAATTAAACTCTAAATCTGTAATGATGGTTGATATGATCTTGTTTATAGTTTTATATAGTTTTATATGTATATGCTTGTTCCAGAAATAAGCTTATAGTTTTCAATGTATGTGCTTGTTCCAGAAATGTTGATGAATTTGCATTTTGCCCTTCTTTTCTGCACGAGGGGGCTAGTGTCTCATATGATTACCAATATGAATGTATCATATGTGAAGGCATCAATTCTAAAATACGAAATTGGGGAGGGATTGACAAACCACAATGTGAAAGACTTGCTGCACAAGGGATCCCATTCGTGAGTCATGGCCAGTCCAAGAGTGATGAAAAATAAAGGAGGCTCGGAAACGTTTACACAGAATTGCACTTGGTCTCTGCTCAAAATACACTAGTACCAGTCTCGACTTACAAGCCTACTTACAAAGCAAGAGGGTCAAGTTCTGTAATTCTCTTTCTCTGAAATCTGACGCAAGGTGAAAAGCAATCATAATGCTCTTTGCCTCACTAAATTCTTTGATGATGGCAGTGACTGGCAAGGGCCCTTTGAGCAAGTGGCAGTGATGGACCTGTCAAATAAACTAAGAGTCACGTGTGGTCCTAGATTGGATGAGTCCACATTTGAGTGGTTCGAACAGAACATTGAAAACAGGGGTCTGCATGACATTTTCAATGCCCCTGGGTTAGGTTATGAGTCTGGTTCATCCATTAGTGTACATTTTGGTGAGTTATAAGATCATATAAGATTAATTGACATCGTCCATGCTACCTTGTGGGGCCAAAGTCTAGAGAACAAACACTAACAAGAGGCCCAGAGTGTCAGACAATCTGGGCTGGTTTGATAAAGAAATCCAGAATTTGAAGGGCCTGTTGCAATCACGGTCGGCATGAATAGGAAAACATATACATTCCTTATTACCCAATAAGAAGAAAGAGTAGTGGAACCCTTGCTGACAAAACCTGGCAAGAGCAGCAAATAAGAGAGACTCAAAAATCTTCTGGAGAGCAGTGTCACAAGGACTAGGGAAACACACATTGTGTATCAAACCAAACATCTCAGAGGAAGAGTGGGTTACTCCGTTTTTGCAGATATTTCAGGGAATGGGGTGGAGTTCATAGGCCACCAAGCCAAACAATTGGATCAAGTTTCATTGAACCCAATTGATGCTTGGAGCAGCGGGTCCTCTTGCTTACCCATCGGGTTGGGAAATCACTTAGACAACTTTGCACATTCGAAATATCACTCTTCGCAGAACACACAGTTTATAAATCCATTGACCATGTGGCGATTGGTAAAGTGCCAGACCCAAACATGATTCTGGCTGAAGTTTGTACATTTCTACCGGACTGGTGGGTTTGAGAGTCAGCAGCCGGGTACATCCATCATCAAGGCCTAACTCAACCATTATTCCACTGCATAAGAATGGTCCAACAAATGAGGTTACATCTTATCAACTATTCAGTCTCATTGATTTTGATTGTACAAACTTTAGGAAAAGAGCTGATGGTATCCTTAACAGTTTGGAGTCATCAGCTGGAGACCGTATGAGGTATGATTTTAAGGAATGATTGGATATCCACATTTACTGGAATGAGGCAGTACAAACTATACTACAGTTTATCACTGATTGACAAACCCAGTAGAACTATCCCAAAATACTTGAAAACATTCCCTAATTCTCATTGGACCATCTGGTTCCTTGGATACAGATTGAATCGACTCCCCGTGGGTGAGATATGCCAGATAAGATCTGTCTTTTTTCTATTTCCAAAAGCTCGATACAGATAGCACTGGTCCAATTTGTTAATGTGGTAATTCCAGAGTAACTAATGTGATACTTATTGCAGAGGCTCTGGGAGCTGACACTGAATGAGATTTTGAGTATGGTGGAAGAGAGAGGTAATCATCCCTTTATGGACTCATGAAGGTTTTATGTTTGTAGTTTATTGTACTCCTTTTCCCCTTTTTCATTCTGTGTGTCTTCTTAATTTGATGCCTATGTTCTCAGAATTCTGCAATAATGTTCAAGACTGTATATGATTGTTTTATGTATTGATGAAATCTTTTATTAATTTTTTGTTTTGTTGGCATTTGCATAATAATATGTTGTAATTTTGAAAGGTTGTTTATTCAGCCAACCAAAATAAACATTTAAAAAAAAAAAAGATCTGGTAATAGGGAGATGGGAACTGGCTGTGCTCCGTGTAACTAGGATTGGATGGTACAAGATAGAGAGCACATTGTGTTGAATTTCCATGCACTGGGAACAATTAGAACTTTATGACTAGGTCGCTTCGCAAACAATTTCACATTGTTTAATGCTGATTATTTTGTTGTTCAAATTTCAAGTGGGGAGACGTCTTGGCCACCATTGCCATTCAAAAAAATATGCATAAGGCTGAAATGATATAATTATAGGGGGTAACAGATATAGGCTACCTCTGTTATCTTTGGTTAATGTATCTATGACAATACTAACATTGAATACTTTAAGTAGCTCTCTGAAAGAAGGAACGTATGGGCCCCATTCTGGTTTCCAATGTTCATAATGTGTTCCTAATGTGTTTTCTCTTTTTTCTTCTTTTTTTGTGTAGACATTGTTTTACTATTTTAATGTTATCTGTTGTATATGAATTCAGTTTTTAAAATGATGTACTTGAAATGGTTATTATTTGTTGTGTTTTTAAGTTGTGCAAGGTTGAGTAAGAACAACCGGTATCACAAGCAAATAAATAAATAAATAAATACATTGTACACAGTTTTCTTATAGAAATCTTTAAGAATTGAACAGGTGGATAGATGAAAATGTAATTTTGGACAGAGCCCAAGGTGGATTTTGATCAGGGCTCACTACAGTAGATCAGACCTTTGTCCTATGGCACTTACCATACAAAGAAAATGTCCATCTACACAGCTTTCCTAGTCTTCTCCTAACCCTTCAACATGGTGGTCAGGGAGAGGCTACGGGTGAAGTTAACAACTATGGGAATAGATAAGTGACTGCTAGATATCAATAAGGCCAAACATAAGCCTGCTTTAAGAGATGAAATCCCTGTCACTGTCACAAGTGACCCTTGCCTACTTACATCACTGCTAGAGTGCTTTGTGCTGAAAGAAATGAACGGAATGGGAAGGAGATTGAACTGGCAGCAAAGACATATGGCAAAACTTTCCCTCTATTCCCTTCAGCTCTCTCTGGTTATTGTAACCCACCTCCTTCCCAAATATGCAACTTCAAAGTCTCTCTGATATGCAACACCCTGGTGTGAGTCTAGTGTTATGGATGTGCCTCTTTGAAGCACTGTCCACAGGATCTCTCCTGCTGCGAGTTTCCTGGGCCAGAGGAGAGGCATTTCCCACCACCTTGAGGGCCAAAATAAGCAGCTTTCCTGCCGATTGTCTTGGTTTCTCAAGGCACTCTGCCCATAATCCACATAGCCTTTCCACAGCAGGCCTCAGCTCACAGCGTTGACATGAGAGTGAAACCAATTAATTTGATGTGGCTTTAATAATTGTGTGTACTATCAGTCACCATAGAGAGCAAGGTGTGGCTTATTCTTGAGGTTTATCCTGCCACCAGATGGATGGAGCCATAGTTATCATGTTTTTGAGTCAGCGCTGCAAGTTACTGAGTTAATATCAATGATTTAAAGAACACTTGGCAAATGTACCATGTGAATTATGGACCATCAGCCCCTATGATGTAGGATTATTGAAAGGTATTGGAACAGTGAAACTCAATTTGAAATAAGGAGCAATTTTGCCCCGAGTAAACCATACCCAGGTCTGAGAGGCAGATGAAGGCATATATGAAACTATTGTCGCCCTGATGAGACAGGTGATAATAGTGCTGTTTGAACCCCCATGCAACATGTAACACTGCTGTGTACCCTGTGCAAAAAGTGAAATGGGGGTTCTTGGAGATCTAAACAGGATTTCCAACCTTTAAATAATATCCATTTGTGCCCAATCCGCCTACCATTTTGTATAACATACCACCTACTGCCACACATTTTACAGTGATTGATTTGATGAACGCTTTCTTTTCCATCGTATTACACAAAGACTCCCAGTATTTGACAGCGGTAGCCTATAGATTGACCAGACTACAACACACAAGACTCCCACAGGGGTATTGTGACTCCCCTAGCATGTTTAATAGGGTGCTGAAAATGTACTCGTATAACTTGCAGACACCCAATACCATTATACAATATGTTTATGGCCTGTTAGTGTGTATTTCCACAAAGAAAGAGTGCAGGACAGACTCAGTGATGTTATTGACCATATTAGCTGAAAAGGGATACAAAGTGAACAAGCAGAAATTACAGTATTGTCAGGAAGAAGTACTTTATTTGGGCCAGTTAACATCAAAAGAAATGAGAAAGGTGACATCCAAAAGAGCAGAGGCAATAACAAATACACCTCAACTAGAGAAAGTGAAAGAATGAAAGAATTGTCGTAATTTTTACGGCTATGTAATTACTGCTTGTCTGGGTCTTTAACTATAGCACGTATGTCTGGCCCCTGTTGGAAGGACTAAAGGAAGCACAGAAAGAAAATAGCACCATATTGTGTACAGGTGAGAGGATAGATGCATTTGATGAATTGAAAAAAGCAATAGATACAGATCCGGTGTTGGGAACACAAGATTACAAAGAAGAATTTTACTTGGCATCACATTCAAAAGGGTATGTGATGATTATTTAACTGCCATGACTAAATGTTTGAAGCTGATTTCTCAACAGATACAGGTTCAGAAGGGGGTCAAGAAGCAACCAACACCAGCAGAGAGGGAGATGTAGATGCTGTAATATCACCTCTGCAACAAGTGCCTGGGGATTTATTGTACGTGCAGAATGTTGTCCGCAAGTGGCATAAACCATGATTTGATGGTCCATATTCTGTCTAGTATTCAACCCCTTCCTCTGTGAAAGTGAGAGGAAAGAAAGTGTGGGTGCATATAGGTGATGTGGAAATATATTAAATGCATGGCCCCCCTGTTGGACAAGGAGAGGCCAGAAGTAGAAGACGATGTGACCAGACCCCAGATGAGGGTTAGAGTGAGAGATAATCAGCAACGTGACACGTGATGTCGCACCACAGAAGGGTATATTTTTCAAGAGCAAAGGACACTTTTTTTTACTGCCCCAACATGTGCATAATGGATGATATTTGAGGAAATTGACTCTATGTATAATGATTGCTGTCTTTTTCTTCTCATTTTGTTTTTTTCTGGTTTGCATATACTTTGGCAGTAAGAATTATTAGTGATGATGGTATCAGTATAGCTGGCAACATATGTGAATACATGACAGGAGTTAAGGGAGATGAGGAACACTGTTTTAGAAGACATTTTGAAGGTTACAACCGAAGAATGAATAATCTGTGGTACAGACATATGACCAAGGTGGCGAGTGAGAAATCGGATGAAAACTACTTTGTCTGCTCTCTCATTCCTTCTGTGTTGATCGCCTCCAGAGTGCTTGTGGGCAAGCAAATACCAGTAAACACAGCCCATTTCCTAACACATCTTGCATTGTGTGAAACAGGAGGACAATTTCATGGTAGGTAGGTTTACATAAAATGGGTTACACAAGCATAGATCCTGTATGAGGATAATCCTATGAAGCAAATTAAAGGCACAAAAGAAATGGTAATGAAGTATACGTTGTTAGGGGCACACAGAGGTGATGTGACAATGATCGAACATCCATTGTTGAAGTGACCAGATTCACAAGGTAATGAAATACCCTTCTTTTGGGGTAGGACACAGTTACATATAGCAGGGGATGTGTACAGCTCTGAAAGATGGGCAGAAGGGGTAATGGGATGTAGAGTAGAAGTTCTAATATGAATATGGAGGGGAATTTTGGAAAATGCTCATGAACATTTTTTTGAGGAATGGGCGGATTCTGCCATGTTGTTGACTTGGGTGGAAGATGAAAAAAGGCCAATACTCATTACAAGAATGGTAAATGTTTCCCTGCGCTTCAGAAATGGCACAGTGAAAGTAGGAATGAATGAAGGATGCAGTTGCTTATGGATTTACCAGGTATGAAAATAGGCAAAGCTCACTAATGGACAACTATTGGGCCTGCTGTACAAGGGTTTACATGCAGCTAGTGCCAAATTGGTGTGGTATATTCTCACTGTCAGTGTTGCATGCACCAGCACTCCTCAAAGTAACATGGTGCAAATGGGAAATTACCCCATGACAGATAATAAAAAATGTAGAAAAGATCATTAACATTACAGTGCACAAAAAGACAATTATTTCCCAAACACAAGTACTGAATCATTTGATGAGATACCACCTGAACACAGGCTGTTAGCAAAGCATTGCTGTTCTTTACATCCCTCCTTGTCCTTGGCTTGCAAACAACTGCAAATGCTAAGTGGTTGCAGATAAAAAGATGGGAGTTATTGCAAAAGAGCACTGCCACTGCAGAGGGGCTTAATGCTATTACAGAGGATGTAAGAGCTGTCAGATTGATGACCTTTCAAAATAGGATGTCCTTGACCTCCTCACTGCAATGGAGACGATGAGCAGAATGGTAGATTGACAGAAGATACAACGTCGCTCCAGGAATTACAAACAGAAATGGCACAGGAGATGGAGGAAACAAAAGATGAGAACTGGTTTGATCCTCTTTTCTCATGGGTGCCTACCTGATTAGGAGATAGGTTTAAATACTAATAGCAATACCAGCATTAATACTGTGTCCTGCACATTATACTGAGACAGGTAGGGTGTGAAGTAGAGTACACTCAAAAGTTTAGGGAAAGCTTGCAGAATACACAGATAGGGTTAGACAAGTAGCATAGAGATGGGCATATGTAGGGATAGGTTGCAGTACATGGGCAGGGAATAATGTATGGCAGGATGCAAAGCAAAGAGCATTAATGTGGAAAGAACTGCAGTACCACCATCTTTCATACAGAATTTAGTAAGGTCTGCGTTCTTAAAGAGTGGATCCTGACATCAAAACTGCTTTGCACACAATCCCAAGCCCCACGATGTTCAGACAGACACTCAGGCATCAAGGTAGATAAGGTAGGGGGCCCTGACAGGGAATTAAAACCACACTAGATAACAGCATGCCAAAGAAAAGTTAATTTGTTGATGTTTGTAGCTTTGAGAAAGTACAGATAGCCTTGATCTCCCTGTGCAAATAGTTACCATGGCAAATGACCTCCTAATGAATAAATGCACACTACACATGGGCTAGGATAGAACAAAAGAACTCAACAAATAGACTCTGAGTTCTGAGCAGTGGTCCTCTACCATGTGATTGGAACAGTGATCATTCATTCCAGGCATAACTATATAGTGCACCTGCTACTCCCAGCACATCCATACACTGACAACATGCCAAGGCCATACACACATTGGTAGATAAGGCCTCAAGCCTTGGAACGAGATGGGAGTAACTTATTCAGACTGAATCATATCAGTCCATTCATCTCCCTTCCTCACCATGCACCCTGACATCGCATTAAAGTGCCCAAGGTCAGATGAGCGTACTATTAACCAATTAGCATTCTATCCACTATGTTGGATAATGTAGTATAGTGCCAACCGATAAAAACGTAGAAAGAAGTGTAATATTCTTAGTAGAACAAATTTAGGAGGAGCCATCAGTTATATCAGTTATAGCATACCCAATAGTAGCAGCCCTCGCATATAGAATGTATAGGTGTTATACTTCATTAACCATTAGGATAAGTTAATACAAGTGTTTTCTTATCACGAACCATGATATCATTTGTGATGTGTATTTGATTTAAAAGCTTGTGTTTGCCATGACATCACTGAGAGATTATTTTTGAATAAAGCTGGGTTTCTCTTGCCCTTGGTGTTACCAAATTCATTTTGTTATTGAGCACCTGTTATCGATTATCAGTGACTGGGACCCCCATGACAGAGGAATCCCCCCATTCCTGAAAAAGAAGATTTCCTAATCTGAATCATCCAGGGATTCTTCTTCCTCAAAAGGGATTATTGGATTTGATTTTCTTTCTCTTAAAAGTGAGTTTATTTCTTCAGTCTCTTTCACCTGCGCTCTGTTCTTTGGGTTCTAGCTTGGAGAGGTTTCCAGGGGTTTTTTTTGGGTAAGAAAGGAAGCTTCCCCAGCCTTCAACCAGAGGCCCATCCTCAGGAAACTGTTTATTTTCTGGACTTTCTTCCAGTTCTTCTGAGGGTCATGGTTGGTCAGAGGGTTTCACTGAGCCCTCATCATGCAACCAATGTCTTAAGCCAATTGTTGGACCTGTCGCTCGAACAGGCTAACTTTTTCTCTTCCTTCAGGGTTAAAGGGAGGTCTTTGGTCATACCCAAGTTGCTCCCTAGAAGGGTAGCTATCCCTAGTGAAGTAGCTCGGGTATTTTTGAAAATGTTCTCTATAATTTTCAGGCATATATGGCACCGGGTGAAGGAGGATTGTTTTTAAAATGAGGATACCTGTTGCAAAAATCCATAATTAGAGATGCGTGTTGCTTCTTTCCTGCAGAAAATTAAGAGGGAAATTCCCTGAGGAAGTGCGTAATCCCCCTTTGTGCCGGGGGAGTGTAAGCAATACATGGAATGGGACTCGTACTGTTGTATCTATGACTTTTGTAGGTGGAAGGGACAGAAGGGATATTGCTTTGATACCCTAATTAGTTACCACTTGAATGGGCATGGGCAGAGAATCTCCTCTACTTCTCATTCTAATTGTCAGCTGAGGGTGTATTGTTAGGGCCCCATCTCCAGGTCCAAAGTAGTGGTGGTTTTCACTTCCATCACTTTCACAGCGGCAGGTGTGGTAGTTGGTTTTGATGTTGTGGGGTTGTTTTTATTGTCTGTGGGTTTCTGGCCTGAATAAATTCAAGTGGCTTGTTCTATAACCCACTCCAGTGCCCTGTGCTCATGGAAATCTTGCACTAATTGCGTAATAATATATTTGGGTAGTGCATGGAAGTATGTGTTAACACATTTTCTGCTGTTTCTATTCAAGTCTGCGCAAAGGCACATTTCAGTTCTTGTGCAAACTCCCTAAACACCTGATCTTCTGCACATTGTAAGTTATAGGCAGCTTTGCTTACCCTGTGGGTTTCGGTGGGCCAGAAAATGTTTCGAAATGGCTGCCTTATAGCTGCACCATTTATAATGATATTGGTCTTCTAGTCCAGCAAAGAAACTGGAGTACTTCAGACAAAACGTCCATTTTACAAATTCCATAAAATTGACATAATTTTTTATTCAAATGATGACATTATTTGCTCATATAGTTCCAAATGTTCCCACACTGAATACTTAGCATTCTTGTGGTGTGGGGTCATACAGCTTTTTATGGCTTTAATTTGTCATATGAGGTCCTTAACAAGACATTTTCTCTGTTGTGTCTTCCTTTAGTACCTCTGAGCCTGAGTCCATTCTCCTTCAGAGTCAGTGCTGCTATTTGAACTCCAGGCTCCATATTCTATGCAATCCCTGTCTCTGTGAGATTGGGAATGCCTTTCAACAGCATGGGATGTAGACTCCTCTTTTTGCCTGTGTCACTGTGACCTCTAAGGGTCACTTTACCTATAGTCACGTTTTGGCTCAGGATAATATACAGTCGCTTCTTCAGACTGTTGAAAATATGCAGTATCCCTCCTTTCAGGTGGCCTGGGGGAATCATCCATTCATCTGAAGATGTGGAGGGGTTTTTAAAATGCCCTTCCTCGGCTGAAGCTTTTGCCTTTCCCTTTCAGCTAACTGGGCTAGGTGGTCTCTCTGCAGCATATCTTCTGTAAGTCTATGTCTCTGATCTTCTCCTCATATGCATTCAGAATTACACACAGGACTATCTTTGACCTTTCATGACACACTGGTCCAGCCCAGTCCCTTCTGTTTGCTAAAGGTGAATACCCATCAATATCAGATAATGACTGGCCTACCTGATCAGACTGCCTAGGAATTGATGAGCCACCGGCATAATGTCACTCTGTTCTCTATAGGATGCATTCATTAGGTCAATTCCAGACTGTACATGGGGAGTTGTAAGTAATTAGTATGGGGGCCTTGATGGGAGGGGCTGCTTCCCTCCATCATGAAAACATGTCCCATACACTGGTTGGTCAGATTATCTCAGGGGCAGTTTGTATGCTTCATTTCATTATTGATTTTCTCACACTGGTTTCTCTCTGCCAGGATTGGTTGCTTACAATCAGAGAGTTAGTTGAATGTGTAAATCTGACATTGAGGATTTGCTGGCTAAATACACACTGCTCTGAGTGCCCATTGGTCCCTCACTTTCTGTACCTCTTCTTGGAGGACTTTGTTTTCCCTCTGAGAGACATGCATTATGGGCACAATTTCACTGCATTTTTCCTTTAAAATAACAAGTCTTTTCTCCTGAGCATCTCTGCTATTTCTGGCATTCACCAGGTCAGCCTCTGCTTGTTTCAAATGCTCCATATGATCGATATTTTCTTCCCTGATTCTGGCCAGTTCGTGAGAAACAGGCTGACTCTTATCTAATTCCCTTTACAACGTATAGAATATTTTTTCTTTAATCCGCTGCATTTTGTGTTTCAAAATATTTAGATCCACTTGCATCTTATCAAAATCATTTTGTGAGTCAATCTTGTTTATGACTGACACTTTTCATGCTTTAGTTCATTGATGAACTGTTTGAAGACTACAGTTTCATGCAGCAACACACTATTGTGTATAGTCTGGTCATTCAACGTATGTTGGTTTAAGGTTTCTACCCTCTCTTTATGTGTGTCCTTTAGTGTCAAGACATAAATTTCTCTTTCTAAACTGGCTTGTTGTTTTTTTTGGTTTTTACCTCATTCTAAAGTTGCTCAACGAGGTGTTCATATTTGAGCTCAAGAATTTGGCTTTGCTGTAGTTTATCCGCTAACTTTGTGAGTGATTTCTGGGCCTGATCAGCCGACTGATTGGCCTATTTCAGGTCTCCAGTCTATTTCAGCATACTGGCCTCTTTATTTTGCAATAGCTCTTCTATTAATTATAAATGAAAATACAACTTACCTGTGATTTGGGCTATTTCAGTTTGTTCCTCACTGGGATTTTGGGTCATGTAGATTTGCCCGAGTGCTTTGTGTAAGATTCCATCATCCTGCCAAATGTCAGTGCATAATAATGTGACTTTCTGTACCATTCTGGCTTGCCATCACCCAGCCCCCTGCTCAGGCCAGTCTCCCTTAATGAAGGGCTTGGCACAGAGGTGTTTCCAGGCATGTTCTACCTCTATTTCACTCATTTTGAAAAGGGCTTTAATACACCTTAGTCTTTTCACAATACAGGAACCAAAAACGCTGCACTGTATTCCTGCTATCTTTCAACAATACCAAATCAAATGATCATAGTATTCATTCTGCACAATCTTATTCTTCTGGACAACTCCTTGATTCTCAGGGGCTAAGCAAACAGTGAGACTTCAACTTTCCATGCACATCTCTGTCATTGCACAAAACTGAATAGCCTTTTAATAAGGCAATTGTCATGTATCATATCAGAAATCTAGATCACGGCACAAGCCCCCATTCCTGTAGGAGATTTTTATGTTGCAACAATGAATTCAGTTAGTCCCCCCCAAATCAAGAGCACCACACCAATTGAGAAGATTTGGATCCATGACTAACTCTGCTTTTGACTCATATAATACCAAAGTGCACACCTGGCTCAATTATAGATGTATTACTAAGTAAACAAAATCATGATAACACTATAGTTATCGGAATGCACGCCACCTCACTCTATAACACAAAACCTTTCCTTCCTGACAAAACTTCACTTTACATACAAACAGGTCGAAACCATGTAAGGATAGTTATTGCGGCATCCCAGAACCTGACAGTACATTTGTGCTTTACAATATACTTTGTATGGGGTCTAATTTAAATAAAATGAAATTATTTTCTTTTGGACAATATACATTGACATGTGCAGAGCTCTTTATTTCTAACCTCCCTTTGCACTTTCCCTTCTAGAAACATTCTCTCACAGCAACATTAATTAACAGACTCTTTTCAACAGATGCTGAAATCCATTTCCTTTGCCACTATACAGTGAAAATGTTCCCTTTCACTTTGGAGTACCTTGATCCCTCTGTCTCTAGAATATGCTATTTTCACTTTGCTTAGCATGAAAGCACTTGTCTGCACAGCACAGACCCAGAGATTCAGTTTACCATTTGAAACCCCTCTGCTTTAAGGCAGGGTCTGGGGAATAGTGAACAGTGGTGAATTTCATTTTTAAATGCACCGCTCCCCTTTAGGGGATTTTTGGTATTGGCAAGAACAATGCAGGGATACCCAATTCCTTTAAAAGCCTAGGACCTCATTATGAGTTTGTTGGTATCTAGGTGGGAAATCCAGCCAGATACCACCAAATTGTACTAATGTTCCCGCCACTCAGTCCAGCGGTTTTACAGCCAGATTAAGAGTGCCGGCAACGGTTGCAAATCCCCATTCCATGGCGTCCCATTGGACTCTGTGAGGGGGTTTGCTGGTATTACAGGCACCAGTTATACTGGTGCCTGTAAAACTAGCAATGTTTACTAGTAAGGCACATGACTTACCTCCAGCTCAGGTACGGTATCCACAATGTAGAACCTGAGTTGGGAATCGAGACCTCGAATCTTCCCTATCGTTATATCACACTCGAATTCGAGTCGTATCCATTCTGGTATTGCTTTTCTTTTGGGATTAATCCGTCATTTTTAGATGGCTGAGTTTTTTCCTTCAAGGTTACCACACAGTTTGAAATGTATTTACTGCGTTGTTTTCCAAATAAACAATTCAATCTTTATTTTTGTTTTCTGGAATTTACAACTGGTTAAAAGTGTAGAGTATTAGACCTCAAACTTGACTAGTCAGGGATGGCTAGTCGTCATAAGTAACTCCTATTTGTTAGAGGGGATTTTGGAGATCTGTTTTGTGTATACAGAGGCTCTGTTCCCCTGTTGGTGAAAAAAAGAAATGATGATGACAAGCCCTTATTAGTGTTGGGGTCAAAAGAGCAATCTGATGTAGGGATCTACCTGAGTAGAAAAATACGGATCAGGAAGATCCCTACATTAGATTGCTCTTTTCACCCCGACACTAATAAGGGCTCGCCATCATCATTTCTTTTTTTCACCAACAGGGGAACAGAGCCTCTGTATACACAAAACAGATCTCCAAAATCCCCTCTAACAAATAGGAATTACTTATGACGACTAGCCATCCCTGACTACTCAAGTTTGAGGTCTAATACTCTACACTTTTAACCAGTTGTAAATTCCAGAAAACAAAAATAAAGATTGAATTGTTTATTTGGAAAACAACGCAGTAAATACATTTCAAACTGTGTGGTAACCTTGAAGGAAAAAACTCAGCCATCTAAAAACCACAGATTAATCCCAAAAGAAAAGCAATACCAGAGGTAAATGAGGTGCCCCACTGGCAAACTTGTACTTTGCCGGTGCAGTAATGTGCTGGTAAATGGAATTACTGGAACAGTATCAACGCACTGGTAAAGCCGTATTGATGCCCTATACCGTTATAATCACTTGTATAGATGTTGGACATTTCGAATTTCCCCAAAATCACTACTGTCTCCATTGACTATGTGTGAATCAATTATATTATTAATTATTAAGAAAATGGTAGGGATCTACTTCTATAAACCAAACCCATCAATAAGGGGAAGATATTAATTCAAACAGATCCCCACCAATGGTTTGTCTTATGTACTTACTTTAAATCACTTTGGTTATCTGCTCAGGAAAAGTCATCACACCTCTTCGGTCATCTAATGGGGAGCATAAGGACCTGGTTAGATTGCCTCTCCAGACTCAGTAATGGATGGCCTTCAGCATCAATCCCTCTGTTTGACTCTCCTGGTCTCTGGTTATGGGTAGGCCCCAGCATCAAACCCTCGTTTTGCCTCTCCTGGTCTCTGGTTATGGATGGCACAGCCTCTTGCTCTCTCCTGGTTCCCTCCAGATTTTAGTGCACCTTTCTCCTTGTCACATCCACTCATTCTGTCTCCCTTGCAATTTTGGTTCTCCTCCTTTTCCATTGTGCATATCCTTTTAAAAACTCCTAATCACAATGCAGAATCTCTAAATAATGAGGTGGCAGCTCATTGGCTAATGATTACAATTGGAAGTTGAGTGTTCTTCCGCCTATGCAAGACCTATTCCCTTCCCTTTGATAGGTTTAGGTTTCTAGGCCCCATTTCTGGTAGTTCTTGTTCCCCCCATTAGAAATTGGATTTCTGACCAACTCAGATATGAATTTTAAAATCTTCAACATGACGCTTTTATTCAATTTACAGATAAGGGTTGCAATCCATATATTTCTGAATTGGTCTGATCATGCCGGTTCCAATGAACTTTGTCTGATGTTGGGATGTGGTTGCATGTGTGAATGGCAGATTTTTGTGATTCCCCCCAAAAGGACTTCAGTTAAAATCTTGATGTTTCATAGACAAGTATCTGGTTCAATGAGCTACCATTTTACTGACCCTCCGATACATAACTTTTCAAGTCACATTTTAGCTTAAAACTCTGGTTCCCTAGTTAGACTTTTGCAGGGATTTCTATCAATAGATAGTGCTCTTCATATGCATTCCCAAAAAACACCTGAACCATGCCTGTATCTACTACGGGTACCCAGTTTATGAGCAAAATATGATTCTCTCTAGAATCCTATGTTAGCCTTGTAGTTACATACATGCTTTTCACCTAATAAATAAAACCATTTCTTCTTCCCAAAACCTTGATGTATGCTTGGGCGTCTGCTCTATGTTGACTTGGTCTGCAATAGAACACTTAACATTCTTTCAAGGACAAGGGTCTGAACTTATGCTCCCTTAACTTAGCACAGGGGTGGTATATTTCCACCCCCTGACTCATGTGACATTGGGAGTCATTACAAGGTAGGAGGCAGCCAATGCCGCTATTAGGGGCATGGCTACCCCCTTACCGGTTACTAG
This sequence comes from Ambystoma mexicanum, assembly GCF_040938575.1. NCBI lineage: Eukaryota > Metazoa > Chordata > Amphibia > Caudata > Ambystomatidae > Ambystoma > Ambystoma mexicanum. Next base: position 1,027,012,093 of record NC_090931.1, on the reverse strand, counting down.
GTCTGGGTTCCTTGAATGAGGAATTACCGGGCCATTCCGACCTTGGAGGGCCCGGTAACACCTCATCCGAGGAACCATTACCCATTCCCATTCAAGCCCCCATAGAGGAGGGTGCTAACAACGGGTCCATTAATAACGGGCCCATTGTTAGCACCCTGATCTGCTTGCGGGACCCGCTAAGGGCGCCTGGTAATACCAGGTGCCCTTAGCGGGTTACCGCGAACAGACTTGTAATAAGGCAGTAAGGGGTTGATGGCTCCGGCACCATTACCGATGCCATTAACCCCTTACCGCCTCATTTGGAATGACCCCCATTGTCTGGTACCTGTCAATTGGCCGTTATCGCAGAACCCCACCACACACTGAATTTAATTTCAAGTATTTTACAGAGTTCAAAATCCATGAGCTGCTTCTTAGTTTACTCAATGGTGGTCCTTTCCCCCAAATAAACCTCTTCCCAGTTCCCAGGCACAAATTTCCAGATAGAGAGGTGAAGGGGGGGTGACCTTTGTGATCTTATGTAGGGTGCTCCAGCCCAGGCTGACACAGTTCATATGAACAGAAACTAGTGGTTTTAAATGTCACAATTTATCTTATTTAGATGGGGCCTGCTTTAATATTTCACATCATATCAAATATACATTTTCTTCTGCACCATTCCATCAATGTTTGTCTTTATATTATAAGATATGTAATTCCTCTGGCAATGGAGCTTTGCTTTTTTTTGTTCGTAGTTCCATCCCACCTGCAAAATGCTCAAACTTCTACATGGCAGTTGTCTGTTTAAGTAAATATGTACTTTAGTGCATCTGTCACGTGTAATGGAAAGTAACCCTCATTTCTTTCGGCCATGTTGGAATCATGCCACAATTAATTTTTATTTCCTTTTTCTGCAGACAATATTTGAGGATTTGGCAACTGAACTAAATGCTGCTCTTTTTGTCTGCCAGTTAACAGTGTGCTTTCAATATTCCTGCACGGTTGGGCCTAATTTTTAGCCTGATGCAGTTAACTTATCCTGGGGTGAAAATATCCCACAAGTGGACTACACTAATCAGTACCCTGAAGCGTTGCCACTAAGGAACAACACCAGCAAACACATTTTGAAAAACATATTCCCCTTTAAGTCCTGAGTAGGATTTCACAGAGATTCTCATGGACCAAGGCGCCACTTTGAAGTCTAAAATCATACAAGAGGTAAAAGAAACCCTACAAATAAAAGCCTTACAAACCTTGGTATACCACCCTTAGACTGATGGGCTTGTAGAGCAATTTGATCAAAGTCTCAAGAGGATCCTCCACAAGTTAGTAGAAACAGATGGCTGTAAATGTGATGTCATGATTCCTTGGGCTCTTTTTGTCATTAGAATAATACCCCAGGCGCCCTTGGGATACTCCCCCTTTGAGCTATTATATGAATGGGAACCACAAGATGTCTTACACATGGTGACAGATGGGGAGGGAAAGGGAAGAAGCTACCTTACCCATTCCTCAGACAGCCCAGAATCTTAAGATCCACATGGCTGCAGCCTGAGAAATCATAAAATATAATTTAGGTAGAGCCCAGAAACACCAAAAGACTCTACATGATAAACAAGCTCTGGCCAGTCCCTTTCCACAGGAGACTCTATTGTAGTTGTGTTACTAACCTCAGCAAAAAAATGATTTCCAAATGGTATGTCCTTTATAAGATGTTGGAAAAAGCAGGCACTCTAAACTGCACAGTTGCCCAGCCAGATCAAGGTCAAAAGACTCAAATCTATCATTTAAATCTCATAAAGGAGTGGAAAATCGACTCCTTTAAGAATACTACTGTTACCATGGCCACTCTCTTAACTAATCAAGAACAAGAAATTCAACTAGTTCCCAAAAACCTGCCCCTTCAACAGCAGGAAGATATCCATGATCTAGTAGCACATTTCCCTGAAGTCTTCTCCGAAGAACCCTGTCAGGTACCTAATTTCTTTAATTTCATTCCAACTCCACCGGGACAAATGCTAAATCTAAAACCATACCGAATTTGTAAGGCTCAAAGAAAGATCATTGAGGGAGAGCTTACCTCCAAACTGTAGGCACATATAATTGAACCATCCAAGATTCCTTGTTACTCCCCCATAGTTTTGTTAGCAAAACCCGATGAAAGCTGGAGGTTCAGTATTGAGTTTCGAAAAATGAAATTAACTCTCAAGTTAAATTATCATATATCCTCAGGCAGGATGGATGAGCTTATCCAAAAAATAGGGTCTGCACGATATATCTCTACATTAGGCTTTGTGAAGGGTTTTGACCCATGCTGAATCAATAGACTGGGTAAATGTGGGGATGAGCTGTCGCCGCCCATTATTCCATCCCAGAGTCCAGGAGAACCGCGCAGTTGTGCGCATACCAAAAGCGCCAGGGGTGAAAGGTGGTGCCAAAGGAAAAATAGCAGCACCTGTCAGAGCAAAAGCGCTTTTAAATCACCTCTGTTTCTTTGAGTGCAAGCTCCAAATGTCCATTCCAAACATTGCAAGATAGCTAATACCGGAGACCTTTGTTCAAGAAAATCTGTTTTACTGATGTCAAAAATTTGCTGAAATCATGGGCACAAGACCACTCTTAAGATTTATCCTTCTTGTGGGGGGGGTTCCACATAACCACGCAAATGTCAGGATGCCCATCAAAACAATAGCAAAAATCTCCTGTCAAATTCAAGACAACTCAAAAATGGATGCAATACCGGTACTCACCACTATCAGAAAGCCGGCGTTTTAAAACCACCAGACTTTTGTGTAAAACTGAACAGATGAACCCTAACCAGGCCAAGGAAAGACTAGCTAAGAGGTGGATACAATGTAATATTATATTCTGAAAGGACTTGAAGGAAGTAATTATTTAATGTATATGTAAAAATTGTAAGTTTGATTTAAACTGGGAACTAAAGCGACATTTAGCTGAATTCTGCCTGACAACTACCCCCGACAGGAGAAACCTGCTCAGCCACTCTTCCCAGGCCTAGCTGCATACTGCTGCCCCCACCAAAAGGAGATGACACCTCTCTGATTAGATTAGGGCAGAGACACAGAACAATGCACTGTCCTGGGCTCTGGCAAATGTTATATTGGGGGGGTCGTAAAATAGCTTCCTCTTGGGAGAAGTGCCTCTGGGAGCCAACTGTGCTGGAGGCGGGGACAGACAGAAGCTTCCCCCATGTACTTTGGCACCTAAACCACACCCATCTGGGCCAGAGCATAATTTTAAAAAAGATGGATAATTCATAGTACGGACTTGTCAGAATTATATAAGTAATATCATTATTCTTGTGATTTTTCTGTGCACGTTTTAAGAGGTGTTAGGACCCTGAGGTGTATTCTGGGGGGTTGCTAGCAGAAAATAGGGTCTTACTCCAAATGTCTGAATGTTAAAAATCTGACACTTCATCAATTAATGTCCATACTCCTTGCGCACATTTGTGTAATTTTTGGTAAATGTCCGATATTGGTAAACCAGTCAAAAAGCGCAAAATGTTGTCATTTTTTAATGCAAGCCCCCAGGAAGATCAGAGGCGGACAAGCATGGACCATAAGGAATATATAATGTGTACATGTAATTTCAACAAATTGTGTATCTGGGAAATATGTATTTGAATCAAATATAGATTTGTGGGCAAATTGACCAGGGGAGGATCCTCTGACCCATAAACAGACCTCATCATGATGACAATCCATTTCCTTCCCCCAATCATGGGAGAGGGGAGAATTGGGCCAATGACAAGTAGAGAGGGGCAGGCTCAGTTCCAAAACACATAAAAAGAGACTGCTGGGACAGGTAGAGACATTCACTTTCCACTTTCTTGCGGGACGCTTTGCCGGGAGACTCCAGACTTCAAATCCATCAACCTCCAGAGACCAGAGATCCAGAGAGACCATAACCGGTGCTTGACAGACCCAGAGAGCAGAGCTGACCCAGATAGCCGGGACTTCAGAACCACCCGCCGGAAGTCCTGTCCAACCTGACGAGACCTTGACGGTTTATTTCAAAAATATAGTGTGAGTACTCACTGTGCAAAACCAATCTCTTAGTTAAAATAATCTAATCCAAACTATTTTAACCTAAGTAGAACTGCCTCCTAGAAATCCTGTCATCTGTCATTCTAAAGCTGCGAGCTGTCATCTGTCATTCTAAAGCTGCAAACTGTCACCTGTCATTTTGAGTTTTACTTTAAATCCGAAAATCTACCTTTATTAAATCGTCCGTATCTCTTGAACCGTTTGGGCTAGGAACGAAATTTAACTTTAATTTTAAAGCTGGGATTCTAGGCTTTCCAACGGACCTAGAACCGACTTGCTACTCTTTATAGTGCCTCCGCGAGACACGCACTCTCGAAATTTACTGTGATTTGCGATTTGGCCCGATTTCTTCATCTGTAAAAAGATAGCCGCTTTTGCCTGAACTGCTAAAATTCGTTTGCAACCTAATAACCATCCCTGAACCATTGTTAGGGCTGACCTGAACTGATTTAAAGTGTCTACCACTCACCCTCAACCTCCTATAGGGAATTAAAAGCAATTTTAGCATTTTTCACTTCCTTGCCACCACATTGCAAAGCACTCTTGCCCGTGTTTTAAAAAGCATACCTGTTGTCTAAGCTTGCTGGCGGGGTGGGACTGAATTCCGTATTGTATTTCATTGTATTCCTGAAGACTGTGTGTGTTGCTTCCATCTCCTTGCATTGCATATAGGGGGGGGGGGTGAATTGCCACCAGGGGAAAAGTGAACATATTATCTCTTGTGAAACCATATCAGTTTATTTTCTGTACTGCATTTATTCCACCTTGCATTTCCTGAAACCATAAAGCATTTCAGCTACCTCATCCTCTATACTACTTCTAAGTAACCAAATCAGTTTACCAGTAGAACATTATCCATTGTTGATCACTGTCATATTTTAAGTGTGATATCCAATATTAATTTATTATAAAAGTGTGATAGATATATATTGTTATGTTTCTCAAATAAACCTTTTAAATTTGCAAAACAGACCTACTTCCTGGCTCAGTGGGGTCAGGGGGATTCTAAGAGAGGGGTGTTATATAAGGGTTATCATCCAGAGTTCATGAACTGGACCTAAAAATATATCAATAAGGGTTTCCCTCAGCATCCCAGACTAGGCATTGACTTAGCTGTAGTGTTGAAGTGAAGCCGCTTAACAGCTTGACAAAGGGATAATGGCAAGTTCTCCAGAATCCAGATGACTAGGAGAAAACAGTTTTCTCTACACCTCAGGGACTCTTTCAATTTAAAGTCCTTCCCTTTTGGCTACACCAGGCCCCTGCAACCTTCTAGATACTAAGGGGTAGTATTACATATTAGTACCCGGCGAGAGCCAAGGAGAATGCAACACGCATTCTGATTGGCTCTCGCCGGGTCGTTACCCGGCTGGGAATCCCTCAGCCGGGATTCCACAGCCATTGTTCCCAGTGGGGGCGTGGCAGCCCCTCAGCCAATGAGGAGGCTCAAAGCGGGGCCATCCCCGCTCCGAGCCTCCCCACTGCTGAGAGGCTGCCTTCGCCCCCCGCCGGGGACTCGGGTAAGTCTTTTTTTTTTATTCCCTTCCCTCCCACCACCCTCCCCCCCCAACTTACCTTCTTGTTCCTGCGTCCCCGGCAGGGGGATGAGGGAAGCCTCCAGCCGTGTGGAGACTCGGAGCGGGGCCACCCCCACTCCACACCTCCACACGGCTGGAAGCTAGCCTCGTCCCTCGCCGGGGACGCAGGTATGTTTTTTTTCCCCATCCCACTCCCATCCTCCCAACCCCACTTACCTTCTTTTTTATCCTTTTCGGGAGCGGACGCGCTGGGAACACTTGTGTTCCTAGCGCGTCCGCTCCCGATGGCCACCATGGAAAGGGAAAACGGACTCCGTTTTCCCTTTCCATGGCGGTGGCCATTTTCTCGCTTCACTCAGGGCCTTACCTATGGGCCCCGGGGCATTACCTGAGTCGGTAATGCCCCTGACGCTCGGGTTATATTGCTTAAGTGGTACACAGTAACACCTAGCCTGAGTTTATGCACCATTAATATGAGAACAATCACGCCTTAAGGAAAGCAGGCCTAAGTGCAAACGCAGAAAAACGTTTCAATTCCACCTAGCACAGTCTGCATTGAAGTATCTGGGATAATTCATGGGGAATGGGTCAATTCAGCCCCAAATTGAAAAAGTCAAGGCTGTACACTGAACACCAGTTTCCAAGACCAAACGAGATCTCTGAGCCTTTCAGGCGTTCCAGGATATTATAGTCGCTTCATTCCTAATAATTCCACACTGCCAGCCAGTCTCACTGACAAGTTGAAGAATGGACAACCTCAAAAACTGATCTGGGGAGAGGCAGAACAAAGAAGCTTTGATGGGCTAAAACAAATACCATGTCAGTAGTCCATGCTGAAAATGACTGACTTCAACCGGGAATGTATGCTTCATACACATGCATACAAAGTGGGCCTGAGGGTAGTCCTTTCCCAGGAATATGATGGACCTGAACACCACGTCCTTTATACAAGAAGGAAGTTGTTTCCTAGGGAGCAAGCATATGTCAACGTTGAGATGGAAGCCTTAGCCATCAAATGGGCCATATTCAGTCTTCAATGCTACTTGACGGGGAGAATGTTCGACTAAGAACTGACCATTTATCCCTAGCCTAGATGAGTCTTATGAAAGATACAAATGGCCAAGTTATGAGGTGGGCTTTGGATCTACAAACCTTTTGCTTTTCTGTCGAACATTGAAAAGGAAAAGAACAAGGAAATGTGGACTTTCTAAGTAGTCCCCTTTTATCACTGAAGGGAGGCCTCTCCGTTAACAAAAGCGATATATGGTGTTTCGTCCCTTCATCCCTGCAGGGTGCCATCCACTTTGAGGCTAGGGAGGGGAGCCCGCTAAGCAAAACCCTCCCTAGGGGTTTAGGAAATCGGGACCTCACTCGGAGAGACTCCCCTCTCCATGACTAAAGCTTTGTCTGCATTCAAGGGAATCGGAGAAGCTGATGTTACATTCAGTATGTTGGACTCCAATTTATACTGAAAGTGCCTCTGGATGTTTGGTTCAAGACAATGCTGGTCTCTCCTTGAGCTTGACAGCTGAACATAAACAACACACCCCTTCTTGGTCACAGAGCAAGAATAAAGGCACAATCGATCTTAAATTGATGAGAAGAAGCAATATACAGAGGCTAAGCTCTGACGTGAGAATGTCACTGAGGAGCAGTGCAGCACAGTGGAGCTGGCTGTGCTGCAGAGAGAGAAAGGAGACAGAGACGCTGCCGACCAGGCATAGGGCCATGCAGAGTCAGTGAGGCCAAGGCTGAGCACAGCTTGCCTCATCTGGAGACGTGACCATGCAGAGGACGTGGTGGGTCCGGAGCCCGAGAAATGACACGGAATCCAGACACTAGGGAGGGACAAATCCTCCGCTCACAACCAAAGAACCAAGGAGCAGAGAAACTCTGTGATGAGCGTTACCCAAAACTCACTTTTGTCTAGACTGGAACATCAGAAAGCCGTGGGGAACACACTGCTACTAAGCAGACACCACCTCACTGGAGCAGACCCTGTGATGTAGAAGGTACCCAGGTTGCTCATAGTGGAGGGGGAGTGGAAAGACCAGATAGTAAAAGGGTGAGAAGGAAGGATTACCCTAGCCCCATACCAGAGACATAAAAGCCCGGAGAGAGAGGAAGAAACAGGTGACAATAAGGGTTATGGGAGCACAAAATACACAAATATTGTAACCGGCCAACAGGCTTGTAGAACTACCGAGAACCAAGAGAGGCATATGTAAAGAGGGGTCACCAATACACCTGGGAGACAAGTGAGACAATGGGACACAGACACCCACGATAGCCAGAGTGGCCCAATAAGACAAGTGAAGAGTCAATTCAAGCGGAACACAGAGACTTGAACCTAGTGAGAAGAAACCCACCCAAGTGATGGCGAGGAATTAAAGAGGTATCCATCCACCTATGACAACTTGGACATTTGACCTTCTCAGGTACTTGAGACTTTATGTTGCTAACTTGAGAACCTTTTACATTATAATTGTTCATTTATAACATGCTTAATACCAGGAGTGGCTTCTAATTGCAGGATCAGGATTTGAAGCTGTGTTGCGCTGCATTGTCTTGCTTCCAACACCAACGCATTGCCCCTGAATTATCCTTCCTCGCCATGGACTGTTAACACCAGGGAGAATTGGTATTTATGGACAAGCAGGATCAGAAACTAGGACGGATTCCTGGAAACCCTGAGATCGGGTGAAAAACTCTGAAGGCAGGACACAATGCCTAGATTTTCATTTATATTTGTTCTAAGTTGTAGGGCCAAATTAAAGGATAGGTTTGGACAGAGGACTATTTTTGTTAATTTGGCTATTGACAAGCACCTTAGTATAGTTTGTTATGAAGGGAACTCCCCTTTTAGAAGTAGGTCTAGAAAGTACTTTTTTTAGTTAAATAAAACCCTTTGATAACATGTCTGAGTCCTTATTCTGTATCGCCACACCAGCATGTTGTCTGACAAGAATGGGAAGTTCATGGTTAGATCTCTGGCCCTGTCACAAGGTACTCTAGTAAATCTTTAAATAGGATAACACCTTTGAATATAGATTATTTTCTCCACAAGCAGTTCATAAGATTCTTATACTAGTAGGAGCTATTGGCATTTGTTTTAGGGAATTCGGATTGTAAACTTTAATCTGATAAATATTCCAAATGTAAATAATATTGACTAAGTGATGCTCATTGAAACAGAGCTGAGTCATATTTAAGAAAAAGGGTGAAGGTCCCATCCTCAAAATGAATTAACTTGCGAGTGGCTATCTTCCTACTGTAGTCCATACTGATTCTATAAAAAATAAATTAACATAGACAAGAGCTCTGTATATAAGGTTTGCTAACCTAATTGCAACATAAAAAGGTTATTTAAATATCCATATGGTATTGCAAAAATATGTATAGCAATCTCTTCCTTGCTGGGATGAACTTGTTTCTTCATTCAACATGTCCCATGAACATTTCTCAAAGCATTTTATGTGCTATGAAGAGTAATTGTGCCTTGCCATTTCTATAACAGCGGAAATGACATAGAGCCATTCCTTTTTTTCCCATGTCTGCCAGTCTCCTTAGAATAATCTCATGGTTGGTGGTGTGAAGAGATGTTGAGCTGTCCAGTAGGATGAACGCACTCTCAAACGTGTGTACGTCTTGATCTTTGGTGTATTCCAGATTGAGTACAAGGCAGATTCTGTACCACTCATCAGTCTAAAGCGGCGCTGTGTCTCATGGGAAGGTTGTTTGTCTCCATGAAATCCCAAAGTTGACCGTATATTAATGTTTCCAGTATTTTTACAACGAATAGAGTGTCTGAGACAGAGTGGTAACTTGCAGGCTCACTTGGGTCTGCTGTTGGATTTTTGGGGCGCTGCCTGATGTAAGCTAACTTTAAAAGTTTCGGGACGCACCCAGTAGTAATTGAGTCATTAAGGAAGGGTAAAAAACAGGTGCCAGCGCCGGATGTTTTATGATGATTCCATCGTACGCAAAACACCGGCCCAGCACAGAGAGAAGGGAAACCTTTTTCAAAGCACAGGAAGCAGCATTGCAAAGATGCTGCACAAAAAGAACAGGTTCCGAGCAGGGTACTACCGACTGTTAGCTTCAAACACACACAATTGACATAATGCAATCACCCACACACCTGGTACAGCATAGGTAGCAACACTTCAAACTCAAAAGTCACACAGACTCGGTTTGACAATAAAAGACCAAGAGTCATTGGTGCGCAGTGCTGGTAAAACATGTGCAATAGCAGTGTACGTCTCCCACACACAGAGCAAATGCAGCACGGGTAGCAACCGGGCAGGCTGCAGCACCGTGCATGCTTACCTCACACACAGAGCAGGTGTAATGCATGCAGCAGCAGACCCATGTTTCCTTACACAGAAATTGCAACGGAACAGAGCCGACGAGCAACACATGCATTCGAAGTTCAAGCTTCCTTTTTTCACAGGTCAGGCGCCACGCGCAGCTGTGATTGCTTCCTTCGTGAACTTACATCAGATGCAGCACAGGGAGCAACAGAAAGAGCTTCAAAAGCTCGCAGACCAGGGAAGCACATGCCACATCAGTGCAAACAACCGAGAGCTGGTCAAGCTTCTCTCACACACAGAACATGACAGGGAACGGCATCTGGGCAAGTAAGTAGCAGCATAAGCTAACCCCACTCCCGCACACACACATAGTAGGCACAGCAGCGAATGCTTTGGAACAGCCATAGCACTGGCATTGGTACGTCAAGCATCTCTGACTGACAGTGCCATACAACACATGAAGCTGGAGGTAACACCAATCCGCCCATCCTTCCCCCCACCACACAGACATCGGGCACAGTAGTGACAAAAACAGTGCAAAACATCCACTCGAATGGAAAAGTGGCAGCAGTTGTGCTAGATTGAAAGAGAGAAAGGACAACCACAGCACAGGTGGGTGAGTTTGAGCGCATGTGGATGGTTGAATGGATGTTTGCACAGTTCCAACAAACACCATAAGTGACAGGACTAGTATATCTGTGCATTGTTTGTTAGACTATATGGCTTTGTGTAGTATGTCTAAGCTCGATTTTTAACAAACAATGAACCCCATTACAAGTTTGGCAGTGCTGGAACAAATGGTTGGTAATTTCATTACCACCCCTTTTTTTGATGAAATAATATACATAAGTGCTACGCCATCTGTGCATCTTAACAGTATTTTAACCATATTTTTCTAAACTCAGCACCACAGTTTCACACTAACACAAAGTGTAATAGTGAACAAATGCACACATTTCTCCTAGAGTTATCATAAATGTATCTTTTTTACATAATGGCACTAATGGGGACATATATCTCTTGATGGTACCCTTAATCTGTACATTTCCAAGATTCACTACTTGTGTACTTGTATCTGAACATCACATTGATGTTCTTTTTTTTAGTTTTAGCTATTAGATGGCGCTTGCACCACCTATAAGCTGAAATTATTGCTTTAGACTACAGGTAGGGAGAAATGGCATATGAGGAGGGACACAGAGCTTGTAGGTTTGTTTGGTCATTTGCCCACACATTGCCTGCCCATTGCCATGCTAATCCCTATGGACTTTCTCACCCAATTCCTGGCCCTCCCCACCCAAAACACCTCCTCATGGGAAATCTTTGAGCTTGCTTCACGCAAGCCTTACCATCCTACTTTGCACTGACAGTGCATTTTTCAAAGCAGTCTTCTGAGAGTTAATGACTTAATTGGAGCAGTATAGCCTGCTACTAGTGTAATAAAAATGTTAAAAACAAGCGTTGGCAAAGCCAGCAATTTTCACTTGTGTAAACATATTCAGCATTTGCCAGGCACTGCTACTAGATGCCCAAGTACTCACGCCATTTTGCACCTGCTACCATCAATGGCCAGTTAATACCACTTCTGCTGTGCCTGGGTAGTGCCATTCCCATGCCTACACAAAAGCCCAAACATTCGGCATTGCCAATAATTGTTTTCTTCGTCATTTGCATTTTAATCCTCGACCAACTCATTTTTGGGTGGAATTGTCCTATTCCTTCTGGTGAAATAGCCTTCTTCAGCATTTGAGCCAACTTGTTGGTTTATTTACCCACAGTATTTAGGAAGGAACCCTAAATCAGAGCTCTAAGGAGTACAATCACAGGTCAGTTTTACACCATCCATCCACGCTTGGAAAGCACACTGTCCTACATATTGGTCATGCCATTGGGTGTTCTACTGCACCAGATAACCACTCTAGTACTGTCAGAGCTTCTAGGCTTGTCCGTGGAGTGGTGCACTGTGTCTCCAACAGGGGGATGCAGACCTTAGTCTGCTGGAGAAAAGAGAAAGGGGGTGTGGAAGATAAGTGCATGGGGAAGCGGTAATAGCTGCTACCGCAGAAGGAGGGCTGCAGCAGAAGAAGAATGTTTTGTGAAAGCATTAGGGTGTGACAGTCCGATTAGTTGAAATATAGCAAATGAGAGGAGACATATCCGTCCTAAAGTGTAAGGATATTTAGGTTGTGTTTGCAAGGAACATTTGGAGAATGGTAAGTTAGTACACAGCAGTTAACTTGGCAGGTTTACTAGCTTTGTAGAATCTCTTCTATGCGCAGGGATATATTCTGTTAATAAGAGGGTGAGCCAAAACTCGGGGAATGGCACCCAAACTACCATATTTCTAAAACAGGGATGTATAGTGTAAGCACTTTCACATTATTTGATCAAATCCTGACAATTTTTGCAAAGTAAAAAACATCATTAAAGTTGTGCTGTTCTTTAATATGTGTTTGCAGTAAACTATACATGGAACTCAGTTTACAACTCTCCAAAAACGCTCTCTATGTTATTTAAGTATCACCTAGTGGGGTTTCACCTGATACTTAAGGGAGTCAAGCCCAGTCCTGGACCTAAGCCCAAGGGAGAGCAAAGCTTTGAGTAAAAGGGGAAAGGGATGCTAAGTGGGGTGAGAGGCACAACCAAGGGGTGTGGGATAGGGAAGAAAGAGAGGAAAGAAAGAGAGTGGGCCTCATACGAGATGGGCGCAAAGGGATTACCAGCACCAGTAAGGACACCGGTATCGGTAATCCCTTTGCGCCCTATTCCGAGTTCCCTTTGCGGGTCCCTTACCGTAACGCCTGGTCTGACCAGGCGTTAAGGACGGGACCCCTTAAGGGACTTCAGAGCTAATAACGGTAGTGCAAATTGCGGTACCGTTATTAGCTACTTCCCCATTCCCATTGAGCCCTATGGGGGTTGAAATGGGAATGGGGAATGGGTTTTTCAATGGGGACTTCCCGGTCCCTCCAAGGTCGGAATGGACTGGTAAGTCCCCATTGAACCAGGTCGGACTTGGTACCGGTATGGGAGGTAGTCATGGCGTAAATAGTGCCATTATTACCGCCATACTCGGAATGAGGCCCAGTGTGTTATTTATAGAAAGACATAGGGCCTCATTACGAGGTAGGAGGTAAGGGATTACCGGCAGCGGTAAGGGTGCCGGTGCCGTAATCCCTTACCTCCATATACCGAGGTCCCTTAGCGGGTCCCTACCTTAAGGCCTGGTCTGACCAGGTGTTAAGGATGGGACCCGCTAAGGGACTTCAGAGCTAATAACGGTACCGCAAATTGCGGTACCGTTATTAGCTACTTCCCCATTCCCATTGAGCCCTATGGGGGCTCAAATGGGAATGGGGAATAGTCCTCAGAATGGGGACTTACCGGGTCCTCCAAGGTTGGAATGACTCGGTAAGTACCCATTCTGAGAACCCGGACCCGGTAGGCGGTAAGGGGGTAGCCATGGTGCTAATGGCACCATGGCTACCTCGTAATGAGGCCCATTATGTTTGCGTGTTTCCAGAATCCACACCCAAGATGACTTCAATGTTTCCAACGTTATGCAGATTTGAGTGCAACAAGAAAATACAGTATTTCACAATGTTTTAAATAAGACCAAAGCAGGAAATCATGAAACCATGCAATCTCTTTACTGTGAACCTGTGGCCACCGCGAGACCTGAGTACTGATGGCTGTCACAGGCCTCTGCGTGCACCAGTATACTTATTTATTTTCACTTCACTGGTTGCTGGTTTACATGTGCTATGTTTTCAACTTCTCTTACCTATAACGCTGGGGAGACGAAACAACCTATCGACTTGGCCGAAAAGTTGCAGATCTCATGGGACCAGAGAAGTACACCTAGACAAAACATTTTAGGGCTCATTTTCACCCTGGCGTAACATTAATGAAAGACGTAAATGCCGTGTGTAAGGCTTTTACGTCTTTCATTAGCGTTAGACCCCATTTTCAATCATTTCTATGTCAAAGAGGTGGGGGGCGGAACGTAACTTGTGTTCCTGCGGCTTCCTTACTCTCCACCTTAAAAAAAGTCACAGCATTTTCAACGGCATGGATTTTCATCCCAGGGCAAATTCTGTGGATCCCTATGGGGTCCGCGGCTTTATGCGCCAGCAAAAAGTAGGCAGAGCCCATTGTGCTCCATTGCAAACGCTTCCTTCCATGTACGTTCATGCAATTTGCTGGGTGGATCGCAAATGTGCAGGGCAAAAGGCAGCATGGATACTTTCACACCACCTTTTGCACTCCACCATGCAAATGACCAAAATTTGGTGGTGGGGACCCGCCTAGGTTTATGTCTACACATAACCGGTCCCCGGCGCCGAATTACCAGCTGTTACAAAATGCGCTCCCTTATGGGTACAATCCGCAAGACTCCACCATGCACGGCTTCCAGAAGGAGCTTTCTCTTCTGCAGCACCACGTGCACGGAATTCCAATACTATTTCTATTTCTTGACTGAATGCCTGTTCAATTTCTTTCCGTTTCTTCATTTCTTCACAATAAGTTATTATTCCTGAGATGGTTTTACTGTTTATTTTTCCATTGATGCATTGAATAGTTGGACCTGCAACCTGTGACTCTCCACAGTTATGGACTACGACTCCCATGATCTCACAATAGACTACGCTGACTAGGGTTAATGGGAGTTGTGGTCCAAACCATCTGAGAGCCAAAGGCGCCCTGGAATAGTACATATTATTTTTAAAGATATTGATATGATATGAAATGGCATTTGTAACGCGCCTATACACAGCTGTTTCAAGGCGCGACGAGCGGGAACGATGGGAGGACATACAACGATCCTACTAGGCCAGGTGTCATTCAGATCGCGCAAGTGCATGAGATGGGGGAAAGGGAAAGTGCGGGGGGGAGAGTGCAATTATCCTAATGATGATTTTACAGGGTTTTACAATTTAAACTGTATACGTCTTTATATTGTACGTTCAATGCAGTGACACTGCCATGTCCATAAAGTGGTGTGTACATTTTAAAATAATACAAATTATCATACAGCTGGAAATGTAAGCACTTTTGAATGGGAGGATTTTTGCAGTAGCATATATTGAATTTCAGTCAAGCAAATGGCGGGTTTGAGAAAGAAGGATGCTTTTGTAGTTTTTCAGCACTCCGTATCACATGCATTCATGCAAAACTACAGATGTGTTGTTAATTGACTTGCATGCCAATGGGTGTTCTTTCTTTCTATGACACGTACACAATGTAACGTCAAAGCACCAACATAAAGTGTATATTTGAAGGCGGGCAGATTTATTGTCACTAGGGGGCAATATTTGACTTTTTATAACAAAATGTATTTTTCTCTGGTTGGTTTTATACTGAATTGTTAGCAGAATGCTAGCAGAGTAATTCAATTCATCTGGCAACTGTCCAACACAGTACCATTTATCTCACTTAAATGGGCACTTATTGAGAAGATCAATATGCCTGCACGTTGGCACCCGGTGACTAACAGTGTCACGGGTAAAAACATAAGTTTAACACATGATGGCATACGGATGACGCTGTTGCCTATGGATCTAGGCCTAATGAAGGACGCACACACGGAGGGATTAGAGGAACGTCTTTATTCCCTTTTACAACACAGTTACTGTCGCCTCTGGCGCACATTCCCCAGAACCCCTTTCTCCCTCATCAGACTCCACCTCCCCAATGGAGGGGGCCGAGAGTCTTAACCCCTTAACCCCCGGGTAACACTACCCCCGAACAATATGTCCAAACATCAACTTAACACTCTTCAACAAGTCTCATCGGTTTCCTGATGATTCGTCGTGGCCTCTCACCTTGAGCAACAGGCTCTGGAACATCTTGAGCTTCCACTCTCTGACTCGTCCCTCCAAGATCTCCCTCCGGAGGGGTCCACAGGTCGTCCCGCTGCATCCGTGGTTCTGGGGAAAGAGACCTCTGTGGTATTTCTGTGCCTTCTCTCTTAACATAATGTCTGAATTGTTGACAGTTCCTGGTGACAGCTCTGTTCTGATCTTCAGCTGTCACCATCGTGCCTTTCACTGCGACTACCCTCATGGGACTTGGGGCAAACCGCGGATCTGTCTTCCTGGTTGTTGGCTGTTGGACTAGGACTTCATCTCCTATGTGGAATTCTTGTGTCACCGCTCCGCGCCGCGCATCAGTACTGCGCCTCGCATTCTCTTTTGCTTCAGCATCCCTTTGGAGCAGGTCCCTGTCAACCGGCTCTGCACTCGACGGGTTCCGCGGAATGCGGGTCCGCACATAATAGCGGAACATGAGCTCGGCCGGTGTCTTGTTTGTAGCCTCATGGGGAGTGTCCCGGTAGTCTCTTAAGAGGCGACATAATGCCTGATGTGTGTTGACTGCTTCAAGCCGGGCTCTCTGTATTGTCTTCTTAATCGACGCCATGAAGCGCTCGGCCATTCCGTTCGCTTGTGGGTGGCGAGGAGTTATCTTCATGTGTCTGAAACCCAGGTGCTCCGCCAGTGTTCCAAACTCGTGCCCACAGAACGGTGGTCCATTATCAGACTTGACACATTTGGGGATCCCCCACTCGCTAAATACTTCCTCTATTGCCGCTGATCCCTGGGGGAAACGCTGTGGTGGTAACTACTTTGACTATAGGAAATCTCGAATGTTCATCTATAAAGAGTAGGAGGTAATCACCTGCTTCTGTAGGCCCATAGAAATCCATGGCTATTCGTTCCCAGGGGCGGTCAGGTATCTGAGTGTGTTGTAGTGGGGGCGGACGTTCGGCAGGGGCTGTACACTGACAGGCATGGCAGTTCCTTACCCACTCATCAACGGCGGCATCCTGGAAGGGGAACCACACATGGCACCTCAGCTGCTTCTTCGTGTTTTCAGCCCCTCTGTGGCCTTCATGGGCGGTGCTGACCACCTCGCTTCTAAGCGTGGCGGGAATGACAATCCTGCACCCCCTTAGTAGAATGTTGTTGTCTTTCACGGCAAGTTCACTCTGCACCCTAGCTAGCCGCTCAATCTCCTGTTTGTTCACTCCTGGATGGGCTAACATTGCTCTGTGATGATCCTTCCATTTGCTGGTCGTCGTTAGGCTGATAGCCAGGGCTGTCGTTGGGTTGGCGGCGGACGCAGCGGCGACCCTTTCAAGGGATAACGCTGGTGGCAATGAGTGGGATGCCACATATTGTACATAGGCAACATCGCCCTTCTGGGCGAGCGGGTCTCCAACAGGGTGTCGTGACAAATAGTCAGCGGGATTGAGGTCACCTCCATGGTGATGTACAATGTCATAGTCGCATTCTTGGAGGCGGATGCCCCACCGTTCGATCCTCGGTGGCATCTTGGTATGCGGGTTGCCAAATAGGGATAGAAGTGCCTGGTGATCGGTGATCAGAGTGAACCTCTTCCCGATGATAAAGTTGTGAAAATGTTCACACGCCCAGACCGCCGCCAAGCTCTCCTTCTCGGCTTGGGAATAGGCTAGCTCTGGCGTTGACAGCGCCCTGCTTGCATAGGCGACCACATGCCTGGGGTTGATGTCCGCGCCACTGGTTTGTGCCAAGATGGCTCCGAGGCTGAACGGGCTGGCATCCACCACCACCTCGGTGTGCCACGATGGGTTGAAGTATGCGAGGCGGTGGGCTTCCGTGAGGGCCTGCTTGATGTTGGTGAAGGCTTGTTGACATGCCGGGGTCCATTCGAAAGATGACTCCTTCTGCAGCAACTTTCTCAAAGGGTCTGTAAGGGAGGCGTAGTGGGGTATGTACCTCGCACAGTATCCCGCCATGCCGAGAAAAGAGCGGACGTCCGCGACCTGTAGGGGTTCGCTGAGGTTGGTAATCGTGTCGACCTTGTCAGGATCAGGCATCATGCCTTCCCTGGAGAAGATATGTCCGAAAAATGTGAGCTTCGTTTTACTGAAACGGCATTTGGTGATATTGAGTGTGAGACCTGCCTTTTGAAGGGCTTCACAGGTGTCGTGCAGTGCCGTGTCGTGGGCCTCCTTGGATGATCCAAAAACGAGTATTTCGTCGCTATAATTCAGAGCTTCCTTTATAGGTCTGATTATTTGACGTATCGCTTCCTGGAAGATCTCTGCGGCGGACGAAATTCCGAAGTTTAGTCTCCGGTATCTGAAGAGTCCATCGTGCGTTGCGAAAGTCGTGATGACTCTGGAGTCGGGATGGAGCTCCAGCTGATGGTATCCTTGGATCAGGTCTAGCTTGGAGAACATCTGGGCGCTGTTTAACTGCACAATCATGCCCTCAATACGTGGTCCCGGGTGTCTCTCCCGTTATATCGCTGTGTTGGCCACCCTCATGTCCACACACAACCAAATCTTTCCCTATTCTTTGGGTACCACCACGAGGGGGGAAACCCATGGAGTCGGCCCCGTCGCCGGTTCTATGATGCCATCGGAGAGCAGTTGTTGGAGCGCCTCTGATACTGCCTCCTGAAGGTGGAACCCGACTCTTCTGGGGTGTTGTGGCACTGGTCGCACCTGAAGGTCGATGTACAGTTTGATGGGGGGGCCGTTGAGTTTCCCTAGTCCCGTGCACAGCTTGGAGAATCTTCTCGCGATGTCGTCCTGTGAGACGAGAGTCTGAGGCTGGTGGAATGCTATTGTCCCTGTGGTGTTCCTCGGGTCCAGGTTGTTCGAGGTTGTGGTGATCGTGTCACCAGCGTTCACGTGAATCTCAATCAATCCCAGGCGCGATGCTGTGTGGTAGCTGAGCAGACATCTGCTCCTGGCGAGCGACCGGATGACGTGAATGGTTGTGTTCACTTGCCGCCCATTTAGGAGGAAGCATTGAGCAAACTGTCCCACTGTCTGTAACGATTCTCCCCCATTGAAAGATTCTCGAGCGGGATGGGTCAAGCGGCGGCGGGTGTGGCATCCTTTCATAGTCCTGCTCACCCATAATGTTCACAGTAGCACCTGAGTCGATCATGAACTGAAATTGGCAATTCCCCATTTTGATCGGGATTTTCGGGGCCTCCCTGGCTTCTTTGTTGTCAAGTATGAGGTTGACGAACTCGTCCTGGTCATATTGATCATACGGTGCGTAGTAGGCCGTCGCCTGAAGTGTCTCAGGCCTGTAGTCCATTGGAGGGTTATCATATTCATCGGTGAAATACCTGGTCTGTTCTGCCTGGTCGTACTGTGGTAGATATCCTGATGACTGGTATTCATCGATTGCCCTGACATAGCGCCTCTGCCCCTGCCCTTGTTGGTAAGGTCTTGGTTGATTGTACTGCTGAGGCGGTGGCCGGAAAGGCATCCTGGCGGCCACTTGGGGTCGCATCGAGGGAAATGGTATGCCCTCTCTGCAAACGGAGTGAAAGTGTCCTTCTCTCCCACAATTTGTGCATCGTTGGGATAGGGCCGGGCATGACACCGAGTGAGGGAACGACATGCCGCAGCGGTAGCACTGTCTTTGTTGGCGTGGGGCGGGAGTCGCTGGTACTCTGTACGGCTGTGGTCCCCTGTCGCCTTGGCGAGGCGGTTGTATGGCAGCTATGAGTTCACTTGTGTCTTGTTTAGGGTTGCCGGAGTGTCCCATGGATGAGGCTTGCACATCCACCCTCTCATGAATACGAGCAAGTTCACTCACTTCGAGGATGGTGAGTGGCTTTTTTAATAGCTGCTTCTTGAGTGCGGGGAGAGGCAACCCTCGATCACCCTCAGTCTTATGGCTTCCTCTAGCGAGAGCGCGTCAAACTGGCAGTTTGCTCCCTTCACCCTTAGACGCGTTATGAACTCGTCAACAGTCTCCTGTGGCAATTGGGTGCATTGGTTGAATAAATATCTTTCGTAGTCACGATTGACCTCAATGATTAGCAGTTTGTCTAAGGCAGCAATAAGGTTGGGGAAGGTGTTTTGGTCAGCTGCCAGAATCGTTTTCACTACAGTCTTTATTTCCCCCCCTACGAGGTTAAGGAAGATGTCTCTTATGTTGGGGGAGTCACCGGATCCCCTCACGAAGTGATGAAAGTCATCCATCCAGTCGGTCCACCTGGGGCCTTTGGTGGCTTGGGGTGTCATGGTGAATGGTGGGGGCAACCGCAACTGTATTGACTTTGCCGCGGTTGAGGAGATCCCGGGTTGGAACCAGGGTTGGAGCGCGGGTTGCTCATGGTGCCTGAAGGGTGGGGGTCTGCGGGTGCATAGCCAGCAAGTGGGG
Organism: Ambystoma mexicanum; assembly: GCF_040938575.1. Classification (NCBI taxonomy): domain Eukaryota; kingdom Metazoa; phylum Chordata; class Amphibia; order Caudata; family Ambystomatidae; genus Ambystoma; species Ambystoma mexicanum. The sequence continues at coordinate 1,026,992,015 of NC_090931.1, read as the reverse complement.
CGAGGTCACTGGGCCTCAAGCGTGTCCACCTGCACCCACACGCTCACCTGGGTGTCCGATGGTTGGGGCGAAGCTGTAGGGCCTCTTCTCCAGTGAGGTGGCTTCCGTGGCGAAGGCCTGTGGACCAGGTGGGAGGGCGTGGGCGGGATCGTCGGCACGCGTGTCTGCTTTATGGGGCCTGCTGCACACTCCCAGCGTTGTCGTCGCGGCAGATTAGCATCGGCCAGGGCAGGAGCAGGCGTGCCTGTGCAAGGTGAGGAGGAGGAGGCTCAGCGGGTGAGCGACCGCCTGAGCGAATCTGGCGGATTGCCGTGTTATGCACTGGAGGAGGAGGAGTAGGAGGAGGAGGCTCGCTGTGTCTCCCGCAGCACGAGCGTGGATGTGGCAGATTGCCACTGGAGGAGGACTCCGGTGTGCGGGAGAAATCCTCGTCGCCAAATGTTGCCTATGGATCTAGGCCTAATGAAGGACGCACACACGGAGGGATTAGAGGAACGTCTTTATTCCCTTTTACAACATAGTTACTGTCGCCTCTGGCGCACATTCCCCAGAACCCCTTTCTCCCTCATCAGACTCCGCCTCCCCAACGGAGGGGGCTGAGAGTCTTAACCCCTTAACCCCCGGGTAACAGACGCCATGTTGAAATTCCTTCCAAGTGACAGCTTCACATGCTCACTGGAGGCCAATTGTCGGGGTAGAATGTGCCCTTTGCCTTCTGTTCTTTTCTCAGGCATTCGGATTGTGCCTGGTGTGTTGTCTTTGGTACCAAATCATTTTACATCACCCGGAGACAAACATTATGCAAGCTCTTTCTTCTCCCAAGAGCAGGGCCGTCGTTTGCCCACAGTGATCCCATGGGCCAGTTTGCTCTCTCTATTCTTGCTGGAAATAACTGTAGCTATCCCTCCACAACTTCCTAGTTTAGCTGAATGCCCCTCAGTGTAAGTAGATGCGCAATATTAACTGCTAATGGAAACCTAAACACAAACAGCATTAAAAAAAAATGAATACTAGATTAACAAGCATTGCCAGAGCCAATAGTTTTGACATTTACTGCTGTTCGTTGCACGTTGCACTTATAGGCAGCAGTGTGAAAGGAGGAGAGAGCAAAGTACCAAAGGAGAATGTGATAAGAGGCGTGGGTGTGCAAGAGAATGAGAAGGAAAGAGAATAGAACAAGGGAGGGATCGATTGAGAGAGGGTGCCATCAATGATGAGAAAGAGGAAATATGAGCAAGAAAGGTTGAGAGTGGGAGGGTAAGAAATAAAGATAGACTGTGAGAGGAAGGATGAGGGGTAGAGAGAGGATATAATTTGTAGAATGAGTTGGATAGGTGGGGTAGAAGAGTGGAGGCAGGGTGGGTGGGCATAAAGGGAGGTGGGTGGGGACAGAGAGTGAGGGAGGTTGGTGGGAATAGAGAGAGTGGGCGTAGGGTGGGTGAGGGTAGAGGGAGTAGTGGTAGGGTGGGTAGATGGGGTAGAGACAGTGGATGTTGTAGAGTGAGTGGGATTAGGGTGGTTGGGACATAGAGAGAGTGGGCCTTGGGTGGGTGGAGGTAGAGAGTGGGGGAATAGGTGGGTGGGGGTAGGGTTGGTGGCTGTTAGCAAAGTGGAGTTAGGGTGGATGGGTGGGGCAGAGAGAGGAAATAGGGTGAGTGGGGGTAGAGATGGTGGTGGTAGGGTGCATAGGTGGGGTAGAGCAAGTGGAAGTTGAGTGGTGGTGGAGAGAGTGGAGGTTGGGTTCGCGGGTGGGGGAGAGAGTGGGGTCATTGGTGTGGGGTTGGGTAGACAGAGTAGAGAAAGGGTGGGTGGGAGACGGGTGGGTGGTGGTAGAGAGAGCAGAGTTAGGGTGGGTGAGCAGGGGTAGAGAAAGTGGGCGTATGATTGGTGGGGGTAGAGTGAGTGGTGTATGTTGAGTGAGTGGGTGTTAGGTGGGGGTAGAAAGATTGCGGAAAGGGTGGGGTAGGGTTGGTGGGGGTAGAAACAGTGGAGTTAGGTTGGGTGGGTGGGGGTAGAGAGAGAGGGTGTAGCATGGGTCGGGAAGAGAGGTGGGGTTAGGGTGGGTAGGCATAGAGAGGGTGGAGGTATGGTTGGTGGGTTGGGTAGAGTGGGTGGGTGGGGGTAGAGTATGTCGGTAGAGGGAGTGGGGTAAGGTGGGGTAAGTGGGATCGAGAGAACGGACATAGAGGGTGTGGGTGAGGGTAGAGTGAGTGGACATAGGGTAGGTGGGTGGAGGTAGAGAGACTGGAGGTAGGGTGGGTGAGGGTAGAGAGAGTGGTGGTAGGGTGGGTTGGGGTAGAGGGATTAGGGAGAGTGGGTGGTGGTAAAGAGAATGGAGTTAGGGTAGATAGGTGGTGGTACAGAGAGTGGAGGTAGGGTGGGAAGATGTGGGTAAAGATGGTGTAGCTAGGGTGGGTGGGGTAGCCAGAGTGGTGGAAAGGTGGGTGGTGCGGGTGGGGTTGGTGGGGTAGCAAGAGTGGGGATAAGGTGAGTGGGGGTAGAGAGAGTGGTGGTTGGGTGGGGTAGAGAGAGTGGTGGAAAGGTGGGTGGTGGGCAATGGTGGGTGTGGTTAGAGAACATGAAGTTAGGGCAGAGGGATGGGGTAGAGAGATTGGCTGTAGGGTGGGTGGGGTTAGAGATGGTGGAGGTAGGATGGGTAGCTGAGCATAGAGAGGGTGAAGGTAGGCCGAGTGGGTGGTGTTAGTGAGAGTGGGGGGTAGAGTGGGTGGGTGAGGTTAGCGTGAGTGGGGTAGCATTGTTGGGTCTGGGTATAGAGAGTGGGGTTAGGGTGGGTGGGCATAGAGAGAGTGAAGGTAGACTGGATGGAAAGGAGGTAGAGAGAGAGTGGAAGTAGGGTGAGTAGGGTTGGTAGAGAGCATGGGGGTGGGTGGTGGTAGAGAGAGTGAGAGAAGGGTGAGTGGGGGTAGAGAGAGTGGCAGTAGAGTGAGTGGGCAGGGGTAAAGATGGTGGAGGCAGAGTGCATGGGGGTTGTGAGAGTGGTGGTAGGGTGGGTGTTTTTTTATTATCATAATTATTATTTTTATTATTATTATTATTATTATTATTATTATTATTGTATTTTAGCACAGATCTAGCTTCGAGAAGCAACGGAACGTTTTACAGAGGTTTACACCAATGCAGATACTTAAGGGAGCGCTTTCCAGAGGTGTACAACATTACAGATGCATAACAGAGCATTTTTCAGTGGTAACAACTGAGCAGATATACAGCGAGTGTAGCATACAGAGGGGCACAGAGGACTGGTCCAGCTGTACTGGGTGGCAGGGAGGAGAGGGCCGGGTGGTGTCTAGCGAGCCAGGTGGCGTGAGGGGCAACGCAATGTCCTAGATGTTGAGGAAGAGAAGCTCCTTGAAGAGGTGGGTCTTGAGTACTTTTCTGAATTGTAGTAGCGTGGGGGCGAGTCTGATTCCAAAGGTTCCATAGTCTTGGAGCATATGCAGAGAAGGCTTGCTTTCTGGTCCTTTCCTTTTTGCAGCAATGGATTTCAAGACTGCATGTGTTCTCGATTCTGCTGGTGCACTGTCCACCAGAGATGCTGAGTTTCTCTGCGAGGTAGTTGGGTGACTTAAGGGTGACTGTCTTATAGACGATACAGCAAGACTTGATGGTGATTTGTGCATGCAGTGGCACTCAGTGAAGGTCGATGAGGGCTGGGGAGATGTGTAAATCCTTGATGAGGCGTGCAGCCGCATATGGCACACTTCTCAGGGACACAAGGGAAGATGGAGGGGGGCCTCGGGGAGTTAATTGCTCCCATCCAGGTGGGTTAGGACCAGTGGTTGAACAGTGGATCTAAAGTTGTCTGGAGGCAGGGCTTGACTTTTCGCAGGAGGGAGAGCTGATACCAAGCTGTCTGAGTTTTCTTAGCTATGTGTTTCTTGAAGGAGAGGTGTTTGTAGATGTGGAACATGAGGGACTTTGCGCAGGAGGTGAGCTTGGTTGTAAAGCCCTCAGAGTTCATGGTTGATAGCCAGGTCTGTATGACTGAGTGTTCAGTGTTGTTGGTGAGGTGTAGGAATTTAGTCTTCGAGGGGTTTCGCTTCAAGTATGCACTGGACATGCAAGACTGGATCAGTGATGGAGTTGACCTTGAGGTATAGATGTGTGTCAGTGTATGGTGATTGTGGGTGTTGTGTCTGGCTAGGAGGGCTCCATGTATAGATTGAAGAACACTAGGGAGAGGATGGAATCCTGTGGGACTCCACAGGTGGTGGGTAGCATTGGCAATCTAGAGATGTCCACCTGAACAAACTACTTGCGGTTGGCGTGGTTAGGACTTGAACCAGCATAGGACAAGGTATCTGATCCCTGTGCATCAATGTAGGGTGTCCATAAGCGCGTGGTGGTCTACTGTGTCGAAAGCATCCGAGAGGTTGAGTAGAATCAGGAGGCAGGGGTGACCCAGTCAAGGATGTTTAGGGCATTGTCTAACAACTGTATGGTTGCTGTCTCCATGCTGCATCTGTGTCTGAATCAAAATTGGTAGGTTTGAAGGCGATTGTTGGTGTCAATGTGTTGCTTCAGTTGTGCAGCTGCCGCTTTCTCGATGATCTTACCTAGGAAGGGAAAATGGGTGATGGGGCGATAGTTAACTAGGTTGTCAGGATCCAGAATGAGTTTCTTTAGTAGAGGGAGGATTTTTCCTGTTTTTAGGGTCCATGGGAAGGTGCCTTCACTAAGGGATCTGTTGATGGTCTCCAGGTAGGAAAGGTGAGCTTCTGTGGGCAGGGTCTTGAGGATGGATGCTGGGAGGATGTCGTCTGTATATGATATTGCTTTGAGGGTGGCCAATGTTTCTACCAAGTCTTCTGTCAAGAGTGTCTTGAATGTTGTCCAGGGTGTGGAGATTTCGTGAGGAGGGATGTGAGGTGGGTTTGGGGATGTAGAGCTGGCGTCTATGTGTTGGCAAATCTTTGTGATTTTCTCGATGACGAAGGTGTTGATGGCTGTGGATTTTTCAATGGTGTGTGGTATGGCAGGGTTGGGTTGCGGGTTGATGAATTGCTTTGCCGCTTTGAAGAGGACTCTGCTTTTCTTGTCAGCATCTGCTATGGTATTCTGATAGTAGGAGGCCTTGGCTGTGTTGATTATTTGTCTGTGGGTTTCTCAGAGTTCTTTAAGGAGCACCAGGTCGGATGCGGTCCTGGAGCAGCACCAGGTTTTCTCTTGTTTCCTGATGACTCTTTTGCTGAGGTTGAGTTCTTGCATGTATCAGGGTGCTGATGGTATTGGTTTTCAGGTGCATTGTTTCAGTGGCCTATGTCGGTTGATGGAGACTGCGAGGGTGGCGTTGAGTGTTTCCAGTAGAAAGTTGCAGTTTGGTTGTGGGTGCTCCTTCCATGTCAGGTATAGGTTGGTGAGGTATTCTGTGAGGGCTTCCACTGGGACGTTCTTGAAGGACCTGAAGGTTTTTGAAATGTTGAAAGGCATGGCTAGGTGGTCAGACTAGTCAGACGGGAGAGGAGGGAAGACAGTGCTGTGATGATTAGGTTGAGGATGTTGCCTTTCTTGTGCGTTGGGTCTTTCATGTGCTGTGTGAAGCGGAGGGTGTCAAGAAGGCTGAGGAGAGCTTCCTTCATCAGTTTAGTGACCTTGTTGCCTGGGAGGTTGAAGTCGCCTAGGAAGATGTTGTTTGCGTGCATGAGGGACATGGTGGTGACAAGGTGGGTGAAGTCTCTGATGAAGGCGGTGTTGGGTTTGGGTGGTCTGTAGATGAAATGGAAGGTGACTGTGTCTGTTGGGGAGAGAGGGAAGCAGCAGGAGAGGACTTCGAAGGAGCCAATTTTGTTGACATCCAGTCTGGTGCCGGGACACCAGTTCTAGAATGTGGATGTCAGCCAGGTCTTGGTGATGAAGATGTCGTCAAGGTCGTGTGCAGTAATGAGGTTGGCGATGTCTGCTGCATGGGTGATAGCTGAGCAGATGTTGGCGAGCATCAGCTTATGTGTTGTGGATGGTGAGGGGGTGTTGATGGGGTTAAGGCTGATGTGGATGAGGTTGTTGCATTACGGAGTTGGAGGCAGAGTCTTGTGGCCTGTTACCTGTTACCTGCTACCTGCTTTCCCCTCTGGAATTATCTGCTGCTGCCTGCCTGCTGCTGATCCTCTTTCTACCTCTACTGTGAAGAGCATTCAAAATCCTCCTCCCGCCGTGGAGCTGCCGCGGAATCGGAGGCAGAGTCTTGTGGTCTTTGGATCTAAGGAACTGGAGACCACCGTCGGAACATTTGTAAAAAGGGACCATTTTGCTGATCCTTTATGGCGCTGGTAAGGATCCTGCTTTGTTAATTTACCCATTTTAACATTTAAATTCAGTTTCACATTAACAATGTTTACCCACGTGTGAAACTCTTGGACCTTTCTATTTTTGAACTTCCACAATCAATATCAATAAAACTGGTTAATTCATATTCATTGGTTTCATTCTTCCTGTCACGTGGAAAACAGTCAGCTTTCACTCTCATTTATTTATTAATATGCTGCGCCTTCCTTGGTGATTTCAAAAGAACTATAACACCTAAATAGCATTTGATTCTTACCTCTGGCAGCATTACAAATATTATTAGAATAAATTTGAGCAGGATTTGTATGCAATCTGTTTTCATCCCGCTACCCTTTGACTCACCCAGTGCAAAGGACTCCTTTTGCTAAACAGCTTCTGTTTCTCTAGCATCCTTGGGCAGGAACTGCAGATGTTGTCATCTTTGACCTGTTTCCTCTCGGTGGTGTAGAGTTTTTGGAGTTGCTCGGCTGGTGCCTGCGAGCGGAGATCGCGGACGTTGGTCCTTGGTCTACCTTGCCTGTGATCTTTTGTCCGGGAGTTGGTGGCTTCACTTCCGGCGCCTTGGGACAGGCACTGCGGAAGTATGTATCTTTGACCCATCTCCGAGCTACATTTGACAGGATTTGTTATTCCTTGTGAATTTAGGCTGGGACTACTGTCGCCATCCGACTAACCCAAGCATAACGGGTGCTGTTTACTGTTGGAGAAATTAAGCGACAGCTGTAGCCCTTTACCTCCTCCTGCTTCTTTTTCTGTTATTACAAAAGAACAAAGCCTCGGAGCGGGGACTGCGGTCGTATGTGTCTGTGACCCGTCTCCAAGCTACATTTGACAGGAATTGTTATTTCTTGTGATTTTGGGCTAGGACTACTGTCGCTTTCCCTCTAACTCGAGAATAACGGGTGTTGTTTTCTGTTAGACAAATTAAGCGACGGTGTAACCCTTCCTTTCCTCCTGCTTCTTTTTCTGTTACCATAAAAGAACAACACAAAAAATATCCATACAGGTCACTATGACAGGCTACAACTTACGAAGTACCATATCAGGCATGGATGCTCATGCACCAGAATTTCATGAACCGTCTACCAGAGACAGTCATTTACCACCGGTTAACCGAACAATATTTAAATCACTGGTGTGTAATAAAAAAAATTCGCTCTTTTTAGAGTACAAATTATTGTACCCTAACGATGAGCAGATACCTTCTGTCTCTGGTTTGTCACATCTAATCATTAATAAAAATATTGGTGCCTCTACTCCAAAAAATAAGGATTGTCGACATTATGCATCATTACATAAAGATTATACATTAACGACAACTACGTAGAAAAATACAATACTAAAATATTACATTATTTTCCACGTGAACAAGATGGACATGGAATTAAAAATGACAATGCACAAGGAAATCAATTTATGGGGAAAAATCTGCTATGAGCTATAAACATCAAACTCATGGAATTAATGGAAACAAAAATGTCAAATGGATGATACTGAGTCAGAAAAAGAGCATTGTCACAAAAACTCTGAAGAAAAATCAGAAAAAGAATGCACAAACTCATCCACAATGATAGCCTTGAATTATGTCTTGACTTCAGTGTTTAAAGTTTATGAAGAAATCCGCTTAGAGGTATGTTTACACACAGGGCACCTATTGGAGATCACTAAAGATTTAGAAATGAATGATACAACTTTGGTTGCATTAAAAAATGCTGTGAATGATCTATCCATGTTGGAAAAAACTGAAGCTCAATTACGTCATCAAGAATTAATGGACCATTTCACAATAGCAAACACAACATGAAGAAACAAAAATATGACAGAAAACCTATCTGCCAAAATACAAGAGCTTGAAAACCATCCATGTACAAAACAAAAAAAGACTTGCATCTGCAAATCAAAGACAAATAAAAATCAGGGAGTGGATGATACCCCATTGTCTGAATCAATGAGGGAAGAATGTATCCGCCTCGCGCAGCTAGTAGAAAATGAAGAGGAAATCAACAAAGAAAAAAGGAAAGATCGGAATGCTAATCCTAACCCAGAAATAGGAAATGATGAAAGTTCTAATAAAAAGGAGATGAAAGAACCACTCAAAGGGATGAGAAAAAAAAAGAATAATAAAAAATACACTGTTTCTGGAGATGAAATACAACCTGTTGAAGATGAAGACAATCATAGTGATGTCATTTTTAATGCCAAAAATAAGCAAAACAAGACTGGAGAATCTAATAGATTCATCCATAAATTGAAAAAAAAATCAGGCTGTTCAGATATCAAAGGAAAAGACAGAAAGAAAGAAATCTCACAAACAAATTATAGAGAAAACTAAAGAAGAAGAGAACACGAATGATAACAAGGTTCCGAAATCAACTGTTGATATTTCTTAAACCAGTAAAACCTGCAGTTAAACTTTCTCTAATCTTTGTGAAAAATAAGGAATAGTCTGCTAACCACAACAAATCACTATGAAAAAGATTGATGGAGTAATTAAGGAAGGAAATACTGAAAGCATCGATGCAACAAAGAATATACTTCAACAACCCTCTATAACTAACTCAACAGAAGAAACAAATAAAGAAATACGAGAACAGATATGTAAAACACTAACAGGATATGTTTTATCAATTGATAAACATGTAAATCAACAAATTGAAATTCATAAAGGATATTGTATTCTCTGATCCTAAAATATCACTAACTATCAAAGAAGTACGAGAGGAGTTGTAAAGGATGCTGAATGGTAAGGAAAATAATGAGCGAGATTTGATCAAGATAACCTTAGACCAACTGATAAAACCTCCATCCTCATGCCCACGTGTCTATCTGAATAGAAATGACATTAATGAAGAATCTGATAAAAAAAATATGTTAGAGGATCAAGAACAAAGAGAGAATAAGAAGCCTCCTATAAATCCTACTCAAGAAAAAATCTTCAACTCAAGAGATTCAACGGATAACATAAACCACCCCAATTGAATAGATCACGATTACGTACGTGAAGAAATACAAACATGTATGGCTATATATAATAAGATAAATCATGAGATCCTCCAAAAAGAACATATAACAAAAGATCTGTCTATCCCACAGAAGAAATGGATGATAGTACAGGAGCAAACAATCAAAAGTCATGCTTCAAGTATGGTTTACTCTATGCAGAACCAAAATAGGGCACCAGACTCTGCGTGGGATTGGATAACACCACGAAATGATACCAGAAATAATCGACATCCAAACCAAATATCTTTTGTGAATCAGAGACAAGAAACACAAGTGAAGCGATCTGCCAAATTACCGCAGAATATCGGTAAACATCAAATGATATGTTGCAGAAGTCATCCCTTTGCACAATATGATTTGAACAGAGCCAGCATTTTAAATATATTCCATGAGATTCCAAATTTATGAACTATTGCTTCTAATGACCTAGATAGAGTACATTTTTTGATGATACGGATTTAACAGCCGCTCACATCACTTTGAAATCCAGGATGTTCTTGAATGTCTTGCTGAAAGAAGCTGCAGCCCTGAATATATTAGGCTTCATGATATATCACGAAGACTCAAATATGCAAGACACTTGTCAAAATGCTGGTGGTAAAAAGCCTTTCTTGGGAGAAATGCCCAAATGGGAGAGAAAAAAAACATTTGGTTCCATTAAAAGAGTACAACAAGACCACCATTACCGTGCATAACTGTCCCATGAACGAGAAACATACCACATGGTGTCATGGAATTCAAGAGGTCATCGTCATTTGATTAATTCCATCACACATGAATTGGAATTCCATGAAATTGTAGTCATCCAATAATCCTGGTTGCATATCATGCCTGTCTGGGACCAATATGACATAAGCATGATACCTGCTGATACTTCACCCAGGGCAGGCCAACATCGGGACTTTTAGTGGCTGTCAAAAAAAGCAAAGGCTTCACAATAACAGCATGGCTGTCCCCCAGTAATCATTTTCAACTGGTAAAAATCACTGTACAACATCTGGAGATTGCCTTATTGAACATATACTGGGGCCGTGCCAACTTGTCTCTACTAATTTCTTTAAGCAAATGGAAATTGTGTTGGAAGCAATCATATTAGACAAGAATATAACACACACATTAATAATGGGTGATTTGAACCTTCATCCTCTGAAAAAAGAGAAGGGTAATGAGCAACTAATAAAAGACAGATGGAACAATCTAATGAAAGAAAGTTCTTTCATCATGTTAAATGGAACCCTGCCAGGGGATATGCTGGGAAAAAAACATGGCAAAGAGGAACGCAAGAAGCCACAATAGATTTAATTTATTGCAACTCCTCATTCATGACATTGTGCCACAGTTTAAAAATAAAACATAATGACCAGAGTGATCATAAACAACTGTCTGGAATAGGATGCCATAAAACTCACGAAACCAGTTAATACAATTAAAACCCCAGCTTTATTCGTGATAAATAATGAAGGAAACAGAATCAAATGACAACAAAGAAATTAATTTCCTTTTGCTCAGACCTTGACTTGAAAAAAATATACATCAAGGAAATATCGACCCAGATATTTACATCTCATCCATGCAACCTTTTAAGACTACTAAGTCAAGTAATGGTGAAATAATAGTCAGACATCTCACGTCTTCGATGATCAAATAAAAATGAGAAAGAACACACGAAGGAAACAAATAAGGATTAATGAAATCTCCTTCAGAAACAAATTATTTAGAAATCAAGCATCTAAAATGTGACTATAGAAATTGGACCAGAAGTCAAAGATACGTGACTCTACAAAAAGATGGTGAAATGATGCTGATGAATGCAGTATCTGAAGCAAGATGGTTCGACTATTATGAAAACACTTATAAAACGCCTTTTCCGAACTTTATGTCTGATGTTAAACATACCATGATGGCCCATACTTTCACCATCGACCGGGAAGATATCTTACAATCTATTTGTAATCTGATTTCCTCTCGAGCTCCTGGTGCGGATGGACTATCTAATAGGACCTTGAAATCTAATCCGGAAAGATGGGCTGACATTCTGACTGTGATCTTTAAAGCTATTGGAGGAAAGCAATAATTATACCTATCTTCAAAAAAGGAGATAGATCTGATCCTGCAGTTTACAGACCCATCGCACTGTTTGACATGCCAAGAAAACTTTTTACTGGACTTTTACTCAAGGAGTTTGATATATGGGTGAAGGAAAATAATCTTACTGACCCCTTTCAAATGGGTTTCGTACGCGGAATTGGAACCAATATTATTCTATTAATAATCAACATCTTAAAAGCGAACGCTGAAGAAAATAAAAAAAACTTATTGATGCACAGTGCCCAGAGTTTTTAATAAATTACAACTACCAACTCCACATGGGAACCGCTGTTCAAATTCGGATATCTACAGATGGTATACTCACCAATCCAATTTTCACTGCCAAAGGCTTGAACAAGGATGCACCTTTGCTTCTGCTTTATTTAATTTCTATATCTCTTATATAGGCAACAGCTTCAAACAAATAAAGCCAGACTCTCCAAAACTAGGAGAGAAGCATATTCAATGGTTGTTATATGCCGATGACCTAGTCTTAATATCTAAAACACTGCGGAGCATGCAACTGTTATTAAACACACTAGGAGAATATGCTCAAAAGAATTGTCTGACTTTAAACATCAAGAAGTCAGAAATAGTGCAACATGCTCAACTTAAAAAGTGGCAAAGACTAGGAATTTGGCATCTACTGGAACAGGTACTCCCGATAACCAACGCATATAGTTATCTGGGATTAAATATTAATAATCATCCCAAAGACAAGCCTTATGAAGTGACAATCAAAAGTAAAATTACGACTGCCATCTCCCAATCGAGAATCATCAATGCGAAATATGGTACATTTTTGTTCATCCCAGTGTTAACATACTACAAAAAAAGTTATACCTGTTATTCTCTACGGTGGTGAAACCAAACCAGTGAAATCTGATCTCTACTGGCAAAAGATGGAAGCCCGATACTGGAGAGCAGTTTTGCAGTTGCCGAAATCTGAATCAATGCCAATTTTATCTCACAAATTGGGACTTCTTTCCCTGTTGTTAAAACTGATATAATATTGTTTCGTCCTCATTGTATATGTTGACCTATGCCCAGTCGCTTTGCAAGGAAATCCGTATTGCAAGGTCGCGACCTTAAGTGAATCAAGCCTCCATTTTAGGTTAAGGCCGCCATTTTAATTTATTGTGCAAAGTCACCTTGTGGCCTAAAATGGCCGACCTGTGTTCTCTTGTTCTTGCTTTAACCTCTTCAACCTCTGTAGGAGAGTTAATGTCCAACCTGACTGCAGGCTACATGTTAGGGTCATGTAGACCTTGTCCTTTGTTGACCTCGGGATCAGGGGATTACTTGAATCAGCGATGTTAACCTACAAGTATATAAGAACAATAACTCTATTTGAACATGTCATGCAAAACACCTGTTTGACCTGCATTAAAGCAATGTGTAAAGAGTGTAAAGTTAAACCCAGAGAATAATAGTGTTTGTTAGCAAATGTATTAAAAAGTATACCGCATGCACGAGATATGTAAATTAGGAATGAACCTGGCGCGACCCTAGCCCAGTACATGATTAACTTGTAGGAGGCTGGACATCATTAAAAAGAAACTGTATAAATACGCTGATGTCCAGCTAGCAATTCCTGTTCACTGCTCACATTGAACCCTGCTGGTGGTCTCTGTGATGTATTGACGGCCAAATAGCTATTTGTGAACTTTGTTTTGTAAACTGTACAGTATTGCAATAAAGATTCTGGGAATCTTTACAAGCCCGTGTTGGTGTATTTCTCTTTGCATGGTGTAAAAGCCTTAATATTGTATTTTCTGATTCCACACTGTCTGCAATGTATAAGTGGAGAAAATGTGCACTATGTAGTAAATGCATCACAGCTAAAGACACATATAATGTATTGTCATCCATGGTGAGTTATTTAACTACTTTGTCTCAAAAATTCATCAGACTACGGAGGAGATCAGTGGAATTTATTCCACAAGAAGCCGATGCTGCAGTCGAACTTTTAATAGCCAATCCAGATAAAACCAAGCTAAAGATATGGCAAGCTGATTGGATAAAAACCAGCGATCAATGCATTACATACAAAGACTTTGATTCCAATCTTTATAATATAAAGAAATACGGACAACTCATGTCATATCTGATAAAATCTCCCAGCCTAACTTGTAGAACAGGCATTATGAGATTCCGATTGAATCTATGTTACACCAATGAATTGAAAGCGAGACGTAAAATCATTCAACATGAAGAGAATGTCTGTCAGTATTGTAAATTACCAAACAAATCAATGAAACATCTAATGACAAAATGTGGATGTCTATCAGAAATTAGGGCATATCACTTTAAAGATCTATTCAAAGATATATTCTTGTTTAACAAGGAAGACTTGTGGCGAAGATTGATACAAGTTGACAACAGAAAGTTGGGCTATGCCATAATAAACTTTCTTAAGAATATGGACTTGAATAAGTATTGCAGTTTAATTTCTTATTTTTATTGTATTTGAAAATTAATTTTGGCAAAGATATTATTCATAATGACTTGATGAAGATTTTTATTATCGTTTTAATGTTTTCTTTATTTTAATTTTTTTTCTGTGTGTTTCTTTTTGTATCCTTCTTTTCCTTTTCTCTATTTTCTTATATTTATATATAAAATATATTGAAAAGTTGATTGCAATCAGCTGTATCAATAAAAAAAAGATAAAAAAAGAGTCCATGCCTTAGAGGAGGGGCAATGTCATTGATGTTGGTTGCCTTGTGATGGTGGGGATAGCCTGTGGGGATGGAGGGAGAAAACACATGTCAGAGTGTGCGTACCTGTTGTCTGAGCAGGGCTTCGGGCCCTGCATCCTCTCGGTCAGAACAGGACCAAACAGGAATTGCCCTTTTCTTCATCTGCCTTTGACTTCGGACACCCGGGCGAGAGATGTCCTGGATCTAAGAGTAAAGAGCAAAATGGAAGAGGCAGGACTAAGAAGGTGGGTGGGGTTTAGGCCATGTGACCTATATCTACTTGCGCCTGCTCACCTGATGATTGGGGGTAGAGAGAGTGGGTGTAGGATGGGTGCGTGGGTTGGAGAGAGTGGGGGTAGGGTGGGTGGGTAGGGTGGAGAGAGTGGGAGGAGGGTGGGTGGGAAGAGATATTCGGGGTAAGGTGAGTGGGGTAGAGAGAGTGGCAGTAGGGTGGGTGGTGTAGAGAGAATGGCGGTAGGGTGAGTGGATGGGATAGAAAGAGTGTTGAGTGGGTGCGGTGGAAGGAGTGGAGGTAGACTGTGTGGGTTGGATTGAGAGAGTGGGGGTAGAGTGGGTAGGTGGGGGTATAAGGAGGGGTAGGTTGGGTGCAGGGGGTAGAGAGAGTGGGGGTAGGGTGGGTGTTTGCCAATAGAGAGAGTGGGAGTAGGGTGGGTGGGAAGAGATATTTGGGGTGGGATGGGTGGGGTAGAGAGGGTGTGGATAGGGTGGGTGGGTTGCAGTAGAGAGTGTGGGGGTTTATGTGGAATGGTTTGGGGTATGGTGGGTGGGGTGAGGGTGGGTCTAAAGGGAGTGTAGTGCAGGTCATTGCGTGGTGGATAGAGAGGGGGTAGATTGGATGGGTGAGGGTAGAGAAGATGGGTGGGTAGGGTAGGTGGGTGGGGCAGAAAGTGTTCAGGTAGGGTGGGTGGGGGGTAGAGAGAGTAGGGATATGTTGAGTAGGTGGGGAAAGGGTGGGGTGGATGGGGTAGAGAGAGTGGAGGTAGGGTGAGTGTGGTAGAGAGAGTGGAGGTAGGGTGGGTGGGGGTAGAAAGAGTGGGATACATGGGTGCTGGGGGTAGAGAGAGTGGGAGTGCAGTGGGTGGTAGGGGTAGGAAAAGTGGGGTAGGGTGGGTGAGAAGGGGTAGAGAGAGTGGTAGTAAGGTGGGTGGGAAGAGAGATTCAGGATAGGATGGGTGAGTAGAGAGGGTGTGGCTAGGGTGGATGGGAGGCAGTAGAAAGAGTAGGTGTAGGGTGGATGGGGTGGGATAGAAAGTGTTGGAGTAGGATGGGTGGGGGTAGAGAGAGTGGGTATAGGTTGGATGGGGGTAGGGTAGGTGGGGGTAGGGCAGTAGAGAAAGTGCGGGTGGGTGGGGTGGGCTTGGTAGAGAGAGTGGATGTTGGGTGGGTGGAGTAGAGAGAGTATAGGTAGGGTTGATATGTGAGGTAGAGACAGTGGAGGTTGGGTGGGTGGAGGTTTGAGAGAGTGGAGGTAGAGAGGGTGGGGATAGGGTGGGTGGGGGCGGGTAAAGAGTGTGGTGGTAAGGTTGCTGGATGGGGGTCGAGTGGGTGGGGGTACGGTTTGTGGGATGAGCGAGTTTTATGGGGTAGAGAGAGTGGAGATAGGGTGGGCTGGTGGGGGTAGAGATAGCGGGTATAGGGTGGATGGGTTGGAGTAGAGAAAGTGGGGGTAGCATGGGTTGGTGGAGGTAGTGAGAGTGGGTAGAGAGAGTGGGGGTAGCAAGAGTAGGATTGGGTGGGTGGGGAAGACAGGGTGGGGTAGAGAGAGTGGGTGTTGGGTGGGTGAGGTTAGAGAGGGTGGGGATTGGGCGTGTGGGGGTAGAGAGAGTGGGATAGGGTGGGTATGGTGGAGAGAGTTGGGGTAGGGTGGGTAGGAGTAGAGAAGATGGGGGTAGGCTGGGTGGTTGGTGATAGACAGGATGGAGTTAGTGTGGGTAGAGGTAGAGAGTGTAGGGTTTGGGTGGGTGAGGATAGAGTGGGTAGGGGGCAGGTGAGTGGGTGGGGTTAGAGAGAGGAGGAGTGGGGTGGATGGGTGATGGTAATTGGTTAGGTGGAAAAAACATGAAGAACAAAGCAGCTTTGAGAGTGCTTGTGGAAAGTTGGCCAAAATAGCCCAAACCAAACTAAACCATCTACTTTAATGGAGGTGGGGTGGCTGGACGGGGGTAGAGATAGTAGGAGTAAGGTGGGTGGGTGGAGAAGAAGTGGGGGTGGGTGGTAGAGAGAGTGGGCGTGGGAGTGGGTGTGGGGTGTGTGTAGAAAGGCAACCTCTGTTGTCAAAAGTAGCCAATTGTACATGGAAATTAGCCCAAAATAGCCCAACATGAAATCACTGCGGATCGGGGAAATGGAAAGCAAAGCTCCCGACTTCTTTCTAACAGAGCTGTTGATTGGAGCAAACATTGTTAGGGAACTTCTCATTGGGTAGTATGGCAGAGGAGTGTAAGAAAAATAGATTTTAGTGATTTGGTGTTTCATGCCACGGCATTGCCCGTTGCTATGCCAACCAGACATTCTCTGTTCAGAGCCCCCATTCCCTGTCTCTTCTGTATCAATGTTTTCAGCAATTTGTGGCACAAGCGGCACAAAAATTCACCAAAACCAAAAATTGAGCTTTTTAAGGTTCACCAAACTGCTTCTATGAGCTTTTCAGCAGAGGTGAAAAATCAGGGCATTGCACTAGTGAAGTCATTGGGCTTGATTTACAAAAGCAATTTACAATGGCACAATCCCATTATAAAAACATTTGTAAATTCGGCCCATTCAACACGGAGTAGTGCATTGATGTAGTGAAGCATGTGGCCTCTTGGAAGGAGAGGTTTCCTTGAGTACAGGTTGGAGTTCAAAGTACATTGAAAATTGCGCAAATGCCGATGCACCCCGAGGTAGGTATATTGTCATCAGCGGTTCTGGTAGCAGACGATATATTGTCTTCATCACTAAATCAAGGGTCTGCGAGGAAAAGATGTGGGCCAAGGATGCAAAGTTAGAAGAAATGGGTTTGCAGCTTGGCCCCAGGAATGTCATTTCACCAAAATACCAGGGTTAACGGAAGTGAAATCACACATCCTTTGACCTCTGATGACATCACAGGAAGTGATGTCATTTGTCCCCCACCCTGAAGTGACATGATGGGAAGCAGTGAAACACATCCTTTCACTCCTTAGCAAAACAGTGAGTGGCATCACACAGCAAGTACACTAGAACAATATGGTTACGATATCACTATAATGTGATATACATTTCATACAAGAATGGATCACCATATGCATCATTAATATCAGTGTGTATCGGCCCATATTACCAAATTACTGTGAATGCAAGCAGAAGTCCAAGGCCAAACGATAATGATGTGTTATTATGGTTCTATGTGATAATACCTTATTTAAAAGAACGAACTCAAAACAGACTGATTTTTTGTGGCTGTTTTTGTGTTGGCTTTTAAATACGGCAATATGACAACCTTCCGTCTTCCCCTCCAAGATTACCTCTTCCCCACCCTCCCTCTCCTACCAGTTTCTATGTTAAACGGGGGTTTTACCCCCCAAAATCCTCCTTCCCAGCACAACACACACTAAATCCGCACACATATACTCACAAAAACACTCACACAGACAAACACACAGACACTCACCTGAAAGATCAATCATTTTTTTTTTGGTCCCATGGAATCTATGTTTTCACTTAGGACCATTATTATATAGCACTTACGTTTAAGCATTTAATATAGAACAAATATACAAACAATATCACCCAACCTATGCTGGTACTCATTTATTGACCTGAGAAGGATGAAAGGCTCAGTTGAGGTGTTTAAGAACAGACTAACTCTCTGATGCACACCCTGTGCCTGTACCTTTAATAAGTCTCGCAATTATTGTAAGGAATTCCAGAAAGACAAATTATTTGTTATTCCTAATCTTTGTTGTTTAGGATCACTGCTCAAAGTGTTACAATTGTGGAACCCCCTGTTTTTTTAAGAGGCCTGAACAAGAAAGCCAGCCACTCCAAAAATAAAGAGCCACAGGGCGCTGGCCACAGCCCAGGAGCTTACATTTAGAAAAGAATGTAAGGGTTGCAAGGGAGACCACAGGGGTAGCAAGGAAGACCTCAGGGGTCGCACATGGTCTGTCAGGTGATTCCAAAAAGGGCATCCTAGTAAACAATGAGTTATTAATCCAGAACTGAACAACTATATATTGAAATTGCAACTAGCAGTATAGGATGCAAAAAGACTCCTCAACGGCTCTCAAGAAGAAGCCTGAACAAATGATTCCACTTACCCTTATGTCATAATACGGAATAGTACTCGCATACATAATGGAATGTTTTAAGGTACAGTATTTGATTCAGCCCTGAAAAAGACAATGGTTCGAAACACGTGTTGACTGTGGCAATGAAAATTAAATCTAACTTTTGAGAATTACCATTTGTGTTTCATTACTGTAAGATTATTATATTTTAGGAGAAAGAGGGCTATTTTACATTACTGTACATTCTCAATGAATATTAGATTCATTTTGATAGGAAATTACCTTGAAAATATTTAAATTTATGATGAGCGCAGAACACTGGTTTATTTCTTACCTTATTATGTGTTCTTAGGTCTTGAGTAGGACCTATATCAAGCAGGTCTGCAGCTCACCAGTGATTAATAATAGTGTTATTGATTTTGATATTGATATTTTAATTCTATCGCGCTCGTACAGTGTGTCAGAGTGTGAGCTGTGTTGGCTTAGCGCACTTTGAAGCAGTTTACCTTACTGTTTTCTTGTTTCATATTAGTGACACATGTGAGTATACCATTTTTTCTTTCATGCTATCAGACTGTAAAAATGGCTGATTGACACATTTTAAGGTAGAACGACTCTTGGAAAATATGGAATTATTCATGTTACAAGAACCCTAAGAATGCATATTGTCAGAGAATGCAAGTTATTCTGTATGCAATGAGTCTTCTTAAAATGTGTTTAACAAACAGCTTTGTTATTTTTAAGAACCTGTGTGTTCTCTTGTTTTCACAATAATATGAGAAATGCAGATAATGTCCATTGCGCATACAAATGCAGCGATAATTCATTTTAGCTTTAAACACTGAGTTAGGATTTTTCAATACAATGCGAAAAAAGCAAAACAAGAAAACAAATAAAGCATTTGGTAAGTCTTCATGTTATCTCTGTAAAAAATGTTTTTAAAGGTAAGAGAGCTTACGGGCTATGGCAATGCGTTCCATGTGTAATTTGCAGCTGACTCCTGTTTACTTCAATCAGAGTCAAATGCAACTGAAAAGGTTTCATTTGTTTTGTGCTCCATGTGTTTGCATGTGGACTGTGTCAACCCCGATTGGCATGAATGCACATGGGGGGTCATGCATCGCTCTACGAGTTTGCCAACGTGTCAAATATAATTGGAATTAATTCACATAAGGGTAGGCTTAATATCGTGCTTTGGACCGTAAACCGTTCAACAAAGACATATTCATACAGCATGAGATAGACTCTTATTTCCCTTGGAACGTGATTCACTGGGTCAGACTGTGAAAAGGCAACAGGCAAGCTTACAAGGGTACAAACACATAATCGTGTTCTCTAGTGTGCAAGAGAACATGTTTACACTGTGTGGAAACCCAGAAATAACAGAATGGCCTCATAGAACCAGTGAGGATTTGGACTGAAATAAAGTTATGAGTAGCGATGCATGATCAAAACAAAAAGAGCTTTTCATATTACCAATGCCTGGCAAATGAGCCTATTTCAGGACACCTTCAGCTAAAGCGAGAATTAATTCAGATGTAGATGTTAACTACACTCTGCTGGCTAGGGCGTGAGAATAGGGCCCTGTGTGGGGCCCCTACATATACGAGGCCTGGGGCTGTTTGACCCGCCCTGCCCGCTCGTGTTATGGCTTTGATTACAGTTGCTCAAGCAGATCATACAGCAATCCATATTTCGTGGGAGAATGTTTTTCATAGCTTTGCATTCCAAATGATCCAAGGATAGTATTGCTTTTTTGCGCATGGAATTTGATTATTGCAGCTCGAGCTGACCCTAAATGATTGTGACTGGTTTCATCTGAGCACCATACATTCAAAACAGATTCCTTTTTAACAGTTTAAATGCTAAACACTAATTGACTGCTTGCTTTAAGCACTCTGCACATGCAGCATCCAGCGTAACCTAAATGCAAAACAGTCTTTAGAACATGCCTCATTGGATGCTAGCAATCATGTTGCTCATTATGCTGCCATATCCAGTAATGAGGCCTGCTATTCCAGCATCTGACACACAACACTGCCCCCAGTCACTTCGTCACCCTCCTCTCTGTACCTCTTAACATAAAAAATGCTCCACTTAACGTCTACATCATCTCTGGAGCCAAAAGCCCCTGCTGTAGTCAGGCACTGGACAATAGTGGATATAAGAACAGAAGAACAGGTACTTTATTTCAACAACTGTAGACAACACACCCCCTCTGTAAATTGCCATACTTTGTCCTCTTTCAAATCCCCCTTCTGGAACATGCACCCTATTATATTCGATATCAGTTTAAAATCCCACATAAAATATCCCCTTCCCTTAAGCACAACTTTATACACATAATAAATGACAAAAGGAACTTCAGTTTTCAACTACCAAAAATTCATTGCTGAGAATGACGATGCACCTGCCCACTTCTGTCATATTTAAAATTCTTTAGCCATTTAGGTCTCCTTGTCTCTCTGGGAGCTATAATGATTTCTCCTCTATTCTCCTGTCTCTGAATTTCGCTTTCAATCACTCTCACATGACCTTTTAACTCTTTAATTTCAATACAATTGCAGTGAACCAATCTCACCATTGGCCACATCTCTCCTTCTTCTACAATCCCAACAACTTGTCTCATTGCCGTAGTTTCCTTGGGACTGTGAAGGCTTCATGAAGTAGACACAGACAACTGAATAAAGTTTGGGTTATAAACCTTTATTAAATCAAAAGGAGGGTTGGAAAATGGCCTAACTTGCACTATGCTAAGGTTGGATTTCCCTACCTAAATGAAACTAATGATAGTCTCTGTCAGGAAGTCCAAAGAAATGTCTGTCTGTGTACAAAACCTATGCATGCCCTCACATTAAATTGTATAGGCAATATGTAAGGATGTCAGCATCAAAATGTGAATTGTTCAAATAAAAGTTCAGAGCTTCTTCCAGCTCTTGATTTGGAAAGGGGATTCCCTTCCCCAAGGTTCAAGATAGTTCATGTTACAAAAAGAGCGGTTCCCTTCCTCAAGCTTTCAAGTTGTTCACCTTTCCAAAACAGCACAATTCTTTGGATACTTCCCAGCTCTTCTGGCTTGGTTACCTTTCACCAATTTCATAGAGTTCAGTTCCTTAATTCACATCACACAATGTTTTCCTTAATATTCAATCACAAGAGCTTGTGGGTGATTCAAGTGGCTTTTCCTTTGGTGGGTGTACTTGGTCTAGGCGCAGTTGTCAGACCCCCACCTGTTCACCCATTACAGGTCACGCAACCGACACACCTTACTTGCTTCTTCTTCATATGAATGTTGCCACTGTTTCAGCTTTACTGTGCTGCTTGACTTATTCTCATTTCACATCCTCCTGATGCTTTATCACTACTTGTTTTGTCACCATTACTTGTTGCACTTTCCCATATTCTCATGGAACATGCCAATGCTTGTTTTCGCAAGTTACACAGTTCCTTAAATTCGTATGATACTTGCAAATGTTTGTTCTCTAAAAGTGCACAGTTCCATTTTATCAGGGAATTGCACAAGACTGCTTTCAATCAGATCGGTATTCAACCACACTTGCTTTCTTTCAGATCGGAATTCAAAAAGGCTTCCTTTCACTTCGATCGATATTCAAAAAGTGTTTGCTTTCATTTCATTCGGATCGGTATTCAAAAAGTACTTGCTTTCATTCGAATCTGAAATCATTTAAAGGTTTCACAAGCATTACCTGCTCGTCTGCTGTCCTGGTGTCCTCCTGCCTAGGTTGAGTCACTGGTTGGTGCTTAAGGTGTTCCAGCAAGGTTTCCAGCTGCCACAAGCATTTCTCTCACTCTCCTGCAGCGCCTTGCTGCATCTCCACAGTGGTTCTCTGTGGCTTTGCTCCCACTGCTGATGCGTCTCTCACAATTTAGGCCTTACTCGTCAGCTTCACCTGGTCATGCCAGTTCCCTTTCTGTGATCTTCCAGAGGCCTCTATCTTCCTTCAGCCTTGCTTACCGCTGCATATACGCTGCATCTTTCGGGGGTTCTTGAGCACAATGTCTGACATGCTGCCTTCCAAGAGAAGTCTGCTCTTGTCCAGCAGTCCTTAGACCTGCTTCCATAGCTGACTCCATTTTCAATGTTCTTGCCGCTTTTAAACGTCCTGCCAGGTTGATTGGTCTGAAATGTACTACACCGCTCATTGCCGACTTTGTAGTTATGCATTGCTCTTTCTTGTGTCCTCCTCATCCGAGTACATAATTGGTGTGTGTGTGTGTGAGAGAGTCGCAAAAGAGAAGATGTATGGCTCTGATTTGTCATCCCAACACATGACTGGTGCTTACTGGGAGATAAACTACTGGAAAAATAGGGAAGGGACTGGTAATAGGCTACAAAGGCCTGGGGGATATCAGACTCATTATAAAAGGGAAATGGGGGACACTGTGTCTCCCTCACATTTCCACCCCCAGGGTCAGGATCTGATAGCAACAGCCTTTCCCTGGCCACATGTGAGGAGGATATACTGGAGAAAGAAGTGAGGATGCCCTCAGATTCCTCACAGGACGCCCTAACCAGTAATCTTGACACTTGACATTCATTCTGGGTTTGGTTTGCCAAACCCAATCTTCTACTTTCCACTCCCTTTCTCTGGCCTTATGCTCTTCTTCAAAGTATCTTTTGTACATTGCTTGCCCTTCCTTCATCACCTGCATGATCCTGTGGCGATCTACAGGCACTGCCACCACTAGACCTAACCAACCTTGACACAGTTATGTACCTAGTTCTCTCCCTTTCAGCGATGCAAAAGGAGAAACCTTTGCTACCAAATCCAGAGTTGTACAATACAATCAAATCATGTGCTTAAGAATTCTCACAACAAGGATTGGAAAGTTACCATTCTTTCTCGCCCAAGTCCAGCCTCTCTCTGTCATGCCCTCTTGGAAAATCTGGGAGAGCTGGCAGCGCCACTAGACGTTCCATCACGTTTTCCACCGTTCTGTTGGTAACGGTCTAGTTGTTTTTCCAAGATGGCCACCACCAGGTTTATACAGACACAACATCAGCGCCTCGTTGCGTTGCACCTTGGATTCTTTCCGTGCTTTCACGCTCACCCCTTATGACTTGAAATAGTGTACTTTTCTAGCCCTTCTTGTTTGGATCTCTCTTTGGGAGTTCCACCCTTTGTTTCAGATCCGCCAAAGCTCTGATTTTCTTAGTTCTGATCCTAGTGGAAGCTACTCCTGTCAGGCAAGGCGAACGCCTCCCATCCAGAGTCCGTTCCTTCTTGATGCCTCACATCCGGTGGCTGCTGCTCGCACTCTGTTCCCAGAGTGTTTAAAGAAGCGGTTTTTCCTGAAGACTTCACTTCTCACCATTTCCTTCAGAACCAACGGATTGGTTAAACCTTATAAGCAAATTCCAGCTTCTATATTGCCTCTTCTATGATCTCATCTTCACGTGCATGACATCTAAATTGGACATATAGGGTTTTTCTGCCCGGAGGCTTTTCCCTGTAGTTTTTGGACTTACTCAAGGGGAGACCACTCTGTTGGGGATCTCCCTGCCAACAGAGTGGCATCCTGAGGAGAGAGACCCTGTTTACATCACAAGAAAGAAATGAAGGGCAGTACCCAGCAAAGGACTGCTAGAAGAAAGAAGAGCGATCCAGAAGAAAACTCTGCTGAAGAAACAGGTGAGGAGGAAGGGAGGCAGGTATCAACAGATCTTGACAGTGTGCAACGCCCAAAGGACATTATGGCCTCATTGGAACAGTTCCATGAACTAGTTACAGCCATACAAGGCTTGACTGGAGAGAATGTAGCCTTAAAACAGCAGGTTGCAGCCAAGGATGAAGGAACTCGGGGTGACCTACCTCCCTACCCGTTACCCTTCAGGAAGTACGACGGCAACCACAAGTCTTTGAAAGAATTCCTGGATGCCTGCCTTATGTACTTTACCTTCCGGTCTCAGGCTTTTGAGACAAACAGAGCCAGAGTAGGATTTTTGGTATCAAACTTGGTAGGCAATGCCCTATCCTGGGCGACCCCCTTAATATCTCAATTTGATCCGTTCATGAATGACTATGCTTTGTTTACCCAATGTTTCAAGAACCATTTTGAGAAACCTTAAGTCCAATTCTCCACATATGAAGCCTTGCTAGACATTCGACAGGGCTCACAAGATGTACAGACCTACGTCTCAGCTTTTCAGCATCTGACAGCTAACGCAGGATGGCTGGATTCGGAACAACAAACGCTGTTCTGCCGTGGACTCCACAAAGACATCAAGGATAGGTTGGCAAGAACGGCTCGACCTCAGACCTTCCAGGAGTTATTAACCCTTGCACTACAGATGGAATTCCATCTAGGGGAAAGAAGACTTGAAAGAAGGCGAAACTGCGCAAACCCGTCACCTCTAGTTAACCGTCCTCCGATGGGTGAGAAGCCTGCAGCCCCTACAGGAGATGAGCCGATGCAAATCAGAGCCTTGCAGGGATCCTTAACCCCTGAAGAATGGAAAAGAAGAAAGGAACTTGGCTTATGCATGTGTTGGAGCTCTCAGAAGCTTCTTTTAAGGAACTGTCAAGAGGTTCCTCCACGACCGTTGGGAAACACTGCCCCCCGAACCTAAACAGGGATAGGTCGGGGATGATTGCCATCGGTCCCTGTAGACTTTCCAAAGCACCTAGAGTTCCTGAAGACAGTCGTCTTATGGTTATAAAGGTGAAATTATCTTCTGACATCAGAATATGGGAAGCCCTAGCCATGCTAGATTGTGGAGCAGCTGGCAACTTCCTCGACATAGGCTGGGCAGAAGAAAACTACTTCCTATTTGCCGAAAGACCCAACCGATTCCAGCGGAAGGCGTTGATGGTTCCCCCTTATTGTCTGGACCCATTGAGAGAGAGACACACCCGATACGGGCACCCATCTTCAAACATCAGGAGGAAGTAGCGTTTGATCTCATTAATGCAGCCCATTTACCCATCATTCTGGGAATGCCTTGGCTGCATCGCCACAACCCTTCCATAGACTCGGCTGATAACACAGTAACCTTTACATCCTCCTACTGCAGAGACCACTGTTTGAACTACCCCAAGGCAGTACCCGTCCAGGGTGTCCAGGGAGACAGATCTATCGTCCTTGTCAGTTCTGTGCCCATCCATTACCAGGATTTTCTAGGAGTATTTGAAGACAAGGTTCATCAACTCCTTCCTCCTCACAGAGCTGAAGATTGTGCTATAGATACCATCCCTGGAGCATCCATTCCTTTTGGTAGGATGTACCCACTTTCCATTCCGGAACGTCAAGCCCTCAAAGATTATCTAGAGACCAATTTGAAGCATGGGCTCATACGAGAATCCAAATCCCCTGCTGGGGCATCACATTTTTTCATTCCAAAGAAGGGATCCACAGAGTTAAGACCTTGCATAGACTATTGTGGGCTAAATCAACATACCATCAAGGACCGGTACCCCATGCCACTAATCAAGGATATCCTGGAAGCTGTTCGGGGGGCTTCTATTTTCACAAAATTAGACCACAGGGGAGCCTACCATTTGTTGCCTATAAGATCTGGCGACAAATGGAAAACAGCTTTCAGAACTCCCTTGGGCCAGTATACTGTTATGCCTTTCGGATTGGTCAATGCCCCTGCAGTTTTCCAGAGATTCATGGACAAACTGTTTTCTGATCTGCTATTTGTAAGTGTGGTGGTCTATCTGGATGATATTCTGGTGTATTCATCCTCTACCACCGAAACATGGCAGGCATTTTCGCACGGTGCAATCATGTCTTCAACTCAATCATCTTTATGCTAAACCAGAGAATTGCATGTTTGAGGTACCCTCTATCTCCTGCCTGGGCTGCCGATGAGATTCAGATGGATCCTGCCAAGATCCAGGCGATCCTGAAATGGCCAACTCCAAAGACTGTGAAAGACATCCAGCGTTTTTTAGGCCTGGCAAACTTTTATCGTCGGTTTATAGCCGACCTTTCTGACAAGGTCTTGGCTCTCACTGCTCTGCTCACTGCTCTGCTGAAGAAAGGGGTACCGTTAAAGTGGAGTCCAGAGGCCGAGAAGGCCTGTACGCATATCAAGCATTTCTTCACCACTGCAGCTATCCTCAGGCATCCCGACCAAAGCCTCCCATTCGTGGTCGAGACTGATGCCTCGGATGGGGCAGTTGGGGCAGTTCTCCTGCAGAAAGGGGAAGATGGGCGTGAACACCCTATCGCTTACCATTCCAGGACCCTGACCACGAGCAAGCTCAACTATCCAGTGATAGAGAAGGAGCTGTTAGCCATACGCCAGGCTTGTGAAGAATGGCATCACCTTCTACAAGGAGCATTACATCGCTTCTCTGTAAGAACCGATAATCGCAATCTCGGAATCCTACAACAGATGGAGTGTCGTAATGCTCGTCATGCCCGCTGGCCATATTTCTTTTCTCAGCTTGATTTCACTCTTACTTACATACCTGGCAGAGAAAACACCCTAGCCGACGCATTGTCTCGTAGCAAGGGAGACGGGTTTGACTCACCACACAGAGGCGAAAGGCTGCTTGCTGGTAAGGAAATCATTGCTATGGTCAACACCTTTCTTCAAGACGTACGAGACTATTCAGTTCCAGCAGCATTTCCACTTCTTCAAAAGACTCCTCTTCTCTGAAAGGATGGCCTCTACCTGAAGGGACAAGCATTGTTTCTGCCAACCAAGAAACTCCAGGATCAAGCTTTAGCCTGGTGTCACGTCTTCCCTTTAGCGGGTCACAAAGGACAAAAGGCAACCACTGACCTCCTATCACAGTTTTTTTGGTGGCTAAAAATGCGGAGAGATGTGGCAGTCAATGTTTCTACCTGCCCAACAGGTGCTCTGGGTAAACATATGACAAGTAAACCTGTTGGGCTGTTACAGCAGGAAGCGCTTCCCTCTCAACCATGGACTCATATTTCTACTGACTTTATTGTAGACCTCCCTAAGTCTGAAGGATTTACTGGGATCATGATGACTGTAGACACTTTCTCCAAGTTAGCATATTTTTCTCCTCTACCAGGTCTTCCACCAGCCCCACAGATGGCCACACTTTTTCTAAATGATATTGTCCGCTTGCACGGACTCCCAGTCACTATCGTGTCTGATCGTGGATCCCAATTCACGTCTTCCTTTTGGTCTTTGTTATATCAACAGATGGGTATTCAGCTGGCTCTCTCTTCAAGATATCATCCTCAAAGTAATGGCCAGACTGAAAGGTTAAATGCTACCTTAGAACAGTACTTATGCTATTTTTGCTGAAATAAGCAAGATCAGTTGAACAGTTTCCTTCATGTGGCCGAATTTACTTACAAAAATACTATACATACTGCCATAGGGATGAGCCCATTTCTGTGTACCTATGGTTATCACCCCAGACACCTTCCTCTGAATCTGTCAACGTCCTCTAAGATACCTTCTATTGAACATCTGCTAGATACCATCAAGGAGACCCACAAACAGGCCATCGAAACACTTGAAGAAAGCAGAAAGGGCTACAAGAAGAAGGCAGATGAGGACAGACAGCCAAATCCTTCTTGGGACAGAGAAACAAGAGTGTGGTTGTCCACCAGATTCCTACCTAGATGGATTAGAAGAGGGAAGTTTTCTCCCAGATGCATTGGTCCTTTTCAAGTTCAAGAACGTATAAATCCAGTGGCGTTCCGCCTCTGTCTAGCAGCAAGTATGAAAAGGATACACCCAGTGTTCCACTCAGCCCTGTTGAAGGAATACCACCCTGATCCTTACCAATGAAAGATTCCAAAGCCTGAATTCTCTACTCCACCTGAAGAGGAAGAATATGAAGTCTGCCATCTCGTAGACTCCAGGTACCGGAGAGTAGTACTACAATACTTGGTGCATTGGAAGGGGTACTCTGAGGCCGAACATACCTGGGAACCAAGAACTAACATTCATGCCCCTCTTCTTATACAGAGATTCCATAGGCGGCACCCAGGAAAGCCGGGAGGACCGCCGAGAAAGAGGGGTTGTACTGTCATGCCCTCTTAGAAAATCTGGGATAGCTTGTGGTGCCATTAGACGTTCCATCACGTTTTTCACTGTTCTGTTGGTAATGGTCTAGTTGTTTTTTCCAAGATGGCCACCACCAGGTTTATACAGATACAACATCGGCGCCTTGGTGAGTTGCACCTAGGATTCTTTCCGTGCTTTCACGCTCTCCCCTTATCACTTGTCCTTCTTGTTTGCATCTCTCTTTGCGAGTTCTGCCCTTTGTTTCCTCTTAGTTTTCTTCTTCTATTTCTTTCCTGCTCCTTTCCGTCCTTTTTTTCCCTTCACGGTCCATCCGCGTTCTCTTACCTTGTCGCCTTACCTTGTTTTTCATCCTGCTTGTTTCAGCAGTTCTGTCCCCCGATCCTCTGGGTTTTCCGTGCCTTTTCTTCTGTACTCTGTCTTTTCTTCGGATCCACCGAAGCTCTGACGTCCCTTCTCGATGCCTCGTCTCCGGTGGTTGCTGCTCGCACTCTGTTCCCAGAGTGTTTAAAGAAGCTGTTTTTCCTGGAGACTTCACTTCTCACCGTTTCCTTCGGAACCAACGGATCGGTTAAACCTTATCAGCAAATTCCAGCTTCTATATTGCTTCTTCTATGATCTCATCTTCATGTGCATAACATCTAAGTTGGACATATAGGGTTTTTCTGCCCGGAGGCTTTTCCCTGTAGTTTTGGGGCTTACTCCAGGGGAGACCACTCTGTTGGGGAACTCCCTACTGACAGAGTGGCATCCTGAGGAGAGAGACCCTATTTACATCACAAGAAAGAAAAGAAGGGAAGTACCCAGCAAAGTACTGCTAGAAGAAAGAAGAGAGATCCAGAAGAAAACTCTGCTGAAGAAACAGATGAGGAGGAAGGGAGGGAGGTATCAACAGATTTTGACACTCTCTAAGGATTGGTTTAGGATTCTAGGGCAGAAATATGGCTACTTCCATTTGAAATCCCCTTTTTATGTCACCTTTTTGTCAAAAAGTAGTTATGTGGCAAAACTTCATAATTTACCAGTAACTTCCATAATATGTATATAATCTGCTTCATCTAATGATGGGAAATTTAATAAAATGACAGCCGGGTCTTCACCATGCTGCGCGGCCGTGTGGCACATTTTATGTCATTTATACTATAAGCACAATAGGAAAATGCAATATACTCTCCACATACCTAATTTTACACTCCATCAGTCCACCAACTCTTACATTTGGGATATGTTCCGAGCAGCCAGTAACACATTTTCGCTTGTACAATTCCATACATTGCAGGTGGATTAATTTTATTTCAATGAAATCGCCCGAAATCATAAAAATGACACATAAATAAATGCAGTGCGACTTGTGGTTGCTGAGAAAAATACATAAATTAGTCCTTTAAAATGAATTGGAAATCTTCATGCTATGCAAATGTGAGCTCTCCTTCCTACAGGTAATTTGCCATTACTGGCCAGCATGTGGCCAGAGCTTCCTGGACTGTGTTTTTATTAGCCTCTTTGCAGATAATGAGCTAGGCTGGCCCAGTGATGTCACAAGACCCTGCTGCCTCTGGCATCCTGTCCTGTCATCTGAAGTGGACCACCATTTCGATCTGAAAAACCTCATAGTTTCTTGTATATTTTTAGAGTACAGCTTCTATTAATTGCGGCCCCTCTGACATTTTCGTCATGCACTGGCTATGCCTTCAGAGACATCTGGTCTGGGGGAGAAAGTTTGTTTTCAACACATCTTAGCACGCCATACTTTATTTCAGTTGTAAATAGCTGAGGGTACCAAGAGACGGGCTTGCAGTGGGTGAGTTGTCTGTGAAGTGACACAACAAGCAAAAGGGTCTGCTTTGGGCCTAAATGAAATGAAATGTACATGTAACCCATGGAAACAAAGTGGGTTTTTCTTTTCAATTGTTGCCGGTATTTGACATGTGAAGCATTATATACATTGCATCTTGTCAATACACACTAAGCCTTTTCCCTGACATCTTTATGTTAGCAGAGGACATGTTTCTCATGACTTGCTTTCAAACTGCAAATAAACAAGCAAAGCCATTTAAGTTTCAATGTTTGAAAATCCAGCTTTTCATGTGAAACGGGCCTATGAATTTCTTCTGCCACCATGAATTATAAGGCTTATTTTCCTTTTATAATGACAGATAGACCTGTTACCTGTTTCACATTGCACTTCCTTGTGTTACTTGCAGACACCCCACACCCTGCCTTTAATGTGGTGGTCCTTTTGTGAAGGCTGCCAGGTCATTTTTCCAGTGGGTTCTTCAGTTCTGTTTGTTGGGGCCTTTGATTAAACTCCACAGACCAGATCATTTCCCACAGATGGTATAATGCATTGTGTATGTGTTTAATGGTAAAACTATCTAGGTATTTCTTCATCATGTCTCATGTAAACTGTAGCCCATTACTGGTAACAATCTCCTTAGGAAATCCCTCCCTAAAAAACACTGACTTTAAAAATGTGATAATCTCTATTTAGTGGCTTCTGTCACGGCTCTCCATTCTACCCACTTTGAGTGATAATTAGCAGGTAAAAATATGTATTTGATTCCCCTATCCAATCCCTGAACTAGTCCCACTATGTCAGCTACTACTTTCAACCCGGGATCTGGTGGTACTTGCACTGGAATGAGAAGTGTCTCCCTCAAAATGTTAGCCTTATCACTGCATTCACACCTCAAACACTGCCTGAGTGACCTATCTACCATGAATGCCATGTTGCGCCACCAATAGCTTTCTCTTATTCTCCTCTTGGTAATGCTGCGACCCAAATGACATTCATGAGCCAGATTAATAGTTCTGCCTTACAATTCATTGGGTGGAACAATGTTGCTTCCTCTTTTCAGTTTCCCTCCTGTGAGGCTCAACTCACTTTTTGTTTCATACCATGCATCAAATTTACTATCCAAAATCTCTCTATCAGGGCACCCACTCACCGTCCACTCCTTGACACAACATAGTGCACATCATCTTCTTCTGCTTGCTTCCATTCCTTTGCACTCATAGCTAACTCAAAGATGTAAGACACAACCACATCTCCTTCAAAAACAGACTCTTCAGATGAGTACTGCAGGTTTGTTTACTGAGATAAGCAATCTACGTTGCATTTTTCTATCCTGGAAAATGCAGCACCACAAAATTGAACATTTCTAACCCTAACAAACACCTGGCTAGCCTAGGAAATGTACACTCCCATCCCTAACTGGAAAACACTTTCACCAGCGGTTTGTGATCTGATCTCACAACAAAGCAGGACCCTAATAGATACAATTTGAGATAATTAATTGACCAAAGCACAGCCATAGGTTCTCTTTCCACTACCAAATAGTTGTTTTCTGCCCCCTTAAGGACCTAGAGGCTTAAACTATTATACATTCCACTTCCCTGTACATGCTCTGTGATTATATTGCTCCAAGTCCTACTCCAATGCCATCCACAGTGAGACAGGTTTATCTACCAGGATGGAAATCCCCCATCTCTAGAGCATTTACCATGCCTTCTTTTATCCGGTCAAATGCAGTGTCACATGGTCCAGGCTAGACACATTTTACACTTTTGTAAAGTAAAGCATGTATTGGTGTGGACTTGATTGCAAAATCCTTAACACATTTGTGATAGTATTCAGCCAACCCTAAAATGACCTTAACTGCTCTTTGTCTTCAGGGGTTAGTGCCATTTGCACAGCATCCACCAAATAGTTTTGTGGGCTTAGTCCTTTGGCAGAGATTTTGTGGCCTAAGTATTCCACTTCCTACAAACCTTTTATACACTTATCTCTTTATATTCTGAGGCCAGCCGTCTTCAATCACTCCAACGCCCTCCTTAAGTGTTCATCATATTCAGTATTCTTCAGTAATTCCATAACCATTTCTATTACTCATTGAAAAACAGCAGCAGCAGAAGCCAGCCCAAATCACAGCCTACAGAAACACTCCTTCAGGCGTAATAAAAGAAATTAAGTGATGGCACTCATCTGCCAATTTAACTAAGTGGTAAGCTGAAGACAAATCCATCATGCTGAAGATGTTTGCTCTGCCCAGAGTTTTTACTAACTATAGTCATTAAAGTATACTCTCAACAGAATAAGTCCTTGTCAGTGAAAACCAAATGTGTCTGTGTATTGTGTGCATTCCCCACAAATTCCTAGATTTGCATATGTCCCATTGAAAAACTCAAACCGTAGTCCCATTGAGAGCCATCCCTTTCGGTTAGAATCCTATCTGTTATGTGCATCTGTCCTTGTCCTTAAAATACGATTTCCGATTTGACAGCTAATCCCTTTCTTTAGCTGCCTGTCATTACAAATCCTGTGTAAAACAAACACCCATTTGTTGTCTGTATTTCTCTTTTGCATTTACTTATTTCACAAAATCGATTTTCTTACCTTGTTTCCATGTTGCCCTGGTTTGCTGATTAGTAGTCTATAAGATTCCCTATCTCCTCAAGTGTAGCAACACACATTTCCTTTCTAGCTGTCCCACCGCGATTCTGCTGTTTTGCTCTAAAAATGGGTTTTCATTTTCTTTCCTGACTTCCCATCTTGGGGTGGTGGGCTGTATTGCAAATTCAATTTTTTCTCTCTTTATCCTTACTCCTTGCCACTGCCTTCCATCCAAACGGAATTAAGTTAGCTGATGTTTGGGGGTGAGTGTTGCCGGGAGAGTGCTTAACCTTGGTGCCATCCTTTGCTTTAAAACCGTTTTTCCTGTTTTGTCATTAAAGATCCATGTGAACTGTGTTAGGATTTTGAACCAATTGTTCTGTAGGAATCATTGCATTTGTGTTGCCACAACATTGGTGGCTGTTGTAAAATTGTATTTTGAATATTTTTCCTTTTCTATTAATTCATAAATTAATAAATATCTTATTGATAAACACTGGCCTGGTTCCGAGTCCATTGTGACACAGGGTGTTTGTAAAGGTGGGTGCGAGACGGGTTGGAGCCCTACTCAAAACGAATCTGTTGTCTATTAAAGATAAAAAGTGTTTTTATTGTGTGCCACGTTCATTGTCGGGGAAGCAATCCCTGGCTGGAGTGGGCCGAGTTACAAACCCGTGACATAGGTACCTGGTTAATAGGGGTATTTTTAGAGAAAATGTTTCAACAGCCTGCCCTGAGCATGTTCCCACAATACTGTAACCATTGCATACATGACACTATGCTCCAGTCCCCTCTTTCTTGAGAATCTTCATGCATAAGTCTTGTCACTTGATCAAAAAACACAGTGTTCTCTGTATCTGTAAATTAATCGGAAACATATACATCACTGATCAATGTGCGCCCTTTGCAAAGTAACTCCTGATATGCAAAAGCTGAATTTATGGAGTTCAGGTGCTTTAAAGATGTCCCACTGTGATGTGTATTTGTGCAAAGCAATCATTTATAATAATAGTGTGAGTGTGCCAGTCTGTCACTTGCACTCCAAAGATAACAGGTGGGAGTCAGGCGGGGCTGACAGGGGCATAGTGGCGTGACAGATTACAGCCAGATTCCTGACAGGACGCAGCAGTGAGCAACGCAGGTCCTGATATGTGATCCGGAGTCCAGCAGGTGCCAGATTATATAACATTTGCACCAGTGCTAAAAAGAGAGAAAATATTACAAAACGGAGCAAACAGGTTTTTTTACACTCCATATTATCTAAAAACGTTTGTACGAGAGCAAAATGCATCGATTATTTTCTGAATAACATTTAAAAAAGTGCCGACTGCATTTCATTTCATTTCATGTTGAATAGCAAACATAGTGAATATAACAGCCTGCTGCAATTCTGCCCAGGTGAAAACAATTTTAGGTAATGCCGATTGGGGCGAAACCTGAATGCTCCATACAATATTATCTAAGTAGCACATTTGGTGACAATTTAATTTTCTCTGCTTTTTTTTCACAGGTGCAACGCTTTGAAAACCTGGCCCCTGCTTAACTGTTTATATCTGAAATATTTCACAGCATTTGCTCAGTGTCATTCGTGTCACTGCAATTTCTGATAGGAGGCGTCAGCAAGCAACCAATAACTGGTGAAGGGCCCGCCTCCTACATTGACATCATGGAACAGGAGCATCAGCGATTAGTTGCTAAAACTGTCAAACTCATAATGATCGACCTTCTCCCATTTCAATTGTTTTCTGAAAGCATTGCGTGGAAAGAGATATTTCAGTGGACTGCCATTTCACACTTCCACTAGATTTTAAAATGCTGGCACGGTAAGAAAAATGAAGAAAAAAAAAACAATGGTGCCGCCCACCATCTGCTGTGCTAGCTTTCAAACATAATATTTCCCTGCTTGTCTTGCGTCTTGTTTTCGGGAGCAATGAGGTAAAACATACTTGCGTGATATTTTTCCTCCACAATCACATTTTCTTCAGCAACATGGTTAAAACACTCTGCGTGGCATTGCAGTTCTCAAAATTGTGCTCATTTTAACATGTTTTAGCCTTGACATAGAAACACTTGTGCGTGGGCATGCCCCGCTGGCATTATTCCGCCGTGTGCGGAGAGAAGGCTATTCATTTTGTCGTCGTGCAATGAAAGGAAAACGATACAAACTTCACAGTAGGGCCATAGCTCTGTGAAACAAGCAACAGTAGAAGGTAATATTTAAACCTCCA
Source organism: Ambystoma mexicanum (assembly GCF_040938575.1). Classification (NCBI taxonomy): domain Eukaryota; kingdom Metazoa; phylum Chordata; class Amphibia; order Caudata; family Ambystomatidae; genus Ambystoma; species Ambystoma mexicanum. The sequence continues at coordinate 1,026,957,042 of NC_090931.1, read as the reverse complement.
CACGACAAAAAGGACGTATCCTCTACATTTGCAAAGACAGAGCCACTGGCTTGATATTATAGATTTCCCCTGAAAGATAATTCCCAATGCTTCCACTTCATAATGACTTTCCGATTGCCAAACTCACTGTTTGCACTGCAGCCTGGTTCGTGTTTTAATTTCACTGGCCAACAGCTATCATGCATGCACTAGCCGTGAGCCAGGTCTCATTTTCATACCCAAGACGACCTGTTGTTTATATTAGAAAATGCTTCTTTCCTCCAGACAAGAAAAATCACAAGTCGTTTCATAAAAGCGTTTCACAATCAGCCGCCTGCCTCACAGTAACTTTACAGCAAAATTACATGGTATTGCACTAATCTGTAAGCAAAAAACAGAGATTCATTTACTAAAATGTATTTATATATTAGATTCACAGACACAAAAACGTTGTTAAAGGGACGTTATGGTTAAGTTTCACTAATAAAAACCAATGAAATTCAGTGAAAGAACTTTGTTAAAGGGACGTCATGGTTACAAGTAAAACTGAAAACCCCCAGAAATTCGCCAGTTCTAGTAAGCTAAGCAACCATAACTCGTGCCACTGCCGTGCACTGCTAAGACTAACATCCAGGACATCAAAAATGACATCACAAAAGAGCTCAGCTGCCTTTTCAGGACAGTATTACCCTACAGGAAACGTCTCTGTAAAATAAATAATACATCCATTAGTCAGTGCACTTATAATACAAACATACCTATTAGGACACATTTTTTTTAACAAGTTTTATTTATTTAGTTTTTGGCAACTTGTAAACAACTCTGCGACCTTCCCTAGACCCGCAACAATTACATTCAGCGTTAAAACGGGCATACAATCGAACTTTGCTCCGGCCATTAACTCCTTTCACTGGAATAGGTTCCTGCTTCGGCTGTAAGGGTATAGTCATCTGCTATGCCCATGCCTTGTCCATGAAATTACCCCCTGCTCCAGAATCTTCCAAGGCAGATACCTGAATGGAATAGTCGTCAGTAACCTGTAGCGTGACTTGTAAGACCCTGTATCGCAGTTAGGATCAGGAGGTGGAGTTTTCCTTCTGTGGAGGAGCCAAAGGGTAAACCCGAAGTAGATGGGTATCTGAACTGCAGTATATGCATAAACCATGTTGTCTGCATCTATTCCATTCCCCCGCTGATAAAGGCCCTCTGGCGGCACCTAGTTGCATAGGCTCAGTGTTTTCTCTATGGGTTTCTGTTGGGTTATTAGGTGGTGCATAGTTACGAGAGGAAGGGTCCCGATGTTTCTTGCGTTGTTGATGTATCTCTTGGAAGCGGTAGTCCATTTGAATGACTAGCTGGATTAATTGATCCAAGTTTGGAGGTCGAGGTACCCTTGAGAGCTCGGCTTTGAGGTCTTCGGATAACCCTTTGCGCTACAGGATGAAACATGCCTGATCCAACCAATCCGCCTGTAGAGCCAGTTGTTTGAACCTAGCGGTGTACGATAGGACATCCATCTGTTGTTGGAATTCCAAAAGCTCTTCTTGAGCTATAGAGGCCAGATCAGGACGATCAGCCTGCCTTTTCAATGCAGTGATAAAACCTGCATAAGAGTCCGGGATGGGGTCATTGAGAGAAACCAACGTGGTAGCCCACGCCAATGCACTCGTCGTCATGTGTGTCATCATGAACCCGCCTTGGCCCTGTCAGTGTGGTAAGAAACTTCCCTAAAGGAAAACTGTACTGCACAAGCATCCAGAAATTCTTTAAGGTGTTTTGGATTTCCAGAGAACTTTTCAACTGACGCGTAGCCCTTGTAAGACCTGAGGGAAAAGCATCACGGGCTTGAAGGGCCTGCCGTAGGTATTTATTTTCTGACTTACCATTCTGTACTTCTAAGGTGAGATTTTGGACTGCAGCCACCAGTTCTCGTATCTGAGCCATCTCTGACATTGACTTTTCAGGGCCTTGCAATCTTTTAGGTTTAGAGCTCACCTGTGGTTTGCCGGTGTTCTTACTCTTGGTGTCGTGCAAGTAAGAACGGTCCTCTCTGGCTGCTAGGACTCCATAAGCTGAAAAATGGTGAACCAGCTGCCAGAGAGGCCAATTACCCCAAGAAAAAAAAAAAAACCAAAGCAGTTGTTAGGCGGAAACCTGTGCAGTTCCCTCTGGGACCACTGCAAAAGATTTAGGACTACAGGTGTTTGGCGGTGAACCCACTTGGTAGCAGTCTGTACCACACAGATTCACTTGGTAGCTGTGGCTGAGCAGTCAGACTTCCCTCAAGAAGAGTTGAGCAGTATGTGGAGTATACAAGATAGGGCAATTCTTCCCAGCAAGACAAGCAAACACGCAACGAGGCTTAGTGTAAAGATATTAAGGTATTTATTTATAACAGAACATCTATGAAAAACACTATGGCAAGTTCACGGCAAACAAATCAAACACAATTACTCTACGAGAAGAAAACGATCAATCCCCCTAGCAAAATTTCAACAAGTCTAGGTTCTACCGGTACCACTTATTTTCAGACTGAGGTGTATACCTCAACCTAGATGACACTCTAATATTTGTTAGGACAGGAGAGAAAAAGATAGGCAGGTTATGAAATCAACACAGTTCAATCCTACGCAGATAAAATGCAAGGCAGGAAGGCAAGAATCACAATAGATCGTAAAGTTCAGAGGCCAGGCCCACTCGGAGAGAGGCAAGGCGCGATGTCCCAAAAAGTCTCTAGAGGAGATGCATTCAAGTCTTTGTAGCAAATTGTTATCGGCAGATTGAACCAGTTCAGAACAATGAACGAGAAAACCTTGGAGGCGACCCAACGGAACGGAGAGGATTAAGACACCTCACTCGGACACGGTACCTTGTTGTGGAGAGCAGCTCCGGCGGGGGCAGTTGTTCCTGGTGGTGGATGCACGTCGGTTTTTTGCCAAGAGTAGAGATGATCTCGTCGTCGAAGAAAAGTGAAGTGCGGTGCACCACCAGGGAAGACACCAGCCGCTGAGTGCTCCGTCACAAGGCACCACCTTTTGGTCGCGGTACAGGGGTAGTGGCTATCCGGGTTGCCGAGGTGCTCTGCACGGGCAATTCGACCACTGCGTCCTGAGGCGAATAAAAAGCAAAGGTGACTGGTTGTTCCCACCAGTCAGGGGAAGAGACTCTCTGGCAGGGAGATCTCCTCTGTCGTCGGGAAGTGGTGAGTCGGATCCGCAGGGCTCCACCGGAGGTGTCGTCGTGTAGGTCAGCTCAGCGTTACCCTCGTCGGATTCTTAGGTCCTGTGGCGACTTCTGAAGATCCAGTCCCAAAAGCCCTGCTTTTATGCAGAAAACCCCCATTCATTCAGCCTAGCTGTCAATCAACACATGATAAGTGGTGAGCGGGGAGGCTCACCACTTGGGCCAATCACTCCAGAGTGCGACCGGAGTTGGCAAGGCAACTCGGTCCAGGGTGCCTAAACCCCCTCCAACACCCCTGTGGTAACCCAGACAGAATGGCACCACTTTGGAGGGTCTCTGTACAGAGCCCGCCAAAAGTGGAACAAAGGGCTCGACCTTTGGTTTAGGAGTCACAGAGACGAACACAGACGCCATTTTAAAAACCGAGTTCTGGCAGAAAATACCATCCGATAAACTTATTTAAGATAAGTAGACCGGTGGTACGTTAGAGATTAACGAGAAAAAGTATCAATCTCCAACAATGGGACGAATCCCATATGGTTATCTCCGGGGTCGAACATAACAAGTAGTTTCCACTGCCACCAGCCAAAACTCGACGAGGGGGGACGGGACAGTGCCCCCTCGAGTAACAGATCCAGGAGTAATCGAATTACTCCTACTAGTACGTCCACAATAAGATGGTTTGTACTAGTTCTGTTAGTAAATTTAGGTCTAGTAAAGCCAATGGTGACTTTACATGCCCGGGGAGACAGTAGTCAGTCCCCGGGTATGGAGTCTATGGTGGGGGTCCGTTAGGACGCCCCAGTGCTACGGCATGTAGGGTGCGGTGTAACACACATAGCAAAACATATGAGACCCTATGGAGTAAAAGACCCCGTAGCCCATAGAACACATTGACATTTGAAGGAATTACACACATACATGTCCAAGAGCGGGAGAAAAGAGTCTCACTCTTGGCAGGATGGAAAAAAACGAACTCCCGAAATCCAGCAAAGCTGCTGGGGGACTCACTAGGTTAGGAAATTCAGCCTAAACAGAGAATTCTCCCTAACAGCAGTCAAAACCTTTATCAGGATGATGGTGTAGCTGAAGATCAGGCCTGGCAATAATAGATGTTGATGTAGCAGAAAGGCCAAGGCAAGTGAACAGGAAACAGGAAGCAGTGTGTTGAGGCATAATGGATGGTAAGAAGGCAGCAGTTCCCCAAGGTTAGAGCTGCGCAATGGATCCCAGCAGGAAGGCAGAGAGGAGCAAAAGAAAAATAGGGACAGATCCAGAGCAAGCAGAGCTCTGAAGAACTTCAGCGGGAGGAGAAGGTAAATAGTGCTAGAAGGAACAAGCATATTCAAAACAAGGGTTTCAAATGTAGCAAAGTTGCAACATGAAGGGCCAGCGTTGTTCTCTGTATTTGTTTGGGAAGTACCAGTCCCCACCTTCCAATGCGTACAACGTATGCTTCGCGTAGCAGCTATCGTGGGTTTGGCCGATGCAGGTGCTACAGCGCGGGTGGCCATTGAGAGGTTGGCAAATTGCTGCAGAGCATTGGGGAGGCCTTTGTTATGGACCCTGTGGTGAAAAAAGGACCAAAGAGGACGTTGAGATGTAACACTGAGGCGCATCGCCATTTTACATCTTTCCTTTTCCACCCTCAGAGTCGTTCATGTTTTTCCCACCAGTTCAGCCGATTCTTTGAGGGTTAAATGTGCTCTAGTCCCTCCATTCCTTCCTCGCAGGTACTTCCTCACTCTTTCGGTCCTCTTCCAGTGATGAGTCACAGGGCCCATCCCAGTTATCCTCATCAGAAATCAAGCTCCTTCTTGATCCTTGTTGACTGCATAGGGCTTCCCATTATATTCTATGATTATCTTACAGGGGAAACCCCATTTGTATCTCACCTCCTTCTCTCTCAGCCAGTCCGCAACCAGTCTAGAGGCCCTCAATACAAGTTTGTCGGTCTAGAAAAAAGTGCCAATGACAACGGTTCCCAGCACATTTTCTGAACCAGCAAACTGCAAATCTGCTGGTATGGGTTATGAACTACCAGAAGGCCTGACCTGCTGGTAGTTCTGGCCCCCTACTGGCAGAGTTTTTACTGAAGCACTAGCACCATAAATAATGGTGCTAGTGCTTCAGTCCCGAGGACTCCATGGGAATGGGAACTTACTGTTCCTCTGCTACCCGTAATTTTCCAGTATTACTGGGATATCAGGTGGCAGAAACTGTAAGGTGAGTCTGCCGGTAACCATCTGGTACAGGATATTAGTCTCTTTCTCTTTTACAGAATCGTCTGGTACAGGGCGATCTTTTCCCTATGAAATTTCACTTCCCACTGTCTCCTCACTGCCAACATTATGTCCTCCAAAAGCTTATAATAGTGGACCCATGTCAGCACATCAGGGATCAGATTCTGCAATTGTTGATATGTTGAATAAACTGTGTGGCTTTTATCTAGGTTGACCTCTGAATCTTCTGACAACTGCAGGAGCTGGTGAAAGAGGGACGCAACATAGCTCTCGAACTCATTATCTAGAATCTGCTTTGGGATGACCCAGATCCGGATGTTCTTACGCCTCATTCTATTTTCCACATCCTACTGTTTATGCAGTATGATCTCCATCTGGTGCTCCAACCCCAGCATCCACTCTCCCAACTCAGACAAGCATTAGCGTGCAGTGCATCAGAGACTGTAAGAAGTGGGAAATAATGGATGTGAGCAAGCACAGGAACAGGCTAACTCTCATGCCGACTTGGAGAGATTTGTGGTACTTTCATTTCCTTCTTGAACTCCAGTAATACCAGCTGTAAATTGGACTTAGTGGTGGTGCATTCCTCTGCAGCTGTGTGCTCATTGTGTACTTGGGCTACTATTTGTTCAGTGTTCAGTGCTTTTATCAGCCCCTGACTGCATTAGTGCCTGAATATCTCCCAATTGGGGCCTCTTCTGCTTGATAGGCACCTTTGTCACTTCAGTGGACAATTACTTCCTCTTGGAATTTATTCTGGAAAGCCAGAAAGTTGTTTCCTTTTTGCCCTTACCTCTGACAGTGTCCATGGCGTCTCTGCCATCCTCATACAGCCAGGCTTCTTTCAGGTTTTCCTGGGCTCTTCTGACTTCACTTGTGTGTTCTAGGTGAGCCACCCAGGATGCCTGGGACCGCCACCACATCACTCCTCACACATTCAACAGTCGTTGGGCGCCCAGGATGTCCACAGGCATTCTGCTGTAGGTGGTCCAACTCCAACCCGCTCCGTCCATTGCTCTCCACTCTTTCTCCCTGCAGCTGGCACTCCACCTCAAACTCCCCAGCAGTCGTGTGCGTCTAAGGTCCCAGAAAGAGACACATCCAAGCATGCAAAGGGGTCTCTAAACCAGGCGAGCTCTACACGGCTGCCCTGGGCTCCTTTAGCGCAGCCCCTACACCTCCTGACATGGCTCTTCTACCATTCCTTTGCTCACCAGCGAGTCACAGGTGGGCGCCATGGCTGCTGCTGCAGAGTCCACATGCGACCAAGGCTTAACACTGCACCTGTAATCGGGTACGCCACTCCATTGCAGTCTCCTTCAGTGCTCCGCAGTCATCTTGGCATCCAGCCCTGGACTGCTCTGGGTTCGCGCCTCATGGGAGTGCTTGGGCAGCATCTTCAAACCTTCCCTCCATGGAGGGGTTGTCTTCCGACATCTCTGGGGGGGCAGGTGGGCTCAAGTCTGTTTCATCAGCACATTTCGAGTTGTAAGGGACCCAGAGGGGCACAGGAGATGCAGAGCTTACCGGAATCACATTCTAATAGTCTTCCTGGTTGGTCACGCCCCCGTCAGGACACATTTTAATACAACACAAATCATATATGCAGCAACAAGTACAGATAGCATGTAGGCAGATGAGAACAAGCATTGCACTGATTAATTCATTGTACTTGTGGCAGCACAATCAGACTCATTCTTGGGTGAGCAGATGAGTGGGAAAACTGTGAGAAAGGGGCATTCTGAATTTCTCTGGTGTCTCAAGACCTCATGTGTTGTACTCCTAGCACAATGGACATGCACAAACTCGGGTTGTGTATCAGTACACCTAGGATACAAGGTGACTCCGCTGTGATGTTAAACTACACAAAGTGTGTACAAAGTGTCTAAGGATCTGGAGCATCACCCTAGACCTGGCACCAGTCACTAAAGTTACCATTTGTGATTTCCTGTTGCGCTTCAATTTGTGATAGTTTTAGTGGAGCATGCATAGCAATGACAATGGGTTCTCCAGCTTGCCAGTAGGAAGGTCTCGATTGTGTGAATTAACAAAACGAAAGAGAGAGGGAGAGGAAGGGAAAGCATTTGGACATAAGTGCTGTGATTATATTTGTTATTCTTACCCAAATTAAGGGGTTGATTCATGGAAATAATGTGCGCGGAAAATTCCCGCGTAGAGGTGCCAAAACGTGCGAATCGCAGTAAAAGTGCGAAAATCGCAGTGCAAGTGAGAAAATCGCAGGGAAACCAGAGCACATCGATTCATGGAAGTCCGTGCGCGAGAAAAACATTGGATGTGCGCTAAAAATGTGCGCCGCGCACGCCGGCGCACAGGTCATCCAACAGCGTGCGCCACGGCCACTGCGAAATCGAACATAGCGCGGCGCACATCACAAAAGTAGGCGGAATATGGGGCGTAACACTCGGAATGGGGAACAACGCGTGAAAATATGGGCGTCACGGGGGAAGTACAGGAGGCAAGTGCACGGAACGCCCACACGCTTGCCTACAACCCGTATTCATGGAATCGAATAGGGCAAACCAGCGCACGGTCAAAGACGCGCATAGGGCCAAACAAGTACGCCACAAGAAAGCAGGCGGTAGCGCCCCTGCGACTGAAAAAAAATGTGCGCCAAAATGTGCGCTAACAAAAAGCACCCATATACAGCCATGATGAATGGGCCATACAGTGGCCCTCTAGGACAAATGAGGTGCAAAGGTGCACCGACAAACACGGACACCCGCTGTGTGAAAAATAGCGTGTGCGCGTGTTCCTGGGTGCGCGGGAAGTTCCACACGCGATTGGCCTGGGTACGTGTACTTCGGGGTGTGCGGGAAGTTCCACACGCGATTAGCCTGGGTACGTGTACTACGGGGTGCGCGGGAAGTTCCACACGCGATTGGCCTGGGTAGGTGTACTTCGGGGTGCGCGGGAAGTTCCACAGGCGATTGGCCTGGGTACGTGTATTCCGAGGTGCGCGGGAAGATTCACACGCGATTTCAGCAGGGTACGTGTATTTCGGTGGTGCCGGGGAATGCCACGCGTGATTTGGCCATGTGGGTCCTCCCAGGTGTTCCCTCTACACCCTCCACGGCCCCTGCAGGCAGCCCACATCACAGGTTACTACCCTGCACCCCTGCTCATGTCCCACAGGCAACCCATCAACCATGGCCATGCCCACCAGCCAACCCACATGTCACCTTGCACTACTGATCAGCAACACATGTCTCCCATCACCCCCACCCCCCAGCAGTGCAGAGGCAGCCTCCACCAGGCCCCCACTCATGTCTCCCATCACCCCCACCCCCCAGCAGTGCAGGGGCAGCCTCCACCAGGCTCCCACTCATGTCTCCCATCACCCCCACCCCCCAGCAGTGCAGGGGCAGCCTCCACCAGGCTCCCACACATGTCCCCCTGCACCCCCACCCCCCAGGGGCAGCCTCCACCAGGCCCCCACTCATGTCTCCCATCACCCCCACCCCCAGCAGTGCAGGGGCAGCCTCCACCAGGCCCCCACTCATGTCCAACTCATGTCTCCCTGCACCCCCACCCCCCAGCAGTGCAGGGGCAGCCTCTATCAGGCTCCCACACATGTCCCCCTGCACCCCCACCCCAAAGCCACCAGGGGCAGCCTCCACCAGGCCCCCACCCATGTCTACCACCACCCCCACCCCCCAGTCACCAGGGGCCGCCTCCACCAGGCCCCCACTCATGTCTCCCATCACCCCCACCCCCCAGCAGTGCAGGGGCAGCCTCCACCAGGCCCCCACCCATGTCTACCACCACCCCCACCCCACAGCCACCAGGGGCAGCCTCCATCAGGCTCCCACACATGTCCCCCTGCACCCCCACCCCCCAGCCACCAGGGGCAGCCTCCACCAGGCTCCCACATATGTCCCCCTGCACCCCCACCCCCCAGCCACCAGGGGCAGCCTCCACCAGGCCCTCACTCATGTCTCCCACCACCCCCACCCCCCAGCAGTGCAGGGGCAGCTCCACCAGGCCCCCACTCATGTCTACCACCACCCCCACCCCCCAGCAGTGCAGGGGCAGCCTCCACCAGGCCCCCACTCATGTCTCCCATCACCCCCCACCCCCCAGCCACCAGGGGCAGCCTCCACCAGGCCCCCACCCATGTCTACCACCACCCCCACTCCCCAGCCACCAGGGGCAGCCTCCACCAGGCCCCCACTCATGTCTCACATCACCCCCACCCCCCAGCAGTGCAGGGGCAGCCTCCACCAGGCCCCCACCCATGTCTACCACCACCCCCACCCCCAGCCACCAGGGGCAGCCTCCACCAGGCTCCCACTCATGTCTAACACCACCCCCATCCCCCACCCACCAGCGGCAGCCTCCACCAGGCCCACACTCATGTCCCCTATCACCCCCACACCCCAGCCACCAGGGGCAGCCTCCACCAGGCCCCCACTCATGTCTCCCACCACCCCAGCAGTGCAGGGGCAGCCTCCACCAGGCCCCCGCTCATGTCTCCCACCACCCCACCCCCCAGCAGTGCAGGGGCAGCCTCCACCAGGCCCCCACTCATGTCTCCCTGCACCCCCACCCCCCAGCCACCAGGGGCAGCCTCCACCAGGCCCCACCCATGTCTACCACCACCCCCACCCCCCAGCAGTGCAGGGGCAGCCTCCACCAGGCCCCCACTCATGTCTCCCACCACCCCCACCCCCCAGCCACCAGGGGCAGCCTCCACCAGGCCCCCACCCATGTATACCACCATCCCCACCCCCAGCCACCAGGGGCCGCCTCCACCAGGCCCCCACTCATGTCTCCCATCACCCCCACCCCCAGCAGTGCAGGGGCAGCCTCCACCAGGCCCCCACCCATGTCTACCACCACCCCCACCCCCCAGCCACCAGGGGCAGCCTCCACCAGGTTCCCACACATGTCCCCCTGCACCCCCACCCCCCAGCCACCAGGGGCAGCCTCCACCAGGCTCCCACACATGTCCCCCTGCACCCCCACCCCCCAGCCACCAGGGGCAGCCTCCACCAGCCCCCCACTCATGTCTCCCACCACCCCCCCCCCACAGCAGTGCAGGGGCAGCCTCCACCAGGCCCCCACTCATGTCTCCCACCACCCCCACCCCTCACCCACCAGGGGCAGTCTCCACCAGGCCAACACTCATGTCCCCTATCACCCCCACCCCCCAGCAGTGCAGGGGCAGCCTCCACCAGGCCCCCACCCATGTCTCCCTGCACCCCCACCCCCCAGCCACCAGGGGCAGCCTCCACCAGGCCCCCACTCATGTCTCCCATCCCCCGCACCCCCCAGCAGTGCAGGGGCAGCCTCCACCAGGCCCCCACCCATGTCTACCACCACCCCCACCCCCCAGCCACCAGGGGCAGCCTCCACCAGGCCCCCACTCATGTCTCCCACCACCCCCACCCCCCACCCACCAGGGGCAGACTCCACCAGGCCCACACTCATGTCCCCTATCACCCCCACACCCCAGCCACCAGGGGCAGCCTCCACCTGGCCCCCATTCATGTCTACCAACACCCCCACTTCCCAGCAGTGTAGGGGCAGCCTCCACCAGGCCCCCACTCATGTCTCCCACCACCCCCACCCCCCAGCAGTGCAGAGGCAGCCTCCACCAGGCCCCCACTCATGTCTCCCTGCACCCCCACCCCCCAGCCACCAGGGGCAGCCTCCACCAGGCCCCCACTCATGTCTACCACCACTCCCACCCCCCAGCAGTGCAGGGGCAGCCTCCACCAGGCCCCCACTCATGTCTCCCACCACCCCCACCCCCCAGCAGTGCAGGGGCAGCCTCCACCAGGCCCCCACCCATGTCTCCCATCACCCCCATCCCCCAGCCATGCGATTTGCCTGGGTACGTGTACTTTGGGGTGCGCGGGAAGTTCCACACGCGATTGGCCTGGGTACGTGTACTTCGGGGTGCGCGGGAAGTTCCACACGCGATTGGCCTGGGTACGTGTACTTCGGGGTGCGCGTGAACTTCCACACGCGACTGGGCCTGTGAGAGTGGGGTACGTGTATTCCAGGGGTGGGCGGGAATATTTACGCGCGACTGGGCCTGGGAGACCGTGCTACGTGTATTCCTGGGGTCGGCGAGAAGATTCACACGTTCGCCTACGACATGCCGAAAAATAAATGGTCCAATCCTGAAACACGTACGCCAGCATCAAACAACAAACAGGCTCATACGCCAGGATGAATATACCGTTCCTAGCAGCAGTGGCCGTGGGTTACCAAAGGAAGAGGAGGAGGATAGTGAGGGCCAGAATTTTCACTCCCAGAACCAGCCTTTTTGGGATGCCTGATGACCAGGTGTATGGGAGGTACAGGTTTCCACCACAGATAATACTGGACCTGGTCAGTGAGTGGGAGGATGACCTCACATCACCCACCCTGTGCTCCCAAGCACTCAGCCCCCTGGAGAAGGTCCTCAATGTACTGCACTTCTTGGCCACAGAATCATTTCAGCAGACAAGTGCCATAGTGGGTGGGGTGTCACAGGCCACGCAGTCACGCTGCCTACACCAGGTCTTGAACATCATCACTGCACGCCCATCAGTCCGTAGGTACATATACCTACCCAGGACACCTGCAGAAAGGCAGGCTGCCACCCTCGATTTCTACGGTGTGGCGCAATTCCCAAAAGTGCTAGGTGCCATTGACTGCACCCATGTGGCACTACGTCCCCCCAGGGCATCTGAACACATCTATAGGAACCGCAAGCACTGGCATTCCATCAACGTGCAGGTAGTATGTAATGCTAAGGGAATCATCACCTCAGTATATGCCAACTATCCAGGGTCCACCCACGACAGCTTCATTTACCGAATGTCTACCCTAAGCCGGGACCTAGAAGCTGGGCGGCATGGCGATACATGGCTGCTTGGTGAGTATGAATGCCACTCCACATGCATGCATGTCAGATGCAGAGTTATGCCACTACCCCCCTAATGATACCCATCACCTCCTCACCAGGGGACAGTGCCTACCCTCTGAGCACCCACATGATGACGCCAATTCGGAACCCCATCACGCCTCCAGAGGTAAGATACAACACAGCCCATATTGCAACCCGGTGCATAGTGGAGCGCACATTCGGAGTGCTCAAGTCACGCTTTCACTCCCTTGACCGTTCAGATGGGCAGCTGTTATTTTTTTTTAAAAGTATTTTATTGGCATTTATATAAATACAACACAACCATCAAACGGTAACACAACAAACAAACAAAATCAAATTAACTAATTAACTACCACAGTCTTCGTAACTCAATATGTTGTTCGAAATTGTGGCGGGGGAGAGGGGCTGGTGTGCGGCACACCCAAGGTCACGGGGGCTGGGTATCAGGTTGACCATTCTTGGGGGTAAGTCACAAGCAAGTCTCTAGTAGGGGTGAAAGCTCAGGGGGGTTTGTGGTCGGAGGCAAATTGGATGTCGCGCACCAGGGCCTTCCATGAGTCTAGGGTGTCGTTGGAGTCATCATCGTTTGAGCGGATTCCATCCTGCCAGGCCCTAGTCTCTGCCTCCGTCCACTTTTCCAGGTCCCTAAGCCAACGTCCATGCCTCGGGCCCCTTGGGGATTTCCATGCCATTGCTATGGACCTTTTTGCGAGGATGCAGGCTAGGTCCATTAGTTTGACCAGGTGTTTGTATTTGCTAAGTCTGGGATGGGCTCCCAGTAAGCATTCCTTTGGGTTCCACTCATATCTCGTGAGTCCCGCTTCGGTGCAGGTGCGTTCCACCATGGACCAGAAATTCGCTGTTTTGGAGCAGATCCAGAACATGTGGATCATGTCCGCTTTGTCGTTTCTGCACCAGGGGCAGTTCGACGGTGCATGTTTGTTGAAGGTAGCAACTCATGTATGTCCTGTATAGCACGTTCAATTGGACTTGTTTAAATCTAATGTTCCTCGAAACCTCCTTGGGGTATAGTAATATTCGCTCCCATTCACTGTCAGTTAGCGTGATCCATAATTCGGATTCCCATTTTTGTCTCAGGGACACGCTTTTTGGGTTGGGTCTGTCATTTAGTTTGGTATACAAGCGGGACACCGGTTTCGAACCGTCTGCTCGATCGTGCATCTCCTGAAGGAGGGGGTCCGGTGGGGGTTCTTCTGGCCAGACAGGCCACTGTGCCCTTGCTGTCCGCTTGAGGCGGTGGTACCACAGGAACTGGGTGTTCGGGATGCCTTCATTAGCTTGTAGCGATTCGAGTTCTCTGAACGTGCCATCTTCAAACAGATCTCCCCATGTATAGATTCTGGCCCTCTCCCATTTCCTAGCTGTCGCTAAGTCTGCCTGAGTTTTGCAGACATCCGCCAGGATGGGAGTATTGGGATTGTAGGGGTGTTTCAGTTGTCGAAGGAAACCAATTCTAGCCCATACCTGCCTGCCCAGGGTAACAATCATGGGGACTCCAGAAGTTTGTTTCGTCGGGTTCCAAAGCATTTCTTTAGGGAACAGCTTATGAGTCGAATGTCGCAGGAGCCCCACTTCTGCTGACAGGTCGTCGGAGAGCCACTTCGTTGTGTGGCTGAGCTGCGCGGCTAGGTAGTACGTTTGCAGATCGGGTAGTTGTATCCCACCTTCTTTGTACGGGAGCGTGAGTGTGGGCAGGGATATCTTGTGTCTGGACGACCCCCATATGAAGTCCTTGATTAGAGAGTCTAGTTTTTTGAAGAAGGGAGGTCTGATGTAGAAGCATACATTCGTGAAGTGTTATAAGAAGCGGGGGAGAACTATCATCTTGACTATTGCCGCTCTTCCCATTACTGCCAGTGGTAACTTCGACCAGAAGTTCATAGATTTGCGGAGGGCTCTTACTGCTTTTTTCATGTTGTGTTCGTGCGTGAGCGCTGGGGTATGACACACCTCGATTCCCAGGTATTTAAACTGCTCTGGTTGCCATTGTATCCCGACATCTGGGAGGTCGGGCTTATCCAGACCGCTGAGTCTGGCCAGTGGGAACGCACACGACTTCAGTTTGCTAAATGTTATTCCAGAGTATCGGGCATAGTTGTCAAGGATGTCCAACGCGACTTGTGCATTGAGCTGGGGGTTATTCAGGTACAGGAGGACATCGTCCGCATACATGGATATTATGGCGTGATCACTGCCCAGTCCAATGCCCGCGTCGAAGTGTTGTATCCTGAAATAGGCAGCAACTGGCTCCAGGCCCAGTATGTATAACATTGGAGATAGCGGGCATCCTTGCCGCGTGCCCCGCTGTATCGGCCAGGCTTTGGACAACGTCTTACCAGTCTTCACTCTCGCCGTCGGTGTGTTATACAATACCTCGACCCACTTTACAAAGCTCTCGCCAAAGCCAAATTCTTTTAGCGCTTCGATCAGCCACTCTCAATAGATGGAATTGAAGGCTTTTATGGCATCCAAGGAGAGTACTGCTAGGTCCTCGTCTCGATCGTAGGTCTCTGCCATGATGTGTTGGAGCCTCCTCAGGTTCGCAGTGGTGTTGCGTCCTGGCACAAAACCATTCTGGTCCTCATGAATCAGGGTTCCAATCACCCTCGCCAGCCTCTTAGCCAGGATTGTGGTCAGGATCTTGCAGTCATAGTTTAGCATGGCGATTGGGCAGTATGATTCGCAGTTGTTGGCGGGTTTGTTGGGTTTGAGTATAGGGATGATAATTGTCTCTTTCATGGAGTCGGGTAAGGTTCCGTTTTCGTATGCCTCCATATACACCTTGTGGAGTGTCGGAGCAAGGGTCGCTTCATACGCTTTGCAAAATTCAGGCGGGAGCCCGTCGCTCCCGGGGGTTTTGCAGGTTGTCAGCGATTTAATCAGCGATTTCCGCGTCCAGTAACTCCCTTTGGGCCTCCGTCAGTCTTGGGAGCTCAATCTCGGCCAGTGTGGCCTTTATGTCGTCTACTGGTATTTTGGTGTCGTGGGCGTACAATCTGGAGTAGAAGGCCGCAAAAGCTGAGTTAATGTCTCGCTGCGTCCGGTGAGTTATCCCCCTTTCATCGGTTATTTCAGTTGGGAGGTGTCTTGGGAACTCGCGCTTACATAGCCAGGCCAACATTCTACCAGGCTTATCCGCTTCTTTGTGCGCTCTGGCTATGTAGGTTGTGTAGTCAAATTTGGACAGTCTGTTCCAGGCCAAAAGGCACTCCTCCCGGGTGCCCTTCAGCTCTATTTCGGCGTCCAGCATGATGTTGATTTCGGATTCCAGGTGGGTGATCTTGTTCTCCAGTTCCTCCAGTTCCAGTCTCAGGTGCTTACGGATACCACCGGCGCCTGATATAACTTCGCCCCTTGTTACAACCTTCATGGCCTCCCATAGTGTGCTCCAGCTTGACACTGAGCCTGTGTTATTGTCTAAGTATTCCTCAAGTTTGGTGCCAAGTTCCTCCCTAAATGCGTGGTCTGTGAGTGCTGCGGGTGGCATTCTCCATAGCGGGATAGGTGGTCTGGGTCCTCTGGGGGCCCATTACATGATCAGCGGTGAGTGATCGGATATGGTTCTGCCTAGGTAGAGTGTGTCGTCCACTTGTTGAGCCAGCTCACGATCTATGAACAAATAGTCTATTCTCGTGTGGACCTTGTGCGGAGCAGAATAAAAGGAGTAGCACCTCTCGGTGCAGTGTTGTTCCCTCCAGATGTCCACTAGGTCGAGCTGTTCTATTGCAGTGTTTAGCGCGTTGGATGCAGGGCTATTTGAGAGACGGGTGGGGTCTGATCTGTCCACAGCTCCGTTCCTGATGGAGTTGAAGTCGCCACCCCATATGAAAGCACTCTCTCTCCGAGGAATCATTTTGGCACTGAGCGTTGCGAGGTGGGAGGGTATTCCGTGTTGCGGAAAGTATGAGTTCACCAGGCAGATTGGCGTGGAATCAATGGTACCCCATAATATTAGGTATCTGCCCTCTTTGTCGGCTTCATAGCCCAGTAGGTGGAAGGGCACAGTCGGGCTCACCCACGTAAACACTCCTCTGGCGAATTTGGAGTATGGCGCCCCTTTCCCAATCCCTCCCCATCTATCGGATAATTTGGCCGTGGTTTCTTCCGTGAGGTGGGTTTCTTGAAGCATCGTTACTGACACCTTTTTCCTACGCAGGTAGGAGTGGATCCAGTTCCTTCTCAGGTACGTGCCCATGCCCCTCACATTCCACGTCATCACCTTAAGTTGGAGTGCCATTGGGCTTGTGTTTTGGTTTCATCTTCCCTGTCACCCCTATCTTCATGGGGCGGCCCTTCTCCAGGTGGTGCGGCTTTCCCTCTGGGTTCTGGTGTTCTCTCTTCCTCCGCCCCCAAGGGCCTCCGGTCCCCTGTTTCCGCTCCGCTGATATTCTGAGGACTGTGGTGTGAACAAAAACAATTAATAAAACTGTAACTGGTGCGCCCAGCAACGACAAGATCTTGCTGGTGCTCAGGCGCTCTTGTACCGTCAGGACCCATCCGGGTGTCAGGCACGAGGGAGGTCGGTCAGGCAACTGGCCTGTCCTGTTCGAGGGGGGTGGGGCCCTGTGCCTAGCGTGGGCCGAGCAAGGGCCGCATCATCATTGCTAACTGATGGGTGATTTTACCTTCTCTTAGGTCGTTTGCCTTACGTCCGAGTCGGGTTTTTGAGTCACGGCTTCTTCTTCAGTTTTCAGTGGGCTGAGGGTCTTTATCTGCAGCTAGATTGTTGTCTTCTAGCCACATGTTTGCGGCTGCCAGGGATTCCAAGAAGATCGCCCTGCCCTTGTGGATCACTTTCAGTCTGGAGGGGTATAGCAACATGTATTTCAGGTTCAGTTGCCTGAGTCGGGCTTTAATCGGCACAAATGAGTTCCTCTCCCGTTGGACTTTCGGGGTGTAATCGGGGTAGATCGTGATCTTCGAGCTCCCGCGTTCAATGGGGCCCTCCTCTCTGGAGTGCCGGAGGATGATCTCTCTGTCCTGGAAGTTGAGAACTTTAGCAATTATAGGGCGCGGGTGTGAGCCCGGCGGGGGCCTCTTCTGTAGTGATCTGTGCGCCCTTTCAATCGAAAATCCTTGCGTCAGCTTTCCAGCGCCCACCTCCTGTTGTATCAGGGATTCTATATAGGCCGTCGGGTTCGGGCCCTCATTTCCCTCCGGTACCCCCAGTATTCTGATGTTGGCGCGTCTGGCTCGGCCCTCGGCCTCCTCAGCCCTAGCCTCAAGTGTGAGCACCTTCCGTTCTAAGTCCAGCACCTTAGCTTTCAGCTCCGCTGTAGCTCCCGACGTCTCCTTTATGGTTGATTCGGCGGAGGTTACTCTTTCTGTCAGGTTGCGGGCATCCTGGCGCATGAGTTGTAGCTCGGATTTGAACTCCCCGATTCTGGAGTCTATAAATGCGCGCAGTGATGCAATTGCCTCCAGCACTTGAGCTTGATTTTCGGGAGAGTCTGCCGGTTTTGCTCGGGGAGGTTCGGGAGTGGAAGTGCATGGCTGCGGAGGAGTTTTTACTTTAGCGGACACATACGTGTCCATGGTGCTTGCCTTCGTCTTGTTCCTGGCCGCCATGGTGAGAGGCGCCACTCGGTCGTGTGGAGGTGAATGACGATGGGCGAGATTAGGGAGCTTATGGTCCCAGAAGCAGGGTGGTCCGGTTTACACAGAGTCAGTAATCAAGTTCTCGGAGGAATATGCAGCGGCACATGTTCAATTGGTTTATGCCCTCGCCCAGCGCTCTCCTCACCTCCACCTTCTTCTACTGTCGATGGCAGGGCTCCCCGTACCGGGGGGTCGGCGCAGCCTCTCTCGGTGCCATAGTCCAGGGCACGGGCCCGGTCTCCCCGGTCGGGAGCTCCCGGTTGGCTCCCCGCAGCAGAGGTTCGGACCTGGGTGGAGGTGGAGGCCCTTCTCCCCCGATTCGGTCGCAGCAGCAGTTTACAAGTCGGTTTCGCTGCAAAGGCGGCTAGCGTTCTCCTGCAACATCAGCTTCGAAAGATGGCCGCCATCTTGGGTCCCGCCAGGGGGGGGGCCTTTATCGGGAAGAATCTGTGGGTTTGGAGGTCCGAGTCCAGGGGAAGACCACAGTAACGTGTCAGGGGTCGGTTCCCCTTCCCTCGGAACCGGTTCTTTCCGTCTCAGGTGCAATTTTAGGTAGGCAAAAGGATCAGGATACGGCACCTCGGCCGGAGCACGGCGACTCAGCTTCCACTCGCCATGAGCTCCAGGCCACGCCCCCCCTGGCGGGCAGCTGTTATATGCGCCCCCAGTAGTGTGCAGGATCATAGTGGCAGCATGTGTCCTGCACAATGTTGCAACACGCCGGGGCCTGGCTGTGGACATGGTGGTGCCCCCACATCCCCAACCACATGCACGCCTGCTGCGCATGGGAGGGGAGAGGGCACGGGGTGAGGCAGCCCGTACGCAGTTGGTGGCTAATTACTTCACATAGAAATCACACGCCAGTGGAGTGCACACAGCCCTGGCACATACCATCTGATAAGCAATGATGACTCGACCTGACAATTAAGACGAACAAAGGGACAGTCAACTGTCAGAACCATAGCAGCCTGAGATTGTTCATGTGGAAGTGTCACAATGTGTGCATCCCTACCTACACAAACACCACCGATGCAGTGCCATCAAAAGACACTTCCATGCTGCAGAAATGAATACCCACTCGCAAAATACTACATGAAAACAGTGCCATGTCACCCAACCCCTCCCCGGCACGGCCACACAACACACCATGGCATGTCATGCAATGTGAGAGGAAAGAAATGAATCCCCACAACATGCCCCAAGTGTCACCAGCTACAGTGTCCCTAATGGAAACATGTCCACACATGAAATGCTCACAGTAATGCAGGACCTACAACACACATTACCAAATACTTACCAAGAATACCAATCACCTACACAACCTCCAACCTACCTTAAACATGACATTACAGGCTTAAAAATTTGGTAGCCTCACTACCTGATGATGGCAGCCCTCCGAACACTTCCAAGTATACAGTGTTAGCGCCACGCAAGAGTGTAGGTACACTGCTTACAACATGGACTCCAGTTCCAAGGTGGACCGCATTGTGAAGACATGAGGAATGGACCTGCAAATTAGGAGGATTAGATGGATGCAGGGGCACATATCAATACACCATGCAGTGTACAATACAACAACAATATGCACTATGAATGTATACACAGTATTGACTACAGACTGCCCACACAGCTCATAGGAGTCCAATGTCACCATGTACGTCAATGTCACTTGGGCACACCCTTTGCAAGCCCATGGAAACGGGAAGCAGGAGGGGTGTGTGACACAAAAACCCAAGCCTCTGAACCAAATCCATGACAAGGCTGCATGTGCCCAGCCACAATGCAGCGTATGCCCATGGGAGCCACACAAGGCAACACACTGTCCCAAAATAAATAAATAAATAAATAAATTTAAAAAAAAATGGCCATCAATGGGCCCGGGGGAGTGGGGGAGGCCACCCAGGAGGTCCGAGGACAGGGTGCACACCAAAACCCACCTGTGTGGATCTTGCGAAAAAAAAACACCTCCATGGGCTCATGGCCTACACGGCTACCCTATTGTGGGAGTATCACTGCTGTCGTTCTCCTCACCCTCTGCAGCAGCATCAGGAGGTGGTGGCACTATGGGAGGCAGCCCACGCAAAGCCCTAGACTGTTCCTCCATGGCTGCAAGCATGCGGGTGTGGTAGGTCTCGTTCTGGAGGATAAGTGTGCGGAATTCCCCATGCAACAACTCACGGGATGCCCGACCTATGCCCTAGTTGCCTGCATCTCAGCTGAGAGCGTACATGTGAGACGCTCCAACTGCTGTTCTGTCCTTCTGTTTGTTGAAGCCTCAAGCTCAACAAGAGTTGTCCTGAGGTGAAGGAGTTCCACCCTCAGGGCTTCCC
Organism: Ambystoma mexicanum; assembly: GCF_040938575.1. Classification (NCBI taxonomy): domain Eukaryota; kingdom Metazoa; phylum Chordata; class Amphibia; order Caudata; family Ambystomatidae; genus Ambystoma; species Ambystoma mexicanum. Next base: position 1,026,936,787 of record NC_090931.1, on the reverse strand, counting down.
TGTGGCCCCGAGACTCTATGGAAATCGCTTCCTGCAGAGTCGCCAGTGCCGCCCGCCTGTCCTTGTCGGACGCCAACATGTCCTCCCTGTGTGACTGGCAGATGGTGTCGGTTGCCTGCTGTAGTCGCTCCATCAGCCTTTCGGGGGGGACAATGGAAGTGGCCACCCTATCCATGGCCTGAGCCATCATCTCTGATGATGCTGCCTGTTGGGTTGCCATACCGTATATGGATTGCTCCCATGCGGTATTGCCAGGTGGTGTACGGCCATCACGTCGGCGGGCACCACACCTGTCTGGGGCAAGGCGAACTGCGCCTTGCTGTGCCGGCACTGCCTGAGGCTGCAGGACTGCATTCCCCCTCTGATCTGCTGGCCCAGGAACAGGATCAGATGTCGCGGAGTGTGACCCTGCACCCGTAACCACCAAAGGCGTACCTGCCAACACTGACATCCCCATTGAGGGTTCTAACCCTGGTGCAGGTGGGTCGGATAGAACAGAATCCCTCCCAGGAACACTCACCTGCAACGGCACATAGGTCTCATCATCCGAATCGACACCTGAATACAGCTCGGGGGAGGTGCAGCCAGAGACACCCCTTGAGAGCACGACCTGCAGCAGTTGTGGGTTCTCACCCACCACCACACCACATCGGTCGTGTGGTGGTCAGTCGGCCCTCAGACCCCTCCTGGGTCTGCACCATCTCCACAACCCCAGCAGTATCAAGTGCGTCATCCCCTGCAAAGACATAAAAGAAAACAAATGGAAACAGGCATTAGCACTATGGCACACAATTAGGGCTCAGAGGCTACAGAAACAGTACTTGATTGACACATGTCCCACATGACTAAAACCCTCCCATGCATGCACCGTCACTGCGTGTGAAGGGGAGGCAGATGGCACACATTGATGATACCAAGATGGAAGATGAACACATTTGCTGCATGCTGCCTAGCAGTGGCATCACACATTGGCCAGTGATTGGCAGGTCAAATACACATGCCATCACACAGATGGCATGTACCCTAGCCATGAAGTGAAGAGGGAGAGGAGGTCACCAATTGTTCATTCAGTCCAGTTTGCTCATGTAATTGATTTTTTCATTGAAATGGTTCAAATGTTTAACCTGCAGCTGCCAGTCCAAAATGGTCCAATAGCACAGGGACATGTCTAAACTAATCATGTCCAGGAAACTAAGCCAGTCCACTGTACCATAGCCATGTCAGACATGTGACAATAGGACTGAGAAATCCCGAGTAAAAGTGGTGGTATGCAAACAATCTGCCTGAATAAACAGAGGTAAATAAGCAACAATGTTGTGGCAAGATGACACTCGAAGGGCAACTGGCGTGGTGTTGGGCTGGATGTCTAATGTTGGCAGAAGGGATGCTGCTATACCCAAATGCTGGTGCCAAGAATGTATAGGAAGAGGCACATGGGTGACCCAAACCACTCAGGCACACACACCCTCACCTGGCCCCCAAACAGAAGCCCTCCCACACACACCATGCACATGGATGACACACACATGCATGTGCACTCACCGGACAATGCCTCGTAATCTGCCAGTTCTCCCACGCCTTGGATCTGTTCCTCCGTGACGTAGGTCCCAGCAACCTGCTCCTGTGGAGTGAGTTCTATGTCGTCTGCTGGAGACCCACCTCCAGTCACTAGAGTTGCGGCATGACTTGAGGCCAGCTTATTCTTTGCCCTGCGCTTCAGGTCATTCCAGCGCTTGTAGCATTCATTATCTGTGCGCCTCACGATTCCAAGGGCACTTATGATGTCCGCAATGGTCTGCCAGTGTGCCTGACGTTGTGCAGGTGTGGTCTTGGATCCTGCAACAATCACCATTTCGCGGTCATGTGCGGACACATACTCTACAAGTGCATTCAGTTCGGCCTCATTGAAGCTGGGCTTCCTTGACGTGCCGGACTGTGTAGCCGTGTCTGGGGCATCAGCCTCTACTGGACGAGCACTCTTTCTCTTCCGCTTGGAAGGTGGTGGGGATCCTGAGTGTCCTACGCCGCTCTGAACACTAGGGGCAGGAGCGTGGGATTGCACACTCAGCATGGGAGTTGGTGCAGGCATTAGCTCAAGTGTGATGGTGTCAGGGGGAATGTCAGCATGATGGACTTGGACCGACACTGTCCTGGCTGGGTGTGTGAGAGGTGGGGTGGATGGAGCCGCAGCTGCCCCTGCAGCCTCCCCAGCCTGCCTCCGCAGGGCAGCAGATGACCTAGCTGCCCCTGATCCACGTGGCCTGATGACACCAACGTTCACCGGCGCACGTGGCCTAGACCTGCTGACCTGGAAGTCAGCCATGGAGTCACCCTGTGCCAGGTCTGGTTCCACAGTGGGCTGGTCCAACAAGGGTTGAGCATGGATGGTGTCAGCCACGTTAACCTCAACCAGGGGGGGGGCATGGGTGTCCCTGACTGCTCCTCCACACATGGGGGGCTAGGGGCACCCTGCAAGTCATGGCCATGTCCCCTACCGGATCCACCACGGCCACCACTTGGGGCTCGGCCACCTTTGCCACCCTTATGGCTTGGTCGCCTCCCAGCCATGGCACTGATGTTGTTGTGCGTATGGGAGTCGATGTGAACTATTGTCCTGGGCAATTGGGGGTCAAAGAGGTTGGGTACCAGATGGTAATCGTACCCTAGTGCTCTAGCAAGGCTGTATGTCACCCCTGGGGAAAGATGACGGGTCACGCAACGCACAGGCACCCCAAAAAAGGGAAGTAAGATGCACGCAACCCCTCCTAGACCATGTGCGTGGAAAAATAAACCTGCACTACGCTGTGGCACCCAGAAACACAAGAATGAACGTATGCGTGTCACACGCAGCCTAGAATGACCTCTGAAGGGGTACACGACACACGGGGCAAGCGCAGATGTTAAATACGTGCGCGACTCACCGTCTGCCAGGAACAAAAGCGTGAAAAATATGCGCGTGTGCGCGTTGGCAACACCCCCGCTAAAAGAAGAATTGTACGCTGTCTGAGGAGACAGGACAACAGTAGAAGGGAATGCTGTTTGAGGAAACAGGCCCAGGAAAAAGAGGAAAAGAGAAAAAGCTGTCAGAGGTAACAGGGAGTACGAACTGGAAACGCTGTGAAGTAAATCGCGTGTGAACCGACAAGAAGTACAGATTTCACCCACTCGCTCTCCACGAAAAGCACGTACAAGGAAATGGCGTTCTACACGTACCTTTTATACACACGTCACAGACGTGCACACGCGATGAGGCCATTTCCACCAATTACGCTCTTTGACACTCGGACGTGTATCTCTTTTTTTTTACACGCGCCATTCTCTACGGCCATGCGCGTGAAGTCACAGCTGCGCATGGTGGCCTTTGGGCCAATGAAATCGCATATGCGAGCACACGTGGTAAAACTGCACGTCTGAGTGTCATCGCGTGTAATCGGAGGGAAGTGAGCGTACACGCGATTGGCCTGGGTACGTGTATTTCTGGGGTGCGCAGGAAGTTTCACACGTGATTGGTGGAAATCCACGTGTGCTCTGTCATCACATGTAATGAGGGAAACACCCTCGCGCGTCACATCACAGATGCGCTTACACGCTAAGGGCCTTTGGTCCAATGAAATCGCATATGCGTGCTGACGTGCATACGCGCTAAGGGCCTTTCCTCGATTTACACGCAGAGGTGCAGGATTTTCATGTGCCAAATCACTCCGTATCAAGCTGGCCACGCGTAAGCACACGGAAGACCACGCTCCTGCCCAGAAGGCCGAATTACTGCCCCCCAGAACCCCGAGCATGCTCCCACCTGCCATCTGCTGCTGCCTGACTGCCTGCTGCCCACGTGCTCTGCCATTTGCTGCCTGCACATCAGCCAGGGGTGCTGTTGCTGTGACCACCCCTGCTGGAACCGAAGACTCCCGACTGGGATTCCATCGCTCCACAGCCCAGCCCCAGGACCCAGTTGCCCACCCACTCCTGCCTCTGGGGTTGTCATGTCGGGCACTGCAACATCTGGCACCACTGACAACCCCCGGCCAGAGAGGCAGAGGGACACCAGCTTCAGTGCCAGGGAAGTTGGTGTCCTGGTGGAGCAAGTCCTGGGGCAGTATGATGCCCTCTACGGAAGTGTGCGCGCTGACATGAAAGGACGGACTCGGATCTGGACGGACATCGTGACTGCCATCAACGCGGAGGGTGTGGCAGTCCGCGACTTCCAACATGTCAAGAAGCGCTGGGAGGACTTCAGGTCCAGGACCCTGAACAAGGCCTGGCACCTCTTGAAGGCAGCGGATGCTAAGGGGCGCCGGGGCCACTTGTTGGAAGATCAGATGAGGGTCCTGGAACGCATATCCCCAGCGCTCCACGTCCAGGTCCTTGAGAGGCAGACCCGTCTGGAGTCGAGCGGTAAGTGTACATGCATCATGATTGTAAGCTGTGCGTGTGGTGATGTGCCAGTAGTGTGCCGGTTGCACATCTGTTTGTATGGGGCTGAGTATGGGTGGGGGTGTACAAGACCGTGAGGCTAACACATGCGAGGGCTGTCATGTGTGAGATATGGATGGTGCTTGTGTGTGTAGGCTTGCATGCCAAATGCTGTTGTGTGGGCACACATGTTTGGATGAACGTGTATGTAAGTGGGCATGTTCGTGATGTCTCGCACGTATGTTGTTTTCAGCTGCATGTATCAGCACTGTGTGCATGTGCATGTGTGTGTATTTGACAAGGGTGCAACAGTGAGGCAACATGGCTGCATGTGACAGCGGGATGTGGAAGCCTGATTGGCAGATGTGACATGGATGCCCATCGGAACACTGCGACAGTTGGCTGAGGTGTACACATGCATGCAAGTGTGGTGGTGTGCGTGCATGTGTAGTACACTCCCTGTGTTGCATGTGATGTCTGGCTCACCTTTGCCTGCTCATGCTGTTGTATGTGTATGGATGGTGCTGGCAGTTGCGATGTGGCTGTGGTATGGCTCATGTGTGCAAGTTGAAATGACATGTGTGTTGCCGATTGTGATGCCATGTCTGAGGTTTGCCAATGCCACTCATGTGCAACTGTCATGTGTGTATGTGTTCATTGTACAGTGCCCTGATGCCTGTGTTTTATTTCTCCCTGTCTGCAGCGATAACTGATGAAGAGGGCGGAGAAGGTGCTGTGGAGCACAGCGGCGGGGATCGCACCACCAGCCAGAGACGCAAGGCCCGGCTCCCCTCCCAGGTTGTGATCTCGTCAGGGAGTGAGTGTTAGGCGGAAACCTGTGCAGTTCCCTCTGGGACCACTGCAAAATATTTACAGGACTACAGGCGTTTGGCAGTGAACCCACTTGGTAGCAGTCTGTACCACACAGATTCACTTGGTAGCTGTGGCTGAGCAGTCAGACTTCTCTCAAGAAAAGTTGAGCAGTATGTGGAGTATACAAATTAGGGCAATTCTTCACAGCAAGACAAGCAAACACGCAACGAGGCTTAGTGTAAAGATATTAAGGTATTTATTTATAACAGAACATCTATGAAAAACACTAAGGCAAATCACGGTAAACAAATCAAACACAATTACTCTACGAAGTAGAAAACGATCAATCCCCCTAGCAATATTTCGACAACTCTAGGTTCTACCGGTATCACTTATTTTCAGACAGAGGTGTATACCTCAACCTAGATAACACTCGAACATTAGTTAGGACGGGAGAGAAAAAGATAGGCAGGTCATGAAATCAACACAGTTCAGTCCTTCGCGGATAAGATGCAAGGCAGGAAGGCAAGAATCACGATAGATCATAAAGTTCAGAGGCCAGGCCCACTCGGAGAGAGGCAAGGCGCGATGTCCCAAAAAGTCTCTAGAGGAGATGCATTCAAGCCTTTGTAGCAAATTGTCATCGGCAGGTTGAACCAGTTCAGAACTATAAATGAGTAAAGCTTGGAGGCGACCCAACGGAAAGGAGAGGATTAAGACACCTCACTCGAACCGATCGAAAGGGAAGCCAGGCGGACAGGGTACCTAATTGTGGACAGCAGCTCCGGCGGGGGCAGATGTTCCTGGTGGTGGATGCATGTCAGGTCTTTGCCAAGAGTAGAGGCACAAGGCACCACCTTTTGGTCGCGGTACAGGGGTAGTGGCTATCCGGTTGCCGGGGTGCTCTGCACGGGCAATTCGACCACTGCGTCCTGAGGCGAATAAAAAGCAAAGGGGACTGGTTGTTCCCACCAGTCAGGGGAAGAGACTCTCCGGCAGGGAGATCTCCTCTGTCGTCAGGAAGTGGTGAGTCGGTTCCGCAGGGCTCCACCGGAGGTGTCGTCGTGCAGGTCGGCTCAGCGTTACCCTCGTCGGATTTTTAGGTCCTGTGGCGACTTCTGAAGATCCAGTCCCAAAAGCCCTGCTTTTATGCAAAAAACCCCCATTCATTCAGCCTAGCTGTCAATCAACACATGCTAAGTGGTGAGCGGGAACGCTCACCATTTGGGCCAATCACTCTAGAGTGCGACCTGAGTTGGCAAGGCAACTCGGTCCAGGGTGCCTAAACCCCCTCCCATACCCCTGAGGTAACCCAGACAGAATGGCACCACTTTGGAGGGTCTCTGTACAGAGGCCCGCCAAAAGTGGAACCAAGGGCTCAACCTTTGGTTTAGGAGTCACAGAGACGAACACAGACGCCATTTTTCAAACCGAGTTCTGGCAGAAAATACCATCCGATAAACTTATTTAGGATAAGTAGACCGGTGGTATGTTGGAGGTTAACGAGAAAAAGTATCAATCTCCAACAATGGGACGAATCCCATAGGGTTATGCTCGGGGTCGAACATAACAAGTAGTTTCCACTGCCACCAGCCAAAACTCGACGAGGGGGGACGGGACAGTGCCCCCTCGAGTAACAGGTCTAGGAGTAGTCGAATTACCCCTACTAGTACATCCACAATAAGATGGTTTGTACCAGTCCTGTTAGTAAATTTAGGTCTAGTAAAGCCAATGGTGACTTTACATGCCCGGGGAGACAGTAGTCAGTCCCCGGGTATGGAGTCTATGGTGGGGGTGCACTAGGACGCCCCAGTGTTACGGCACGTAGGGTGCGGTGTAACACACATAGAAAAACATATGAGACCCTATGGAGTAAAAGACCCCATAGCCCATCGAACACATAGACATCTCAAAGGAATTACACACACATACATGTCCAAGAGTGGGAGAAAAGAGTCTCACTCTTGGCAGGATGGAAAAAAACAAACTCCAGAAATCCAGCAAAGCTGCTGGGGGACTCACTAGGTTAGGAAATTCAGCCTAAACAGAGAATTCTCCCTAACACTGAGGAGTCCGGTGCCGCGTCCCAGGCCGCAGCTGCCGGGGGGAGGTCCAAGAGGCGGAGGTCGGAGTTGGACTCCTCGGCAGCAGAAGAGGCAGCTGGGACCCCACAGGGCCCAACGGGGGAAGATGGCACGGAGTCATCCAGGTTGGTGGGGGGTTTGGTGGAGGAGGAGGCCGTGCAAGCAACCGAGAAGGGGTCTGGAGGTGGGGATTCCACTGGTGCTAGTGGTGCAGTGCAGGACCAGGGACAGGAGGCAGCACAGGTCGCCGCGGAGGTGCCTGTGTGCAATCCTGTCCCTGATCCTGTCCCTGCATCATCTTGCACCAGCAGGGATGCCTACGTCCAGACCCGTTTTCAGGCAGGGGATGAGCTCACGACAACTGGCCTTCCTCTGCCTGTGGACGTGGCTATCCGGGTCCGGTTAGAGCCTGTCCTGATTGGTGTGGCATTGCGTCAACGGGCCATGCGAGGTGACCTGCAGTCTTTTCATGAGGAGACTGCACGTCATCTCGAATGGCTCATTGACCGCGTCGGCCTACTGGGACAGGTCACCCAGGCCGGATTCCTCCGTTTGATGGGGCTTGCTACGACCCCCTCCTCAACTGAACCCCCTATGCGCCAGTCGTCCTCTGTGCCATCTTCCCACCCATCAGTCACCTGGGTGCCCTGTAGAGCTGCCTCTGACGTTGCGGCCAGGCTGGTGGAGGAGGCATCCCTGCCACAGTCTGGAGTCGGACGTCCAGCAGGGGTGGCCATATCAACGACTGCACCCCAGCCAGCGGAGGATGTGCAGGCAGCAGGAGGCAGTGCACGGGCAGAGGCGCAGCAGCAGCAACGTGGTGGGAGCCATGATGGCTCGGGGCCTTCCACATATCGGAGGGGCAGGCATCGGCCGGAGGGCAGGAGGACCCAGGACGGGAAGTGTCTTCCGTGTGGCAGCGGTTGGGCCACGCCATAGATGCGGAGCAGCAGCGGGCGGAAGAGGCACGGCTCACGATGGTCAGGGCGGAGAACTCCATGCGGAGGGCCCTGAGGCGTGCCGAGTGCCTCGAGGCAATCCGCAGGGAGTTTGGGGGGAACATGTGGACAGCCCTGCGGTCCCTCGGGGCCATGGAGGAGGAGCGCCTCTGGGACATTGAGCAGGAGTTCGATGATGCCCTGGCCCGGAACATCCCGAAGTGAGCCGTCGGACTAGCCCGCTGCCCTTGTAAATAGTTATATAGTTAGTGTTAGGTTTCCTTTGGTTTAGCATTTTTTTTGGACCTTTTGGACAATGGGCCACATTTTTGTATATAGTTTTTTTTTTTAGGTAGTGTTATTAGATAGGTTTCATTTCTTCAGTTGGGATCATGGACCCTGGATTGTTTATCTGTACATAGTTGACTTTTGGATTTTCAATTTTTATTATGATTTTGCCATGGAACAATGGTTTTCGATTCTAATTTTCCATTGGATTTACTTTTGTGGACTGTGACTTTGGACACCTTTCCTTTGCATTATGATTTGTGGTTTTGCATTATTTCACGGACCTGCTGTTTTTTTTTCATTTCTATTATTGTTTGTTTATTTTTGATTCAATTTATGTTGCTTTTAAAACATATTTTTTATTCAAAGTTCAATGTGTAGTATCATCTCATTGGTTTCATGCATATCATGATATGGGTTTTGACATTCACTGACACCCAGTGGGTTTATGTGAGGGACATGTGTTCATTTCCAAACTTGCAATTGGGCTTCTATCATGTTTTTGCCATTTCTAAGTGGGTGGATGCAATACTCGGGTGGGTGTTTGGCATTTGGAGGCAGACCATAAGGGCCAGGGATCTACATTGTGGTGACATGTTGGCTGGGGGACAAGAGTGGGGGCCTGGTGGAGGCTGCCCCTGCACTGCTGGGGGGTGGGGGGTGCAGGGAGACATGAGTTGGACATGAGTGGGGGCCTGGTGGAGGCTGCCCCTGCACTGCTGGGGGGTGGGGGTGATGGGAGACATGAGTGGGGGCCTGGTGGAGGCTGCCCCTGCACTGCTGGGGGGTGGGGGTGGTGGTAGACATGAGTGGGGGCCTGGTGGAGGCTGCCCCTGGTGGCTGGGGGGTGGGGGTGGTGGTAGACATGAGTGGGGGTCGGGTGGAGGCTGCCCCTGGTGGCTGGGGGGTGGGGGTGGTAGGAGACATGAGTGGGGGCCTGGTGGAGGCTCCCCCTGCACTGCTGGGGGGTGGGGGTGATAGGGGACATGAGTGGGGGCCTGGTGGAGGCTGCCCCTGGTGGCTGGGGGGTGGGGGTGCAGGGAGACATGAGTGGGGACCTGGTGGAGGCTGCCCCTGCACTGCTGGGGGGTGGGGGTGCAGGGAGACATGAGTTGGACATGAGTGGGGGCCTGGTGGAGCCTACCCCTGGTGGCTGGGGGGTGCGGGTGCAGGGAGACATGAGTGGGGGCCTGGTGGAGGCTGCCCCTGGGGGGTGGGGGTGTTGGGAGACATGAGTAGGGGCCTGGTGGAGGCTGCCCCTGCACTGCTGGGGGGTGGTGGGAGACATGAGTGGGGGACTGGTGGAGGCTGCCCCTGGTGGGTGGGGGGTGGGGTGATAGGGGACATGAGTGGGGGCCTGGTGCAGGCTGCCCCTGCACTGCTGGGGGGTGGGGGTGATGGGAGACATGAGTGGGGGCCTGGTGGAGGCTGCCCCTGCACTGCTGGGGGGTGGGGGTGGTGGTAGACATGAGTGGGGGCCTGGTAGAGGCTGCCCCTGCACTGCTGGGGGGTGGGGGTGATAGGGGACATGAGTGGGGGCCTGGTGGAGGCTGCCCCTGCACTGCCGGGGGGTTGGGGTGCAGAGAGACATGAGTGGGGGCCTGGTGGAGGCTGCCCCTGGTGGCTGGGGGGTGGGGGTGCAGGGAGACATGAGTTGGACATGAGTGGGGGCCTGGTGGAGGCTCCCCCTGCAACGCTGGGGGTGGGGGTGGTGGGAGACATGAGTGGGGGCCTGGTGGAGGCTGCCCCTGGTGGCTGGGGGGTGGGGGTGATAGGGGACATGACTGGGGGCCTGGTGGAGGCTGCCCCTGCACTGCTGGGGGGTGGGGGTGGTGGGAGACATGAGTGGGGGCCTGGTGGAGGCTGCCCCTGGTGGGTGGGGGGTGGGGGTGATAGGGGACATGAGTGGTGGACTGCTGGAGGCTGCCCCTGCACTGCTGTTGGGTGGGGGTGCAGGGAGACATGAGTTGGACATGAGTGGGGGCCTGGTGGAGGCTGCCCCTGCACTGCTGGGGGGTGGGGGTGATGGGAGACATGAGTGGGGGCCTGGTGGAGGCTGCCCCTGCACTGCTGGGGGGTGGGGGTGGTGGTAGGCACGAGTGGGGGCCTGGTGGAGGCTGCCCCTGCACTGCTGGGGGGTGGGGGTGATAGGGGACATGAGTGGGGGCCTGGTGGAGGCTGCCCCTGCACTGCTGGGGGGTAGGGGTGCAGGGAGACATGAGTGGGGGCCTGGTGGAGGCTGCCCCTGGTGGCTGGGGGTGGGGGTGCAGGGAGACTTGAGTTGGACATGAGTGGGGGCCTGGTGGAGGCTGCCCCTGCACTGCTGGGGGGTGGGGGTGCAGGGAGACATGAGTTGGACATGAGTGGGGGCCTGGTGGAGGCTGCCCCTGCACTGCTAGGGGGTGGGGGTGATAGGGGACATGAGTGGGGGCCTGGTGGAGGCTGCCCCTGGTGGGTGGGGGGTGGGGGTGATAGGGGACATGATTGGGGGCCTGGTGGAGGCTGCCCCTGGTGGGTGGGGGTGATAGGGGACATGAGTGGGGGCCTGGTGGAGGCTGCCCCTGCACTGCTGGGGGGTGGGGGTGATAGGGGACATGAGTGGGGGCCTGGTGGAGGCCTCCCCTGCACTGCTGGGCGGTGGGGGTGCAGGGAGACATGCGTGGGGGCGTGGTGGAGGATGCCCCTGGTGGCTGGGGGGTGGGGGTGGTGGGAGACATGAGTGGGGGCCTGTTGGAGGCTGCCCCTGCACTGCTGGGGGGTGGGGGTGGTGGGAGACATGAGTGGGGGCCTGGTGGAGGCTGCCCCTGGTGGCTGGGGGGTGGGGGTGCAGGGAGACATGAGTGGGGGCCTGGTGGAGGCTGCCCCTGGTGGCTGGGGGGTGGGGGTGGTGGGAGACATGAGTGGGGGCCTGGTGGAGGCTGCCCCTGCACTGTTGGGGTGTGGGGGTGGTGGGAGACATGAGTGGGGGCCTGGTGGAGGCTGCCCCTGGTGGCTGGGGGGTGGAGGTGCAGGGAGACATGAGTGGGGGCCTGGTGGAGGCTGCCCCTGGTGGCTGGGGGGTGGGGGTGGTGGGTGACATGAGTGGGGGCCTGGTGGAGGCTGCCCCTGCACTGCTGGGAGGTGGGGTGGTGGGTACATGAGTGGGGGCCTGGTGGAGGCTGCCCCTGGTGGGTGGGGGGTGGGGGTGATAGGGGACATGAGTGGGGGCCTGGTGGAGGCTGCCCCTGCACTGCTGGGGGGTGGGGGTGCAGGGAGACATGAGTTGGACATGAGTGGGGGCCTGGTGGAGGCTGCCCCTGCACTGCTGGGGGGTGGGGGTGATGGGAGACATGAGTGGGGGCCTGGTGGAGGCTGCCCCTGCACTGCTGGGGGGTGGTGGTGGTGGTAGACATGAGTGGGGGCCTGGTGGAGGCTGCCCCTGGTGGCTGGGGGGTGAGGTGCAGGGAGACATGAGTGGGGGCCTGGTGGAGGCTGCCCCTGGTGGCTGGGGGGTGGTGGTGGTGGCCGACATGAGTGGGGGCCTGGTGGAGGCTGCCCCTGCACTACTGGGGGGTTGGGGTGGTGGGAGACATGAGTGGGGGCCTGGCGGAGGCTGCCCCTGGTGGCTGGGGGGTGGGGGTGCAGGGAGACATGAGTGGGGGCCTGGTGGAGGCTGCCCCTGGTGGCTGGGGGGGTGGGGGTGGTGGGAGACATGTGTGGGGGCCTGGTGGAGGCTGCCCCTGCACTGCTGGAGGGTGGGGGTGGGGGGAGACATGAGTGGGGGTCTGGTGGAGGCTGCCCCTGGTGGCTGGGGGTGCAGGGGGACATGCGTTGGTGGGCAGTAGTGCAAGGTGACATGTGGGTTGGCTGGGGGGCATGGGCATGGTGGATGGGGTGCCTGCAGGACATGTGCAGGGTAGGCCCCTGTGGTGTGGGCCACCTGCAGCGGCCGTGGAGGGTGTAGAGGGAACGCCTGGGAGGACCCACACGTGCAATTCACGTGTGATGCTCCCCGCGCACCCCTGTAATACACGTACCTGATGGAATTGCGTGTGATACTTCCCGCACACCCCTGAATTACACGTACCCTGCTGATTTTACGTGTGATACTTCCCGCGCACCCCTGAAATACACGTACCCTGCTGCTTTTGCGTGTGATACTTCCTGTGCACCCCTGGAATACACGTACCCTGCTGTTTTTGCGTGTGATACTGCCCGCGCACCCCTGGAATACACGTACCCTTATGGAATCGCATGTGATACTTCCCGCGCACCCCTGAGATAGACATACACTGCTGCTTTTGCGCCTGATACTTCCCGCACATCCCTGAAATACACGTACCCTGCTGTTTTTGTGTGTAATACTTCCCGCGCACCCCTGGAATACACGTACCCTGATGGAATCGTGTGTGATACTTCCCGCGCACCCCTGAGATACACGTACCCTGCTGCTTTTGCGTCTGATACTTCCCGCGCACACCTGAAATACACGTACCCTGCTGTTTTTGCGTGTGATACTTCCCGCGCACCCCTGCAATACACGTACCCTGATGGAATCGCGTGTGATACTTCCTGCGCACCCCTGAGATACACGTACCATGCTGATTTTGCGTGTGATACTTCCTGCGCACCCCTGAAATACACGTACCCTGCTGCTTTTGCGTGTGATACTTCCCGCGCACCCCTGAAATACACGTACCCTGCTGTTTTTGCGTGTGATACTTCCCGCGCACCCCTGGAATACACGTACCCTGATGGAATCGCGTGTGATACTTCCCGCGCAGCCCTGAGATACACGTACCCTGCTGCTTTTGCGTGTGATACTGCCCGTGCACCCCTGAAATACACATACCCTGCTGTTTTTGCGTGTGATACTTCCCGCGCACCCCTGGAATACACGTACCCTGATGGAATCGCGTGTGATACTTCCCGCGCACCCCTGAGATACATGTACCCTGCTGCTTTTGCGTGTGATACTTCCCGCGCACCCCTGAAATACACGTACCCTGCTGCTTTTGCGTGCGATACTTCCCGCGCACCCCTGAAATACACGTACCCTGCTGCTTTTGCGTGTGTTACTTCCCACGCACCCCTGATGCACACGTACACAGGACAATCGCGTGTGGAACTTCCCGCAAACCACTGAAATACATGTTCCCCGCTTGGCGTTTGCCAGCCCTGTGAACTGGTCCAGGGTTAGCGCAGCCCTTTGCGATTATTTGGGGATTTTGAAGGCTTTTCCTTGCGCGAGGGCGTTCTTGGGGGCGTAACTGGTGCTGCTGCAGGGTCGCTGCGCCACGCTGCGCCACGGCTGGTTTTGGATGCGAAAATCCATGAATACGCTGTGCGCGGAAATCGATTTTAGCGCACGCGGCTGGCGCAGACATTCGCACGGGCACGCTGTGCGCCAGCCGCGTGCGCCACTTTTGTGCGAATTTCTATGAATTACCCAAGTGTGCTAAATGTATCAAAAAATGATTTCTTCAAAAATATAAAAAAACAGAATCCTTCAACATTATACAGAAAGAGTCCTTATAAAGTGCACTGTAAAAACAATATACAAAAGGCCTTCCTGGGGAGACGGCCTGGTCAGAGCTGGTTCAATTTCCTCCCTGCTTCAGGTGATGGCACTGGTGTTCCTGGATGGCCACCTGAGCAGGCAAGACAGCAGCAGTGTGTGTGTGGGGGGAGAGGGGAAGGTGCAAGGATCTCATAGGCCGGGATGTTTGTGGGAGTGAGCGGGGTCCCAGTTACTTTTTCTTCACCTCGCTGCGTGTGCCAGCAGCGACCAGCGATTTTCTGTGGGCCCTCATTGGCAGGGGTGCCCCTGCAGCATTCCTCGTGAGAGGAAGGGGAGCGCTATTTCTGTCAGAAGCAGTCCGAGTAGGAGGACAGTGATGTTTGGCGGTCCCCATTCTTATGGGGATCGCCAATCAATACACCTGCCTGCGGCGGTGACCTTCAGCTTGGCGCCCCTCCAAATAACAGAGAGCCACAGACACAGGGAGCCCTTGGCACAGAGCGGAGTGCCAGCTTGCCCCTGTGTCTTCATAGTCAATCAAACTCCAACGAATCTCTGCTCGCATTTTCTATTCTTTCAAGGGCCCCCGCGTTGCATTAAGTCATCTTTTTTTCTTTTCTGTTCTCCCCCTGGCAGGGTGTTACATGTGTCTATCAGGCTGAAAATAGATGCCCATAGCAAACAGCAAACTCACTGAGACAGCTCTCTAGCTTTTGGGAATTCAGAGAAACATTTAGAATGAAAGGGATATTTGCTTTCTTAAGAGGTCCTGGATTGATTTTGATGTTATTTTTGAAAGGAGCAGAGCATTTGCCCAAAAATACTGGTAGCGATGTCGAAGCAAATGAAATGGTTAAATAGTGAGCAAGGGCAGGTTTAAAAAAAGAACCAGGTACAAAATAAATTCAATAAGCAGTGGCAATGACAACAGTTTTGGCTTTTGGATAGGCATGGGAAAGGCATTTGGCAGGCAATGCCATAGTAGTGTTAAGTGGCCACCAATGGTAGCAGTTTCAAAAGTGTGCGAGTACCTGGACATATAATAGCAGTGACTGGCAAATGCAGAATACTTATACACAAGCCAAAACTGTTGGCTTTGCTAATGCATGTTTTTTAGCAGGACTTCAGTGAAAGACATACATAGTGTTGTTAAATCGACTGGCTGAAGGCAGACCTGGTTAGGACTTTTTAATTACACCAGTCACATTTGATTAGCCCCAATTAACTCTCAGAAGACTGCTTTGAAAAAAACATTGGCAGGAAGTTTGAGCACAAAGTTTGATGGTAAGACTTGAGGACGCCAGCAAAAGTTTTGGGGCAGAGATTGGCAGGAAGATAATGGGATTACCATGGCCATGGGCAGTCAATGGATGGGTAGATATAGCCAAACAACGCCTACACGTTTTGTGTCCCTCCTATGCTGTTTCTCTCTAGCTGTATTCAAATGCAATAGTTTTGACTTATAAGTAGCAAAAGTGCCAGCTAATAGCCAAAAATAAAAATGGGTGAATAGTGTGGAACAAGCAGATTCACCTGGAAGGAGACAAACACCAATCAGAATGATACATTCTACCATGTTCTGGAACCAGAGACTGCAGAGCCAGGAGAGAGAGAAATAAAGTTGTCATGACACACCAGGCAAGTTCCACAAATTGCTCAGATACTTCATGTCAATAACATAGTAGTTTATCTGTCCAAGAGTGTGGGTTAAATCAGAGAGGTTTTGCTGAGAAACCTGAATTCATTGATGGGAAGGGTGAAGGCAATAACTGAGCCCAGGCCAGTCACAAAGGTTGCAGTGTCCCAGAGGTACCTCGACCTGCCAGAAAGTGAAAGACTGCAGTGGAAGTTGCAGTCCCACAAGAGCTACGACCGCTCATCAGGGTCGGATTGGCCCCTCGGCCCCTCGGCCATTCGGCCCGTGGCTGGGCTGAAATCATGATGAGGCCCTGTGGGATGGTTCCTGAAGCCCACGCCTGTGCCAGACTCTGGCCCAGGCTTAGGCTTCAGGAACCGACCCCAGGGCCTCAAGTTGCAAAGGATCTGTAAGAAATGTACAGATCCTTTGTGGCCCTGCCTGTCCGCTGCAGATACAGGGAAAGGTAACAAGTGTTGTCTTTCTCTGATGAATGCGGCAGGCCGGCGGTGGCCCGCACCACCATTGTGCTAGCAGCAGTCAATGTTGCAAAACACTTGGAGGGAGTGGCAGGGCTGGGCGGGGTGGGGGCTGCCTCAGCCCGGCCTGCACCCTCCCAGTGATTTGTAACAGACTCTCACTCTGCTCGCCTCTCTGCCGCAAGCTGCCAGTACCGCCGGCACCACAAGTTGCTGCAGTGACTAGCTGCTTTCGTCATCAGCAGCGTGGGAGACCCCTAAGCGATCCCAACGGTACGATAGGTGGGATCTCCCTCCATGACCGTAACTATACAAGTGGTTATAGCATGTTTTTTCTTCCATTGTCTCTGTTACGATCATCACAAGACATTCCATCTCGGTGTCCTCGGTCACTTGACAAAATCCTTGTGCCTAAAAGCTTGTGTACAGTGTAGAAATATTTGACCATAGGCTGTTTGGTGTTTATGTTCGATGCATGTTAGTTTCCAGCGGTAAATGGCAGTGTGCAGGCTGAACAGAGGGAGATGTGTTAAACCAGGACACAATGTTTCTTCTAGGTGCACAGTGTCAGGTGTTATCTCAGAATATAAAGGTTCCATTACTAACACAAACAAAACAAACAAATGTCGAATTTAAAATACTCTGGCCACATCCAATGTGATTTCACAGCTTGGGAGGTGGGTTCATCCAACCAGCAAAGTATGATTATGGAAAATCCAATTTAAAACTTGCTCAGAAAAAAACTCACGGATAAAAAGGTCAAACAATTTGTTAAGGTATGTCATTTCATGATGATTCCAAAAAGATTATTTTGTCCATTCAAAATAACTGATCATATTCTGAAAGTGAACAATAGCTGGAGGGCGGCGTGGCTCATGACCATCGGCGTCCTTGCAGCAGAATGAAATCAAGGAGAATGTGCAAAAACGAAACCGTGCTTCAATTCGCCACAGCGGTTCAGTTTGCTAGAAACATACCATAGGGAATACATCCTGCAGACCACAGTGATCACCGATTACATCAGTGTCATAATCCCCATTTGCAGGCAGTGTGGCTGCAACCATCTTTCTTGCAGTTAACTATGGTTGTGGTAACATATTAAAAATATTCATAATGCTAATAACACGGCCCACGGTAGTGCCTGTGTAGTTATGGTCAAGGTGCTAATCCCATAGTAAGAGCACTTTTTGGGCGGCTTATAACTTCGCTCCCCCTGGACTGGTTCTCACTGAACTTTGAAAAAAAAGTATATGGCCCACTCTGATTTTTTTTGCAAAGTTTAGTGAGGATTGGTGCAGGGATGGTTAAGTAATAAGGGGGATCCCAAAATGTATTTTTTTCCCATAGAGTGAATGGGGAAAAAACTTTGCTCACGCCTACAGCTCAAACCGCTGGACGGATTTGCACCAAATTCGCGGCAGGAACAGCGGCTTGGTCCCAAAAGCGTGCTTTTGAAAATTTGGTGTAAATCCGTCCCGGTAGTTTTTTTTGAAACAACCAAAAAGTAGGTCTAAAAAAATTAGTGATATCTATGTTCGCTCCGCGGACACATTTCCCTGTTCGTTCTACGGACAGGACACTGATTGGCTATTCGGCTTCCGTCATGTCCATGGACATGCAACGTGTTCGCTGATTGGCTGGGATGAAGCATGAGGTGCGTCACATTGTTTTGATGCACCCGCCATCTTGGATCCGCAGACATCCGCAGACATCCACGGACAGCGCAGCGATGAACGGGGCAAAAATACAACTTTCGGGAGTGTGTTCGTGTGTAAGAGTGCTTGGGGAGGGTGGGGGAGTAAGAGATGGGTCAAATGCTGTATTTGTTTAGGTGGCAGGTGCCCCTGATGTGTCCGTCATGTCCGCCGTCACCGCGGCTGTCCACGGACATATAAAATGCACTTCTGGCTATTTTACTTTAGTATCATATTGGTTTTGGGTTGTTAGTACAGTGTTGATTGTATTTAATATCCTGTATAAGTAGCCAATATAGCACAGTTAAAATGTTTGATTCTATGGGTGTGTTATGCTGCGGTGCTTGTGGCCAGGGCCTAGAGTCTTGGGTGCATGGCCGAAGGCCGCAGCATAACACACCCATAGAATCAAACATCCATCAAATATCCACGAATCAAAAGTTTGTGTACTGTTTGATTTGTAGAGTTTGTACGTGAAGTTTTGGCTAAATCATGCAATTAAGATTGTAGAGTTTGGTAACAAGCATTGCAGTATAACATATCCAGGGAAGTAAACATTTTGGATTGTGATCTATGGTTAGATGTGTGCTTCAATGGTTGTGTTATGGAGCAGTATTTGTAAGTTGAATTATTATATACTTTGAGTTTGTTTTTTTGTGATTGGATATATTTTTATCATGACTTGGGTAACTGGAGCAGATATTCTTTTTCAACTTCTGTGACAAAAGAAAAGATCATGTTATTGTAGGTAGTTCATAATGAGTTATTGCATTGCATAATAGACATTTCTGCATTATTTCAACCCTCATATTTAGTAGTTTACAAACCAGTGTACTGTGCAATTTGCTCAGTCTCTGTGTTTGTTTTTTAAATCATTGGATCTGTGGGAAAAAAATCCATGCTGTTATGGTACAGTATATTACTTTCTTTGTCTTCAGTGTATTTGTTGTTTCTGGATAATGTTCTGTTGGCTTGTTGCATATTTTTTGGGGCAGTTAGATACCTGTTGGGGTATTCTAACTGGTTATAGTTTTTTATTTTATTTTTCAAGTTACTCATCTATCTGTTGTGTTGTTGCAGAGTTTTGGGGCAGTTAGATACCTGTTGGCATATTCTAACTGTTTATTTCTTCTTATATTTTAGTGGTATTGATTTATCTGTTTGGTTGTTGCAGAATCTCGGGGCAGTTAGATAGCTGTTGGTGTATTGTATCTGTTTATAGTTTTCTAATTGAAGTTTTGTCAATGTTTATGCACAGATTATTTATTAAATTTTTAAGAATATTAAATGAGCATTCATAAGATTTTCTAGTAATCTCTGCTTTAAAGTAATTGTACTATCATTACATCTGAACCATTCACAATTCTTTTTTATATATGCAGTGTAGTGACCTGCATTGGTTGTGGCTCCTGCGTGGTAGATTATACCTATTGTTGGGAAGGTTTTCTTACCAAGTGATACTTGACCATGTGCGAATAAAGTCAGCTTGCAGTTGTTTTTGGTACCATCTGCATTGTAACTTAAAAACATTAATATTACGTATTTGCTATGTGTTTGTATTTGTAAGGTGGATCGATTATCTGAATTGCAGGTAGTACATGATCTGCCATGGTTTGCATTTTGTACAAGTTGCTGAAATGGAATGGATTCACAGTTAGGTATTGATACATACACGAAGCGTTCATTTGGGATTTGTTCCTGTGCCACATGGTTGTAGAGAGTGCATGTATGTTTCCACATGTATGAAATCTGAAAGATTTCATTCATAGGTCTGTTTTTGTTTTCCAGTACTTGTAGTAAGTACATTAGAAATTCTTGTGGATCTTCTTGTGAGTTCATAGTGAATTTGACCATTCCAGCAGAGTAGTCCAATTCTCGTCTTTTTCCATGAACACTGTAGGTGTTGTCAGGATTGTTGGTTGCATTTCTATGAAGGACTAACATTTGCAAACACAATTGGTCTGTATTGTGTAAGTAAATGTTGTAAATAATTGGTGGCAATGGGAAAAGAATATTTATTGCTACATTTGCATAGCAATTTACACCAGTTATATTTGAAAATTTGAATGGACCTGATAGTTCTGTGTCCAAGTAAATTTTTCGGACATGTGTGCTACTGCTTTGAAGAAGTACCTGAGTTAGTTTGAGCAGTAGATTCTTCTTTGGTTGTAGTAAGTGATGAAGTATTAGCTTCTTTTACTCTCTTTGGAGGATTTGCAGTGAGATCCTGTTTAGTTTCTGTTTGAAGTAGTTTTCTTTTACAACGTTTTGCTTTTTGTGGAACAGGATAGGTTTTTAGATGGGGTGTGCAGTGAAGGTAGTCTATTGTATTCTAGAATGTAAGGAATATCAGCATTTACTTTACTTGTATCAAAGTTGATTAGAAATAGCCTGTCAAGTGTACGTAAGCGTGATAGTGCTACATAACTCATGCCTCATTTAAAGACTGCGCTACCAATATCTATCAATGCTTTATCTAGGGTAAGACCTTGTTATTTGTGAATGGTGACTGCGTATGCTAGAGTTAGAGAAAATTTTCTGTGTGTACATACATGTCTTTGAAAAGAAGGAATCGGGCTGTTGAGCATCCTATCCTTTTAACTTCTGATAGTTTGTCAAAGAGAATATTGACAAACTGAATGTTGTTGTCACGTGGGTATGTTTGAAAGCCAACAAATGTACCAAGTGCTCCATTAACTAGTCTTTGCTCCACGTCAAGGTTACATTTAAGCATTATTCTACAGTTTAAAGATAATTTTAATATTTTCTCCAAACCAGCTGTGTTGGAGATAGAGCTTTCTTGGGTATTTAGTCTTGTTGTGGCTTGTTGACACATGGGTAGTGTCATACCATGTACGTCCAGTTTGTCTGTGGAGAAAATTTCAATTATTGGTTGCATTTCTTTTTTTAACATTGTTTCATTGATTTTTGAACAGCTTGCAAAAGTTGGCATCAAGGACATACAATTGACATTTTTGTGTGCTAATTTTTCCATGACATCAGTAGCACATGAGTTATGGCCATAGAGTGCATGGATATGTAAGGTTTTTAATATTGATTGTGCTTCTTGAGATAGTACACCAACTCTGATACTTTTAAAAATGTTGGCGTATGTGACGTCTGCTGACTGGCGCATGTTTTCTGTTAATTCTCTGTATTGGAAATGCTGCCAAAGGTTGACATTTTCTATGCTGCTTTTATGGCAGAGTGTGTGCCCTAAGGTTTTAAAAATAGGTTCACCTTTCACTGGTGTTAATTGAAGAAGATCTCCAAAAACAATAATGTGTTTTCCTCCAAAGAGCTCTTCATAGTCTGTTTTGAGTACTTCTTGTAATCTGAGGGGAATCAAAGCCAACAATAGGTTGGAGACCATGTTCACTTCATCTATTAGTAGCATTTTCATTTGTTTCAAAACTCTGTGTAGTTCCATGGCAGCTTCTGTAGAAAGTTTGTAATAATCTAATTTGTTTTGGTATTCTACTGGAAGGAGTAGTAATCAGTGTAAAGTGACACCGCCTATGTTGTAGGCAGCTAAACCTGTGGGGGCAGTTACAACAGCTGATAGTTTGTTGTTTGTCAATTGTTGAAGGAACTTTCTGATGATTTTGATTAAGAATGTTTTTCCTGAACCAGTTGGACCACTGACATATAGCAGTATAGGTTTGTAGTTTTGGCAGGTACACTTTTTATTTTCATGTTGTACACCATGTTCAATTTCTTTTGTTACTTCTTGGAAAATGCTACGCTGCTCATTATTCAGTTTTGATTTCAGTACAGTGAAGTCTTCTGTATCTTCTTCATAGTGAGAAATGGTGTTTTCTACTTCTGTCATAGAGATTTTGCCTCATTTGCTATTAGTGGCTGTCCCAGTGGTTCTTCGCTTCCTGTAACAGAAGGTTGACTACTAGCAGGAGTGTTCTTATCTAGTTGGGCCTGGAGTTCTTCTTTGTGTTGCTGTTCATTCTGCAACATTGTTTTGTACTGTGTAAAGTTTACATCTGTTATAGTGCTTTTATTTGCTTTGAAAGCATCTTCATATCAGTCATAGATATCTAGTAACTCTTCTTCTTTTCTCCATGGTTTAAAAAGTTGTAGCAGGGACATTTAATATAGTTCTTTATGTTGAGGAGTTTTTTAATTACAATTTGGTATTATTAATTAAGCTTCGTTTGGTAAGCTTCACTAAGCTGCCTTCACAATTTGTCACTCTGAGAAAGCATTGTTATACCTAATCTGTACAATTTCTGAGACAGTGTTTTGTCCAATGCTAAGTCATCCCAGAGGTCTTGAAGCTCTGTTTTTATGCTTTGGTTAAGTAGGCTGTAACATATCGTGCAACTGCAGTGGAATTGTCTGCAATGTACTGCACATCTATGTTTGCATTCCATAAGAGGGCAATGATTGCATTGTAATCATTGATATACTTTGCTTCTTCTGTTCTTTTTATGTAATATGTGTTCTTAGGTGATTTACCTTTAACACTATGTCTAACTGAAGACATGAAGTTGTTTACTTGACCTGTTGATGTAACTGGTCTAGGGAAACCAAAGCGGCATTTTGTGTAGTATTTCCCTTTGTTTTTGTATTTGCAATGACAATATTTCCCACATTCATGTCTTTGAAATTGTAAAATTTGTGCATGAAGGGCACTATTTGTTGTTTGTGAAGGAATTTCACAAGTGACATATTTTCCGATGAACTGTAAAACAGTGGCATCACTGTCTTGACCAATTTAAGGAGCATTTTTAATCCATGAAAGCATGATATGTGGTGCTCCTCTGGCTTGGTATTCTTTTCTCCAACAGAAGTGTTGCACTTCTATGAGGGGAGGAACAGTTTTATTACAAATAAAGTGTAGCATAGCAATGAAGCGATGATGGAAATATCTTGAAACATTAACAGGATCTAGAGAGAAGAGTTGTCCAGGTGTTAGTATATCTATGTTTGTTTTGTTTTTGTTTGATATGCGTAGGAAATCTGGTAAATCTTCCCATGCATATTCTGCACAACTTAATGTAACAAACCAAGTGGGTGGGCCAAGGTTTCTTATCATACAACGTACACCTCCATGTCGTCGGAACCAGTATTCTTTTGTACCACACATGTTTGCTAACAGATTTGTAATGCTTGATTGTAGAACCTCGTCTTTTTCTTGCACCTTTTGTAGTAATTGCATAGCTGACATATTTTGAAAATGGGTAATTGATTTCAATGTGTGTGCAACTCTGTAGCATAGAGTTGCTAGTTCACTTTCAAAGAGTAGGTGGCATATGTATTCCACATTTTGTCTAAATCTGGGATCTTCAGAATACATTCGTAATGAGCGGTATTCTGATGCTGTTATCTGAGTGGGTCTATCATCGTACCTTCCTCCTTTCCCAGTAGGAAAGAGTAGAGGAAAGGCACGTGCTTCTATTCTTTTTTGCCATATGCTGACTGGTGATCCTTTGGTTTATCGCATTTGGTACATTTCTAGTGCATCATCTGTGGTGTCTTTAGAGTGTAATGGATGAATTGCATAATGGTCCAAAATATTGGATACTGTAGCAGGATCTAGAAGTTGAAATTGACCAGTTTCTGGTGATTCTTGAATTATTTCAGTGGTTTCCCTCAGGTTTTCTTCAATATTAATTTCTTTGTAGTATTCATTATTGTCTTTTAGATATTGCAAGGCTTCTCTAACTTTATATAAGTCCACGAGTTGTTGCCAAATTTTTTGTCTTTTGTAGGTACACCATTTACTAAGACAACTAAAGATTGATCTATTGGACGTTGCTCTCCCAGAGTGTGTTCATTTTCTTTCAGATCTAATAGTAAATGAACTACTTTTTGTAACACAAAATAGACAGTAGTTATTAGTTTACATCAATTTATTCCTGGGTCTGAGTCCCTATTGCTGATTCTCTAGCCCTGTTTGTGAATATCTCATGCAGCCATAGTGTGGTACAGTGATCCCTAGTTGGTGATGGTGTGCTGACTACAAATGATGTGGATATCCTTGCCCTCAACTCTCTCACTACTTTCCTCACTCTGAGTGATTAGGTGCACATTTTATGGAGGTCAGTTTTTCGTTTAATGTCACTGCCCCCAGTCTTTGTGTCTTATCATTAAAAATGTTTTGACCAAATGGTCCAAAACAAAGAATAAAGAATAAAATAGAAAAGGTATTCTATCAATCAGTAAATAGATTTTTACTGTTTGATGGGGGTTTAAAATGATGTATTGCTTATTCAAGCCCTTTCCTCAAACGTATAAAGGGTCTTGGAGTTGTGGTCATAAGCACTTCAACCTCTTCAATGTGTCAACCGGTTTCAGCGGTACTAATTGCTAGCTGCCTTCTTCAGGATGGAGAATGGTGCATTCTCAGTGACAGTGTGATTTCTTCAGTGGTCTCCACATCCTGGACATTTGGAGAGATAGTTTGGGTTGCTCACAGGCATTCTCTAGCCCTGGCCATGAACGAGCTGAAAGCGGCATTAGAACTCAAAGTCGGAGCGGTACAAGAGGAGGTCCCGGTCCCTGTGGGGTTAAAAAGAAGGCCATATGGGAATGGTATAAGGGAATGTTCTAATTCAATATTAGATATGGAAACTTGACACACTAGAGGAGCAAGATGTTACCTGTGATTTCACTTTGTGCTCTCTATTCAATGTGGTAATCTTGCCAGTTGCATCTTAACATGTGGTGACTTCCTGCATATACCACCTACAAGAAAATGTTCTAATGTCAGGTATAGTGCATCAACTCAGTTGAACATTTCACATAAATTGAGTCAAGCACTTGTTTTTACATTGTGGTGTAATACCTGTCAGGCTGGGATCCTTCTTGAAAGGCTATGGGGATGCCTATTCTGGGTCCTGGAATCTGTGTAGCGTCCAGTCCTCTTCGTATTCTGATTAGGGTATGCATTAAAATGGAAACCAAAAGGAATCCGCTACAAATGCCCCCAAATGGCTGTCAAGGAAGAACAAACATGCATAGTTCCTGCTAGGGGAATATACTGCCCATGGATCCAGGGTTGTATTTCCTATGGCTGTGCTGCTACATGACATTATCTATTGCAGCTGTGTTAATATATGCCAAAGTTCGTTCTATTCTCAGAAGCACCGGGCAGTGTATTTAATAATATACACCATGCCTATGTTGCTATCAACGGTGACGCATGGAAAATCAAGGAGAAGCTGATTTTTCTTACCTTGGAAGCTCGGTATCTCTCTCCACGGGTTTACATCCAAAATGACGACGGTCTCGTTCGCCATCTTGGATGTAGATGTTTGTTTTCAATACCTACGCATAGGTCACGTGCGTACATTCATGTGCGGTAGAGGACTACCAAAAATTCCTATGTTTATTGGGCGTTGTAGTCACTCATGCATGTAATCGTGTGGCAGTGAGCTGAGTGGATGCTCGTGTCCGCTTTCCGCTTGCGCGTAGTCACGTGTGTGTGATCGCGTGCAGCAGAGAACTGCCAGGACCTCCTAAGATTATTGGGAATTGTAGTTCGCTCACATGTATACTCCTGACGAAGCAAGTTCTGTAAGTCCCAGTGTGTTATGGGAGTTGTAGTCTGTGTGGGATGTTCTGACCCACTAGTCTATGCCCTGCTACATCACTGTGTGCTGCTTTCATCAAAATCAGTATTGCCGCCAAAAAGCCTTAGATGCGCTAAAAATCTTTGAGAAGTGCACAGGGAAACCTGAAAAATAGGCTGCCAAATCTATTTTTGCCTATATCAATGGTAAAACAGGAGACCACACTGCCAAAACCTATCATTGGGCTGCCCACAGAGTAAAATAGAACTGCCTGAAAAGGCAGTGCTACATTCCAAGGAAAACCCAGAAGGGCCTAACATCCGTTTTTCCTTGGCTGTTAAATTTGCAAAATAATGCTTCTCAAACAGCAGAGAAGATCCAACATCCTTGTGGGGTGTTCACCTTCACCTTATTTAAGGAATCTCCATAAGCACAATATCAGGAGAAACACCTTTCATCATAAAAGAAATCCACATTCAAAAGGTGCTTGCATGGGAAAAATATGTCAGAAATGGGCACAGTACCGCCGCTCGCCTGCGTCCTAGCTTCCATTACTTATACTGTCAGTTTAATACTTGTGTCTTAAAATCAAATTGTAGAAAAGAAGAGACTTGCCAACAATAGCAATATGGGTTGCTACAATTCAATTTCTATGTTGTAAAAAGACTGGAATGAAGAGATTTGTGTGGATATTTGTAGAAAATGTAAATTGTATTTTAGAAAGGACCATTTTAAACTGTGTTTTAAAAGTGGACTAATGTCAGCTACACTGGACTTCGAAGACATTCCACAGCTTCTCCCCAAACAAAGGAATCTTCCTCCTGCTCTCTGTTCAGGAACTGGCTTTGAGTTGTTAAGGGAAGTGGGAGGAGATTTTGGCCTGTTGCTCTGAATGGAGACAAAAGACTCCCTTGACTGAAAGGAAATGCAAATTCGGGCATCAACAGAAACCAACTGCTAAGGAAAAGAGGCTCAGGTTGCTCTGGCCCAGCCAAACCTTGGAGGCAGAGCTAGACTGATATGTGTATCTGAAATTTCAAGGAAATATCTTTTTGGAAAAAAGACTCATAGAAAACTGTGAGCAAATTGGAAAAATCTGTGTTTTACAGGTTGTTAGTATAAAAATGCTGCTCACAATGTGAAACTACTCTGAACCCTGTGTGATATTCAGAGACCGGACTTCTGAAATGTTGATATTGTAACAATTGTGATCATGCTAGGAATATGAAAGTTTACAAGATTATGCCCAGATGTCATACGCATGTATGTGGGAAAATGTGTACAGATCTGACACTGGGTAACCAACCAAAAGCGCAAAAAACTGTCAGTTTTGAACCGAAGCTCTCAAGAAGATGGGACTCGGACGGATATGTGATTTATTAAATATGTGATGTGAATATGTATTAATAGCAAGTTGGTGACATTGTAGATATGCTTTCTATGAAAAATAGATTTTTTTGTGTAGAAACAAAGGGGAGGTTTTTCCCTGGATTGTAAATTGCAGCATCACTATGACACTAGGTTTCCTTCTCAAATCAGGAGAGGGGGAATACTCTGACCAATCAGATTCTTAAAGGGTGGGCTTAGTATAATCAGCCTTTCCACCCCTTTGGGAAATAGATAAATAGGGACTGTTTAGGACCTAGAAAGACACACACATTCACCCATCAACTGATTTACTGGCGAAGCGCTCTGCAGGAGAACCCAGATCCAAGACTCCAGAACTCTGAAAGCAGAAGGCCCAATTCCAAAGCTGAACCCTTCTCAGCTGGCCTTTAAAATCTTGCAACCTGATTTTAACCCCAGACTTCCAAGCGGCACATCAAAATATGAACAGCCTGGCTGTGCTGTTTCCTGCTTCTTGCTAAGAACTCTTGCCAGAACCCAGAGATCCAAACCAGTAGAGCAGAGCTGAAACCAGATAGCTGTAAACTCCAGAACCAACCCGTCAGATCCAGTCCAGAGTGTCGTGCAGATACCAGAGTGCCGTGCTGAGTGCAGAACCGGGTGCCTGAATCTTGTCTGGTGGGCTAGCAGAGTTCCAGTCCAAAATCTTTGACCAGATCCTGACGGGCCTATTCCAAAACCATAGTTGTGAGTATTTAGCATAGAATTGTCCATAGCCAATCTCTTATCCTTAAGTAAGTCTATCCAACCCATTCCAACATATCCACACTGCATTGTAGAATCTCTTTTGTCTGTTCTGAATCTTTCCCTCATCCATGTAGTCCTTTGTTAATTGTAGTGATAAATTCATCTTTGCGCTCATATATTGCTGAAGAAAGATAAGTGTCTTGGCGGGCAAAAGTCAGAGCGGAGGTGCCTTGTTCTGGTGGCTGTACCGTTGGGTATCTTGCATCTTCATAGCCACCTTAGTGCCAAGAAAATTATTGTTTGTAATATTCAAAAGCACATCTTTCATTTGAAAACCTTGACTCTTTCTGAGAAAAATCGGCCTTTACTAAAACCTCTGTAACTTCTGAACCGTACATGCTAGAAACGAAATGTAAATGTCAAATTGAAGCTAACATCCTCAGCTTTCCAACTCCTTGTAGTTTCTTTGAATTCAGTTTCCAACCCGCTAGTCATTCAACCATCATTTCTAGTGTGTACCTGAAACTATGCAAAGCGGCTCCCACTAGTTTTGAATCCAATTTAGAGAATTAAATTAATTTTTAATGTTTTTCCCATTCATTACAAGCCACATTTAAAAGCAATTGACCTGTTTTGAAATCATTCCTGTTTCTCTCTATGCTTGCTGGGGAATTGGGATTGAAACTGCATTTGTACAGCGTTTATTCCTGAAATCTTTTTTCTCTCCTTCCATCTCTATATTGCATATTAGGGGGGATTGAGTAGTATCAGGGGGAAAGAGAGATTACATTTCATTTGACGGAACAAACAAAAGGATTATTTCTGTGCTGCATTAATTTCCTATCATTTTATTTCATCGAACACACACAAACTTTTATTCTATGCTACATTATTCTTCTCATCCATACTCCTACTGATTAAAGAGATTGTTGATTGTAACATCATCCAACGCTGATCATTGTATTAATATTAATAGTGTGATCTCTAGATGTTATTCAAATTCATAAAAGTGTGATATATATCTTCTTCAAATCCTTAAAATATTTTTTTTTACTTTGCAAAACAACCTACTTCTTGGTTCAGTGAGACCGGGGGGGATTCAAAGAGAGTGGCGTGATAAAAGGGTACATCATTCAGAAATAAAAGAACTTTAGACATCAAAATATATAATTAAGGGTTCCAACTGGGCATCACACGCTAGGCATTGACTTAGGTGGAGTGCTGGGTTGAAATCACTTACATCTGTAGGAGTTGCCTTTGAGCATGTTGCTTACCAAATGAAAGAGAGGGCTAATAAAATAGCGAATATAGATGCAGGTGTTTATTTCGTGTTGCTTTCTTGCTAAATATCTTTTTGTCTTTCTGCATGATCCTCTTTCCTTGCATATACGCATGCAAATATCGCTGGGGGTTGTGGTGCCTGCCGGGGCATATTGGAAATGCATGGTTCAAGGGGCTGCTGTGGTGCCATAGTCATGCCTTGGAAAGGGGGGGTTGGGTTTTTTTGTGTGTTGGACTCACAACCTCCCAGGACTAGTCGGCATGATGTTACACTTCATGGAACAGAAAAGATAGGGCTCCAAGTTGGGAACATATATTGGTGGAGCCCTAGAGGGGAATGGCGCTGATGATCAATCACCTGTGGTACCCCTGCTGTACTTGCTGAGAAGATGGTGAGCATACAGCAATGTCTCTTGCTTGGTATGTGATATCCATCTTCAACGTCTGCTGGTACGGTGAAAATTAATGCACTGCCAACACTTGCCAGCAGATTTCTTCATTGAGGCCATTCTTATGGCTTTGGAGTATAAACATCTACATTTGTTCCCGTCTTAATAATAGTGCAGTTATGTTGCCGCCTCTTTTTGGTACTGTCACATTTTCTAAGATTGTCCATGCTATTTCTTTTTCCGAGTGCCCCTTTGTCATATAGTGCTCAACCAGAGGAGCAGTACAACATTTTGTTCTGATGTTCAACCTTTGTTCACAGATACAGGTTTATATTGTTCTCGTTGTCATTCCAATGTACCTCATATTACATGGACATTGAATTAGGTACACCACATTAGAGGTGTTGCAATTTGTGAAGGTCCTATGTTCCCATGGGTATTTCTACCCAATGTCTATTGTGGTTGTGCGCTTGGTGAATTGGCATACTGAACAATTTCCACATGTCTCTGTGTTCTCGATGTTTTCCAGAGGTTGTTAGTCTCTGGTGGTTTGATTTCTTGATATGTGTGTACTAGGCTGTCCCTAAGGTTTTTTCTCCTTTTGTTGGCAAAAGGTGGAGTTGGTAGATCGTTGCCGTCTACATTTAATAGGTGCCACGATTTTTGGATTTCCTTTTTTAGAAGGTTGATCACTGGTGAGTGCCTGACCACTGCTGTGATGACATCAGCTCCTCTGTCCTTTTTCTCATGTTGAGTCAGGGTACCTTCTCTAGGTATGTTCCGTGCCCTTTTGCATGATTGTCTTACAATTCTGTTGGGGTAATTTCTTTCCCTCCGGTTGGATGTAAGTGTTCTAGCCTGTGTGTCATATTCCATTTGGGTGGTACAATTCCTCCTGAATCGGAGGAATTGGCCGAAAAGTAAATTCTCCCTAAGAGGTCTTTGATGAAAACTGGAAAATTCTAACAGGGAGTTCCTATCTATCTATGGCTTTTCGGAATACAGTTGTTTCAAAAGTGTGTCCTGTTCTTTGGATCCTTAAATCCAGGAATGTAGCCTCATTTTTACTTGCCTCTTGAGTGAATTTCAAAAATGGATCTAGTCCATTTACCCATTTGATGAAGTCGGCTAGTTTATTCTCATCTCCTTCAAAGAACATGGGAATGTCGTCTATGTGCCTCCGCCAGCTAAGGATGTTCTTTAAGTAGGGATTATTTCCCGAGTAGATGTGTTTCGCTTCAAAAAAGGCAACATAGAGGTTAGCTAGAGGGAGGCAAATGTTGCTCCCATAGCTGTCCCAGCTTTTTGTTCGTAGTACATGTCTTCTTTAAGGAAGACATTTTTGGTAAATGCAATTTCTGTTAGTTGTAGAATCAGGTTCATGGGCATGTCTAGAGTTCTGTTTTTCTCTGTTAGGACCTTTTCAACAACTCTTAACGTCTCACATTGGGGGATCCTAGAGTATAGCGACTCTATGTCCATGGTGACGATTTAGAGGTCTGGGTTGGTCAAATTCAAATGCTCAAGATAAGTGAGGACCGCTGTGGTGTCCTTAGTATAGGAGCACATTTTCTGGACCTCATTTTTCAAGAAAAAATCAGTGAATTGCGACAAAGGTTCCAGAATTGAACCGATCCTGGATCCTATCGGTCTTCCTGGTGGTGGTGACGTCCCTTTGTGAATTTTCGGGAGTGCATAAAACGCAGGACATTTTGGATATTTAGGACATAAAAATTCTGCTTCTTTGGCACTAATGTGACCTTCTGCCACTGCTTCTTCTATGATTGTGTTGATCAAGTTTCTTAATCTCTCTGTCGGATCACTCCCCAATTTCCGATAGGTGTTGTGGTCTTCAATTAGGGTATTCACAATCTTGTCGTAATCTTTTTTATTCATGACAACAATGGTGCCCCCTTTGTCAGCGGATGTAATTATTATTTTGTCATTCGTCCTAAGTTCGATCAATGCTGCTGTCTCCTTCTTGGTCATATTGTTGAAGTAATGGTGTTGTTCCTTTTTGATTGTCTCAAGTTTTTTGAGAATAATTTTCTCTAAAGTCACAGATTCCGCTGTTATTGCGTGTGGGGGGGGATAGAATGTAGATTTGTTGTGTAACTGCGTGACGTCCCAGGCTCCCTCATGCGTATTTTTAGCGATGTATTGTTTTAACCAAATTTTCCTCATGAGTTTGGTCAGCTCAATTCTGGTTTGGAAAGGATTGTGGGGTGCTGTGGGTACAAATGAGAGCCCTTTCTCAAGTACTTTCACCTGTTCTTGTGTCAGTGTTGAGTCTGAGAGATTCACAACTAAAGACTCCCTTTGTGGTTTTGCCGGGTCTGATCTTATTCTTGGGGGTGGTTTTGTTTGTACCATCCTCTTCCACAGTTCCTGGTGACCCTGGGAGACTGTTCTTACCACCAGCCTCTTGGTCTGCCACGTGCTCGTGGGGCCTGAAAACCCTGGGTCTTTCCCCCTCTAGTTTGTTCCTGATCTTCAAATAGAAGCATTTTATTGGGTCTACCTGTGTCCTCATCTGAGCTACCACTGGAGAAATTCCAATTCCCTGGTCTTGGTCTGTTTCTGGGTAGGAATTGTCTGCCTCTCACAGAGAAGTTGTTATTGGGAGCATTAGTGTTTTTTTCTGCTTCCTCGTAGTATTCATTTGTCGTGTATGGATACTTTTTCTCATGAGGGAAAGCCACAATATCTTTTTTAAGTTTGATAACTTTTTTATTGAGGTTTAGTCCTTAATTGTTGTGTCTAATGCTGCCATATTCTTCAAGTAGTCTCCTACTATCATTTTTGTGGCTAGGGCATCTTGTTTTGTGATTATTTCATTCATCAGTCTTTCCGACACGGTTTCCGCTATGTTGATTATTAGAATGACCCAGTCTTGAGTGCATTTGTTAGCTATAAAGCTCCAATCCTTCCAGAATTGTAATTCTTCCAGGAAGATTCTGGGCTCAATTCTAATAATAAGGCCATTGGGGGCGATGTGTGCCCGTAGATATTCAGTCATAATGGCTCTGTGTAACTCAGTTCTTATGAGTTTTTTTCCTGAGAATCTCTAACTCATTCCAATCATCGCCCTTTGTTGCTATGGCAGCCTGTTGTTGGACTCCTAGAATGGAGGGGTTGGCCAGGATGCCTTCAATTAGTTCCTCTGCAAATGCTAAGTATGTGGCTTCTGCCATTCTTGTCACGTATGTAAGATCCTTCTATTTCCCTCAAGTGACGGTCAAGTCACTTAGAATTTATCCCCATTTCCTTGTTTATTCTGTATTTTATAGTGTCCTTCTTGGTACACTGACTCACGGTTTTTGACGCCACCAGAACAGGTAATAACAGTGGGAGTCAGTGGGCTTCCACTAACTGTCTCTGCCCTAACAATTGTAACACAAAATAGACAGTAGTTATTAGTTTACATCAATTTATTCCTGGGTCTGAGTCCCTATTTCTGATTCTCTAGCCCTGTGTGTGAATATCTCATGCACCCGTAGTGTGATACAGCCATCCCTAGTTGGTGATGCTGTGCCGACTACAAATGGTGTGGAGATCCTTTCCCTCAACTCTCTCACTACTTTCCTCACTCTGAGTGATTAGGTGCACATTTCATGGAGGTCAGTTTTTCATTTAATGTCACTGCCCCCAGTCTTTGTGTCTTATCATTAAAAAATATTTTGACCAAATGGTCAAAAACAAAAAATAAAGAATAAAATAGAAAAGGTATTCTATCAATCAGTAAATAGATTTTTACTGTTTGATGGGGTTTTAAAATGATGTATTGCTTATTCAAACCCTTTCCTCAAATGTATAAATGGTCCCGGAGTTGTGGTCATCAGCACTTCAACTTCTTCAATGTTTCAACCGGTTTCAGTGGTACTAATTGCTAGCCGCCTTCAGGACGGAGAATCGTGCATTCTCAGTGACAGATTTCTTCAGTGGTCTCCACATCTTGGAGGTTTGGAGAGATACTTCGGGTTGCTCACGGGCATTGCAACGTATGTCCCGGTCCCTGTAGGGTTAAAAAGAAGGACATAGGGGAATGCTATAAGGGGAATGTTCTAATTCAATATTAGATATGGAAACTTGACATACTAGAGGAGCAAGATGTTACCTGTGATTTCACTGTGTGCTCTCTATTCAATGTGGTAATCTTGCCAGTTGCACCTTAACATGTGGTGACTTCCTGTGTATACCACCTACAAGAAAATGTTCTAATGTCAGGTATAGTGCATCAACTCAGTTGAACATTTCACATAAATTGAGTCGAGCACTTGTTTTTACATTGTGGTGTAATACCTCTCAGGCTGGGATCATTCCTGAAAGGCTATGGGGATGCCTATGCTGGGTCCTGGAATCTGTGTAGGGTCCAGTCCTCTTCGTATTCTGATTAGGGTATGGCTGTAAAATGGAAACCAAAAGAAATCAGCTACAAATGCCCCCAAATGGCTGTCAAGGAAGAACAAACATGCAGAGTTCCTGCTAGGGGAATATACTGTCCATGGACCTAGGGTTGTATTTCCTATGGCTGTGCTGCTACATGGCATTATCTATTGCAGCTGTGTTAATATATGCCAAAGTTCGTTCTATTCTCAGAAGCACCAGGCAGTGTATTTAATAATATACACCATGCCTATGTTGCTATCAATGGTGATGCAAAACTACTTTGCCACAAATGCCTTTCACTAATTCAGAGGGAGGTAATTTTGCTGTTTTTGGTTGAAGGCGTATTATTGCTTGAAATGGGTGCACTGTTTGAATTATGATGCTCTCATACAAATTAAGTAGTTGCAGGGGTTCTGGTAGTGGGAATAATTCCAAGTTATTTGTGATAGCACGTGAAGGAGTTTGGTTGTTAAGTTTTGCATTGCAGTAACTGCAAAGTATTAAGGGGTCAGTTATTTCGTATTGTTTTCTGCTATAAGGTAGAGAGCTAATTCAAACCATTTGGAATCTTCATTGTCTTCTATTTTGTAAGTTATGTCTACATTTTTTGTGCTACTTTTTTAAAATGTTCTACAGCAACACACACACACACATGGTTTAGTACTTCAGCAGATGTACTTTTAAATGTTAGTATTTCTTTTTTGTATGTGTGTAGTAGAAGATTGCCATTTGTACAATTGTTCCTAGTCTGTTGTAAAGCAATTGCATTTTGTAAGTGGCTTTCACTTCCAAAATATTTTCTCTGGATATGCTCTATTTCTTCGAGTAGGTCTTTGGCTGTAATATGTAGAAGATTGTTATTTAAATTGCCTATTGCTAAAGCAGGACTTTTAGCATAGTACAGTTTATGGACTAGAATTCATATAGTTGAATGATGTGTTGATATAATTTTGATATGATGGAAGGTGCTTTTTGCAAATAGGTCCTGAAATGAAGGCTAATGAATGTCCTTGTAGTCCTGTGTATTTACGCACTGGACAGGTATCCATATTTTGTAGGAGTTTCATTTTGAATTTGTCTTTGCCTTTCACATACGGATTGAGGAACTGGCGTAAAGATTTTAAAGATTTTTTGTCAATGTTACACATTGACGTGCACAGCCATTTGTACACTGGACGTTTTGGTTCAGTCAGATGGAGAGGTGATACAGTGTTTTCTGGGGATATATTTTTGTAAGCAGCATTTCTTTTTCCATTATGGTATTATTAAGTTTTTCATACCCTCGTCCACTGCTATGTATGGCAATTGTGTTTGTTTGCTTTTGCTTGTATGCTTCTTCATTGAAATATGGTTCTGTGCTCGTGGTGTGACTCCATTCAACTCCACAGATATTTAAGAAGTTATTTTTGTTGACATTCCGTTTATTGAGAAGTCTTTTTTGTAGTTTAGTAATTAGTTTTGTTAGTGGTTTCATTCTGTTTAACACTAAAATAAATAACTTCTTTTTGAGAAGGATTGCACTGTCTATAAGAGCTTCTAATATTAATTTTCTACAGTAGGTTTCAAGGGTTGTGCATGATTTCTCTCCTGTTTTCATAAGATTCTGAAGGACTCTGTGGCGGAACATTATTTGTAAAATACTTTTTTTGATATGGTTACTTGCCACTTAGATTTATAGGAGCAGTGTTAGCAGTAGTGGTAGCTGAATTCTTGTTAATCACTTTCTGTTTCGTTTTACATTTTGAAAGAGGAGGCACAGTTTCTTTACTGGAAGCTTGTTTTGTTTTTTTCTTAAGGACTGTATTAGACATTTTGTTTGAACTTTTTTTTACAAATTCTGCTACAGATGGATGCTTGTTTTGGACACTTTTATTTTGATTTACTCCACTGCTGTGTTGCTTTCTAAGGACTTGCTTTTTGGTAGGTATTCTTTGGGATTTGTTGGAAAAAAAGAAGGTATGGGTTGGGCTGTTCTGCAATGTATGTGTACTGTGTGCATGAGTGTCTGAGTATGATAGTAAGGATGTATGTGGAGGTGTGTGATTGTGCAATGGGCAGCTACAACTAGTTGGGAAGACTATTCTTGTATTTGTGTGTTACTATACTGGGGTTCAGATGACAATACATAGTAAGCTAGTGGTGAGGAGAAGCACTAATACTAAATGCAATGGTATAGAATTAAAACAGTTCTTTGTTCTGCAATACTAACATTCTAGGGGCTGATTCATGGAATTTGTGCACCGAAAAATGGGGATTTGTGTGCCATTCTGCCCGCAAATCTCTGATTAACAAATGGGGATGTGTGGGCAGAATGGCGCACAAATCCCTGGTTTTCGGCGCACAAATTTCATGAATCAACCCCACAGTGTGTTTGAGTTACAGTTAGAACATTATGGTAGTATTGTACTTCCTTTTTTAGTTTGGAATGAGCAGGTTTCTTCTGAATTGTTGTTTGTACTTCAGATACTGCTGCTTTTCAGGAGAGTGGTCTTCACTGCAATTGTAAAAGAAACAAGTTAGTAATTGTGTTTGTTTATAGCACTGTTGTTAATTTGGACGTTGATTTTTATGTTTGTGTAGTAGTATTGTTGTTTGATAACTGAACATAGTGTGTGCATGCAGTTTCCTTTTACTATGTGCAGCCTTTATATTTTACTTACAATCTGTTAGTTGAACATGCTTTGCAAATGAGTATAATACTAAGCGTATAAAACTCACTTGGTTTCTTAAGGGTGTTTTATTGGATGTTAGGAGATAGAAGAAATAATCATATACTTATTTTGCTATTTTTATAGGGTAAATGGCAGAAACTGTATGGAAAGGCATGGAATGTATGCATTTGTGAAGGTGTGGGTAATAAAGCAGAAGGATGTGCTGTAGAGGCAGTGGTGTTTTTTCAGCTGGGAGCTTTTCAAATGATAGTGTCTATCTGTGTGAGTGTATAAAGATGCATTAACTCATCCTGGCTGTGTGTAATTTTATAATACACTACTAAGTGTTTTTCTACAACTATACTGTTATTTCTCCCATCTTTCAATATTAAATTACACTTTTTTAGATAGCTGTGTGTGTAAAAAAAGAATTTAGATAGCAGAGAGGTTTGGAAGTGACATTTGTTTATAGCAGATGGGAAAAATGACAGTACGTTTATGTTATAGGTTATACAGTTCAAGTGACAGTTGCACTGTTTATATGCATTAATAAGAGTTGTACATGTACTGTGCAGAAAATATGCACACCTGTAGTTTGTATTCATGCATGAGGATATGCATGCAGCTGCAAGTAGAAATCTTGGAGACTTGTAACAGTAGTTTTTGTGGTAGGTGCTTTCCAATGACATGAGACTTGTACTCAGAGTGATCAACAGTACATTTGAAGTGCTGAACTATGATGATGGAGTTAGATGTAGAGGTCTTGGATGTGATTGGTGGATGGTTGTGTGACTGCTTAGCTGTATCCAATGAGGGAGTGGCACAGAGAGTGAAGTGGAAAGGGTAAAAGGGCTGTCTAAGAGTTACGTGCTCCACGGACACCGTGGGTATCCGCGGACAGGGCGTGCCACATACAGGGTTTTCCAGCAAATCCAGCATGGAAAGGGGACTGTAGGGATTACCCAATCAGGTGTTGAGGTTGTGGATTTGTGTTGAAAGAGGCTGTGTGTAGTGAAGATGGCAGAGGTGGAGAAAGTCAGGGTATTGGTGGTTGGAGATATGTTTGTACATGGTTTGGAGAAGTATTCTAAATGCAGGAATGTGGCAAACAATTTTGATGTTAAAGGAGTGGAGGTGGTGTGGAGCACTGTGCCCAATAGCAATGTAAAGGGAATTGTACAAGTTTGTGAAGATATTGGTAGGATGAACAGTCCCCGTGTGGTAGTTTTGCACTACGGAGCTTTGCATTTGGGCTATGTCAGTGCCCATACTTTGTTGGCAGATTTGGAACACTTGGCTCAAGCAGTAATGAACGTCCTTCCAAATGCCAAAATTATTTATTCTGGTTTAGTACCTAGGGCAATATGGGACAATAGTTCTGTTTTTTGTCCTCAGTAAAATATTGATAGGTGTGCAATCAACAAAGGCATGTTTGCTTCCATGCTTAGAGCTGATATGTTCTTTTGTAATAATGAGAACATTGATTCTAGTAATGCTGTTTATTTTAAAGAAGATGGGAAATGCCATGCTGTTTTGGAATTTAAGGGTTGCTTTGGAGAAGTAAAGTAAGAAAAAAAAATACAAAAAAATACAAAATAACAGGTGTTTTTCAAGCATCTGCAAAAAAACAAAAACACAGCTCTTTTCAGAGCCAACCTTAAAGGGGAAATGGGGTACATTATTTAAATTGAAATTCATCATGCTCAGATTTTTTGATATATCTGTGGACATGTCAGTTGTCTGCGGACAGTGCCTATTACATTCAGGGATTTTAGGGTGGAGAGGAATGCAAATGGGAATGAGTAGAGCAAGGGATTGGTCAATAAAGTTTCCTGGCTGTGCTGTGTAAGGAGAGAGTTTGTCAGAAAGTATTTTTCCTGAGAGAAGAACAGATAGCTATGGCTGTGTGTTTCAGAAAAAAGATTATCTGGATTTTGGGAGACTCATGGATAAATTGGTTGGAGGTGCATGCAGAATGCTGTGGAGTGGCTGCACATCTTGGATTCCCTCATTTGGAAGTGTACTGGCATGGAGTGCATGGAATGAAGTGGCTGGATATGGTACCTCTCTGTGCTACTTTGTAGACACAGCATCATCCAGACATAATTATAATTCATTGTGGAGGGAACAGTTTAGGACATGTGTCTGGAATTTATTTGCAATTTGCAATGAAGA
This sequence comes from Ambystoma mexicanum, assembly GCF_040938575.1. Lineage (NCBI taxonomy): Eukaryota > Metazoa > Chordata > Amphibia > Caudata > Ambystomatidae > Ambystoma > Ambystoma mexicanum. The sequence goes on along the minus strand of NC_090931.1, from coordinate 1,026,898,431 downwards.
AGGACTTGGGACGGTCATGGACATGTTTTCAAATTCCCAAGTAATTTTTTCTCGTATTACACAGACAAATGTGGCTGCGTTCTTCTTCATTTGATCCACAAATGGAGAAAGCGAGGCGCAATGTCAATAAGGCTGTTTGTGCCTTTTTAAGAGATGTTGGCATGTCCTCTTTTCACAATGAAAATATTATGTGTCGTAGCACATACATTTTTTGCAGAGATGGAGTACATCTTACTTGTGCTGGCAATCAGATTTTTCTGCGAAATATAAAAAATGCATTGCAACCTTTTTTGTAATTACATAAAACATTTCGCAGTAGGTGTTAATCATTTCAAGTTTTTGAAACACAAATAAACACCACCAAAAGGCTCTTTTCAGAGCCACCACTTCTTCCCATAGAAAAGTGCAATGGTTCTCATAGGGCAGCACCCCCAAAAAATAAATGTCTGCGGACTTCTAAAAAATGCACAGGGCCCTGTTTGACACTTCTATTTAAAAAATGTGAAAGGCGGCTCTGAAAAGAGCTTTTTTTTGGGGGGGGTTTGTTTTATATTTTTTGTTTTTTTTAAACACGACACATAACAAAAGGAGAGGAAAAGAGGATAAGGATGGGACAGCAACCACGGAGATAAGAAAGGGCAGGTGGAGAGAGGAAGATGTAGGGTGTGCCTTATTCAGGGAGTGGGCAGACCTTCTCGTGCTCCTTGACCGCAGTCTCGAAAGCACTCCGAAGATTCTCCCCCCTGCAGAGTACTGCATCACAGTACATACACAATATTGTGACCCTCGAAAGGTAGGAGTCAACAGCATCATAAATGGCCTGTGAGGCAGCTGGAGGGATTCGCTGTCCCACAGGAGTGTCTCTTGTGGTAAAAGGAGCGGAAACAGAGGATGTTGTAGAGGAACTAAACCTACTACTTTTATCACAAGGTACAACCTTGCCAATAGCCCCACCGTGGAACTACCTTAGGTGTCGCTTAATTGATGTCGTACCAAAGCTGTACGAACCAGGCCTCCCTCGACTCAGCACCTTTTTGCACTGGTTGCAGGTGACCTTATTCACACGCCCTTTTCGCACTCCATCAAGAGTGGTAAACAACCCCCACACCCAAGACTCACGGCGAGTGCTGGTAGTAGGGACTTCCACTACCTCATCCTCTTCATCCTCTTCATCTATCTCCTCTACATCCTCACACCTGTTCCCCTCTGCAGGCCCTTGGGGACGTGGTGGTGGTGGAGGGGGTGGGGGTGCTGATGCTGATGCAGGAGTAACTGAAGCAATTTGGGATGCCATCAGGAACCAGGAAGCAAAAGCAGAAAAATCAGCAAAAACAGGTCAATCTGCCAGGTTAATCTGTAGTACTGGAAAGACAATGCTCTGTCAGGTAGCCAGAAGCACAATGAGGATCAGCTCTGGGGTGTGGCCTTTTAAAGGGGTGCTGGTGAGCGCTCCGCGAACACCCGCGCTGTCCATGGACACTTCAAACATCCACAAAAGCCTCAAAAAGTTCCAAAAAGTATGTAGATCACCAGGGACATTGTCTGCGACATGTGCAATGGCGAACCTTTACTGTAAAATACTTTGGATTGTCCAAAAAAGTACTTTTAAAATGCTCGGGGACCCGGACAGTGTCCGCAAATCAGGATACATGCTCAGTGTGGGTGCGGTCACATGATGATGTCACGAACAGGTCCGCGAATGCAACGGGTGTCCGGAGGACACCAAATGTGCAGGGACGGTTATGCGCATGTGCGCGGGTGTTCTACAGACAGTGTTCGGGTCCTCAAACTAATTAAAAGTGCGACACGTGCGACGGACAGTTACGGACAGGTGCAATGTTCGTTGGACCTATGGATGAGGTGTGCATATGCTGAGATGTTCTGCGGACAGTACAGACAGGTATAGTGTCCTTAGGACACCTCAATTTTGGTAAATTGCGGACATCCCGGACATCGAGTGTGTTCTAAGAACAGGTCCATCTTGATTGCGGACAGTACGGACAGGTATTGTGTCCTTAGGACACCTCAATTTTGGTAAATTGCGGACATCCCGGACATCGAGTGTGTTCTAAGAACAGTTCCATCTTGATTGCGGACAGTACGGACAGGTATTGTGTCCTTAGGACACCTCAATTTTGGTAAATTGCAGACATCCCGGACATCGAGTGTGTTCTAAGAACAGGTCCATCTTGATTGCGGACAGTACGGACAGGTATTGTGTCCTTAGGACACCTCAATTTTGGTAAATTGCGGACATCCCGGACATCGAGTGTGTTCTAAGAACAGTTCCATCTTGATTGCGGACAGTACGGACAGGTATTGTGTCCTTAGGACACCTCCATTTTGGTTAATTGCAGACATCCCGGACATCGAGTGTGTTCTAAGAACAGTTCCATCTTGTTTGCAGACAGTACAGACAGGTATAGTGTCCTTAGGACACCTCCATTTTGGTTAATTGCGGACATTCCAGACACCGAGTGTGATCTAAGAACAGTTCCATCTTGATTACGGACAGTACGGACAGGTATAGTGTCCTTAGGACACCTCCAATTTGGTTAATTGTGGACGTTCCGGACACCCGCGCTGTCCGTGGACACCCCAACTGCCTTTTCAAAAAAATAAATACACAGAGGACTGAATTAAAACACACATAATAATTTTTTTAATCATATACAAATATTACATTTATGAAAGAGAGGGGAAGCAGAAACTGACACAAATACAGGGCAATTAGGGGTTTGGAGAGGATGGATGGGAGGGCATGAAGGGATGGAAGTCTCATCATAATATCTTTCTTGGTAGTGATTGTTTGGGGATAGTTGACTGGGACATGGAGAGGGGGAACAGGTAGATGTGGGACAATGATATTTAATTTTTTATTTTATGTGGTCCTCCACACAATGTTTTAAAAGATTGAAATTTCCCATTAGCATATCCATTTTTTGTTCCATGCGCTTTAGAGCATTTTCTAATGTCTCTTTTGCTATATAATTTTTACTGTTTGTATGGTGTGTTAAAAAAAATGTGTTCAATACACATAAAGTAATGATTATTAATTTGCTTATATAGAGAAGTGTCTACCATTAGTATGACTGTCTTCAGTGATTTCATTACGTGGGAAATTTTCTTCAAGCCGTTTCAAAGTTTTGGACATTTCTGTGTAAAAAAAATATATTACTTTTAGTGTACCTAATACAGAAAGTTTAGAAATATATAAGAAAAATTAAGTTTACTTACTAGTTTCTGGTAAGTTTTGTTGTTACTGTTGTGTAGGTCTGCTGTTGCTTCTTGCTGTGCAGTGTCTGTGAGGTAATTATTTTGGAGGAATGGCTTTTTTGGTTTTTGTATATTCCATTTTAGTACATATGCTATTTAAATGGATGGTTGATGTGTTACATTTATGGGTTCCACTTCTTATTGTGTTCATGTGCTGCTTTTTGAACTTGTTCAGTGTCTATATGGCATGATAGAACAATCTAAGATACCCACTGAGTTTTTGGGCAGTGTTGTTGTTGTCCGCGGACATACGCACAGCCCGCAGACATCAAAATCACTATAAAGTAAGGGAATCCTAGTAAACATCTATCAAATTCGCACTATGTATTTGTATATTCAGAAAAAAAAACTTTGATAAAGGGAGGTTATGGTTAAGTTGTGCTATTCAAAACCTATGAAATTCAGTAAAAAAACTTTGTTAAATGGATGTTATGGTTCCAAGTAAAACCGAAAAACCCCTGAAATTCGCTAGATATGGTAAGCTAAGCAACCATAACTCGCACCACCACCGTGCATTGCTAAGACTAACACCCAGTAAGCAAAATGAGCTTATCCCTGTTGCAAATTTAAATGAATGTATCAGATACAACTTACATGCAGCTTAATATTTTGTAAAAGTCTGTAACATATAAGTCTGATATAAATCACCCACTTCTTTCCTGATATAAAAGAAAGTCTTTTTAATTCTTGAAAAATCAATAATGCAATAATAAACATTGAATCAATATCATACAGAAAAATGAAAGCCAAATATAACGATCAATATACACAATTAATACTGCTGACATTTTTAAACACAGAAAAAATCCTTAATCGTAGTGTTACAAACTTAAAAAAGACACTTCAAATTTGGACATCAACATAGAAATAAACTAATATGATCAACAGGCAGAGCGCATTATTAATTCACATATCTGTGTAGTGTGTGCTGTCAACTGACTGACCCCCACCTATTTCATTTCCCGGTTGTGGTGCCAGATGTCCTTAAGTCCAGAATGCGTAATTTAGCATTTGGGGCTTAATGAGTTCACCCCCAAATATAATGGCATTAAGTATTGTCCTTCAGGGTCTTTAGAGTGCCTACGCTTAAGTTCCTAACTAATAGGGACTACGGATCATGTTTCGGCAGTCACCAAGGTGGTTTTTATGCCCCATTCATCAGGGCATCATTTTGGAGACCCTGTATGTGGGAAACAAAAAAAAGGGAAAGGGAAAAATGAGAAAAAAGAGAAGAAGTAGGGTCTATCAGATCGTGCCTATCTGTGTTTGGCACTTAAATGATGCATTAAGTTCTCAACCCTGGTGTCTACTTTACCTTCCAGGGTTATGATCGCAATGCCAGAGCCGAGCATCAGTGTGACCGAGACCAGATGGAAAAAGGTGCTACACAGGTGAGTGAAAACTGGGTGGATTGTGTTGGGGCCTCCCCGTGGGTTCGAGATTCGGTCTGTGAATTAAAAAAGAAGGAAAGGCAAGTGTCAAGGCATCAAAGATATTGCACATATACTAGTCCTGATCTGTTGCAGAAATACTATGACTAGTACCTGAAGCGCTAATTGCTGATTGTTCAGACTTTGGTGCCCACCTCTCAGTGGGGTTCCTCTATGGGGTTTTGCTCCTGCAGCGAAGGCAGTGAAGCTTGCCGTTGCCGCCCCTGTAACCAAAGTATGAATGTTGTCATTCTGTTGCAACTCAAGCCAGAAATTGGGTATCATACTTTGCACACTAAGAAACAGTTAGACAGATTTGTGTGTACCTGTTCTAATTATTTGGTGTGCTAAATCCATCTAATGTTGGAGAAGGCCAATGTAAATTTACTTCTATCTTCTCTGTGGGACCGTGCTATCCGGACCATGGGTATCTAGCCATAAAAGGTAACAAAAGAGCATATTTCAGGGTCTCGTAACAGATAGCTCATTATCATACTACTGTTGTATTGTTGTTGCCTTTAAATTGTGCATTTATCTCGTAACGTTGAAACAATCTGTTTCAGTTTTTTGGCCCCCATTATCAAGGCTCAAAAGAAGGAAGGGGGAAAAGGAATGCTTTTTTGCACTGTGTATCATATTGCTGCTGCATCCTTGTACTAAAGATACTTTTAACACATGTTACCAAATAATAGCCGTGACACAGAAGGCAGGAGAGCAATCTCTTAATCTCCTACATTGTGATTTCAATTATCACGTTTGTGGAGCCGTGAGAGCAACGGAGGAGAGCCATCTCTGCGTCTCCAAGGACTTGCAAGCTGGCAATGTTTGCAAACGCTGTTTGTCGCTGGCGAAAGGGAAATAATGCCATGTGACAGCCAAAAAATGTGTTATTGCTACTAGTCAAGACCCCATGAGCTAAGTAGCCTCCTTACTCTACGAGCGATTCCACAGGGGTGCAATTTCAGGGAGAGAGACGTCTGTAATGATGAGCGTAGGATGTGTACGCGAACAGTAGTTCTAACGTCATCATGGAGACGGCGCATGCGTGTGTGGCTCCGGGGGTGTGCGAATCCCGGGGCTGCAACCACGTGGGTAGGGTGTTGTTGATTGCTATAGCAACCCAAGATTGAGGCAAGAGGAACAATGGTAGCTGTCACATCAGGAACACTCGGAACTTGTGAACATTTCCGAAAAAAGTAACCATGAAGTGCAAGTGGTGTCCGGCCCATGCCTTAGTTAATATGGCTGTTGTTGATATCTGGTGGCCCAAAAGCCTAACGCGGCTATTGCCGGAATACCATGTGTGGGGTACCTTTGTGGATGCCTCATGAAAAATTTAGAGTACGTCCGTATAAAAAAAAAGGCTAATTTTGACAACTCTTGCAAAAGCGGAAGTTCATGTGCCTAAGAAAAAGATGGGTTGGAAAAGTTCATTTAAGCAATGATAATAAGTGTCAAATCGGTGAATCCATCTAGATTCTTTATTCAGAAGATTATATTGTATGTTGGCACCACCTTTCACTTTTTTTTTCGACTACCCACCACAAAAGGTCTTAGGGGTGTGTTTAGCTGACAAGTAATGCTCCACCAGAGGTGCTGTCAAAGTTTTATACATAATTTTTGATCGTTGTTCTGATATCCTGGTGTTAATGGTGTGGGTAGTCTGGCCAACGTACCTAAGGCCGCAGGGGCATTGGATAGCATAGACTACATTTGAACTCTTACAGTTGGTCATGTCACGTACCATCCACTCTCGTTCCACTACGGGGAAGGTCTTCATCTTTTTAGTGAAGGGATAGGCTGCACATCTCCCGCATGGATAATCGCCTTGGAGGGGGCGTAATGTTCTCTGTCCACTTTTTGTTACATCTGATTGGTACAAAGAATGGACTAAGTGGTCTTTGATGTTTTTACCACGTTTGTAAGCAAATCTAGGAGGGGGATCTTCCAGTAAATTCAAACGTGCAATGTGCCAATATTTCCAAATAATGTTTTTGACTGTGTGGTTTGGGTCCAGAGTATCATCCTGTGGGGTGATTGACGGCTGTAGCAATACCTCTCCGTTGGCATTCCTTGCCTTCTGCGTGCCTGATTCAATCATTTTTGGGATAGCCACGTGATCGTAATTTATTGGATAAATCAGATGAATGCTGGTTGAAATCCTCAATGGAGGAGCAATTTCGGCGGATACGCAGGAATTGCAGGTAGGGAACATTATCTTTAGTATGCAATGGATGATTGCTAGAAGGGTGGAGAAATGTATTCCTGTCAGTTGGTTTGATGTGTAGGTTACATTGAAGTTCCCCCTCTCTGTGGCAAATAACTCGTTCCAAGAATGGAATCTGCGTGATATTATGTTCAATAGTAAATTGAATGTTAGGGTTGCGCGTGTTAAGCCATTCCCAGAATGATACCAGTTGTTCTTGAGGTCCTGTCCATATAAAAATGAGGTCATCTGTGTATCTAAACCAATGACTAATTTGATCTTTCCAGGTGTTATGTGCAGAAAAGACTAGAAAAGACTAACAACCAGGACATCAAAGATGACATCACAAATGTCATTGATGACATCACTGATGACATCACATGTGCATTTACTTTTCATGAAAAATCTGTACAAGGAATTCTTATAGTAATGTTGATTAAAAAGTGTGAAGGATTATTGGAATAAATATCATGAGGTACCTAGTGCATTAAGCAATGCATTGATATAAATAGCATTGTATTATGAAGTTCTTTACAGTATAATAAGCTACTCATGTATAAACATAAGCATTGTGTGCAGCATACATGATGGAGGTGCAATATTTATAATCTTCCCATGTTGAATAGTGAAATGATAAATGTTTTTTTATTAGAGTTTTGTGTACTGTGCAACATGTAATACGTAGCTAATAAAACCCACTTATTATATCATTTCATTATTACATACAAAACACATAGACACAACAACACATACAAATGTGAGTATATACAGGGAAAGTGAAGTACGCAAAATAGCAGCAGTAGAAACAGAATGTGTTCATAACCTAACTGATTATGTTTATGCACAGAAATGCTTGTTCTACTTCAAACCTGCTACTTCCCTATGTATAACTATGACATGATGTGACTTCAACCTAAAGAAAGTAATGTGAATACAAATATGAGCATATCTAGAGAAAGTACAGTAATAAAAAAACAGCAGAACAATAAGAAAGTGTTAATAACGTTACTGATTGTCTTCATACACAGAAAGCATTGCTATCTTTCAAGTGTGTATTTTCCCTATGTATTTGATGCATATGCTGTGAGTGAACCCCATATGAATTACTCTAAGAACATATTTGAAGTATAAGTCTACAAATATAATACTTTTTGATTTTTCTGTTCCTAAGTATTACTAGCTAAGATATATCACTAAAGGAATAAAGAGGGAGCCAGATATGTGATATCATCAATGACATTTGTGATGTCATCTTTGATGTCTTGTGTGTTAGTCTTAGCAATGCACAGTGGTGGCGCGAGTTATGGTTGCTTAACTTACCATAACTAGCAAATTTCAGGGGTTTTTCAGTTTTACTTGGAACCATAACGTCCCTTTAACAACATTTTTTTACTGAATTTCATAGGTTTTTAGTAGCACAACTTAACCATAACGTCCCTTTAACAACATTTTTTTACTGAATATAAATAAGAGGAATGATACTATCAGTTTTTAATGCCAGATACCTCTAGTGCTCATGCAGTTAATTACATAATAATAATAACAATAACAGCATTGAATGCTACATGCTGTTATTCTTCCAATGTATATTCATTCTAACAATAGTTGTTGTTATTACCCAATTTCATGGTAGTGCCATAATTCGAACATGCAAAGTGCTAAATTATCCCATGCCAGACGTGAGCACTGCCCATGAGATAGTCACATCGTATTGACCTTAAATGTAGCTCTAAAGCAGTTAGCATTGTGATTGTAAGGTGCTAAACTCTAAAGGTTGTACAATAAACCTACCCTTTTTTTGTCCACCATGTCATTCTGCACAGATGTTTTGTGGAGAATGTTATTTTATGGTGAACAGTTTGTCTGAGATGTTTAGCGTTGTGTGATTGATGTACCGTTCATGCCAGCTGCTAACAGATTGGAGCCAACAACACTAAAATAATTCCTTCTGTGAGGTACTTGACTCACAAGACCATGATCAAAAAAAGCACAAAAAAACCTGAGCACCATTATCTGCATTGCCACTCTGCACAGACAGATGAGCTATCCTGACTGCTGTGATATGCACACATCAAATGACAGATACATTCTAAACACAGTTATTTCGAGTGTGCCATGATTGGAAAGCACGTTCAGGTTCTGTGTTTTTGTTGGCATGTACGAGACGTTATTGCCCACATTTTAAAGAATCAAACCACAACCTGATCTTTCCGCTCTGGGTACAATTCATTTCGGCAATTTCTTAAATATATTGTTGCCTTTTCCATGATTGTGTGTGCATGTTCTTGTCAGTGTATACTTGAATACACTCAGCATCGTTGAAGCCTATGAGTGTGTTGCTTTCCCTCTGAAGCCTGAAAAGTAGATGCACGCAGGCTTGACATGCAGCCAAATTTGCACCAGATGTGCAGATGAACTTAACTGGTCTGCTGTTAAATCTCAGTTACCAGTTTAATGCTATCCACACTACAGAATAATTGCTCATTTTACTATAGCCGATATGATAGCTCAGCAGGTTGAGCGATCGCTGCTGCAATGTGTGCGTGATCTGCAGATTGCAGGTTCAAATCATCTCAGCCTTTCATCCTTCTGAGCTCGATAAATGAGTACCAGCACAGGTTGGGTGGCATTGTATGAATATTTGTTGTATAAAAAAGAGCTTAAGCGTAAGTGCTGTACAATAACATATTATCATTTAGCCTTGGACGTCTGCTTGCATTCGCAGTAATCTGACAATATGGATCTATAAACACAGATATTAATGGTACATATTGTGATCCATTCTTGTATGAAATGTATATCACATTAGTGAAATCATAACCATATGTTTCGTAGTGTACTTAGGAACAATGCTATTTGATGCCACTTCCTGTTTTGTCAAGGGGTGCAAGGTTGTGTTCATGCCACACCTGCACCTCAGAGCTGTGGACACAGTCACAGAACTGTATGAGAGGTTATGTTATTTTATGAGTTGTGTTGTAATGTAACAGACACATGAACCCTCCCCTCCATAAGTAGCATTTTCTGTAAAGTCATGAATTGACACGATTCACGGATTATGGTTTGAGGGCCACTTTTTTAGAGGCGGGATGGGCTACTTTTTTGAAGCGAGGGGTGGGCCACTTTTTTTTGGTTGTCCGGGCCTATTTCTTGTCCCAGTACGACCCTGCCGCTCATGCGGAAAACCTCAGTCTTCACAATCTCCTCATGGCTGCTGGCAAGATCACTGCTGCAAGAGCTACAGGCAGTGGTGGATTCAGGCAGTAGGTTATATGCCAAGTGCAAATTGGACTGATCCGATTACCGCTGCCTATTGTGGACACCAGTCCAGTGGTAGGTCACCAATTATAAAGAGCTCTGCATGAATTCACAGCTGTATCATGGTTCCACATTGAAGCTGGCTTGGAGCAAATGTCCCTGGAGTATGACTGGGGGGTACACATATTAAACATTGATTGGAAAAAGTATGCTTTTTTCAAATATGTCATCAAATTAAGGAGGATAATATCATTATGGAAAAAGAGAGTGAGAGCAGAGAGAAACAGAGAAACAGAATGGAAGAGCGATATCTAAAACATTACTACAATTGCAATAAAGATACATTTATATGGTAGTTATTATTCATATAGCGCCTTTTACCATTATTATAGTCTCAAATCACTGGTGGCTGGAACGCCCTCAGGGACCAAAGTCCAGAGTGTTGGAAGTCACAGAGTAGGATTAGAATGCGTGTGTGCATTTGGGCAAATAAGGCTTAGAAGTGCTGGCCAGAATGTGGTATAAAGCAACCCATGAGTTCAGGCATGTGGATGGGTGATGAGAAGAATCAGGAGATGGTGTGAGTTCTAGAGACTCGCTATGTGTCCAACGCATGCAGATATGTTGTGGGTCTTCTCAGCATACAGATGTCAGAGGTTTTGAGGCATAGTCTGGTGTAAGTAGGTGGAACAATCAGTCGTTGCTCTATTCTGATGTGTGCGATTAGCCATGCCTGTGGCCACTGTCCACCGGTGTGATGGTTATAAGTATCAAGCAGTTCAGAGGGAAATTTGTTGTATTTGCACCCAATCAGGTAGCGGCTTCCTTTGTTGATTGTGGCGGCTTGCAAAAAAATGGATAGCGACAGTCTATGCTTTAAAGTATTTCCCACAAAGACAATCAATTGTATTTGGTAGCATTCGATAGCTTAAAGACTCATTAGGACACATTAGCCTATCACAGGCCTTCCCTAGCCAAATGCTCAATAGCAGGGAGAAGTAATACAACTAGTGGCAAGTTTACTGTAGACAGACCTGTCTCTCCATGCAGGAGAAATTTCAGAAAAACAAATCCAAAAGAGGTGAGTCAGCTACCAACCTGGGCAACGCCAGTAAACATGTGCTTCAGAGGTACATAGTAAATGCTTTATTTAACTTTGACAGGGTGGGATTGGGATACACTCCTACAATGTAACTAGATCTTTCCACAACATTAAACATTAACCAATAAAGCGATGGGGGTATTTCTGCTAATGGATTACTGCTCTCCCCCAGAATCTTCAAGGCACTACCAAGTCTCAGGGATTTAGGTTTCAGCCACTTCTTGGCTTCACTCACAGTCTCAGGGTTACAGTGCCCAACTTCTTGGGGCAGGTTTCAGTCTCAGGGTTATAGTGCCCCGCTTCTTGTGTCAGGTTGCACTATCAGGGCTACAGTGTCCACCCTCTTGGGTTAGGTTGCAGCCTCAGGGTTACAGTGCCTAGCCTCTTGATTCAGGTTGCAGTCTCAGGGGTATAGTGCCCAGCCTCTTCATTCAAGTCACAGTCTCATGGATAGAGTGTCAAGCCTCTTGGGTCAGGTTGCAGTATCAGGGCTACAGTGCCCAGCCTCTTGGGTTAGGTTGCAGCATCAGGGTTAGAATGCCTAGCCTCTTGATTCAGGTTGCAGTATCAGGGCTACAGTGCCCAGCCTCTTGGTTCAGGTTGCAGCCTCAGGGTTATAGCACACAGCCTCTTGGGTTAGGTTGCAGTGTCAGGGTTACAATGCCCAGCCTCGTCATTCAGGTCACAGTGTCAGGGATATAGTGCCCAGCCTCTTGATTCAGGTTCCAGTCTCATGGTTATAGTGCTCAGCCTCTTCATTCAGGTCACAGTCTCAGGGATACAAGGCCAAGCCTCTTGGGTCAGGTTGCAGTATCAGGGCTACAGTGCCCAGCCTCTTGGTTCAGGTTGCAGCCTCAGGGTTATAGCACACAGCCTCTTGGGTTAGGTTGCAGTGTCAGGGTTACAATGCCCAGCCTCGTCATTCAGGTCACAGTGTCAGGAATATAGTGCCCAGCCTCTTGATTCAGGTTCCAGTCTCAGGGTAATAGTGCTCAGCCTCTTCATTCATGTCACAGTCTCAGGGATACAAGGGCAAGCCTCTTGGGTTAGGTTGCAGCATCACGGTTACAGTGCCTAGCCTCTTCATTCAGTTTGCAGTCTTAGGGCTACAGTGCCCAGCCTCTTAGGCCAGGTTGTAGTCTCGGGGGTACAGTGCACAGCCTCTTCATTTAGGTCACAGCCTCAGGGATACAGTGCCAAGCCTCTTGGGTCAGGTTTCAGTCTCAGGGTTGCAGTGCCCAGCGTCTTGATTCAAGTTGCAGCCTTAGGGTTACAATGCTCAGCCTCTTCAGTCAGGTTACAGTGTCAGGGATATAGTGCCCAGCCTCTTGGGTCAGGCTTCAGTCTCAGGGTTAGAGTGCCCAGCCTCTTGATTTAGGTTGCACACTCAGGGTTACAGTGCCCAGCCTCTTGGGTCAGGTTGCATTCTCAAGGTTAAAGTGCCCAGCCTCTTGGTTCAGGTTGCAGACTCAGGGCTAGAGTGCTCAGCCTCTTTGGTCAGGTTGCAGTCTCAGGGTTACAGTGCCCAGCCTCGTCATTCAGGTCACAGTGTAACGGATATAGTGCCCAGACACGTCCTTGTCCAATGTCCTCTTCAGAGGGTTTTAGCACCGTGCTTGCTATTTGAAATCCATACCAGAAAGATAATGTGCCTCATTACGAATGTGGCGGTAAGGCAACAACGGTGCTGGTAGTGCTACCGGCGCCGTTGTTTCCATGCCACCACATTACGAGTTCTGCTCGCGGGTGCTGCTCTGCATGCCTAGTCAGACCAGGCATGCAGAGCGGCACTCGCAAGTAGAACTCGTGATTGCACCGGCACTGTTATAAACGGTGCCGGTGCAACCATGCTCCACAACCCCATTCTGTCCTATAGGGCGGAATAGGGATCGGGAGCCCGCCCACACCGGCACCCGCGAATGGGCCACTACCAGCCCCTTCAACTCGTAATGGCCCGGTTATGGCCCATTCACAGGTGCTGGTGCTGGTAGCGTGTTTGGCGGTAGCCGTGCCCTTAATAAGGGCACGGCTACCGCCAAACTCATAATGAGGCCCAATGTCTACAACACTAATTCCAGATCTGGGGATATAGTGTCAACGTTTCCTAGGAGTGTGAGGGTGCTTTTCACACCCCCTCTGAAGGGTTATTTCATGATCCTTTCCCCCAACTTCCTGACTCGATCTCTCTCTTTCACAGTCTCGCTCTTCCAGCATTATAGTGGTCCTATGCATCTTATCTTGTCTGGAACTCTTCTCACCCAGGGGCAATATACGGTGCTTCTCTCGCTGTAAGGGATATGGTGCCTTTCTCATCCTGTGACGAATATGGTGCTCACCCACCTGCATGCGATATGGTTCTCATCTTGCCCAGTAAGGCTGCCTATTTTTTCTCTCCCCAGCTACCCAATAATTCATGTGGTCTCCTTCACACCTATGTGGTGTGGTGCCTTCGCAATCTTTGACAGGGAGTGCTAGGTCTCTTGGGCACCGCTGGGAGTGGTAGCTCCTCAGCTAGTAATGACTTTTCTACTGGCTCCTCAGGTGGTCCTGACTCTGGTTTCACAACTCTCCAACTCATGGCTTTTTCTTTTCGCCCATACAGAGGAAAAGTAGCCTCTTGTATGGCGCCTGAGCAAGGTATTAGATTTCGGATTGGTCAGGTGTTCCTTAGATGTAACATGTTTGACGTTGAGGTTTTGTAGTTCCGAAATAGGGGAGCAGGGTTTTAAAAGGGCTGGCGAGCTGCTAGTATGTGTTCCCACTCCTCCGAGTGAGTAGCCTGCTTCCCGCTCTTCCTGGCTGGCTGCTTTCTTCCCAGGGAGGGTTTGAGTGCTGATGTTTCATGTCGCCTTGTTGTTTCTAGTGATTTGTGGTGCTTTGGAGCTTGACGGGTGTGTGGTTTGCCTGCAAGTCATTCAGCTGAATGGGAGTGGGGAAGTTTCACCCCAGGGGCTTTGCTGACTGACTGAAGGGGAATTAATGCGTGAAGGGAGCCCTGGGGTGGATTTTCCTTCACCTCTGACTAGACCATGAAAAAACTCGCCTCTTGTCGCCGGGGAAGAAAGATAGGGTCTGTCATATTGCGTCTGTCGCCCTGTGTGGTGTAATTGTGGGGCGGGCATTCTTCGGTGGGCTCAGTGTTTGTGGGGGTTCTGACTTGGTCTGTGGAGACCAAAACACTTAACTTCAATACTCAGGGAAGTCGATCACCTGGAAGTAAACAGGATTCACCACCTTCTCTGTCATCCTACCTTCTCTTGTTCCACACTTCGGTTTGGGAGTGCAGGAAACACTGTGGAGTAGGGTCAAGATACTGACTCCACCACACAGAGCCACTATGACCGCATTAACCAGTGAAGATAAGTTGGTGGTGGCACAGAATTCTAGAACACCTCTGACTGCCACAATAACAGTGTCAATAAAGACAGCAGGTGCAGCTAGTTCAAAGTCTACCTGCAATAAACTCATCACAGTTTTACAATAGTCATTTTAGGCAGCAGTCTTTGTTAATAAGAACAAGGCTATATGTGCACATGTTCAGGATTACTCTAACCTGATAGTTACAGAAGAAGGCACTAAATCATTTATATCTCTGATGAATTGATGCAATTAACTTAAAAGGCATGTATGTTTGATTTTCTTCAACAGGGCTCCATAATAAACCTCATTAAGGCTCTTGTTTAATTTTATCTAGGCTGTGGTGCGGAAGGGTGGGCAAAACTATATACTTTATTATATGCCCTGTCATTTCACTCCCTATGTCGGGGGTAAATGCAGGGCTCTAATCATATTTTGCTCCCTACTTGGAGTCAAATGATTTTTTTGGGGAGTAAAAAAGTAATTAGCTTTTCCAATAGGGATACTTTCTGCTTTTTAAAAGATGTTCTTTCTCCCTAAAATTCCTTTTGATATCGGGCATTAATATTATTAGAGTTCCTTCCTTCCTATGCCACTGCTCTACTGATCACTAAATCAAAAAAATATCAGTAGAGCTTTGTGGGTTGAAGAAATTATATGTTCATTGTTTCTCGTTTTTGTTAGGCACATTTTCCTTTTTTAGGGAGTAAAAATGCATGGTGCATATGTCTCTTAGCTCTAATGCTGGTGTTATCACTACCCACAGGGGACGTAATGTTATTCTGATGGAATTATCATCCTTACCCAAATTATTAGAAGCATGTTCTCCTGGCCCTTGAATTACTTCATTATAGTGGCACTTGAACTCCTTCAGCATGTTTTTGACCCATTGCTTTTAATTGCCCTTAATCCATCGGCAAATGTATTCTGTGTGAGTTTCTTGACAGCCATATCAGTTATGATAAGAGATATTTGAGGGACACAAACGGCAGGGGCGTCGTTCGCAGCAGTAAGGAGTGGAACCCACAAGAGCCAACCTACTTAACGCTCAATGAACAATGACGCCCCAGCCTTGATAAAGACCCCTTGAGTAGAAACACGTGTCGGCTGACCATGAGATTATTGCATCAAGAATAAAATTTCCTTTTTTTGAAAAATCAGAATACAGAGAAACTTTTTTAAAGAATAAATATTGTTTGTGCAAGATATCTGGGAACACAACTGAGAGCTGTTTGTGTTTTGTAATACAAAGGAGTGATTTTCCAGTGGCATAAAACATACAGGGCTTTGTTAAGACTTGGGGTGTTATCCCGACGTTAATCCACCAGAATGCCGCCCAAACAAATTAATGTTACCACCACTTAGTGCGTGTGGAATTTCTGCCAGATTATAACTGGTGGTAGCAGTGTAATTCCCCATTCATATTGAGTCCATTGGACTAAATGTGGCTTTTTGGCGGAATTAGCGCAGCAGAAATCCTGACGATTTCTGCGTTGAGTTGGAGGATTTACCTCCAGGATTTTCCTGAAGGAAAATCTTCCACTCCAGGACCGAAATCGTAATTTGGCGTAGTGGTAAAGTTGGCAGCAATGGAGTTACCGCCAACTTTACCACTTACTGTCAAACTCGTAATGAGGCGGTCATTTTTCTCTGCCCAGAAGTACGTTTGCAAGGTACTGTGGCAGATATTGAAGTCTTGGACTGGTTGATGCGTTTTCTGTATAATCACATATGACATATTTTATTTTAGCCCATATGTTTGGAAAAAGTATTGTAAGATTTTTAAAGAATTGCAGTGGCTGGCAAGAGGAAATTCCTTTGCAAACTCTCTTCTGCGACGGTAGCTCACTAAGTGGCTTACCTCATTAGTCAGTTGCGCACATGGAAAATAATGTGCGCACAACAGCCAACCAGTTTCGCACTTAGAGAAAAATAATTAGAGGGAACATTGCTGTGCACAGGTATCATTCTCAACGGACCTGACAAAGGCATCCTTATAAAGTGGGCAGAGTTGAAACAAGTTGGTTTCCCTTGTTGCTTCATTTGTGTTACTCCAGAATGTGTACAGGCCCACTTTTGTGAACAGTTGTATTGTGTTGTTTTGAACAGCATTATTGTTTTACAGGCTGGTTTCCATGCCTTTGTACCTGGTGGTGGTTTTTGAACTTTCACATATTGGTGACATCCATATGTAATTGTTATTAGTGAGGCCTTTTAGCCCCAACATTTTGAAAGACACACATGTCTTGATTGTTTTTATATATTTCTTTCATTAAAATTTGGGAGCAACTTTTTCATATGACCTACGTCCCACAGTCTCTGTCTAAACAATGTTATTAGCAATATGTAGTGATTCAGTCAATTTTTCTGTGACATATAGGACCTCATCAGGGGTTGGGCAAAGCAGTAAAAATACAGTGGTAAACTGTTACTGTCGCATAACTGCTCAGCCTAATCCTGAGTTTGTCTGAAATGTAGCAGATTTACCTCCAGCTTCTTGCCAATTTCTGCCCATTTGTGTCGATATTACTGCAGCGTTGATAGCACCCACATTACCCCATAAAGTCCTATGGCAAAATGGGGAGTAACAACCTTACCCCAAATTGGAATCCAGAGCGCTATTTGCGTTGGCGGTATCCCAGTGGATTTACTGCCAGGATACCACCAAAACCTCTAAAGAGGCCATATTCTTTTATTAATTTGATTACATACTGTTTGTTTCCCCTAGAGTATCATTCTCCTGTGTTACTCCCCTGTTACCTGAACACATGGTTATATTGAAAAGCCCTCAGCAGTTTAGCATAGAAAAAAAAGAAGGTGCTGTTGTCTAGATGGGTACTAAAATTTCCTATCCTGACCCATTTCCTTCAGTGTACTGCCAAAACGTTTGACTTGGTCTTTGAAATGTTCTGCTTTGTTCATCATCCGCAAGGAGTGATGCTTCCACACATCCCCTTCCCCAGCCCCTGTGCTTGCCTCCAATACTAGTTGATAGAGTACTGTAAAAAAGTGAGGGATTGTAGCAGTAAACACTCACTGGGATATTTGCAGACCCACCATACTTTGCAAGCCAGGAATATTTAAATGCCTCACCATATGATGTGTATTTTAAAAATGTCATGACTCTGCATGTACACAATTTGCAGGGCATATAAGATTGTTTGCAACATACCCCACCCTTATATCATTGTGTCGTATTACACAAGTGCTCAGGGAAACCGTTTTTGTATAGAAGCCAGTTACCATATAATGTGTGAAGGTCTATGTCCAAAGGAACGCTGAACACTTGGAAACTATGCATATTTTGTTAAAAGCATTCTCCTGTCTGAATATCCGGTGCCCTGATACTATGGACTACTAATCCCAGGCATAGTCCATACCCATTATCCCTTGTAGGCTAAGTAAAGGATATTGCAATGTTGCTCTCCACTTATAGGGTAATGTTAGTAATGCTAAAGTAGGAGACGCTGAGCATCACATTTGTCTTTTCAAAATCTTTAGAGGGCAAATTAATATTCGAGTTTCATAATGCGTTAATTTACAAGTGGGCCGCTTCAAAGCACTTGCGTGACAAGTACAAAGAAGAGGAAATATGGGATTTGGTTACACATCCAAGTAGCCTGCTTACTTACAGTCAGCATCCGATATTTGAGCTGGTAGTTCTGGCGCCTGAACGTTATTCATGTTACAACAAACATAAAACAAGTGGATGTAGGTACACGTCCGCTAACCTGTCGAACAGCCAAGAGAGGAAGAGTCAAGGTAGTCTGGTAGTATCTTAATGTACTCTGGGGCAGAAGTTAGTCATACGATAAAAGTGTGGTAGAGTCCGGTTTAGAAGTCATGGTGGGGATGGAAAATGTTTGGTTATTGTGTGCAGGCATATCTTGGTTAGATTCTTCTGTTCATGGAGCCAGTTTTTCATATTAGTTTTTAACCTCTTGTGTTGTATGTTGCTGTAATGGATTTTAGGTGCAGAGTAGTGTAATGCAAATTAGCAGAATATCAAGACTAGTTGCTTATTTTAAGAGAAATAACATTTCAGATAATTGCTGTGGCATGTGCTTTATTACATTTTTTTGAATAGATGAGAATTGTCTGTGTGCGCTGCTAAAAATCTTCTGAGCAGCACCCAAAAGGAAGCTAGGCAAGCGCACATGCGCACAGCTTAGAGGGAACATTGGTGCAGAGTAACATGTATAAACACAGCAGAAAATCAAGTGTGTCTACGCAACACATATAATCAACAGCTAAAGCCCAAAAGAGCCCTTGGTTAACCGAACACAATATGAATGCACACATATCAATGCTGAAGTCCCTTACTGAAACACCAAATCCTCAACATGGAATATTATACAAATGCCCCTTATGGGTTTGTTAATGCGAGTTATACTCACAAGCCCAAATTTGTGTGTGAACAGTTGCATTTTGTTGTTTTGAAGAGCCTGATTATTTTACTGGCTGGTTTACATGCCTTTGTACCTGGTGGTGGTTTTTTGAACTTTCACATATTGGTGACATCCAAATGTAATTGTTATTAGTGAGGGCCTTTTAGACCCATGATTTTGAAAAACACACATGTCATGATAGTTTTTACATATTTATTTCATTAAAATTTGTCAGCAACTCTTTCATATGCGCTGCGTGGGCATATGGAAGGGTGGACAGGATTTCCTGAGTTTTAGTAGTGAAATGACAGGCCAAAGCCGTGCAGAGGGCCTGCTAGGGAACAGAAGAGGTAGAAAATGCAGCAGAAATTGGCTAGTTCCTTTCAGATTTTGAAACGTTTTGCCAGTTGTTAAATGCGCACAGAGAAAGGCTTGGATATAGGCTCTCTTCTTAGAGAGGACAGAGAGTCTGTACTGGCTTTGGAGCAGGCAGCAGGCCAGTTTGTCAAGGGGTGCGCCCGATGCCCTCCATTTCTTCTCTGTTGCCCTACAGTTGAGTTTAAGAGCAGCGAGGTCGGAATCGTACCAACAGTTACACTTGCATTTGGGCTTCAAGAGGATCCTCATGGCAGGGGCAAGGAGATCCAAAATGTTAGAGATAGAGAGTTGAAGGTTAGAGAGGTCTGTGTCAGGGTTTGAGTTAGCCAAAGGTGCGGGAAGATGACAGAGAAGGTAGGTGGCAGTGCTGCAGTTGACTTGGCCTGCGGGTAAGAGAAAGAGAGGTGGGAAGAAAGAAGTAAGTGTTCCCTCCAAGAGAGAGCAGTGGTGAGAGTGTTAGAGAAGGGGAGGTCTGAGGAGATCAGAACACCCAGGGTGTGCCCTACAGAGTGAGTCCGGCCAGAGGGAACAATAGAGAGAGAAGAGAGAATCACAGAGGTTGCGAAAGAGTGCTGAAGAAGGGCTGGTAGCATCCAGGTGGATGTTCAAGTTTCTGAGGCCAGCCCACTCAGAGAGGAAGAGGGCGTCCTGGCCAGGCGCCCTGTAGATAGTGGCCACAGTGAGAGAGGTGAGGAGAGATAGTGAGCCTGCAGGCCAGTCATTTAAAGGAGTAGTGCTGCATTGGAATGATAGAAGTAGGGACCCACTCTGGGAAAATCAAGGCTGTAGGGATCCACTCTGGCAGTCAGCGGGCCACCAACCCTCCACCATGAGCAAAGTGACCACCAGCTCATACACCTAAATACCTCTGATTGCAAGGTCAGTGCCTGGGTCCGGAGGGATTTTCTTAGATTGTAGCCTCTCACAGGCATTTTTAACATTTGCATACATGGTCCAACTTCTGGAACATTCAACAATATTTTATATATTATTTTTTAATCATAGGGAGACCTGCTTTTCCTGGACCCAGAAGAAGGCTGCCACCCTTTCACAGCCGAAACGTCTTGAACCTACAACATTGAGACCAATGACCCACATCATCTTTACCACCTTAAGTGTTGACGTCGCCTCTTAGCAGATCCTATTTTTAGGTTTCTTGAAGCAAAACATTGTATTGTACAAAGTATTGGTTGCAAAAGTGTTGACAAATATGAAGCAATATCTTGTAACACAACACACAGATAACACAACAGAGTAATAGTATAGCAGTGTGGAGTTAACACACTATACTTATCTTATGAATGTGTTCGTTTTTTGATACGTTGGCAGAGTGCCTAAAAGTTACTTTAGATTTCTGTACAACTTCAAGTATAACAGGTTGCATTCAGTAACCTGTGTGTCAAACATTTGCGTCCTCGCTCTACAAAACTTAATAAAATGGTGACTATGTTTACTGTTTATTGTTTGTATGTAAGTCTTTCAGCCAGCAAAATTGAACTATCCATGCTGAAATATGCGGCCTAAATAAACAAAGGTCTTAACAACTGGTTTTTCCAGTTTTTTCCAGAATTCGGATTTATACGTTTTTCCGCCTAGGATGCATACTTATTTAGATGTATTGAATATGGAGATGTGTTTTAATTGTTCCTACAGCAAATCACTGTAATGTAAACGTTTGAGGTCAGGACTACCCCCCCTGTACTAAATACACCCCCACTGGGACGGTTGGTTATGGCTTTGGAGAGGATCTTGCAGCCATCGGGAAGGAGAGTGTCAAAATTTGCGACAGAGCTGGCCATGGACCAATTCTCTGTGAGACAGAGTACATCCAAATCAAGCTCTTCCAGGAGATCTCAGATATCAGAGGAGTGTTTGACAGCTGAACGAGAGTTGAAAGTAGCAATGTGGAGCAGGTTGTCACATTTGAAGGACTTCCGGGGAGGGGTACAGACCAGAGGTACACCCTGCGGAAGTGTTGGAGGTGCCCAAGGATGGGCAGAGGAGGAGGAGAGAGAAGGCAGGTTAGTCAGAGAATGGACAAAAGTGTGCCAGAGGGGTGGCAGAGGAGGGAGACAACAGAGTACATTGGTTGCGTTATGGTGTGAGCAGTTTGTCTTTAATGGATGATTGGAGAAGATGTTCTGTGTTGAGGTTTAGATATTCTGGGATACAGTGACATTTTCTGTTATTTGGTCATTTATGTGCCTTGGTGGGAAGTCTTCTAGTCATTGCAGATGTGTTGTCCTCTGTGTAATCGGTGGACAGTTGGCAGCCTGTATGGCATTCCCTTAGATTGTGCTGTGTGTGAAGGTTGAATTATTGAGGAGTGTTGTCTTCACTGATTGGTGGGCATATGTTATATTTTCTGTCCGTAATACATTGAAAAGCCAGTTTTTTATGGATTTTCTGAATTCATTTCTGATGGTCCAGAAGGGTGCTGTTTTCGCTGGGTAGCTGCGGTGACCCAGGAGAAGGAGTCAGACTAAGATGTGACATGTTCAAGGGTGTTTATTTAAATAATAAGAAAAATGCCTATCTAGCCCTACAGCTATGAGGGAATTTCCCTAACTAACAAACTAATAGTGCTAGTCAAAAAGTAAAAGAAAATAGTCCTTAGTTCGAGCCGTATGTACTATCTGTGCTACCACTTAGAAAACGGAACAAAAACATGGACCAGATTAAATAGCCTCTATACTTGAGTTTTGACTCCGGCCTGGTACAGGGATCCCTTCCCAAGAGATGGTTTTAAAAAAGTTCTTTCATTTGTCACAATGCAACCTTCTAGCCTCTCTGCAGGCTTTGAACTGTCAGTCTTAAATATTTATACAGTTCCCCCCAATTTCATCCTTTGCATGGAAAAAGTTGTCTCTTTAATCAAATGCCACCATTTCCGACTTGGGGTTGGAAAATCTTCCTTTCATTGGCATGGGCATGTGACCCTCATGATCCTGTCAATGTACAGTCTTACTTTATATACTTTGATCCTCATAACGAGCTTGGCGGTTTGGCCAATAGTGGCAGTAATGGGGCTTCAGTGAAGGACACACAGAGAGCTAATAAATCAAGTGGCTGAAGGCAGTAATGCAGTGGTAAAACATTTATATTACACTAGTAGTGGGTTTGCATCTCCAATTAAGTCATTAACTCTCAGAAGACTGCTTTGAAAACACACTGTCAGGAACTTCAAATGCAAAGTTTGATGGTAAGGATTGTTTAAAGCAAGCTCAAAGAGTTCCCATGAGGAGGTTTTTTGGGCAGGGAGGGACAGGAACTGGGTAGGAGTAGCCATATGGGTTAGCATGGCCATGGCCCGTCAATGGGGGGGCAACTAACCAAACAACACAAACAAGCTGTGTGTCCTCCTCATATGCCACTTCTCCCTATCTATATTCTGATGCAATAGTTTTGGCTTATAGGTGTCACAAGCTACACCGACTAGCCCAAACTAAAAATGTTTAAGGCCCTCTGGCTTGACCACAGAGCACTTGAAGGTCAAGGAGCATAATTCCTTCAAAGCAAAATCCCTCTACCAACCGATGAGTGACTACGCTATATGACAAATATGGGCTTCTCATACATTCTGCACAGAGAGGAGTCACCCCATTTGAGGGTAGGGAGTGGAGCTCGGTAAGCAAGACCCTCCATAAGGGTCTGTGAAAGTGGCACTTCAATGGGAGTGACTGTCACAATCCTACCCACCTGCCAGCCAGCACTGTTACATACGCACATTCATAGACTCTCTTCATGGCATTATTGTGAAGTTAAAACCTACAAACTGTCCCTGCATTCATTTACTTGTTTTATCGCTGCAGTTTTGGACCAATCTAATTTCCATCCCAGGTGTTGGGTTAAACCAGCAGATGCATTATGGTACCTTTGTTTGCAGCAAGCTACTAAGAGCTGGGAAGGTCCTGATTGCATTCACCTGTTCCAAGCTACTGTAGGATAAGCTGCTGAGAGCTCAAGAGACTTTAATTACAATCCACTGCTGCAGGCTATTGAAGAAGGGACTGGGCTTGATTGAACACAGATGCCTGAGACTGCAATCAGCTCCGCCAGTTTGGGTTGTTGGCTAGGAGGGCCTTTATAAGCTCACTTTGAACAGAAGAAGTTGTTCAGTCAACTGCTTCCACTGGAAGTTTGTTCTGTGCTCCTGTGACCAGTTATTGAACCTTTCCTGAATATCCAGAGTTTGACTTTTGAATCCTGTTTGTTGTTGCTGGATTGCGGCTCCCTTTCCAGTCTGCTTTTGAGTCTGCCTTTTTTTGAACCTTTCCTTGATTTCCCAGCTTTTGAATTCTGAAACCCTGCCTGCCTTTACTTGCTATTGTCTAACATCAACTTTCCTGTTTTGCTATTCAGGCCATCTAGTTCTGCTGTAATGCCTCTGCTGCCTTTCTAACTTATTGCAGAAACCCTGTTTTCTGTAAGCATTTCTGCTTCACAGACTTGTCCTGTTTCTGCCTAGCTTGTCGCTCTTTCTCTCTACAATCCCAGTCTCTTGAAGTTTTCCTGTTTGTTTCTTGAATGCAATATTACCAGACTTCAGTCCATAGTTCTAGTGCCTGAACCCCTTGTATTTGCTGTGTTGGCAGTGACCTATCTTGTCTGAGTCCTTTGCCTTGTGTGTCCTGATATTCCAGTTTCTGCTTTGCACTTTGTTTCTCTACCTGTCCTGTAACTGGTGATTTCGTTCTACGCTGCTTTCAGCCTGTATTACATCTTGGTACACTGTTGTGACTCCACTCTGTATTCATTTACAGTGTGCCCCCTGGGTTGTTCTCCATTCAGATCAGATAAAGGAAAGACTTGTGTTGCCTTCATCTAGTCCGTTGGAGTCTTACCTTCCTCAGTATATGGTTTCCAGTTTCACCCTTTCACTGAGTACAACAGTCTCTTCTTCACACCTAATTCATGATGCCTCTTTCTCACAGTTGTTAGGAGTAATCTGCTGGTACCAATCTGAAGGGCTTTCCCTAATCCTTGGAGACCCATTATCATATTCCAGTACACCCTTTATTCTGATCCATCTGTGTTGCCCAGTATATTTGCTTGCCTTTGCTTTCTCTGTGTCTATTTGCTTACAGTCAGCTCCTGACCCTATAGTTCCTGTGAATACCTCTTACAACTCATATCATCTTGGTATGTACCCTGTTTATGTTGTATGCTTGCGTTACCTAATGCATCTCTCGTAATCTACACTGCATACTCTAATGTATAGCCTTTGCCTTATGCCTGTCAGCCAGACTCCTGACAGACTGCCCTGTTGGGGACACGGACTCTCATTCCTGTAAGGAACTTGTTTTGCAGAGTACAGAGTCTGCCTACATGTGAATCAGAGAGACCTTTGTTACCTCTGTTCTGGACTCTACAAATAGTGATATTTCTTCAATCGCATTGGCTTCAGATAATTCTGGATCTCGCCTGGACTCTACAACAAAGAGCAGTGACACACCCCTTTTGTTTGTGATGACATGCATAAAACAACAAGGAAATTGGAAAGGATGAAAGTGAATCCTACGCAGAGGTGAGCATCTAATGGGAGCATGTCCTGTAGGGGTGGAGCCACCCTAGACTGCAGAGCCAGTGGCAGAGTGATGAGCAAACTGATCGCTAGCAAGGTGCTGCAAGGCTGGCATCCTGGAGATGGTGAAGAGACCGTCTAGCCTGGTGGCATGACCACACAGAAGATCTGGGGGGCCTGTGGCCTGTTAACAGACTCTAGACCAGACTGCACGAGAGAGATGAAATCTCTGATCCCTGCAAGAGAAGTACACAAGCTGCCGAGAAGGGCAGAGCAAGGGAAGCAAACGCTCCCGAAGAGGTAACGCAGCTGAGAGGAGCGAACAGCTGTTTCAAAGACTGGGAAAGCCTAAAAGGTTAAAGGAGGTAGGAAAAATGCAAACGGGCAAACGTCCTACCGAGAGCCCCTAAAGTAAACTGACCAGAGGGCCAAAGGGATTTGGGGAGCCCTGGAAAGAGAAACATTGTTATCCAAGGAAGGGAAAGTCTGAAAGTTTACAAGAACCAGGAAAATAGGAACGAGAAAACACCCAACCGAGTCCCCACAAAAGCAGGCCTGATTTAGAACGAGAGGGCTTTGTGGAGCCCTGGAAAGATAAACTGGGCCTCATTACAAGTTTCGTAGTATATTGGTGGTAAATCCACTGATGTACTACCAAATCGATTTAATGTTACCACCACCTGGCCCAGTGGAATTACCACTGGATTACAAGTGGTGGTAGGCGCTGTTACTCCCCATTTATAGGACTCCATGGAGATTTTGGCAGATTTTCCCAGTGGTCATTCTGCCAATTTAGCCGTTTTGGGACTCTAAAGTGGAAGAAAAACCTCCAGCATCCGTAGTTTGTCTATATGGTAATGCAGCGGTAATGCAGTGGTAACGTACCACTTCATTAATGCCTTCAGCCACTTGATTTATTAGCACTCTGTGTGTCCTTCACTGAAGCCCCAGTAAAAACAAGCATCGGCAAAGCCAGCAGTTTTGGTTTGTGCATAAGTAGTAGGCATTTGCCAGGCACTGCTATTATATTCCCAGGTACAAACACCATTTAGCCCATGCTACCATCAATCGCCAGTTAATACCATGGCAATATCAGGCAAGTGCATTCCCTATGCCTACACAAAAGCCCAAACGGTTGGCATTACCAATGCTTGTTTGGATTTGTATCCAGTGGTGTGCTTTGAGAGCTTGTGGTATTGTTGAGTCTGATCAGTAGTTTAGCTGCTGTGTTTTTGATCCATGGAAGTGTGGAGAAACTGTGAAGTTAGAAGAAACTTGGGAGAAACCTGGATTCATTTCCGTTGGCCCATTGGAAGAGGCAGCACCAGTGTGTTTGGAAGCGACATGATGTGAGGCAAATACATAAATTGTTGCCAGAAATGGTCATGTCGCGTTCACACATCACCTCTTCTGGAAATTTCTATTCATGTAATTGACTACCACTGCACTCAGAACTCATTGTGTCATGTCTGCAGCGAAATATAAATATGCCAGCTGAGCCTGTCTAAGCCTTTCAGTAAAAATCAGAAATATGCCAGATTTGATGGTTTGGGTCTAGTCAGTGCTAAAATGGCCAAGATGTTGACAGTGGACCTTTTCCTAGCTACATGCATGTGCATAGTCTTTAGCACCTGAGTGCAAGGGATGATCACCACTGGACCATTCCATGTCATAGTCTCACTACCTAAATGATGCTGCAGAAAAAGCACTAGATCAGGGGTCTGCAACCTGTGGCTCTCCAGATGTTTTGCACTCCCATGATCCCTCACCATTGAGCATTTTGGTAACCGTTGTGGGGCGTTGTAGTGCAAAACAGCTGGGGAGTCAAAGGTTGCAGACCCCTGCACTAGATGTTTAAAAGGGGGAAACAACCACTTCATCATACAGGTGCTGCTCTAGTCAAAACTCAGACTGCATGGCTGTAACAGTGGGGAGGGTATTTATCCAACTACACTGAAAACAGAGGTGTTCTACGCTGAGGGCCAGGGCTTGCCTTAAAGACATGGGGCGTCATCACGAGGTTGGAGGTAGCCTTGTCGGTAAAACTGGCAAGGCTACCTCCAAACCGGCAAGAAAATCCAGCTCCCGTGAATGGGCGATTACTGGGATATAACCGGCCCCGCCAGACCCGGTAATTGCCCTTTTGCG
Organism: Ambystoma mexicanum; assembly: GCF_040938575.1. Classification (NCBI taxonomy): domain Eukaryota; kingdom Metazoa; phylum Chordata; class Amphibia; order Caudata; family Ambystomatidae; genus Ambystoma; species Ambystoma mexicanum. The sequence continues at coordinate 1,026,871,364 of NC_090931.1, read as the reverse complement.
GGTGCCTGAGCCGGTATATCCCCATTCCCATTTCAGCCCTATAGGGCTCAGTGGCAATGGGAATGCCTGTAGCACCGGCACAATTCATTGGCGTGCCGGTGCCACAGGCTTGCTGTGCTAACGGGTGCCTTTCAGTACTCCAGGTCAGACCTGGTGGAATGAAAGGCACCCGTGGCACAACTCGGAGTTTGCTGGTCCGGGTACAATGGTTCCGGGAATACCGGTACGGTATTCTGCAACATGATGTATTGAATGTGTAAAGGTTTGATGGCAATACCCACAAAGGAGAGATATGTGGTAGATAGTAGAGCAGGTGGTGGTGTGACTGGAACAGATCCACAGCAACTACAGTGTTTAGTGGCAGCTGATTATGATTCAAATGTGTTTTTGCCACCAAGCCGTGTACTCAAAAGCTTGACAGATACTTTGCTGAGGTCCTCAATTTATTCAGAAAACACTCCCCTGCCTCCCACCCAAAACCCTAATATTGAAAGTATTTGCAAAATAATTAAGGGTGTGAAAGTAGCTTATTTTTTCAAAATGGATTTCAGGGGTTTTACTTTTTTTTCTTTTTTTTTAGATTTTGGGCAAATTTATTTAGATTTTGGACAAATGAAATTCTGAAAGTTACACACCAATCTCCCCCATCCACATTGGTCAGTCCACCAAGTACAGAAGCAAAACTACTTGAATTTTTTTTCTATTTTTGTCCAGCTACAAATTATTATTTTTTAATTCTGATTCTAAATGTAGGAGTGTGTTCAGAGTCTTACTTTCCATGTTTTCAATGTACCCCAAAAAATACAGAAAACACACCTTCCCCAAATTGATCACAAAAGTAAAAGGTTTACTGGTTGACACTCAGCAAGTGCTGGCTGCCTATTCGCCCTGTGTCCAACATATCATCCAAGCAATATGATATAATATGATATTTTATTTATATCGCGCTCATACACAGGTGTTTCAGAGCGCGAAACAAAGCTAAGAAAACTAAAACTATAAATATACATAAAAACTATAATTATATATAAAGCGAAACTGAAGCAAATCTGATGGAAATCATCAAACACACCAATGACATCTGCTGGAGAATGGATACAAGATCACTGTCTTCATACACTGCATCATATTGCAATCCTGGAACCCGCAAGAGGTTTTAATAGTACACATCTGTGTGTGATTCTACCTGTCATTAGCACACAATGAGCCTGATTACAATTTGGGTAGTAATTTGATGGAAAATCCGCTGAAAAACGGCCACAATTGATTACCGTTACCGGCCATTGGCGCTGTGGTTTTACAATGGGATTAAGGGCCCGATTCATGGAATTGCTTGCATGGTTCTAAGTGAATTTGCACTGCTGAAAAGTGACTTTGCTCTGCCGACACAAACCCTGATTCATGGAATTGTATTTTTGCAGTGCAAAGTCAGTGCAACATCTTTATTGCAAAATGAATCGGGTCCTAAGAGTGTTGGAAGGTTGGGGTAAATCCTCATTTTTGGAGTTGACCGGAATCCATGGGAATTTTTTGTGGAATTTGCTGTATTGGTAATTCTGCTGCTGTAATTCCACCAGTTTTTGCAGGCACAGCGAGGGATTTTCCTCCAGGTTTCTGCTGGTGGTGATTGTTCCACTTTCCCCAAAACACAGACCTTGGCTTGCAGGACAAATGCTGGTAATTCTGTTATTGCCAAACATGGACTCACCACCGGCATCTCCAAACTTGCAGTGAGGCCCAATGATTCCCTGGGGACGTAATGGTCCTGTAACATTTGCACATGAGGTGGAGGCAGAACACACCACCTCCTCGTCGCTTGCGTTATCCGAGAAGGGGGACTAGAGGAAGTGGTGACACATCACATATTCCCCTCCATTGCTGTGCACAACATGGCTCGCAAGCGGCCGTGCCCCACCTAACCACCACCGACGTATCCCTGTAGGAAGACTGACATTCCTCACGTCTACAGCAGAATGGGAGTAGCATACACCTGTGTGCTATCATCAGATCAATCTACACAATTGCTTGAAATAGTTCTAGAACATTTCCTAGAAGTGTTGTACTTTATTTTTTGATGTCCTAAATACACTTTTTTACTTCCCCAATACCTTTCACATTTTATACACAGAGACTGCCGAAGTAAAATTACCGGATGTCGTGCATGCTAGAGATTGGTCGCATGTGCTTTAGTCAGTGTCAAGATATTTGCGTTTCAATCGTTTTATTCTTAATATTATTTCTTGACCTCTCTATGATGCTACGCCCAGATTGCTAGGGCGTCCTTTTCCAGGGCAGCTGCTTGCTTCAAGTTCAGCCCATTTCCGCTCTAGTGTTGCTCTTTCTAGGATGTCATGTGCGGATCTGGTACCGGTAAACCGACTTGGAACTGTGCCACGCTGTAATGTTTCCTTAATTACGGTTAATTATATGCACTCCCAATTTACCTCAGTATTTGCCCGTATGAATGTCAAGTCGAGGACTGTGGCATGCGGGGCTTAATTTCTTTCATAATAAATTGAGATTTGCTAAGAACCCCCAGGCTCTTATCCCAGAAGGCTGTTGCCAAGGGCAGACTCATGACGGGTGCTTTCTACAGTCATTATTCAGGAAGTCAGAAATCATGAAGAATGTGCACTCAAGGAGCAATTCGGCATGGAGAATAACATTTAGATGGTGCAAGATGAGACGGCTGCTGCAGGAATACTGATAGAGAAGGTGGGGTGGACACCCAGTAGCTCCCTGTGGTCACATGGACGCTCAGTAAACTACTCGGTGGCAGTCGCTACTGCAAGCACTGTCTGTGCTAAACCCACCTGTAGGGCGTTGTTGGGGGTGGGTCCTGGCCCCCGTGCGTGCCCGTGAGCCCCCACACTAGACAGACCACACACTACACACGTCCATCTAGTTCGGGCTCCCCGGTCGCTCTGTCGCGTCCGGGAACGCCCCGTTTATTTAACTTGCACGCGGCGATGTGCAACGTCACGCCGCCGCGTGCGCGTCCCACACAGGGCAGCGCCACAGGCGTGCAATAAAACGCTCCGTGAAGCCAACACCAATATTATGAAATTTGACTTAACGCCATCTATAACCGCCCTGACGGACACAAGCCAGGCTGTCGGTGGAGCACTTAATACCTTAAAACAGTAAATATGGGGAGGTTTAGGAGTAGAACAGAAGAGGGCAGGAGGGAAAACATGGGAAGTCATGAAGGACATAAAACAGCATGGTGCACCACACACAATAAGCAGGGGACCCAGGAAGCCTGGGCAGGAGAAAGCCAAGGAACAGAATCCACTATCACCCAGGTGTCTAGCTCTCTCACCCCCGGGAGGAAAGTGATTGGGGCCTACGGCTCTAACGTGGAAAAGCTGCAAGCAGTGCAAGCTAAGGCATGGCGACACAGCTGAACGCATCCTAGCTCAGCAAACAAGTGCACTGACAAACATTGCTGATTCAAGAAGCACGATGCACTTTCAAAACGGCCTCTGTATCTCAGTGTTGTCAGTTCTGAAAAGTAAGTAGGAAGCTAAACTGTGCATGCCTTGGATACAAGGAAACGGTACCAAGGGCTGTAAACTCAGAATCAGGAATGGTCATCAACAAAGAGAGTCAGGCATAACAGTGAGCGCAACCTCAAAGATCAAGGCTAAACGGAAGCAAACTCAGGTTTTTAGCATTCACCAATGATCAAAGTCTCAGGTGTGATCAATCAAGGTTTTTTTTGTGATACGGTTTACAAAAATAAACCTTACACAACATAACATATTTCGATCTTAAAATACAATTCATCAATACGCATCCTATTAAAAATCAATTTTATATTACTATCGCTGAGAATTATGATTTACCCTCAAATCACAAAAAATTGCTAATTAAAAGAGGTAATTTCCCTTTGAACAAGTAGCCACCACACTACCCCTTTAGTTGCCCCTAAAATGGTCATAGTCAAAAAGAACATTCTCATCTTAATGAAGTTTATCAGCAGCCAGCCTCACGTAGTTTGTTTCCTGAACCCATTCCCGGCCTGCAAAGAGCAGGCTAGATGAACATCTTCTGTGGAATGCATGTTTGGGAGCAAAAGAACAAGCAGTGTACTATAAACACATGGAAGGAGATCCGAGGAGAAATCCAGAATGTAATCCTAGAATCAGCAGATCACAGCAGATATCCAGAAGTCTTTCAGCGTCTCCTCTGTTGGCGCGCATGGCAGAGGAAGCAAAGTGCGGCAGGCGGTGACATATTGCCCAGTAGCAACAGGAATGAGCACTCACAGATATGTCACTACTGTGTAGCACGCACATGCATCACCAGAAAATACCTTCTAACCATTAAGGAATTTCCTGACAGAGCTGAGCCTCCACCGCATGCTGCTGTGTTCACTTACACTGGGGGTGGGGGGCCCCGCAACGCAACCGAATTCAACTTTAATGGGAAATGTAATTAGAGAATGTGTGACGGCATTGGTAATGGCACCCATAATATGAATCTGGCTGGCAGTCTAGAGCACCTCTGCAGGGACTACAGAACACCTGCCACCGTCTGATTTGGTCATTCGGGAGACTGGCATCACAGGGGGTTACAAAGAACCTGCTCAAGGCAGGGCCAGCACACAACCCCATCCCAATATCACCAGACATAGATGAAAAGCTGAGAGAAAAGTGCCCAGGTGACCTATCACTGTGGTGGGTGGAAAGGGATTCCTGTGTCTATTCCTCGCCATCTTAATTGATCACCTGGGTTGAAAAAAAGTACAACCCGAAGCGTCCAGAGAGCTATGTCTAGGGATTATAAACAAGCTGGCTTCCCGGCTACCATTCCCGCCAGGACACCTGGTGTCTGTGATCCCCTTGAAGGGGCGGGGCGCAATGCGGGCAAACCCATTGTTGAAGGTCCCTGTAGTGCGACATATTAGTGCAAGTATGAGCATTCTTCCAGTGGGCACCGACATCCCATGGGCAAGTTCAGAGCTGAGCTTGGATGGTAGTATCCAAAGGGCCAGTCAGCTGGACATGGATAAAGCACTAATTCGGGAAACCCCCCTGTTGAACACTGGCCAGAGGGAGAAGGCATCAATGGGCGCTGACGTTCTAAGTACTCATGTGGCATGGTCAAAAAAGCTCTGTGCAGTCATGGCTCTGGTGTCCTCTGCAGTGGCATCAAGAGCCACTCCCCCAGGTGTGCGGATTCCGGCCCTGGGTGCGGGTGCAGGAGTACTGCAGGTTGCCAGGCCTGTGCCATTACTATTATCATCAGCCCCAGCACATCTGGGAGTGACCAAACAAGTACCGCAGACGAAGTCTAAGTCCCAAACTAAAGGTTCAGAATGCAATTGGAAGGACTCATTGGTAGGCTATAGACATCTGAACCTGATCTGCACCTTTAAAGGATTGACACGTGGCAATAACAGCTCTAATAAGAGCGCTTTTTTAAATGTCTTGAAGTCGATTCTTGGTGTCAGTGACATTTCCTTTAAGACCGTATCCACAGTTCAAATCCTCTCTGATTGTATGTACTTCAGGTGGTGTAATCTACATAACAGGTCTAACAATCCATATATTAGAGCATGTGTGATACAGTGCAGGGAGAAACTGGCAAATAAGGGCATAGAGATCATTTTGGATTTGATGGCCAAGATCTCCAACCACCATGATGCTTGATTTGATTCTATTGTACCAGCGGACGAGAGAGGGGTTGGCGTGCTATTCGTGTGCCTGACATAGATTAAGCTGTTTTGAATCTGATTTTGCACCAAATGACCTTGAGTACTCAGTCAGCGAGGCCAACTAAAGCCTTGTAATCTTCAGAGGGGCTAAATATCCTGTCTATGGTTGTTCTTCATCTTGTAGGTTGGGAGATCTTTAGTTGAGGTAGTGGGGAGTGGGTCCATACTTAAATTGATCTTTTGGAATGTGGCTGGTATGAGTGATGTAGTTATTGATGGAGAAATGGTCATAACTGACCATGATATCACATGTTTGCAAGGGACTTGGGTTGAGAAGGCTTCCCCTTTCAATGATTATGTAAGCTTTGCCACAAAAGCCAAAAGACTGTTGAAAGGGTGCCTAAGTGGGTGGTGTTCTAATTTTGGGCAGGACATCTCTCCCTTGGGTGCTGGAAAGAGTGGAGGGAGTAAAAGAGTTTGCTGTTGCTATTAGCCTGAAATCGTCCTCTGACAAAAAGAGCCTGTTAGTGGTGAATGTATACCTGCCAACAAGAAATTGCATTTTTGGGGGGTGGGAGATCCCATGAAGGAAAGGCCTGTAGGTGTTGCTAGAACATAATGATTATTCCAACATTATAATAGCCAGGGATTTTAATGCCAAACTGGGGCTGATCCCCGGGTTGGGGGTCGAATGTCTCCTGCCGGAAGAACAGGGTGGAATCCCAGTTAGGAATCAATTAAATAAACACATTGATGATAGGGAGCTGGACCGGCTAATTAAAGCATTTAATCTTGTGAAACTAAACAGGATGTATGCTGGGGATTGGCAACCAAGGAACACCTTTGAACGTGGTAAGAGCAGAGCAATAATTGACTGTTGTTTGGTGATTGCTTTATGTTCCCACAGATTATTAACTTTGAGGTGAGCCCCCAGTTGGATAGTGATCACTTCCACCTTCTTTTAGAGTTCAAGCATCTTAGTCAACCTTCCACACAGGAAGCGTAAGGCATGGCCCCTGCACAGAAGTATTTTTGCCACCTGGGGCAGAAGCAGTGGGCCAATGTTGTTTCCTCCGCTAGAGTTGGGTAAATTCTTGCTGATTTTTAGCGTTCTGAGAGAGCACACACTGATGCAATGGGACCAGATGGAGAAAGCTGTTTCCCCAAAAGATTGTGAGATATTTTGGAGGGATGTACGTTAATATAACAAAAACCAAAATCAGAATCACAAACCGAATAGGTTCGCATTTTGTAATACGTGATTTTATTTATCCACTGCAACCCATGTTTTGTAATTAGGGTGAAAATGCCTAGGGAATTTTTTGACTACACAGGTCACCACTCACGCTATGGAACCCTTTTCCTGTTGTCTGCTTCCCCCTCCATCTGCCCTGAGGAAGGTGTTTTCATTGTTCTATTATTGTCATCCACTGAAATGTGAGGCAGGACCCTACCAACTTCACCGGGGTCCCTCAACCAATTTGTGATAAGTACTACCACTTAGGCAGAAGTAAGAGTGGACAACAAGACCCAAGAGTGTACACTCACACAGGGATGATGCATAATCTCTGTGATCTGAATTTAACACAAATTAACAAATAGGTGTCATTTAAACAACTACACAACTCTTGGAGGATTGATGAATCTTGCTGGATGAATTAGATTATCAATTTTACTGTCAACAATGTTGTCAATGATTCAGTTAGTTAATGGAATGTTGTTTTCAATAATTAATGAGTATTTACTGTTATACTGTTTGGATGTTTCTCTATGTTGTTAAATATGACTTCCTTGACTTTTGTGGCACATTTGGTTTGAAAATGTTTTCTATGATTTGCATAACTTTAAGTTTAAGCACTGTTTTGTCATAACTGTAATACACCACTTGCTAGTACAGCTCCCCTTAGCTTAAGGATTTTTGCTTTTTTTCTATTTTTTCTTCGTCAAGCATTTTCAGTCATGTTTTCATATTGAATGTTTTTTTAAAAAAAACATACTTTGCCCATCTATCAAATAAAACGCTGAGGGTTTTTCCTGTTTTGGTGCTACCCAGCGTGATATCCATGTTGGTACATGCGACCACTATAAACAATTTTTCTTCTCTTAAGAAATCAAACACAGTGGGGAACATTTTGTAGTTGTGTATGTGAGGGACACCCACGTGACCCCCCCAGACCAAAATACTGAATGAGGGGAGCGGGGGACACCCCCGCAACCGCTGGTCCCCTAATTCGGTATTTCGGAATATAAGATTTTTGTAGTCCCAAAACGCAGTAATTTAGGTGATGTGGGACTTTATATACGGTATTTTCGTTCAATACCATTTTCTGAGGCTTGTAGCTTGGGGATTCTAATCTCTGAAGGAAAATGCAATGAGAGTAATCGCTGATGGAAGGTGGGTTTCTCATTTTTCCAGTATCCTGTTTGATGTGGATGTGAAGGGATACATCACATGGGTAGATGGCAGATTAGAAGATATTGTTTTCTCCAAAGAGGAGATAGTAGTATGTATTAAAGCCCTCTCAGCAGGTAAGGCTGCCGGATCTGATGGGCTGTGGTCAGATTATATAAAATGGGGGTGTGATTGCTGGTCAAATATTCTGGTGAAACTTTTTAATGCAATCTCTTGTACCAGTGTTATCCTGCTCTCCTGGAAAAATGCTACAATACTGACGATTTTTTAAAAGGGTTCCTTTAATGATTCTCATTGTTACCACCCCATTTCATTGTAAGATATATCTAGTAACATGTTTAATAAATGTATGAACTCTGGAGTGAATTAACAATTGGGCTCCTGGTTTGGAACCTATTCTGCCCAGCAGGGCTGCTTACGAAACAAAAGGAACAATTGAATAGGTCCAAAGAGAATTTTGCTCAAGCACTCTCCTATTCCTTATCACCCTATGCACATATAAGGAAAAATCAATTTCACATGCTCAATTATAGAAAAATCATGGTTTTATATAAAGTTGCATGGATCAACATGAATTGAGTATTTGAGACATGACATCAAACAGTGTTTAAACGGTCGTACAAGCAAACATTAACAACACACAAGAACATACATTTTGTCAGGACAACAATTTGTGCGTGTGGGACAACAGAAGTATGGGTCCTTAACTGTCAAAACCTCAAATGACAGTGTTTTGCAGGAAAACGATTAAGCATTGTGACAAAAAACAACATAGTAAGTGACAATAATTCTTCCTGTGGGGGACAGCGATGATACACTGTAGTTTGGAAAGTGTGTCTACACCGGGGTGTTTCAGCCATCTAGGTGGGCTTGCTATTCCTCATCTTGTACACGGCCTTCTTCAGGACGGGGCGCTGTACGATATGATGTCCGTGCTATGGGTGATTATTGCCACAGGCACTCTGGTGGGGATGCTTGTATGACCGTTTAAACACCGTTTGATGTCATGTCTCAAATACTCAATTCATGTTGATCCATGTAACTTTATATAAAACCAAGATTTTTCTATAATTGAGCATGTGAAATTGATTTTTCCTTATTTGTGCATAGGGTGATAAGGAAAAGGAGAGTGCTTGAGCAGAATTCTCTCTGGACCTATTCAATTGAACTCTAGAGTGGAAGAGTGGACGAGCTCTAATCACATGGCGCATTGCGTGCAAACTGGGTTTAGGAGTGTTTTCTCAACCATGGATCACTGTCTTATTTTAAACGTTTTGATTGAGAAATATTAAGAGGGGTAGGTTAGACCTGGCCTTCCTGGACATGGGGAAAGCATTAGACTTGGTTATCAGGGAGCTCGTGTGGCAAAATTTACTGGATATAAAGATCATGCTCAAACTTCTTTACCTGATTTTAAGGAGTTACACTAATGCTGTGGCAGTGGTCAGGGGTAGTAATGGGGGACATCCTACAAAGAAGTTCACCACAAAGCCAGGAGTAAAACAGGGTTGTTTCTTGGCCCCACTTTTGTTTATTTTATTTCTGGCAGATGTTAACCCTATATTGCTGGGGTCGAATGTTTGCCCCGGGTCTGTTGGGAAGATGCCTTTTGCAACCTTATTATATGCTGACGATACTGCCCTAATAGATCAGACCACTGGGGGGCTGCAGCTCAGCCTTGATTATGCCACTGAATACTTTAGTACTACCAAGCTAAACATGGATATCAAGAAAACCAAAATTATGGTTTTTGGTAAAGGTAAAAATAAAATCAACTATTCCTGGTTTTTAAATGGGGAGGCAATTTAGGTGGTGGACTCTTTCTGCTATCTGGGTGTAGTCTTTGAAAGAAGTGGGAAATGGAAGAAACATCTGCACATGGTCCGGGAAAAATCCCAGAAAAGGCTGGTGGGCCTGATAAGATTGTGTTACAGGTTTGTGGTTGTGGGTGCACTGAATCATTCAAGTTTGCTAGCTTTAAAATCTGGGTTTACAAGGAGAGGACCAGGAGGAGGACTGGAGAGCAGCCCGCTCGCTGGGTTCACTGAGTGTGTTTTCCTCAATGAGAGGTAGCACAGAAGTTGGGTGAGTGTAGGTAAAATCCCATCACCTGACTGTCGAAATCTTATTTTGAACAACATTCGGGATTGCGAGGCGGCCTTGTATTTTATTATGAACTACACTGACATAGGGCCTCATTAGAAGTTTGCTGGTCCAGAAACAAGGGTGCCGGTAAACTCACTGGCACCCTTGTTTCCAGATCGGCAAACTCTGTGTCTGCCTGCCATGGCCGCTGTACCCGACAGGTCTGACCCTGCCATGCGCAGCGGCCATGGTAGGCAGACTCTTCACAGGAGCACCGGCACCATTGCTACCGGTGCCGGTGCTCCTGTGTCCCCATTCCCATAGAGTCCTCCAGGGAAATTATTAGTCCCCATTCCCACAGAGTCCTACAGGACTCTGTGGGAATGGAGACTAATCATTTCCAGGCGCCTGACTTCATAGGCCGCTGGACTCATAATGAGCTGCTGGCACCAGGAAGTCAGGCGCCGGAAAATGATTACGGGTCCGGCAGCAACCCGCCGGTGGCACCGGCACATGGATTTTATCCTTAAATGATTTAACTATGTGAGAGTGGCTTTGTTGCGCTGCGCAAGACGGCTGGCAATCTAATCAAATTTGGTTTAGTGGTTTTGACACTGCCACATGGGTAGGGCAGCAAAAAGGTTGTGCTTTGATCGTTACGAGTGGATTTGGGTAACTTTTTAAAATGTTAAATGGGTAATGCTTTTGAAATGACCAGTTTAAAGTGTGATGTTCTCGATTTTCAATAAATCAATAATTCAATATCCAGATAATTCAATAAAGTATTCATTCATTCACCAGACATAAATGAAATTCTGAGAGAAAAGTGCCCAGGTGGCCCTATTTAGCACCGCGGTGGGTGGAAAGAGATTACTTTGTCTAATCCTCTCCATCTTAATTTATCACCTGGGTTGAAAAATAAGGCAACCAATAGTTCTGGCTGCAGACTTTTTCAATATTTGCTTTGTGGTTTCATAGGATCAATGTTGAACTAATCCTGGAAAAAGAATCCACTGCAAAAACAAAAGTGACAGGCATGGGCAAGGTTATCAGTTTGGCTTTTGTGTAGGGTTAGGCATTTGCCATTCACAGCTGTAATGGTACTAATAGGCCATCATGTGGCAACAGCTGACAAAAGGTGTGAGTAGATGGAAATATATTGTAGTAACTGACAAAGGCCTATTTAACGTCTACCCCATGGACAGAGTGTGTGGCTTTGTCAATGCTTGTTATTAACCGGAATTCAGTGCAAGGATGTAAAGATAAACATGTTAAAGTATTCAAAAAGTAGCCCAGTACAGCCCACATTCGAACTACCTTGCCTCATGATTTCTCCCCACAGTGATTTTTTGTAGACCAATTGTGTGTGTCTCGCTATTATGAAAGCCAATCAAATTCACCACATTCTCCTCTTGCAAGATGCAATCAAAAAGGACATGCAGGTGCGCACAGATGCTGCCATGAACCCACCTTAGGCCCATTCTACTTACAACGAGTATGACTGATGCACAAGTCCCCGACTGAAAAGAGCTATTGGTCCTCATTACGAGTTTGCATGTACCCATGCCCTTAATAAGGGCATGTCTGCCTCCAAACTCGGGTCCGGGTCGGTGGTCCCTGAATGGGGAAATACAGGGCCATTCCAACTTTGGAGGGCCCAGTATTTCCCCATTCAGGGAACCCGGACCCAGACAATCCCCATTCCCATTGAGCCCCATAGGGCTCAATGCGAATGGGGAGCATGCTAACAACGGTCCCGTTAATGACGGGCCCGTTGTTGCATGCTGGTCCCCACGCGGGACCCACAAAGAACGTCTGGTCTGACCAGACATCCAGAGCGGGTCCCGCGAGGAAACCTCGTAATGAGGCGGTACGGGTATAACGGCGACGGAATCTTTACCGGCACAGTTAACCCAGTTGTAATGAGGCGCATTGCCTAGCAATCCAGAACTGGCTCACCGTGGGGCCATTTGCAGCTCTGATGATGAGTGTCCAAGTATCTCCTCTAACCAATAAGGTAATTTTGATTTGTCACTAAATATTTAGATATCTAGAACATAGCAAAATGGGGGAAAACATTTGGAATCTAGACACGTTGAGGGCTGAATTGTGGATTAAAACGTGTATATTATATCTAGGGGCAGATGGCAAGTGCACAGATTTAGCCAGTAGGAATTATATAGCCACATTCAACTTGTCTTGGGATCCGAAACTGAAAGTCATGCCGTTACACGTCCCGAACAAATGGTACTGGCCTATGAAAAATGTCACATTATTATGTGTGGAAGATGACATCAACATGCATTCCACAGTTCCCTGTGCATAAGCAGTATTAAATAGTATACACATTGGATGCTTTTAAAGTTTAAACTAGTTGAAGAAAGACATTGCTTCTGAATCAGTTGGCTAAACGCACACTTGGTTAATACATTTTTATTACACCAGGAACTCATTACAGCTGCAATTAACAAGATTGCTTAAAAATCAAAATGTCAGCCCTTTAACATCACATAATCTGATGTGGACGGAAACCCTTGGAGCAGTGTTCTGGGTGTGTATTGGCTGCCATGGAGAGGTGTGGGGGGGGGGAGCATTGCCTTGAGCATGCACAGCGGAGAGCACTGGGCGGGGAGGTAGACCAAAAAAACGTGGACGTATTGTGTCCATCTTCACAAACCAACGCTTGCTTTTCAAGAACTCCCATGCCATCATGTTTGCCACACAGGTGATACTCAAGCACCACCTACGAGCTATAACAGAAAAGGAGTAGGAAAAATAACGAATGTTACAATCAAGAGAGAAAAACAAGGACATGAGCCTTTAGTCTTTAATAATAATAGGCATGCATACGCAAAGAGTTAAAAAAAAGCTACACATCAAAAGAAAATGGACTTGTTCAAAGAGCTGGAGCACACCCAGGGCCCCAGCCCTTTCCGTCAGAGTCTTCAGGCACTCCTTGTCAGGGAGGAGCCCCTCTGCCGCACAGCATGGTCTCATGTTCAACATGTCCGCTGCACGTGCGCCTCTTACACTCATATCCCTCTCTCGCAAAGTAGATACACGCCTGTGATGTATGATTAGTGCACCTTTTCAAATGCCAAATGGAGAATAATATCAATTATGACCTTAGGAATTGTCTTTTTCAATTCATTCGATGGGCGTTATTTCAAAAAAATAATGCCAATTTAAAACTGCAATCTTTGTTATTACTGACTTCATGTTAAGCGTGCAATATATATTTTACTTTATTATTCAAACTGCGTACACCCGTAACCCCACTATTCTGCTCCCATCGCGGAGCATCTTAACCTCGTTTGGAAATGAGAATTTCGATGTCTGGGCCAATCTGTGACTCGTGTTTCCCTTACCTTGATCCACCCGGGTCACATTCAACCTTGCCTTCTGATGTAAAGCTATGAAAGAGAAGCCATCCTTACGCGACACCGGAAGCTGTCAATTTCCTGATGTGTGCTTCTGCTGCTCAGCTGTGCAACTGTTCCATTCACTGAAGTGACGGAGAGCCCCAATACATGCCTGTGACGCAGCATATTTCTAAAACGCCCTCGCTTGCCTTTTGTTGAAGGAGTAATCATTTTTATGTGATTTATTTATTTATTTAATGCAAATTACAGGGGAAACAATGCATTTGTGGCACACACATGATCAGGAAACGTTTTAACATTGATTTACAGAGCGGAGGACCCGTGTCAGCGAGGGGATGGGGATATAAGACCAGATGATGCAGGGGAGGTAGAAACATGGACCAGAGAATTGAAAAAACCCTGGAGAATTGAATAGCTAATATAACCTAAACCTTGCATTTCACAACAGTGGCTTCTTCTCATCCAACCTTGTTCTCTGCTATAGAACCCTTTGTAAATTGGATAAGGATTTACCATAGCACATACCATTACTGTGTTTCAGCGGTGTGGCGTTATTTATTATGAATGCCATACACAAGATTAGCTGCAGATTTTCTTGACACAGCAGTGAATTTGTAGCAGCACATTGTGGTGTGACGGATATAAGCCATTATAAAGATTGGAAGACATTTTTTCCCTTGCAATTGTGTAAATCTCCTTTTTGCACAGCTTGTGCGCCAGATTTGCCAGCTTGCTCTGTACATATTTTTATCCTAGCAACTGCTGTGAGCATCCGGGATAACACAGGGGTTTGAGGTGTACTTGAGTGCTGGCCCTTTCGTCATATTACATTTGAGAAATGTCAGTACAGTTCCGGTGCAAAGAACAGGAGTGCCAACTTCAAGTAGGAAGGAATGTTATGGTCAGAATATTGTTTTTCTTTGTGAACCCTGTCTGGGGTCAAGTGGTAGATAGTGGACACGCACATTCGGGTGTCCTAAGGGGGCGGGGTGTATTTTTCACGTTTGAAAATGCATTAACAAATGAGAGAACAACATTAGCATCCTTTTCAGCCTGTAAAGAACAGGTGCTAGGGGATATGTGATGCCCGAGAGGGTCATTTCAGACTCTTTTATGCATTTTTCTATTTGTGGGTCAGCAATAGTATGAACCTCTGCATTTCTAAACCTCAGAAAGGGACAGAAATACGTTTTATAACATTTCACAGCCAAGGCCTGTCACCGTGAAATGCATTCACATTACCCACATTGATGCGTGGTGACTATCATATGTTTGTGTTGGAAGCACACTCCTGACACTAATATATGGAAGGGGCTGTTTGTAATAGGTATTTCTCAGAAATAACCAAACGCGTGCAGTCGTTACTTCTTTAATTATGCCATTCTTTCAGAATCAGGCTCATGCCCGGCTGGGTGGAGAGCTCAGGGGCAACATATAGACAAAGCAGAGCAACCCAGGTTCAAATCCCGGTCCTGCGCTTAGAGGCTGTTCTCTGGTATTAAGTCTGTTATACACAATGAATTAACTAAATATTGACCTTTAGCAATCTATGGAGTAATGTAAAGATCTGGGAGCAACCAGCATGGACATGTTCTTATTCCACTGGGGCAAAATGAGCTTTTCATCCAGTTGAGATAAGTCGAATGAGTGCCATTGAGTTGAATAGCAGTAGGCTCTGTTAATTACACCAGCCTCGGAATTCCTTGCAGTCAGATTTTTTTCTTTGTGATGCTCATTTGTTGCAATAGGCATTTCATGGTTCCTGCGACTAATGGGTTCCCTAATAACTTAACTGTAATGCATTCACCTTGCTGCTCCCGGTCTACAGTCTTCACAAATTACATTCCTGTAGGCGGGAAAGAGGTTGCTGGCAAAGAATGGTGGGCAGGAGTCTGTTTCAATTTGACATGAGGATTTTTGTTCCTGCAGGAAGTCATTGTTGGGGGGTAAACGAGGGTCCTGATCCTGGTTCCCCCAGCATGGAATAACGCTCAGACGGACACCAGGGAAGTTCTGTCGGGACTGACGCATGCTTGTGCGTGGGTTACCTTTATTCAGACTGTGATGTAGACATCTCCTGACATGGTGGCATCCCATTTCACAATATCCCATCCAACCATCATAAACAAAACACATAACCAGGAATACAGTCAACATACAGGTGCCGGTAAAGCAACATTCACCCAAAACAACTTGTAGTCTCTCTGGTGGTCTCCTCGCGGACCGTTGGGGGTACTGGTATGATCTGCCCACAGGTTTGCAGATTTGCAGGGAGGGGCCCCTGTCCTCGCCCCACTGTTCCACCCCGAGTGTCGCCGGCGTCAGACCTGTGGTTTTGTCCGCTGGGTCTGGGCTCCGGTTCGGTGACTCCCAGAAGCGGCAGAACCAGCTGCAGTTCCTCTTCAAGGATTCTTGTCTGCTCACCAATGTGACCATGGAGCCCTGTGATCCTCCAAAGGGCCGTCTCGTGAGGCAGGCACCACTTGTGAGTCGAGTGCCGATTGCGTGCAAGCATAAAATCTCCCACGTCCATTGGTAGTGAGCCCAGCTGGGATGGTCTGTCTCCCTGTTTTTCTCCTGTTCCTGGGACCCCCTCATCCGCCCTGGGTCTGGTATTACAACAGCTGCGGCTATGGACTCAATTAACTGTGCATACAGTTACCTCAAATACTCATTCAGCACCATTAAGAGGTGCTGGGACTGCAGAACTCTGCCAATGTCAACACTCAATGAGCGTCATGGTGCCGATGCGCCGACCGGGGACAATATGGGGGGTTCCTTCACAACCGGACGCACCACCAGGCACCATGCGCATCTGCTTACGGCATCATCCACCCTGGCCTCCAGCTTCAGAAACCACACCTTTCCCCAAAGGCGAGCCTTCGTATTGCTGGCCCACTGGTGCCCGATGTGGGCCAGCTCAAGGAGTTGTTCCTGGAAAGGAATCTGTATCACAATCTGCAAGCCTTGCAGCAGGACACACTCATGTACCACGGACAGCTTGCTCCTTACATTCCACAGACCCTGGAGGAACGCCTGGGCCTCTGGCATGCAATGCTGGATCCCTGACAGGAAGCCCTTCCACTGGCCTGAACGGAGCTGTCCGATCAAGTCCTGTAATCCAGTGTTGTCCATTGTTGTAGCAGCATTGTCATCCAGAGACAGGAGCTTGGGCGCGGCTGCCAGAGTAATCATGGCCACAACTGCTACAGTGTCTTCATCATCGGAGAATGCGCCCCCTGCCCATTCCCTCTGGGTGGCGAGAGAGATAATCAGCTGAGTTGTCCACCCCAGCATGAAAGGTCAGGGTGACGCTGTATTCCTGCAGATGCAACGGCCACCTCTCTAACTGAATTGGCAGCCGGGGCGCAGACCTGGTCATGATGGTGATGAGTGGCTTATGATCGGTGAACATGGTCACCGCTGGTATTAGACATAGACATGAAAGTGTTTTCAGGCCCAGGGCGACCAATGCCTCTCATTCAATCTGAGTCCTGTCCCTCAGCGGGCGGGTGAGTGCTTTGCTGGCATATGCTACCAGCGGCCTGCCCCCTTGTTGGTCGACCTGCACACCCAGACCAACGGGACTGGCAACCACAACAAGCTTGGTGGGCCCAGTGGGGTTGAAACGCGCCATAGTGGTATCTGCAGCAGGGCCTCTTTGGTGGCTTGGAACACTTACGTTTCAGACGAGCCCCACTGCCAGTCCTAAACCATCATTAGCACTTGCAGTGGTTCGGTGAGGGTGGCAAGATGAGGGAAAAAACGTCTGCAGAAGTTGACCATGCAGAGGAAGGTCCTCACCTCAGAGGGGGATACCGGGGCAGTCGCCTTCTTTATGTCATCAACCTTCCGGGGGTCGGCTGAGAGGCCACCATTGTGAAAGATAAACCCGAAAAAGTCCACGCTGGATTGCATAAATTTGCACTTTCTCCTGTTCAGGGTAAACCCATGTTGGGGGAGTCTCTTGAGCACCATTGTGTGCCATAGCAGATGATCCTGATGCGATTTCGAGAAGACGAGGACATCGTTGCTCACATTAAGTACACCTGGCAGACCCACCAGCACACCCCTGATCGTTTGCTGGAAAGCCTTGGGTCTGATGATATGCTGAAACTGAGCCACCTGTAGCAGATCAGCCCCACATGTGGGGAAATGGTGGTAATGGGCCTTGAGTCCTAATGCAGCAGGACCTGGCAGTAACTGGCCTTGAGCTCCAGTGTCAAGAAAACCTTTGCTCGCTGCAGGTTGGCCAAAATGTTTCAGTGTGGACGTGGGATGGAGCTCCCTGCAAATGTCCCTGTTGGGGAGCCTCATGTCCATGCAGATCTTCACCTCTTTGGGGCACTTAGGTTGGTTGGCAACAACAATAGGTGAGACCCATGGGGTCCACCACTCTCTCTATAATGCCCGCCTGCTCCATCTTGGCGAGCTCCTCTTCCTCTTTCTGCCGCAAATGAAATCTAGTGCGCTGGTGGGGCAGTGCGATGGGCTACATAGAAGGGTCCACATGCAGCTGCACTTGTGGCCCCTTGAGGCATCCCATGCCCTCAAACAGGTGATTGAACTGTAGCAACAGGCTGTCAACATCCGCTTGGTGCACCTGGAAGATAAATTGCACTAGCCCCAGGTCTTTGCCGGTGGCAGAGATTAATAGCATGTCCTTGGCCACCGGCGTCACATAGAACATACATCCCCCTACGTGAGCTTGTGCTAAATTTTCACCCGGAAAGCACTGTGGAGAAGTAGTGGTAATGAACCTCCATAGGTGAAATTCTGGATCCAGGGCGCGTGTAACATGGGGGATGGGCGGAGACGCTTCAACTGGGCTGCCAGCATGACATAGACTGACGCCCCTTTATCAGTCAATATTGGCATTTCAGTGGTCAAAATGGACACAGGGCACCTCAAATTCCTTTGCAGCCCCAGACTGCCAAGAAAAACAAGCCATCCTCATTGTCAGCCGCCCCCTCGAGCCTGGATAGAACGGATTTGCTTTCATCTTCCACAGCCACGATCCTCTCTGAACGCAGTCGGGCGGAGTTGGAGGGGGTTTAGTGAACTGACCTGCACATGCTGGCGAAATGGTTTACAATGCCACACCGTTCGCAAATGTGTACCCGATCACCAAGCATGCCTGGACATGCAGTGTTGAGCTTCTGCATGCGTCGCACTGTTTCTGTGAGTTTTCAGACTGCTTGGGCGGGCCTTGGCAGTTCTGCTTTCTGAACCTGCTCCTGGGGTGTGATTGTCCCCGTGCAGTCAATGCACGCGCTATCCTGGGCCGGGCTCACTTTAACACCACTTCCATCAGGGCTGCTCTTAATGACAACAGCTCCTGGGTGCATCCTAGTTCCAAGATTCTGGCAAGGGGTATATCCTGCTCCTTCAGGATTTGGCGCTGTAGCGCAGTGGATGCACACCACTGGATGATGTGCACCCTGTTAATTTTCGGTCTCGTCGGCGAGGCGGCAAGGCATCGCCAGCCATCTGAGGCAAGCATGATAGGCATTCAAGGACTCTGCTGGGTCTTGTATTCCTGGCAGAGATGAAACCTCTCGTAGTACCTTTTGAGCAGCTGTCAAGAATATGCCTGCAGGGCGTCTTTTGCCTCCCTGTAAGAGATTCCCCTTGGTTGGAGCCTCATGAAAATTTGATGGACTTTGTTTCCTACATAAAACAGCAGCAGCATCGCCTTCATGGTCTTGTCGTCCGTTTCATTTGTGGTATCAAAGAACATTTCCAACCTCTCCGCCCACATGCCCCATCTTGGACCTGGGTTTGTCGGGGTGCCAGTGACATCAAATTCTGGGACTAGATATCCAACAAACCCAAGATGTTTCCTTGGGAGGGCCCCAGGGGTGCCATTAAGGCCCATACGAAGGCTTTACGAGGGAGTTCTTGGGGGCGGGGCCATTGCATCTTCATCTGAATCTTTGGTGCTGCCCTGGACAGTGGTGCTGTTGTCCATGGCGCATTAGCTGCCGACTAGCTGCACAAATTCTCTGCAGGCCGCAAGTTGCAGAGGGTGTGGGTCAACAGTACCACACTGGCCTGACCCTCCCCCTTCTCCACCACCCACACGAGAACACAGAGGGCCGCAAGCTGAGGAGATAGTGGGCCTCCTGTAACGGACCCCGCTTGACAGGGCTGGGCCCTCTCCCTTTGTCCACATGCAGGACCTGGGGCCAGCTGCTGGATGGCGCACTGGTGGTGGGCAGGGACGCTTTACCAGTACAGAGCTGGGCCTGCATCTGCAGGTCTGGGCCCACCCACGCCCCTTGTCACAGGCAGCCACAACTGGCAACGAGGCAGACAGCCACAGCTTTTGGCATTGTGCCTGATATGGTCTGACGGACATACCTCTGCCTGCTGTTATGGTTTCTTTTAGTTAATAATGAATATATCACAGCTATCCAATGCGAGTCATACCAAGTCTTTATTCATATTACAACTGACTTGCAACTCGCCTCACATTCCAACATCCCTCTAACATTCTAGCACTCTAGATTCCATTGGCAACCTATAACACCCCCAATAACACCTGCCTCGTTGCCAGTTGTTGGGGGCAGAGGCGTTGCTAAGGGAGGGCTGAGGGGGCTATAGTCCCAGGTCTTTTGGTTGTAGCCCTGTATAGAAGCTCAGGGGTTACAACCAAAAAGGTTAGCTGGCTCCCAGTCCCGACAGTCCCAAAAGTAGCATAGCCCCGGACCTTTTCCAGACCTAGCAACACCCGTGGTTGGGGGGGAAATGAGGGTCCTCACCCTCGTTCTCCCTGCATTGAATAACGCTCATGCGCACACCAGGGAAGCTCCATACCCTTTATTGACTTCTGTGACGTAGGCGTCACCTGACATGGTGGCGTCCTATGTCACAACACTGATAAGCTTATGCAATCTTTTCCAGGCACATACTTTCTTTTAACAAAAAGTGTATTCTTGTGTTGAGTGTTGGTCTACTGCAATGAAACCAATGGCACTAACATGCCTGATAGCAGTGATTTGAAGGAAGAAAATGTACAAGTAGAGATCTGGAGAGATTCTCCATCTTTATCACCCTTTCTCCCTCTCATCTTCCCTCGTCTTCACGCTGCTCTTTCTCCAATCCCTCTTATCTCTCTCTCTCCCTGTCATAGGCTGTGATATTTCTAGTGCACGGGGAAACATTTTTATTCTGCGACTTCTGCTTTAAGAAATATTCATGTTATTACTGCAGAAATGAATGTATCATATTTTTTGCAAACGCTGGAAAAAATAAACTGTTGTCCACATATTGTAGTCTTCAAAAATGGATGAATAGATATACGTGTTTTAATACAAGAACAACAACTTTCACAAAATAATAACACTGAAAACAAAAAACTCTACCAATGTTCTGTGGGCGTGCCTTGTTACTTTGTAGTCTGAGGGTCATTCTACAGTGCATTCTGAAGCGATCGCAAGTTTGCCAAATCCTCCCACACCCTCAACCCGCTGCCTTGGGCAGTGGTTCACGTGTGGCATACAGCAGCAGCTCTTGTGTCCTGTCCCCCACACGAAAGCCGCTTTAAAAACCCAGATGACCTCTAACCCCACTGGCGTGAACGCCGCAATCAGGACGCAGGGTTGGAATCCAGCGCGCGCCATGCTCTGCCCACAATGCACACGGGCATCCTATTCTCAGGTAAGTACAGCATTCAGGACCACATCATGGCCTTACGTAACAATGCAGCCCAGCACACTCGCTGCTATTAGGTATTTACAAGATGAGCATTAGATTCACCAGAGTCAGGTTGGGCCAGAGGAACTTCGAAAGGAAAATGTAATCTCGTCACTTATAATTTCACATTGCACACAGTGTATTTAATTAATTGCTCTACTGGAACACTTCCACTTTACCATTGTTTCATCTATTCTCATGTAAAAGTTTCACTGCATTATGCTTATGAAGTTATGACTATATGATTGTATATTACATACCTTAATAAAAAAAAATTATTAAAATCAAAAAAAAAAAAAAAAAAAAAAAAAAAAAAAAAGGGTCTTAAAGTGTTCACCACCCCCCCGCCCCCATAAGCAATGCTCTTTTCTTTTATTTAGTAGCAGTCCACTTGTGTTTTAAAAGACAGAATTGAGCATAGTCTGTGTATGACACCAGTCTTTATTAGGGAAGCTAACTGTGACGATGGCCTGACTTTATTTTACATTCGTTGGATGCCATATTCTTGTTAACAATGTTCTGTGGACAGGCTCTGAAACTTGTTATTCTGCAGAACATCCTACAGTACATTTTGTCCTGAATCATTTGTGGGTTTGCCAAATCCTTATAAACCACCCACCCCTGCCTTGTGCGGTTGTGGCACAGCGGCTGTTCTTTCGCCCCACCCCGATACAAAAGCAAGTTCACTGGTAAAAGCCCTGTTGTAAACACAGGCACTCGAGAAGGGGTAAATTAATCATAGGGGCCCTTTTGTGGCATGTAAGACTAGGAGGAGTCCAATGCAGGGAAGAAATGAACTGCTATAGCTAGATTTCAGTATTTCCATAATACAAATACTTAAAAGCTGAGGAAGAGATGTACCTTTGGAATAACGGGCCCAGCAGGATTCTCAATAAGGCGACGTAACCTCGTCACATGTCAAAATCAACAAATGGTCTTTTGTTTTTATTTGGTATATCCGTCTTCCAATGTCTTTGTAAAAGATATACAGTGCAGAACACTTGCCCTGGGAAATGAGCAGGCATACGTGCCAGGTTTGAGCCTCATCACTCGTGATTCACTGCATCCTAAATGCAATGGTTTTCCAACGTTAGACTATTTCTGCAAACCCTATTCTGCCATTTACAGCAGACAAGTTTGTCTTGTTTCAGTTCTGCCCCTTCCCCACAAAAAAGCAAACCCCAGAAGGAAAGCCATAAGGTTAATCATGCCCACTTGGGGGTGGTTTTTCCTTTCCTTGTTGATGGGAATGGTTTGTCTTGTCGTTGTGAATCCATACCCTTAAAGGCGTAACAGCACAATATCTGAAGTTCTCTACTATGTAATAACAAGTATTATGTCAGCATGCAATTACTGCAAAAAACATTATGTGCATTATAGAAAAAGTTTCAAGTGACACAACAACATGTACCGTGCAGAATCACACAATTTGACAAGATGGGAACAGGGGATTTCCCCAAGCTCGGTGTGGAAGCAAATTTCTTCTATACTAAGACAATCATGCACAGCAAAAATCCTAATTTCTCCTTTGTGCCTGGACCTATTTTGGGAAGTCGGCTAATGATCATAAAAGAATGGGTTTGCAAAAAGATCATCTAACAAAATGCCAAGAAAGTGGACCCTCCCTTAACAAAAAGTTAAGTCTTCCTAATCGAACATAGTGAGTTCAATGTATGCTGTCTTTATGACACTAAATGCAATTAACTATAGTGCAACATACAATACATTAGTACCCGGCACGCGCAGCACA
This sequence comes from Ambystoma mexicanum, assembly GCF_040938575.1. NCBI lineage: Eukaryota > Metazoa > Chordata > Amphibia > Caudata > Ambystomatidae > Ambystoma > Ambystoma mexicanum. Next base: position 1,026,848,373 of record NC_090931.1, on the reverse strand, counting down.
ACAGGAATACAGCGTGGTGATTGGCTCATTTGCCAGCCATACCACACAGTATTCCCTTTTACGCCGCGCGTGCCGTGTACTCTGTTCCCGTGGCAGCCCCTCAGACAATGAGGAGGCTCAAAACGGGGCAATCCACCCTTCCGAGCCTCCCTATGGCTGGTTTGTTTCCCCTTTCCTCCTCCCTCCTTCCACCCCACTTACCTTCTATCCCGCAGTCTCCGGTGGGGGACGATGGAAACCCCCAGCCGTGTGGAGACTCGGAGCGGGGCCGTCCCCGCTCCAAGCCTCCACACGGCTGGAGGCTTCCTTCGTCGATCCCGCCGGAGACCGCGGTAGGTTTTTTTCTTTTTCTTCCTTCCCCACCCCACTTTCTTACTTTTTTCTTCTTTTATCGGGAGCGGGCGTGTTGGGAACAGAGTGTTTCCAGCATGCCCGCTCCCAACGGCCGCCATGGAAAGGGAAAATGGACTACGTTTTCCCTTTCCCGGAAGCCATTTTTTTTTTTTCTGTTCTGAAACGTGTTTCTGAACAGAAACAAAAGCTATTAGTACCCCGGTCTAACAGGCCGGGGTACTAATGGCAATAAGCCCCTCGACTGCAGGCAAATATCGCCCGTGGTAATTATCCCGGGGCTTCGTTAAGGCCCTCGCTACGCTCAGGCCTGTAACTACGGCCCCAGGGGCATTACCTGGGGCGGTATTGGCCCGCAGTCTCGTGGTTTATTGCCACAGTAGTATGTCGTTCCTGCTCTGTATCACTCTAAAACTAAATGTAGTGCAGCACAAACCCTCTTTCTCCCCCCTTTCTCTCTCTCACTCTCTCTCTCTCTCTCTCTCTCTCTCTCTCTCTTCCTTTGCAATGTCACCCCACTGTTAAAAGTATGCCCTAGTAATGGTTGACCTGGTACCAGCCAATTTTTTCGAAGAGAAATGATAAAATACGGTTCTAGATAACACAATCACATGTGTGAATGCCATGGAATAAGATGAAATCAACGATAGACTTAAAGATGATTGGTCAGAGTTGAAAGAGGCTATAGAAACCATAGCAATGTTCGACTGACAGTAATTCAATGTCAGTCAAGTCGCATTTGGGTGCCTAATAAAAACACAGAACCTAGCAGAGCCTTCTCCACTACCTTTGAGCATGAATTAGGCACACCAACAAATGGGTTTGTAGCCAGAAGGAGCATTTGCTCATTTTGAGGGACATCCTGTGATTTTAAAGACATTGGGCCGGATTTACAAAGCGTATGGCAACGTGGTTTTCCGATTGAAAGACACTTCTGTAGCAGCGAAGGAAATCACACAGAGCTTCGGCCAGTGCCACCTCTTTTGACATTGAAGGCGTTGTGATGCACTGTTAGTATACCATTAACTGTTTTCCCCAACTGCCTCACACATCAAACCCACAGTGCCACTGCATATCTGCTTCACACCTTCCCCAACGACATGACACTTTCCTTGACTGCACATGCCAACATCCCGGATCCATCCCCAAACCTTCCGCAGCATCTGTGGCCATCAAAATGTCACAGTCCCTTCTCCCTCGTGAATCTGAAATGGGCATACAATGTATTTCTTTTAATGTTATACTGCTACTCACATCCACCAGCCCTGCCTTCTGCCAGTAGTCACACACATCCCTCAGCCACGCCAAATGGTATCAAGGAAAAATAGCACAGTGCCCCCCTGATCCACTTACCTTTAAGATGAGCCGGTCATTGGAAGTATCTGCAATATTCTCCTTACAAAATGGTAAATATTTTGTTCAAACTTTTGGTCATCTTAGAACAGTGTCAACATTGGTTCAAAGGAGTTAACATTGATGTTAATGTTAATGTTAAAGGATATTAGTACAGTGCACTATCACCACCGCAGTGGTCCCCTGGCACTCTGGCGGCTAGAAAAAGGGGAGAGGCGGGTTAGTAAGTGGGAATAAGCTGGAAAAGTGCAAGAGAGCATTGATGTGTTGGCGGCCTCAGCCTGGTAACTCAATTGGGTGGGCTTGGGGTGTTTTCCGGTCGGTAGTCGTCGTGTGCTGTTGTGCGAGTCTATGTGTGGTTTGTTTTGTTGTTGCAGTGTAGTGAAGTTTGTGCAGATTGTTGTTTTGTAGGCTTGTGGTTGTGTTTGGTTAGAGTTTGAGAGGTGTATGCAAAGGGGTGAAATTGTTAGTGGATTGGTTAATTGGCATTGCTGTCTGGAAGCAAGGCGTTAAACTTCTGTATTCTCTCCAGGTGGGATGCGCGAGCATCTCCGCGTCTCCGTCCAGATCTGGGACAAATCAGACAGCAAGGCATTGGTGCCTCTTAATTTGTGAATTATTTTTTTATTTTTTGTGCAGTCTCGCTTTTCAGGTGAGCACAGCCAACAATAAAAGAACAAGATAAATGAATTATTGAGAAAATATTTGTAACATCCATGATTGGCTCCTCAGCCACCTTCATTGTCAACACCCATACTCTGGTACAGAACTGGTATGCCTCACCAACCTCTGCAATTTCCTCATGATGATGTTGGGGCACAGTGGAATGCTGCAGGTCCTGGGGATGCAAGACTATGTTGGATGGGGTGATATACATAGATGATGGTTCTGCGGCTAAACTGATGGTGTTGGGCTCTCTGGCAGCAGATGTGAGGATGACCTCAGTGTCCCGGGACAGCAGCACTAATGGTGTTGCAGGTCTGCTTTCTGGGTACGGTGCACGGATGAGCTCAAGGAAAAAGATGAAAAACATTGATTATTGTTTGCTTTTCAGTAGAGCATTAAAACAATAACGTTCATACACTACATAGATTTCATAGATGTTGCAGCCCCGTTATTATCAATAACCAGCAGAACCCCTATGTTCACATGTCCCATTGTTTGGATGTCATGGTATTTAGCAAGGGTCTCAGTAGAAAACCTTTTAATTTTCATTATCCTTACTTTGCATGTGTTCTGTGTGTATTATGTCTTTAAGTGTTGCATCAACACTTTGCTCACAATGTTCTCCTTAAAGAAGTGCACAACATATATGGCAAGCCCACAACGAGTGCGGTGTAGAATTAAATCTATCTCTTACCCTCTGGAACATCATATATCAACATACGCTCCCACAGGAGAACGACTTAACAAGAGACTCATATCGTCACCACTATAATCAATTAAAACACATTTATTGAAAATAATTAATGCCAAAAACATATAACGAATTTATATTTTATGCTTGGAAAAACATATGTTTATGCAAAAAAGTGCATCGACATCAGACAAGTATCATGATCTCTGCACACCGAAGTCCAAGGCCCTACTCCATTTGGTCTGGGAGACCTTGTGTGCTGCATTAAGAGTCGGCCCGTGATGATCTCTGCACACAGAGGTCACAGGACCTTTTCCATATGGCCTGGAAGATCTTGGGGGTCATTCGGAGTGAGGCAGTAAGGGGTTAATGGCGCCGGCAATGGTGCCGGAGCCGTCAACCACTTATTGCCTCATTACGAGTCTGCTTTCAGGAACCCGCTAAGGACGCCTGGTTTTACCAGGCGCCCTTAGCGTGTCCCGCGAGCAGACCAGGGTGATAACAACGGGCCTGTTCCTTGGTAGCACCCTCCACATTCCCATTGAGCCCTATGGGGGCTCGAATGGGAATGGGGACGGTCCGGGTTCCCTGAATGGGGAAATACCGGGCCCTCCAAGGTCTAAATTGCCCGATATTTCCCCATTCAGGGAACCCGGACCTGGGTTTGGAGGCAGCCATGCCCTTGTTAAGGGCATGGCTTCCTCCAAACTCATAATGAGGCCCCTTGTGTGCTGCATATTGACCCTGCAGCCCTTTGCTTCATCCACCCTAGCGAGCACCACCTCCCCTCAAAGATGGCAGGCACTGCTGCACCGCAGATGCAACAACAGAGTTTGCCGGCACCCAGCAGGATTGGCTGGGTGCACCAGCATTGTCGCGACCTGGTTGGCCGCCCCATAGACTTTCTGGGCTACCTACAGCAAACCGGCAGACAATGCCGGCCCGTGTCTAAGGCACAGGTCAAATACTTCCAACTCTGTCTGCGGCTGTCCCCGCATAGCCGCAGTACCCAAATTCTCTACAATGTGCATCTGCGCACTTGGTCCTCCGTACCCTTGCTCCCACTCGCAAGATGCATCTAAGGACACCATCCACACGTACTTCCTGATATGTAAGATGAGCCTTGCCTCGTCCGATCGCTCACCCTGCACCCTCAACCCCTGCTTTTTCTACTACCTTCCAAGCCCACTCAAAAGACCTTTTCCTTTTTCTTTTGCCTCTGCTCCCCGATCCGATCGAATTTTACCCTGCATCCTGATTGGTGTAGTTTCCAACTTTCTTAAACTCCCCTGCCATTACTGTGTGCCGGGTGCATCCCCAGTTATATGCCCCGTCCTACACTGCTCCAGATTGTCTGCTGTGTCCCCTCAACACCACTTGATCGTTCCTTTAGGCTGACATGCACTCATATCACTTGCCATGAAATGCGCTGCACCTATCTGCTCCGGACACTGGGAAAATGTCTTCTAATGACTCATGCACTTGAACCTGAAAACTATGTCTTGCATAGTTGATGTAGCCCCCAACTTGGGGTAGGATAGTCCAATGTTGCAATGTACCTGTTGTTCCTGCATAATTGATGAAACCCCCCCACCTTGAGGTGAGGCAGTGCAGTGTTGCGATTTACCAGTTGTTCCTACATAGTTGATGTAGCCCCCCTCACCGTGAAGTGAGGCAGTCCAATATTGCAATTTACCTGTTGCTCCTGCATAGTTAATGTAGCCCCCCTCACCGTAAGGTGAGGCAGTCCAATGTTGCAATTTACCTGTTGCTCTTACATAGTTAATGTAGCCCACCTCACCATGAGGTGAGGCAGTCCATTGTTGCAATTTACCTGTTGCTACTGCATAGTTGAGGTTGCCCCCCAACTTGGGGTGGGGTAATCCAATGTTGTATTTTAGCTGCTGCTCCTGTATAGTTGATGTAGCCCCGGTCACCATAGGGCGAGGGTCCCTTAATTGTGCACCCACTACAATGTTGTTTCTTTATTTCCAGCCTTGTGCTCTGTTGAACCTGTTTTCACTTGCACTTAATCTACCCTTCTGCTCCCTTCCATCTGAGCATTACTCCTTCCTCCCCATCCTGCACTTCCCCTCCACCCCCTCTCCCCTCATTTCTGTTATTGAACTTGCACGCTCTGAATTGTCTCAGGACTTAGTGGGAACATTATTATTTAAATTTCTTCCCTATTCATTCCCTTCCTACACTTCCCCTTCCACCCCTCACCCCTCTTTTCTGTTACTGTACTTGCACAATCCGAATGTCTCTAGACCTAGTAGGAACATTACTGTTTTATTTTCTACCCTATACCTTCCCCTTGTCTTGATGCGCCTTGAAGCTCCATTCTGCTGTGTAGGGGCATTACAGATACCCAATAAATAAAATAAATAAATTAAGTATATACAAGTGTAACAATGAGTCAAAAATATGTGTGCAGATTGTCAGTATTCATAAATAAATGGAGTTCATATACCTATATATTTTAAAACAAAACACAAATATACAAAATTAAAGGAGGCCATGTCCATTATTCCTTCAGTGATAACTCTTGGTCCTGGGTTTTTCTTTGTGATGCCTCAATAGATGTGCACTTTCACGAGATGCTTTGGCTGAGATTTCTAAGAAATATTCCCTTGTCACTTTCTGTTAATATTGATACATAGAATGGTGGGTTCTTTGGCTGTGCATCAGAAGGCTTAGTACCGCACAAGATACACCCTACATGTTCAAACTGTATGTTGTGAATTGACTAGGCCACACAATAACATACTACCATGCAGGCTTACAATTCCATATACTTTATATGATGGTTTCTCAGCTCAATCAACAATGTAATGGGCATTCGTAACATTTGCATTGATTATACACAAGAAAAATATAACATATTCAAAGTCATATTCCCAAACCAATTAGCAAAACATAAATTCAACCATGCACGTTATTAGAGAAAATAAAGCAGAAAATACAATTTCACACTGACAGTTTTCTTTGGGTTCTAAAAAAAACCTATTCAGTACTCGTTGATAATGTGTGCACCATAGATTAACATCCTTTGCTATTTCCACCTTATTTACTATTAGTAGGTTGGTGAAGAAATGAGCACACACCATGGCAAGCACCTTAGTTGGTTTATGAAAGCAAATGCATTTTAGAAACAACCCAAACCCTCAGTTACCCTTTGCCCCTTAACTAAAATCAGGTTAATCTGAGGTTAGAACAAATGGACTATCTTGCATAGCAGAATATTCACATAATCAATTTTGACACAGGCACATTCCTTGGTCTCTGGTTACCATGGAGAAATAGGGGTTTGCTCTCTAGATCACTTTGGACTGGCCAAATCACCCCTTGCAAGAAATTCCAGTTGCTATTATTCCTATTAATACTCACTTGCGCCCCTGTACAAATAGCCCTTCAGGCATGCTTGCCGTTTCAGCGCCTGTCTCAGCAGAAGTCAAAGCAGCCCCACACTCAGGCTTGGGATCCCAGCTTGCGCTGTCCTGTCTGCGGTTCGGGCACACAGATGACAGCTCCACTCATAGTAGCTTCGAGTGAGAGTTTGCAAAAGGCCTTTATGCTTGGACAGCACAGCTGCAACGACAGCCTGGCTCTCACACTCTGGGATCACTTTCTGAAATTGAAAACCACAAACCAAGGACTTTGCATGAAATCAGAGCTTGTCTCTGATTCCATTTTAGAATCTCAATCAGACAAGGCCCAGAACAGGTTCTGTCAAAACTCAGGCCACAGACTTATGCCGAAAACCCAGGTTTAAAGCAACCAAACTCCACATGCAAAATTCACTGGCAAAAAGCCCCATGCAAAAAGTCACCAGCAAAAAGCCCCATGTAAAAAGTCTCTGGCAAAACCCCCAAAAAAGGTCCTGCCACCCAGTGCACAGTCCATTGTATGCCTTTCTCAGAAGCCAGGCCAGGACATATGGATTCTACACATTTCTATCCACTCTCTGGCCATGTCACTTCCTTCACTCCAGCCCCTTGTGCAACTCCCCAGAGACACGTGACAGGGCCTTTGGGAATATTCCAGAGCCTTGTAGCACCCATATCACCTCCTCTTGCTTTTGGCAAACTGCATGCCCCTTCGACCGTCTCTTCCTGGCACTTGGAAGAAAATGAAACAAACCATCCTCTTCCTGTGCTTCTGACTGAATAATACCTGTGTTTATTTCCAAGGCCTGTCATCTTGTTACGCAGCACAATGCAGGCTGTTCACCCTTTAATTTTCAGTTTTTCTGCTTTTATTTTCTGAATCTACCCCTTGCAAACAAAGCTGTTTCAAACAAGCAAAGCTATCCATGCACATGCTGTAATGTTAATATGTTAATGCCTGCAGAACCCCTACATTCAAAATCACCACCATTAAATATCTATTGCTACAACCACCCCCCTGGTGTTACCCTCAATGCTGCACATTAGCACTAAAATGCTAATTCGCACACACAGCATGTGCTGCAATGTTAGCTTCAGTTGAAACCGGTGCACACCATCTCTGTTGAAATCAATGGCACTGTTGAAATTAGTGCACGGTTGATATGAGGGCACTCCCTTTCCAAGGCCCCCACAGCCCCTTTGGTGTGGGGGGCCTTGCTGCCATATGTCCTGGTGGAGGGGGCCCCCTCGGACTTAAAAAGATAAAAGTTTTAAAAGAAAAATACATTATTTCCGATACGGTCTTGTAACGGAAATCATTTCTTTATAAAGGCAGAAGGACAAAAAGAAACAATTTATTTTTAAAGTCATAGGCGCACCCACCTCATGACATGGAGGTTCCAGGTTTGAGGCCTCCATGTCATGAGGTGGAAGGAGCTCTATGACTTCAAAAATAAATTGTTTTTTAAGTCCTTCTGGCTTCATAACGAAATAATTTCAGTCATGTTAATTGTTCCCGTAATGGAAATAATTTATTTATTTTAATTTTAGTATTTTGCAGTATAACACGTAGTTAACTTTAAATACTATTCACAAAATCTCTTTAAAAACGAAACAGAGAAATGTTCCTTCACAGTGAAAATAGTGTCAACATTTATAATCCTTAAAATTGCCTCAATTAAAATCCATACTTCGTTAAATAAACGATACATGAGTCATTATTTCCAGGCATGACAGTTTCCCACATGTCATTGCAAAACTGGTTGTTTGCATTTGCCCCATGCCAGCACACAATTTCTTTCAGAGCTTTACACTCATGCATTAGATGTTTGGCAGTCTCAATGAAATTGTCACCACGCAATCATCAAAGTCTTGCCCCCGTCAAGATCGCAGAACGTGGTCCCCAAATTTCATGGGTCTGTACACCATGTAATTCTTATTTATGTCCATATAAAATGATTCCCCAAGAAGTGTTTAACATATAAAGGAACACAAAGACGCCCCTGATAGTATGTGACATATAGTTGAGCAGTAGATTTGCCCGCAAGGTCCATCAAATCTTGTTCTCTACTGTTTTCATGGAAGAAGATTCGCATCTTGTTCTTGAATCCTACGAAAGGAAGGGTCAAGGCATTACTGGATGACCTATTAATCCACATCCTTGCATTGCCGACAACAATGGGGATGTTAATAGTTTTCATATAGGCTCCTTTACTTATAAGTGCATCTCTAAGAGTCCATTGCAATGTACCAGATGTTGCATTCATTATTTTTCAATACATAAGCAGACTACATTGGTCATTTCTAGCAGCAATTATCATTATATGGTATTCCAACCAGATACATTCTGCTAGAGTGTTCTTAGGTGTAAAAGATCCAGCAGGCTACATCTCTCCAACAGTGCTAATTTAGCTGGCATCTTTAAGCCCCAAAGTTCTATCCCATATAGTGTGATAGGGAGGATCTTGCTTTAATATAGCTTAATGATGGTTCGGACAGAACAGCGTCTTGCTTCACAGGTCAAATGTAATGTGTAATGGCTCTTGTAACCTGTGCGGTCCTAAACTGGACATACTGCAATTGTAATTTACAATCCAGTTTAGAATCAACTATCACTGCCATATTTTTTATAGGAGCTGATTGTCTCAATGGAAACTCCATTTAACGTCCAGTTCCGCAGCTTGCACCCTTTCATGAAGTGTTTTCTTTGTGAAAAAACATAATTTTTGTTTTACAAGTATTGATCTTTAATTAGTTGATCACTGCATATTCATTTAAATGGTCCAACAGAGCCTGCAACCCCCTTGATGCTAAGTCCAGCAGTGCCAGGTCGTCAGCATATGCTAGCCACTGTATACCCACTCTGTCTAGCTTCAGTGGTGTGGAAGTCGATTTCAAGATACCATCACCCAAATCAACCAGGTATAGGTTAAACAGTGTTGAAGCCAGAATGCAGCCCTGTTTTAGGCCAGAGCAGGTGTCAACCTATTTACTCATTCCCCCAAGATGGTTCATTCTCACTCTTACTTTTGTATCCTTGTACGTAGCAATTATCATATTAAGCAAGGCCCTAGATATGTTCCATTTGGTCAGCTTCATCCACAGTCTACCCCTGTCAACAGTGCCGAATGCCGCACAGAAGTATGCAACGGATACAGAAACAGGCAACTTTGACAGTCTGTTGTCAGCAGTGCTATAGCCCCTCCTGAACCCTGTTTGATTAAAAGGAATGATGTTATTTTCGAGCATCCAGTTATTTAATTCCCCAAGTAAAACCGTAGCAAAGATTTTTGAGGGGGCATTGAGCATTGCCAACAACCTGTAATTACTGGGGTCTTGTCTGATGACATTTTTCTTAATGTGAACTCTGGTGCTTTCCCTCCATGTTGTCGGGAGTTGTTGGGTAATGCAGATCAGTGTGACCAGCCAATGTAATGCAGCTGCTCATACTTTTGGATCGTTTTTTATCAGCTGATTTCAGGTACTGCCAGGGCCAGGTGCTCTGGATGATTTACACGTGCATATGATTTTTTATGATTTCTCATTTCTCAATATGCCCATCACGTTTCAGTGATGAAGATCTTGGGAGGGCTTATAGTAGAGATAACACCCAGTGTAGCCTCAATGTGCCTTAAACAGTCTACTTCCAACACATCACAGATTACAGGGCTATATTCTTTGTTTGAATTGATAATCCTCCAGAACATCTTTTTGTCATTTGTCATGCTACAATATACCAATTTTCACTACTTCTTGCATTCTAGTGTATATGTTTGCCGCTTTAACTACCATCTATACTGTGTACGATACCTGCCTACCGGTTGTGCAGTTGTGCATGTTTCTTTGGATCAGATGTGTCATGTGCGATCCCCCTCAATTCTGTTCTATGTTGCCCCTTTCTATTCCTTACAGCTATGTCGAAGCCATGTTGATGTACCAAACATACATTATTCGCTCCCTGATTGATGAGCCTTTTCTTGTTTGTCATTATGCTTAGACTAATCCTTTTCACACAACTATGGCGTCTTACTATACCATAAGTTACTGTTTCCATGGTCATCTGATTGAAATACATCCACTCGCACTCAGTGGAAAAGCTGGTGAGTATATCGTTTGCTAGCCCGCCTGCCATATGTAAATTATTAGTGGACCAAGTAATACTATTGTTCTGTAGATTACTATAGAGCACACCTGTATCCCTACAACTGGTTGAAGGTATTAGCCAATTTAGAGCACAAGTGAGAGGTAGATGAACACTCGCGTCTCTATGCAGAACACATATGTCTACCACCGGTGTGGAAAATTTGGTACATAAATCATAATCAATAATACCTGAACTGAGGGCGGAAGACCAGGTGAAGTGTGGAGGGAAATCAGAAAGGCAATTTCCATTCACCATGGTTAAGCCTGCAGAAGACAATAATCAGGCCCTACTCATACCTCACTTACATTATGTTTGTAGTCTCTGATTAATACATGGAGATGTGCACTGTACTGATTCAATTATATCTAGTAAACACACTCTGGGGATTCTGGCTTTGAAGTCCCTACATGTTACTTTGGAATGAACTCTAATTAATGAATAGGAAGGAGTCTAGGTGTCTAATAATATCACAATCCTCTTTTGCAGAAGGGAGATCATATGCTGTGATGATCTTTACCTCTTGCCTGGCTTGCCCATGATCATCTTCACCTTAGGGTAATACTTTGCCTAACAAAAGGTAGTTTGGGTAGTTTCTACTTTGAGAAGATGTAAGGGTATTTAACTCCCAACTCCAGTCCCCCCTTAGGCTTTCTCTAGGGCCCTGCACTGCCTATTTGGAAATGAATGTCCACCCATCTGCAATAAGCAGGACAATTAACCAGGTTTCTTGTAAGGCAATGATGCTGATACAATAAATTGATTCTAAAAGCCCCCCTTGCGCAAATAGGTGTTTAGATCCCCTAGTGTTCCATGATAACAGGAAGGGCATTTGATTAGGGATACATTTCTTTATGAAGGCAGAGTGACTTCAAAAAGAAACTATTTTTGAAGTCATAGCGGTCCCCACACACCGTGACATGGAGGCGTCCACCCCCATGACAGGAAACAGAGTTCCTTCTGCACTGGAGGTCCCCTTCACTGTCCTGGATCAATAGATGTATGTAAGGGTGCATATGTGAATGATGTATGGGTGGCTGCCTGGGTGTGCGTGTGTGAGTTTATGGTGAAAGGATGCACATGTAAATGTATGGGTGACTGGATGTGCCTATGTGAGTGTATAGTGCATGCTCTGATTACTAACTGGTAATCTTCATTACTCCAAGTCCTACTCTTCCTCGCCACAGTCCCTGTATATGAGGCACATTGCCTCATACTCAAGTACTGGGATGAGGTAGAGGAACGTGGATGTAATAATAATAATTATTAATAGTAATAATTTCGCATTTATATAGTGCTACAAACCCTCAGGTATCTGAGCGCTGCTTATTATTACCCATGGTGTGTGGTGCTCATTTATCGACCTCAGAAGGATGAAAGGCTGAGTTTGGCCCTGCCGGGATTCAAACCTGCGTTAGCAGGCTCAGCATGGATGTCAAAGCGAGCATTCTACTCGCTGTGCCACTGGACCGGCTTAGTGAATGCCTGGCTTAGTCACCTGCCTGTAGTCTTCCTACTCCTAATATAACTCTTCTTCAATTCTGGGCTGAGTAGCCTATTTTTGGAGTGTGGGGTGCATTTACAGGCCCTAACAAAAATATCTGTCACCTGAAAAACTACACTAAACATTGCCACCAAAACAACTGTGCCTTGTTCCCTGGTACATGCGTGGCATGCATTTGAACCCTACATTGAAAAACAGCACTCTGTTTGCTTACCTTTCATCTGCATAAGAAGACGATATGCACTGCATTGAAGAATATCCCTACATTTGCTATATTTCATCTGAATGTTTGCTTCTCTTTCATCTGCATAACAAGAATGGCCCTGCATTTGCTTTATTTGATCGGAATCACAAACAGTTATGCACTACATCAAAAGAACGGCCTTGTCTTACTGTTAATTCACATGAGGGGCAAGGATCTCTACATTACAACCCAACACAGCTTTTGTTTTGCCGTTCATGTGAACCACAGCGCTCAAAACACTGTAAATGGAAAACAAAGTCTTGGCTTTTCATTTTTATTTCATGTCACATCAAAGAAACCTGTGTGTACCCCTCTGTGTCCATGAACCAACAGTAAATGAAAACCCACTCAAAAGGTCAAACTAAAAGAAAATCCCATGACTTGCAGAGGTCGCATTTGAACAATTAAATAAAATACGGCTTGCACACGCATGAAAGAAAATAAGGAAAAATGATGTTTAAAAGCCAATCTGAGACAGTAGCTTTTGCTTGCACAGAAATGTCAGTGTGTGGGTGGGGGTTTGGCTACACAATGCACATTATGTTTGTCCCCACAAGATTGCAGTCACCTTGGAAAAAGACTCAGAATACCAGTAAAACCAGTTTTGGGCTCAGGCATGAAACTCAATTGAAAGCCTGGCCTCCCACTGGAAGTTGCATTAATAAGTGAACCATTACACAATGACATGTGATGTGGCGGAGGGTGTGATGATCCTCTGCTCTGCCAGACTAAAAGGCAGTGCTGGCAGAAAAGACGATGAAAGCAGGTGTGGCTAGTGCTTGACCAAGAAGTGCAAGTTCCTTTTGCACCCACTCCCAAGGACAAACTGACAAACTTCAATGGGAGTCTTTTGTTGCAAGCTGAGCCAGGGGGAGACATTTGGCTGTGCGGGAGGAAGCACCTCCCTCCCATATGTGACAGATCCTCCAGATTGACATTAAAGAAGTTATTCATTTTAGGCATTTTTTCCAGCACTCAAAATAAGAAATATTTTCCTTGTATGTTATTTTTCCATGTGATTTCCAGGTGGATTTTCCCAGGATTTTGTGAACTGAAATGGCCAGTCAGATGGCTGCAAAGTTACTCAGGATTAGAAAACGTTTTAAAAGACGTAAGTTTGCCAATACAGAGTAACTGCAGCCTTCAAGGTGAAGCACAGTAACAACTGTGAGGTGAAAACTTGAAGAACCTTCAGGTATGTAAACGCTTATAAAGTATCTTCTCTGTTAAACTGTTCAGCTAGTTTTTTAACTTAAATACCTCTTGTGTTGTCTGCAGGTTTTCGGAAAGCTGATGAAAACATTTCGAAAATGCAGTGGTTGCAGAAGAAAGTTCTGACTGAAGATGCCGTGGCAGTGAGAGGAAAACTGCTGACTGAAGGTGTTGCGACTGTGAGTGAAAATTTTGAAGGAAGATGCTGTGACTGCGAGTGAATAAGTGTTCTTACTGAAGATAACCGTGTCAGAGATAACTTCTGTCAGGTAAGTCTATTCTATGAACTATGATACTCTGTAACTATTCGTAAAACTAAGGTCTCTAATGTCTCCTTTCTTTGACAGGTTCTGTGAGGAGAAACGCTGGTAGTGTTACCCGCTGTCAGCAGAGCAGACGCGAAGCACGCTTTCCAGCGGAGACAGGGCTTAAGTAGCTCCCCGTGCAAATATAAATAGAACAGTGCTGCTGATTGTAAATGGGTTTTACGGTGGCCATGCTAAGTGTATGAAATTAATGTTGAACATCATGGGAGTCTATGGAAGTGGATGCTGTGAATGGTGTAAATGCCATATGTGCCAAGCTAACACCCACCTTTGTCCTGCTGATTGATGTAATGTTCCTTGTCTAGCCTGAATGCCTGAATAAGGACTATGCTCTCTGACTGCGATCATGACACTGGGCCAGACAAGTCTTTCTCGAATCTTCCTTTGCCATCAGCTATTCTTATTCTGCTGCACCACAAATAAAACAGCCCTTTTTCTCACAGGGTCCAAGTTTGCTAAAATGCGTTGTGGAACATCCAGATTCTATACATTCCTACATTGCTGCATTGCCTGCAATCTATTCACTACGTAGCCAGCGTTATGATTACTTTTTCTACTCGTGTTACTGCGTCTGTACATTTGTAAAATGGTTTGCATTTTCTTCAGTGCTTCTCTGCATGTGCAATCTTCATTTCGATACCGAAATGTTGATCACTTCACTACTTCATCAGGTTCTATAAGGTCTATATTCTTTCTTCATTCGCATCTCTTCTGGGTGTGTCACGTCTGCTTTATTTGACGTCACCAATATTCTCTTTCATTCAATTTCCTTCAGAAGATCGTAGTTTCTCTGCAAATAAATATAGGGTTTTCTCAATGGAAACCTTGTTTCAAGGACTTTTTGCGATATGGGCAACATTATTGGCTTTGCGCATGTCGCAGTTTCCGGTTGCCAACATATAGGCAGAATAGGGGCGGGACTTCCAGTAGAGGTACTTGGCTCCTCCTCTACACTCCCCCCTCTGGGCGATTCACCAACCACTCTCTCACCAGTCTCCACATCCAGACATCCTCGTCTGAAGAAATTCTTCTCTGTAGTACATATCCTTATTACTCCCTTCAGGCATTCTGCTGATTTTACATGTTCATCAATGCTCCAGGTCATTAGACTGCATTCTCCATTCGGACTGCAGTAGTTCCATCTTCCCACATACTTCTTGTGGTTTCTTGGATACAGGAATTTATTCCCTCAGGTGCATGAATACTGGCCTTAACCTAGTCTCTGATTTCTTCATCTGTCAGCTCTTTGGGTCTAAACACAGACTCGACATCAATCATAATCTTCATTCCTGTTGCTTTATTTGCATTGTGCAATTATTATTCTGACCACACAGAATCCAAACATGATCATTACTAACAGGGCTTCAACAAACTTGAAGATATTCGCCATCCAATGTGGGACCCATGAGAAGATTGACGCAAATTAGCTGTCATCAGCAATGTCTTCCACTTCATCTTCCATCTTGATGTACAAGTTTGTCAGCATCGTTATGGCCTCTCTCAATGTCCCATTCTCGTCATCATGAGAAGGTATGAATGTGCAACATGATTCTCTGATTTTGGCACAAACACCTCCATCCATAGCTGTAATCATGTCCAGGACATATCTGTTCTGAAGAATCATCAGTCGTATGGCCCTCAGCTCTTCCTTGATAGCATTGAATCCCTTTATAGCAGTGTTAATCATCTGCAAGAGTTCCCATCTGGTTATCTGTAACCATTTGGCATTTGCCTTCATCTGGATCTCTGGCATAAAGATTGTGGCAAGCACTGCTGAAGTCTGACTGAGCAACCTGTGTTTATCCGTAATAATATTGAAGGCTTCTATTGATTTAGCTGAGAAATAGGTCTCCCTCTTTGTTGGATGGGGGAGTCCAATAGATCTCTTCTTTCTCAGGTGAACATCTGCTTCTGGATACTCACCAATGTTCAAATCACTCTTTGGAATTACTAATGCTGGAACATGAACAATCACCATAGAACACAGTCCTCCCCAAAATCTGGGCTGCTTCATGTATGGCCTGGATCTGCAGGCCGAGTAGTGGTCCATTATCACTACTGTCCTATCCTTCATTCCTGGTACATCGAAGATTCGCTCACACTGCTGATTTTCTCCAACTTTTTGTGTGCCATTTTATCTGAAGCACAGTTCTGCTCTAGCCAGAGGCACTATCTGCAACGGGCCTCCTTTGTCTTCTGCCATAGAGGTTTTCATCCCTTTTCCACATACTCTATAACTGGTTTATGGTGTCCAGTTACTGCCACAGCTCTGCATACCACTATGCCTTCTTCCCAGCCATCTGGACAAAGTACTGTTCCCCAGATCTGCATCTGGCCTCTTTCCTTGCATCTTTATATTTCTTCATCAGTCTTTCCTTGGCAATTGAGCTTTCTATTTATTTCCCATTGGATTCCTGCTCCCTTCATGCCAGGCTGTTCGTATATTATCACATGATCTCTGGTGTGCACTCTTGCTCTTGTCTTTAAACCTTGAACGTAATCATCTTCTTATGCAGTTTTCCATTCAGTTACCCATACCAAAGATGCTGTTCGACCCTGGAATTCACCCCTTGAATGCCAGAGTGCAAGGTGAGTCAAGCAATGAGCTGTTTGGAAGTATATCTCTATAGCTTTGAATATCTTGGACATCCCCATAGCATAAGGTAGGAGAGCACAAACATAGCAATCTTCCTCGGAGGTTCTCTTTCCTACCTCCTTCATGTGTTGATACCACATGTTGTTCCCCAAATGTGCTGTACTGTCTAGATAATCATTTAACTCATAATCATCTTTGCTTTCACTTCTCTTGGGTCTCTTTCTTTCCAAAAGAATATGTGTAAACCACTCATGGAGTACATCAGACATCATCCTTCCTACAGGGGGAATCATAGGAACACTTGTTAGAGAAATGGATGACTTCACATTTGCCCCTGGTGTAGGAACAATTGCATATGCCCTCGGCTACCTTATAACATCTTACTCTGTATAGGTCACTGGAGTGGGGAGAATCAAAGGGATTTCTATCTTTCTGGAACCAAAAAAGTAAGCAGCATGAATTAACGAAAACACGTAAACAATGACAGATGCCGTGCACACATAAATTATGCACCAATACATTCAACCCCACCATTGGTGTCTTTCCACACATCGCTGAGTCTGCTCACTCTCTGGATCTCTGGAACTGCATTATGCTCAATAGATCACATTATCCTTGTGTACTATTTTTAAGGTAGGAAAAAACCTTTTTAAACAGGCAGCCTCGTTAAATGCTGAGCTAGCTTCTGAATTTGCTCAATTATTGCTACCAATAATCTTCTAATCGCAGGGCCATTTTTAGGATGCTGCACAAAAGTGCGGACATCAGTACTACGCCCAACAAGAGCAGGGTAAGCTCTGAGTATAAAAACAAAGACATCGAGAAGGAGTCTATGGACATCGACATCAGACAGGACCATATGTCTAACCAAAGAGAAACTCAGTGAGAAACAAATGTGGGAACTGCTCCCTTTTCCTGTCGACGAAAATAAAATCAAGATCCGGTATTTTTCATCACATCAGTACTTTCTAAAGTTCAATTTTAATGAATTCACGTGACTTAAGAACAGTTACTTTCTCACTCCTGATAAAATCTCTGTAAAGAGTGTCCGGGAAAAGCCACAGTCCAATTACATACCTGTGTTTATTTAATTAGCAAGCTTAGCATCCTTCTTCCTCGTCCTCGATCGAGTGCGCACGTGCTGAACTGCTTCTTCTTGACTTGTTCCAAATCGGTTGGGGGTTTTCCGGTCTCACCAGCATACAGCTTCACGTCGTTCAAGTGGATCCAGGCACACCTTTCTTGAACTTTTACTGTAGATTGAGTAATATTCTCCACAATAAACTGTCCACTATATCGGGGCTCGTGCCACTTCCTTCCTAGAATCACTCCTCTAATTGTTTGCAATGTGTGCCCAGCAGTAAATCTTTGACATACGATGCAATTTACTACATAAAAAGCAGCGTGTTCTAACAGGTTCAGTACAAATCAATCCTCTACAATAGCTGCTGCAAGGCTTTCCCTAGTTACATGTGCAGGGTAGTGTAGCTCTTCTAACGCTACCCTCAATAAGGCCACAGGCATCATCGGTTTACCAGTGCTGTCTTGTCTCCACAATGCTTCGGAGGGGGATAAAGAACACCCCCTCTGTGTCCATAGCTCCTTTTCTTCCTGCAAGCACTACCTTGAACTTCCATCAACTGCATTCTAGACAAATGATTAAATCCTTCATTTACAATCATAATTATGACCATTTTTTCCTTTACATTTGGAGTATCAAAACTTGAAATATCAGGTGAATATGCAACCCTTTTGGCCTCTTCGTCTGCGGCTTCATTCCCAGTGAGATAAAAACAGTTCTCTTAGTATGTGATGTGCATTTAACTATTGCAATGGCTACTGGGAGTTGTAGTGCTTTAATAAGCCTGCCCAATAATGTGGCGTGTTGCACTGGAGTGCCGTCTGCTCTAATTTAGCCCCTCCTTTTCCAACATGCTAGCCCTGCGTGCACGGTTGACGTCACATAGGTGGAGTCACTGTACACCATCACTTCCTGTCCTGCATGATTCTCCAGTGCGACAATAAGCGACACCAATTCTGCAGCCTGTGCCGAAAAGTGAGACGGTAGTCTTGCACTTGCTAGCACTTTGAATTCTCGATTAGCTCTATGTCTTACCACAGCTGACCCTAGATGCCTTTCCCCATCATTTTGATCAATTCTTTATGACCCGTCAACAAAGAGAACATCCCCCCTTGCTAGGGCATCATCCTTTTCCCTTGGGATCTCATCATAAAACTCCTCATAGTTAGAGCAATCATGCACT
Organism: Ambystoma mexicanum; assembly: GCF_040938575.1. Classification (NCBI taxonomy): domain Eukaryota; kingdom Metazoa; phylum Chordata; class Amphibia; order Caudata; family Ambystomatidae; genus Ambystoma; species Ambystoma mexicanum. The sequence goes on along the minus strand of NC_090931.1, from coordinate 1,026,829,636 downwards.
TGCTCTTCCTCTGTCACAGGTTCGACTACAAACGTGGCAGGGTTCACTATTTTACAAATTACCATTTTGATTGCTGGATTTGATATAACTACCTCATATGCAGAAGCCCTTTGAGATGTCAGTGTACCATAAGGTTTATTCAAAACAGCAAACAAAGCATGTTCAACAAATAAAGTCATGGAACACCCCATCCCAATACTTGTAGACTTCTCAATAGCAAACACGGCTGCTGCCAGCGATTGTTCGCAAGGCAAGTGTTCTCTCATAACTGGATCTAGAATCCCACTAGAATATGCCAGAGGTTTATACCCAAGTGTTGTTCTCTGTGGAAGCACTACTGTCATACCCGTTCCATTCGTGTGTGAAAACAGGAAGAACTCGTCATAATAATTGGGAATTCCTAAAACTGGAGCTGTACAAACTCTTCCTCCATTTCCTCAGTCCATTCTATTTTCTCATTGTTCACTTGGGCTTTCTTCAAGGCCTGCAAAAGGGGTCTTGTATATGAACTATAATGAAATACCCATGCTCTAACCTAATTACACAATCCCACAAATTGCTGCATTTGCTTTATCGTGTGCGGTTTTGTTGTTTTCATAATTGCCTCAGCTCTTTCAGGTGTAACTTTCTTTCCCTCATGCAAGATTAACTGGCCTATGTACAATACCTCCAGAGAACCCTTGCACATTCATGGCATTTCCTGATAGCGAAAATGTTCTCTCTCGTATACATGAGCGAATTGCCCCAGTATCTACTAAAAAAGAAAAAGATTTGCCTTCTATGGTAACATCAACCCTTGGTTCCTCTTGAGGATTTGGTGTCACTGATAGTACTGAACACATCAAGTCACTCTGTGAGCTTTCCTATTGTGGATACATACTTATTCCCATGCCTATAAAAGGACTTCCTCCCATGACAGTGATACCCTAGGAGTAAATAACTGTCCCATGTTTGCACTCTGCTGTATCTGCATGGGTGCATGCTGTGACTGCCCTTGCAGTGGATTCAATGGTGCTTGCTGTGGTTGCAAAGCCTGCTGTGTTTGTGACGCTTGTGCTTGATACACTGTCTGATCTTGGGCAAACCCATTCCTATTTTGTGAGCTATATTCTGGAGGATAAGCTGTTCCCCCTCTTGAGGATTGCCAATTTTGTACATACCCTTGGCTCCCACATGTTCGCGCAATGTGCCCTGTCACACCACATTTCCAACATATAGGAGGGTTTCGACTTATTTGCCCTCCTTGCATATTTTGATTGTCTTTCTGCATATTCTGAAACCTTCCTTGGTTGTTTTGAAAGCCACCCTGATTAGTTTGGAAACCACCTCTTTCTCTGCTCTGAAACCCATTCCTCTGCCTCTCGGCACGAACCCAATACCTCCTTGATCCGATTGGCGTTGATTATTCACCTGTTTCATACCGACTGCTTGCTGCATTCCTAGCCCTTCTCCGCATGTCAGTACTGTTACTACTATGGAATACTTTGATAATTTCTTCTGGACTAACTTAGCTTCCTCAAGCTTCCTAGCATCCTCCTTCTTCTTCTTATTTTTCTCTTGCAGCAATTTTCAATGATGCGCGATAGTCAAGTGTATTTCTGCACATGGCTTGCTTCCATTCCCACTAGTTTCTTAAGCTGTCTCTGTACCTGTTCGGCAATCCCTGACATAGAATGTGGTAAAATACTGGCTCTGATTTCCCCCATGGATCTCAAGTTTCCAAAGGCCACTGCTCCTGCAAATTCTGAATATAAGCAAGCGGATCCTCGTCATCCTTCATTTTATGTGTCATAATTACACCTAATTCCGGTGCATCAGGATACTATACCCTAAGCACTTTGCAAACAGCCGCCCTACAATTATTAAATGGTGCTCCGTCCTGAGCTGTGTGTGTCCTGTGCCGTGACACTCGAGTAACCTGCTCTTGTCCAAATATCATCAGCTCTTTCTCCAAGAATGGCTGCTAGGAGACCCTTAATGCCCCTATAGCTAGTGTATTTCGTCCTGTCATTTTTTCCAGGTCTTAAATCCATTTTCCTGCACCTGCTGTTAAACTTGGGAGTTTGCATCTTAAATTATCCTTGTCCATGTGGGGCCAAGGGATATACTGTGGTCTAGCCCCTTGTTTCTCTAATAAGGGTTATTGTGTAAACCCAATTCCGCAATCGACTCCCATCGTCTGGCTACTCATAGTGGGGACAATGGTTCCTGATTGCCTTCTACCGGGCAATGACCTCAACCTGTTCACATATGGTGGCAATTCCCCCCTCTCACTGTGTGATCATCCTTTAGGTCACTCTGGGTACGCCATGGGGTCTGGCGTCCTATCTTTAGGTTGGTCTAAGTCGGCACTGAGTCTTGAGTGTCTTGGAGGAGACACTGTGCTTTTCGCTTTGTTGCTGCTGTTGGAGTCCCTCGTCTAGCTCACTGTCAGCCAGGAGGCAGAGCTATTCTTTCAAAAACCCAGTACACCCGCGGAGCGGCGCAGAGTCGGCTCTGAGTCTTGAGTGTCTTGGAGGAGACACTGTGCTTTTCGCTTTGTTGCTGCTGTTGGAGTCCCTCGTCTAGCTCACTGTCAGCCAGGAGGCGGAGCTATTCTTTCAAAAACCCAGTGCACCCGCGGAGCGGCGCGGAGTCGGCACTGAGTCTTGAGTGTCTTTGGTGTATTTGGTCCTTTGGTTCCGTGGACCCCGCTGGTGCGCTGGTGTTTTCTCTCTTTTGTTTTTCCCGCCTGCATTTAAGCAAGTGCGGGGTTTTTGTAACTATTCTGATGGAAAACAATGAAACAATGGACGCGCCTCAGAACCGGTCAGGCCTATGCCGAGGAGGAGGTAGCTCTACCAAAACCGCGGTAAGAAGGAAAGCTTCGGCATATATAATAAGTTCCGATAAAAATGACATAGTCGAAACATCAGCCTTAAATATTGCCGATTTATTAAATGCTTCTAAAATGCATTCATCGGCAGGCGGTAGTACCGAGACTTGTATGCAACAGTGTATGCAGGAGTGTATGCAGAGGCGTATGCATGAGTGTTGTAAGAATGGCGAGAATGGCGAGTCCAACAATAAACAAAAAAGCTCTTCTACATCAAATAAAGGGGGTGTTATGACACGGTTGTTACCTCATGATGATGCATATACGGAAAATTTCGAAATAAGAAAGAATTTCTCGGTAGATCTTGATACATCTATAACATCTCGCAGTCCTGCACACGAAAGAAAAAGAGGCAGAAATAGCCTTTCAGGTGACATAGCCTGCTCACAAACAAGATCTCCAAAACAGTCATATACGCTTCATTCACCAATAAGATCTACAGCAATTGAAAACAAAAATCAAACGCATAGGAAAGGACTACGCGAAACTTCGACCCTCGCAAACGAGAATAGAAATATTTCATCTTCATCATCGACTTCTTCTACTTCTGATACTGATGAATCGTCTTTAATGGAAAGACCTTTTCCAAAAATAAGACGCGGGTATGGGAAAAAGAAAACGTCTTATTCACAAAAAGAAAAGGGCGTTTCTGGACTAAATATATCTGACATACAAACAACGGTTATGTCCTCTATGAATATTGTACTCTCTCGTACCTCAAACTATATGAACAAATGGATGGAAACATTAAAGACTTAACCACGCTAATAGCTTTGCTAAACACCAAAGTTGCAAACATGGAAGTTGAACAACAAAGAAGTCAGGACAACCGAAAACAAGAAAAGATTCAAAATGCCAACTTCCTAAAATTAATCTTAGATGCTAATCACAATTCACGTGAGGACAAAAAATTAATAGCTGAAGTTGCCCGAGAAGCGCTGAAGCTTTTTAATAAACCTCACATACCTACCTCAAATGATGGTGCTAATAGCAATTCTAGTGCAGATAACTGCTGCAATACTCCTATTATGGAGAAATATCATCTGTCAACAGTGCATCCTAATCTGGAGTGCGGAAATATTGAACAGGTATGCAAAAAGAATAACCTTTCACTTCTGGAAAAAGATAAAGAAATTTCAATAGTGCTTGTAGAAAAGGATAAAGGAAAAATCTAGCAAGGATGCCAACCTTTGTCAGAAGAATCATTTACTGCACCCAGGGCTGAGCGCAAGATTTTAGTGGATGGTCTGCAAGAGAAAAGGCTGGATTGATCTAAAAAGGCCTTGAATGTTTCACCAGAAGAGCATGCTTGTACCCTACAAACTAAACAGAGTGAAAATAGAAACATTGAAAGCTTTGAAAATCCTCAGGCTAAAGATTTAATTGAAATAATAGAAATAATTGATGTACGAAATGTCAGCGAAGATCGGTCCAAAACATGTGCTAAAGATAGCACAAATGAAGATCTTGGTACTAAAAAAACAATAAATGATAAAACAAAAAAATGAATAAAGTTGTCTCAAGTGAGATTAAAGATCTGCAAGAAAATAATGTAGGAGCGCCTAAGGTTCTTTTTGATATATTTGAAAAAAACAGCCTAAAACAAGCTCCAAAAGGAGTTCTGCAAAAAAAGAAATCTAAAAATCAAAAAAGATTGAAAATAACTAATGGGGCTCAAGCTTTCTTAAGAAATTTGAAATGAGTTACTGTTAATGTATCAGCTAACAACTGCGATACTTTGAAAAATATCCCAGAGCCACCCCAAGATCTCGAAATACAAAATGCATCATCTATACCTCCCAATATAGATCACAACACTGGAACGGAGGCTGAAGCAGCCCACATTGAGACTTTAATGAATCTCTCAACGTATGACGATCCACTGGAAGTCAAAAAAATGGGATGTGATAATGAAAACGAGGAGATTGATCTGGTTCCGTCTAAGACATCGACAGAATCCATCGAACCAACAAAAAAAGGAGAGGAATTAGGATCTGAGCGACTTTATGAATGGGTGACTGAACCAAAAAAACTCACCTCTGACTCATATAAAGAAACAGTCAGTCCTTTTAGAACCTTAGATGAAAAAAGGAAAAAACTCACATCTATGTTGTTAAGCCAAGATAACATCACTCTAAAAAAGAATATCGCTTTGAATTACAAACCAGCTGACGCAGAAAGAACATTGGTAGAGGACAAATTATTTCCTACAAACAAATGTGCGACGATTAATGCGTCTGCAGATCGTAAGTTCCGTAAAGGGAAAGAAGACCTCTCTAAAGTTCAAAGAAAAAATGCCAACACTAATGGCGAGAAAAACAATATCAATAAAATAAAGGCAAAATACTGCCTAAGTCTTGAACGAATTCTGAATATTAAGGATGGACTCTCAATGAACAGAAAAAATGTGTTAAAAAGGAAAAAACTCACATCTATGTTGTTAAGCCAAGATAACATCACTCTAAAAAAGAATATCGCTTTGAATTACAAACCAGCTGACGCAGAAAGAACATTGGTAGAGGACAAATTATTTCCTACAAACAAATGTGCGACGATTAATGCGTCTGCAGATCGTAAGTTCCGTAAAGGGAAAGAAGACCTCTCTAAAGTTCAAAGAAAAAATGCCAACACTAATGGCGAGAAAAACAATATCAATAAAATAAAGGCAAAATACTGCCTAAGTCTTGAACGAATTCTGAATATTAAGGATGGACTCTCAATGAACAGAAAAAATGTGTTAAGTCTGTTCCATCATGTCCCTGTGTTACGTACCATCGAGTCTAGTGACATTCAGGCTGTGGAATTCAAGGATGATACTGCATTGGACAGAGTGTTCTTATATGTAAATTCTAGACTTGTTTGTGAAACTCTACTGCAAGGTGCTGCAGCTCTACTACCTTGTGGCTTTGACATTGTGGAAGTAGACAGTCCCATCACGACCAAAAAACCAAATGATGTGGTCCTTTTGACAGAATGTCAGCGAAATGAAGTTCCAAATGAAAAGCAATCAAATTTGCAAATAATTGAAGATGAAAGTTGGAAAGCGGACTATAAACAGTTCAATAATCAAAAAGCGAAACAATCTGAGTTAATCCGAATTACAGTAAAAAACACTCATCAAATTCCACAAAAAAAAGGAAGCGAAGAGAACCAAGTACCGCATAATGAGTGGAACTGGTTAGCAGCAACTTTAGCGAACAATAACCGAAGTTAATGCTTACTGAAGCCGAAAAATGTTAGCCTAGCCATTGGCTCGTGGAATACAAGAGGTTTTACCCATTTATATAACTTCACAGAAAATTGGATCAATGAGATAGATATAATATGCCTGCAAGAAACTTGGTTGGATATCTGCCCAATTGCAGAGGATTATGAAATAGCACTTAACCCTGCTATTAAAGGGATAAAAGGACGTCCAAGCGCAGGCATTCTCACTCTTGTAAAAAAAGCCTCTGGTTGTAGGCTGATGGAATATAACAACATATCATCCTATATTCAAGTTGTTACCATCAAAAGGAACATTAATGGTGACAATAAACATCTGACACTTTTTGTCATCAATTTATATTGGCATCATAGTAAAGCTGGAACATCGTCCTTTGTTGAACGAATTATGGATACAATTGACGAATTAATGATCAAAGATACCAGTGCTGGTCTGATCATATGTCGAGATTTTAATCTGGATTTTATAGAAAGAAGCAAGAATAATCTCTCAAGGAAACAGAATTTGATACAAAAATGGTCCGAAGAACTAACCTTAAGGAGAATCTCCAGGCTGAATGGTAACGTCGAGGGAGACATACCTGCCAAACCAACCTGGCAAAGAAATGAACAGAACTCCATTTTGGATTACATTTTTGTATCTGAAAATGTATCATTCCGGTTTCTAAATTTCGAAGTCTTTAACACACAAGTCAGTGATCATAATATGATCATAGCACATCTTGAAATGCCACAACAATTATCCTCAACAACATGGAATTGGAAAATAATTCCCAATAATAGTGGTAATAGATTAAAACTTAATTCACAACATGTGAATATATTGAAAAAAGATTATGAGAAACAAATTGACTTATTGGGTGTAGATTATACTCCCCTGTTAGAAGAGTATAAGATTTCTAGAAACCCAAATGGTATTCAGTCTCAAAAATACTCACATATTTATAACCCTGAAACTGTCATGAGAAAGAAAGAAATGTGCAAGGCCCTGCGACAATTAAAAAATGACAGTCATTTGGATGCCCTGAAGACGAGGAAAAAGATCAAACAAAACTATAAGAACTGGTTGATAGCACATCGTGCCTTAACTGAACAACATGATGCTGAACAAATAATGAAGTCTATGAAAGAGAAAAACTCTGCAGATTTCTGGTCAATTATTAATAACCAATCTGGAATACAGACAGCATCGAATAAGAACATGGTCACTGAACAAAAATGGATTGAGCATTTTTCAATCCTGTTCTCAAAAAAGGGTAACACTCCTGACCCTCCATTACCTGTTCTCTCTTCTTGTGATATTCAGTTTGATCAGGTTCAAATTTTGTCAGACATCAAAAAACATTCCAACTCTCGAGCACGTGGTCCGGATGGCATACCAAATGCCATGTTAAAATCTGACCCGGAAGCCTGGGCTGAGTTTTGTAAGATTCTGTTTGATAAAATCGCTATGGAAGGTATCACCCCTGTGTCATGGAAAAAAGCCATTGTTGTCCCAATATTCAAAAAGGGCAATCGATCAAACCCAATGGATTATAGGCCTATTGCCTTGTTGGACGTATTAGGTAAGGTTTATGCAACACAACTCCAGCATAAACTGATGGATTGGCTAGTCTCAACCAATCATATTGACGCCAGACAAAGTGGATTTGTGAAGGGTGTTGGTTGTTGCCTAAACTTAATACTCATTAACTTAATAAAAATGGACATGATCATGAAAAAATCGAAAGTGTACCTTGCATTTGTTGACCTGTCTCATGCTTTTGATAGCATAGACAGAGAAACCCTTTGGACAAAATTAAAAAGCTGGAATTGTCCAAATAGCCTGTTACATGCCATCAAGGATTTGCATACCGATACTAAAATCTATATTCGGTTGGACGCAAGTGGCACTCTATCGGAACCCATTCGTACCTACTTTGGAGTCAAACAAGGGTGTCCTTTAGCGGCAATAATATTCAATGCTTTCATCTCTGACATTGGTGATGCACTTGGAAAAGCAAAAGGATTTGACCCGAAAATAATCGACACTGCTTTAAATGGGATCCTATATGCTGATGACCCAGTCCTAATGGACCTTACACCCATTGGACTACAACGGAAACTACATGTGTTGGAAGAATACGTCCAAGCTAACGGTTTACAGATAAATCCAAGTAAATCTGTCATTTTAACATTACAAAATCTGACTAAAGGTACATCCAAGAAATTCAACTAGTGCCTTGACGCGAAATACTCCAACAGGTAAAACAGGTAAAATACCTGGGTATGTGGTTAAATTCCAACAAAAAAGATCATACTTGGGTTGAGAAAACAAAATCAAAATGTCGTCAATTAAGTGCCCAAGCTATGGCCTTAGACATAAAATATGGCAAGTTCTCACTGGTTCAGACTTTAAAGTTTTACAAACAAAAAGCGGTGCCTGCAATAATCTATGGTGCCGAAACTGTGTTTGGATGCCCTACAAGTTTGTGGGATAATCTTGAAAATATCTTTTGGGGCAGAATTCTGAAAGTTGGTAGAGGATTGCCGGCAGTTGTAGTAAGATACGAATTGGGGCTGATTTCAATAAATGCAAAAGTTACATGGAACACTCTGTCAATCATTCGCAAGATAATCCTGCCAAATGGTGCACCGCAAATGAAAATTCTACATAATCTGGCTGACAAACAATCAAATACAATTTTATCAGCCTGGATAAATCAATGTCATCAAATCCTAACGGATATAAAAAGTGATGTAATCACTTTGATGGAAAACCCAGATGCTGTAAAAAAAAGTTATGGGAAATCGATTGGATCAGCACCTGCACAGACAGAGCCAAATATTCGCTCATGAAAAACGTTCCCCCAGAAGGAAAAGCCTACAATTCAATCTATAAATATCTCGAAAAATGTCCGGACAAACAGAAGAGAATCCTGCTTATGAAATTCAGGCTAAATCAATTTAAGACAAAAGAGGTAATTAGACGATGGACCAAATATGAGAAGCTGAACCCGAACTGCAGATTCTGTGACCATTTTGAAGAGAATATCAAACATCTGGTTTTAACTTGTGAAGCTTTCTCCACGAGAAGAATGACACTGTTTAATACAATTGTGGCAAATAAACCTCTTCATACCATGGAAGAATGGTGGGTGGAATGTTTTACAGAGGTTAATAATAAACTAACATACGCCTTGACATTTCTCCTTAAAAACATTGAAGATGACCTAGCCAAATCACATGAAAAAAATGACTTAAATATTGGCTAATGATTTGTGATGTATTTTGCCTAATTTAGTGTTTATTTCTTTTATTACTTTTATTATTTTAATCGTTTATATTGTTTATATTCCTTACTTTGTGACATTCTCTGTCTCCTTTTGCCTATTGGTCAATTATGATATTTTTTTATATATGAATAATTAAATGTGATGTTATTTTTAAAGGTTTTTTATAAACCAATAAAAAGAAATAAAATAAAAAAAAAATTAGGTCGGTCTAAATCTGACCATCTCACTTCCTTGTCCGTCTGCAGACATCCCTTGGGACCGCATGCATTTATGCATTTTCACCCTCTTCCTCACGCAAGGTTTCCCTGTCTTCGTCTGACATATCTAGTGCCCAACTAGTATGGCTATCATCTTTCTCATCTCTGTTTAAAGTCAGCCTGTCTAAAGACAAGGCTCTGTGCTTGAGACTAAACGGGCTTCCTTCTTTGCCTTATGCCTGGAAACCTATGGATCAATCTTCTTTTCCCTTGCTTCTCGATACATTTTTGTCCTCATCTCTTGATAAGCTTTATCGAGTCTATCTCTGATGATTCCTATCTCAAAATTCTCATCTAAGTTTACCCTAGATGGTCCTGGAATTGCTTCTTGTGATGGGAGAAACTCCTCAATGTCGCCCCATAATATTGCTGGGCTCAGTTCCATCAGCTGTTTCTGAATGCGATCAATGCCACGTGTCCTCTGTCTCCTTTTTCACCCCACTTCTTCATCTAATTCCCTTTGCTTCTTTGCTTCCCATCTAATTCTATCCTCCTCTGGTCTTTTTGCTTCCCTTTTATCATTTGCTCTACGCACTTCTTCATCTCTTCGTCTTTGCATTCTTATATCTCATAATTTCTGTTCTTCTTCCTCTAATCTCTTCTTTTCTAGCCTGTCTCGTTCTTCGATTGCTCTATTTCTGTTATCATACTTTCTCTTTTCTCCTGCCCTTTCATCCTTTCTTAGTTGACCTCCTGATACACCTACTCTCGCCTTTGTCTACTCTTCCTTTTATGCTCATCCTCTTTCAATTGTTTCTCTCATTCTCTGTCTTTTCTATTCTGTTTGTCTTGATCTTCCCCTTGCCTTACTTCCTCCATGCTTTTCCTATCAAGCTTGAGCAATATCTGTTCACCCATCCATTTGTTCTGTGCAAGCATAACCTCGTCAGCTTTATCCTTTTCTCCTTTCCATCTCTTAATCCCTCTTTCTATCTCTAAGGATACATTTGGTCATTCGCTATTCTCCTCTTTGTCTTGTAGGACCTTAAATGTCTCCTCCTTTCCTTTAGTCCTTTCTCTTTCTGGGCTCCCATCACTGCAATAAGCAGGCGGTCATTTATCGGATTGCTATATCCTGTTGTTGCTTTTAGTTCCCTTAATGGATACAATCCATCATCTTTCATACTATCACCATTTACTTTGGGCGTGGAAGAGGGAGTAGAAGGCTCAACAACTTCCTCCCTGCACTTATTAAGCATCCAATCCTCAGGAGGCAGATATTCCCATTGATCCTGGTACATCTTCCAAAGCTCTAAGCTAGGTAACCTTTTCTCCAATTTCTTCCCTGTGTACGCAGTGTGCAGGTATGTGGTCATGTGTTGCAAAACCGCTTTTGACAGCAATAGCCCTTGTGGCCATGGCATGAACATTTTGTCTGAGGTACCCTTAACCCATTCCGCACTATACTGTTTGAGCTTAGGTGCGTATTTTGGCAATTGCTTTCAAAGATGCATCAGCGGAGTAACATCCCCCATTGTGATGAGTCTTAATTGACTGTCGATTCTTGCCGCTGATTTACACCAAATAAGATTCAGAAAAATAACAAATATTAGTGCGCACCAACAGTTGCCGCTCAAATCCTCTACTTCACAATTTACTCCAATCCACCTAGTTCCGCCGGTGCCGACAATGACTAAACAGATAAATAATACCTTTTGATCTCTACTCAACACATCCTATGCTTGTCGCTCTTTGACATTTCACTTTTCTTCAATACATAAAATACACAAACAGACAAACCAGCCGACAAACTAGCCATTTTCGACATGTACTTCCTCAGCACTCTTTGCTGCTATTATTTGCCCCTGAACTACTCCGATAGGAGTTTGAGTTAGTCCCTCTAACAGACCTTGTCTGTGTGTCGCTTAATTACCCACTTTGGGTTTTGGAATAACTCCTTCTAGATGCTCCTGGAGCGTAGGACTCTGGGCTTATCTAGATAGATGTTTCTCGTCTCAACACTCCTCGTCATATATTATTTACTCAGCCAACCCCTGTTACTCTTTAATATTCCAACAATCCCCTCTTCCCCCATTATTTGCCATTCCCCTCAATCCACTCACCATTCGCTTTTCAGTTCCTGACCCTTGGAATCGACTCCTCCTCCAAATGACCACCTTCGCCTTCGGTCTGCTCAGCGCCTGTGGAAACCAGGAGGGATTTCGTGAAAGAGGGGCTCGTCCCACCTGTATCTTCTTTACTTGCAAGTTTTCTATATCAGCCGTTCTCCACAGGAAGCTTTGCGATCCTCCAGCAAAATGCGGAGGACCCCCAATCGTCCAAACCTCTAAAAGCCTACTGGGTCTTTCATGAACCATCATCTCTCTGCTACCAAGTGAACCCGAGGAACGGGCCCTTTAAGATAAGGTAACAGTATCTGAGATGGATGGGGATGCAGATGTTACTCAGAGCAAATACAGGAAGGACCCAGGCTACCCCTCCCTCTCGACACTTACAAGTGTCTACATTAGACAGATTCTTGAAGTGACATAAAGTGTAGCTTTTATAACAATACACCTATTGAAAGCTACACTTTAAGTCACTTTAAGTACTAACCCTCTCACTGTGTTTTTGAAATTCTGCAGTTACATTATATGATTGTACAATATGATGAACCAATGTGGGCACCAAGAAAATTGTTTGTTTAGCTTGGTAACATATGCAAAGCATGTTAATAGCCTCAAGCAGGCTTTATAAATTTAATGTATGAGAAAAATGTAGTGATCTGCTGAATGCAAACACAGATCAAATTCAAGAATCTGTCTAATGTGGTGTGAAAGACACCTGTAAGTGTCGAGAGGGAGGGGTAGCCTGGGTCCTTCCTGTATTTGCTGTGCTAAAAACCCTCATGACACAGGCCCCGCTATAACAAAAAAGAGGGTCCCTCCACCCCTTTTTGTAAGCCATGCAGATCTTACTCATACATCAATAATTAGACTGACTCATGAAGTTGGCAAAATCAAGGCTATTTTAATCACAAGTCTTTAAAACAGGGAGTACAATGGACATCAAAGGATGTTGCACAGCACGATCGCCACGCATTTTATAAAAAACATTACTTTTATAGCAAAAATTCATCATAAGTGACGTCAAACTATGTGAACAATAAGAAAACCTACTAGGGGTTGTGGTTGGTTTGTGGGGAACATCTACATATACTTTCTATGGAATACAGGGACGGGATTGGGTCTCTAAGATCAGGTGGACAACTAAGCCCATCCCAAGCGCAAGTCATCTTCCGTGTCAGACTAATACACAACATATCATTGGCTTCTCAAAGTATAGGGCTCCTTATACGTGGCCCTCTACAATTGGTTGGCATGCTTGTACCCTTCTGGATTATTCCACTCGCTAGCAGCACGCAAGCTGGTACCTCAGGTGATGGGGGGTTGGCCTGGTCATGCCTTCCCACTCAATTAGCCCAACATCCATCCTGCCATTCAATTGGCTCTTTGAACTCAGACTTGCAGAGACTCATTTTGCCTGAGAATAAAAGGGATAAGGGCATGCCCTTATCTTCTGGTCTCGGTGTAGCTCGCCCCAAAGTTTATTTTCGTCTCACCATGTGACTGAAGACCACGCTTTTGAGCTCCTTTGTTGTATTTAATACTATTAAATGAAGAAATCTTGGCACCCTCAGTAGTTTTCATTACACCTCAAAGAGGAGCTCACCTTGCTTCTCACGTTATTGTATATTCTCAGAGTAATAAAGCAGGACAAACTGGCAGACATCGGACTGATGCATGCACACTCACAGCCAAGTTTGATTACATGGAGGTCATATACATCAATATTCGTCATCTATGATGTCATTCTACATAGCAAAATACAAAACCTATGAAGGGTAGGGATTGGTGAGTGGAACATATCTACCTATATAATATATAAGAATGAGTGCTTCATTGGCTACCCCTTATCTGTAGGGAATGCCTGGACCTACCTCAACATGCATACAGTACTGATTATAGCAGACAACATGACAGTGGATTGGCTCCTGGAATATTGTGTGTTAGGTTGCCCGCCAACCCCCACTAATTGGTTGGCATACTTTCCCAACCTTGGACTTTCCGCTCTTAGCAGCACATATGTGAAACTAAACCTAGGTGTTTGAACCCCATCAGACTACTCCCCATATTCCAATTAATCCATCTCTCATTAGTAGGCCACAAGCCAAAGTCTTCAATGTGTAGTTTACCTTGCTGCTGCTCACTGTCTTGGAACATTCAAGGGAGTGTGAGCACATCACTATCTTGGCTTAAAGCTTTAATGAAATGTCTTTGTTTTCGAATTCTGAGTCATGTGTCAAAAAAACACAAATGTGTCCATTTCAGCATTCCATTTACTGCTATTGGATTTAATTATGCAGGGTGCTGTTGCTCCTTTTGGCCTCTAGAGACTCGGTCATTCTATCTCATGTTAACTTTGTACACTTTTAATTGGCCAACAGTTTGGCTCTCACAGATGTTTTCGTCTTCCTTTATTCATAAAGAATGTCCCGCATTCAGAGCTTATCCATGCACTCCCTTTGTGCTTTGTGCTTATCCCTCAAAATATCATCTTTGCTCTGAGCTAACCTTGGCTCATCATTGGGTCTGCCCATGGGGCTGCTTTTCTGCGTCTCCTGATTCTTACATCCTCGGCCTGTTTCGGAGGTAGCTTGATTAAAATCAATGTGATCCATCATCCATTTTCCTAATATGGCCATCCTTGACCCGTTATATGTTCCTATATAGCAAGCCTCTATATGCTGTCTTTCTACCTTGGGTTACTGCATATTTACAGTTATTGGTCAGTAAGTTACTTCTTCTTCTTTTAGATCCATGATTACTTTAGCTTTAGGTTCATGTTACTCGTAGTGCTTCAATTACATTGCTACTCAATATTGTCAAATTGTTTCAACAGAGCTTCATATATCTTCATTGTGACATCATTTTGTTCTCATCAGATTTAATTTGAACATCCATCCATGATTTCCATCGATGCACTCTGACATCCTGGCATGCAACATCCTTCCATATTTTCAGTGTGAGGTTACATTCTGTGTGGCTGACTGAGTGCATACCATCTCTCATACACTCAATGCAGCATAGGAACGATACAGGTGGTCCCATTTATGGCTTTTTCTGACTGTTCCAATATGGTAGTGGTGAGGGGTGAGAGCTGGCAGGATAGTGTCTACCTGCTCCTTCACACCACTTTGCTCTGCCCCGAGATTTCGTCCAAATACATTTCCTGACATCCTTCAATATCCACAAGTATTGGGATGGGACCATCCCCAACTTCCACTAATGGTGTGTATTCGCATAATAGGCCCTGCTCTCTCATGGATTCACTGAGACACACAAATGCATTGGACTACCTCCATTTTTGTCCCTTCCTGTTCTTCAATGCCATTGTAAATTGCCCTGTGAATGCAGGAATGGTAATGTCCTTCTTTACTTGAAACTCAACTGCATGTTGCATTATTTGCGTACAATGGTATACTTGCCTTCTACCCTCAAATTCAGGTGCTGCCCCACCCAGACTGGACCAAACATTTTGATTCAAGAAATCTAACACCATACTCATTCTGTGGATGATGTCATTTCCCGAATAGAACTTAACATTGGTTCCACTTACAATCCATATGGTGTGACCAATGCTTTTGGATTCTATTGTGATTTTCATTGTGCATCTCCCGACAATTCATTGTCCCAATCCAGGACCATCTATTGTGAATATTTGTTGATTTGTTACTTTAAAAATTGGTATTTCTTCATGGTCAAGCCATTGTTTGAATACTTTCTCATTAATGAAACTACTTTCCTGTTCCAGGGCCAAAACTGCCTCAACCATTTCTGGATTCTCATCCACATGCACAGGTATCCAGGTCTGACCACATGTGTATTTCTGCAATGGTTGAAATATATTTCTTCTTTTCTGACTCTGAAACATCACTTTGTTCACAGTCTTCATCACTTAGATAGAACCGTAATGTGTTTTCATCTCTCTGTGTTTGACAGTTCTTCTTGGGATCAAAGTGGATCTCTAATGAGTGCTTTTCTTTATTTCCTTGCATTTCACCTTGGCATGTGAGAATTACAGTGATACTAGGTACACAGACATTTAGAAGATACACTTCCACTGTTCTCTATGACCTAGAAATGGGTTGACATTCTTTCGCATTGCTAACCTGGCTCACCACAGTTTGAGGTTTCAGGGGCTTTGGGCCAAAGACCACAGTAGCCCATTTACCCCATCAATCAGAGGTGTCAGTCTCTTCAGTCCTCAATGAGCGTGACCACCACTTCTTGCCTCAATCTATGTTTCCCTACCTTGATGTCAACTTCAGTGGCACCTTCTACCGGTATTTCTTCCCCATTGAAATTATGCACTGGGCCTTCAATCTTTCTCAGTTTCAACATGTCTTGTGGGGGTGTCCCTTCATTTATGCTCCCTAACAATTTCCTTGACATCACAGTCACCTGTGCACCTGTATCCACCATTACAAAGACATTGTAATAGGGGCATAATATCTGTCATCACATTCTTCCAGTATACAAAGGAAATGTGAATTGTAGCTAATCTCAGGGCTGGCTTTCTTTAGTCCTGCCTGGTTTTTGCTAAACAAAGAGGCACATGAAATGACATTTTACCCCCCTTTTTGTCCATCTCCTTTTCAATCTCTTGGTTTATTTTTCTTTCCTGAGAATTAATTTGGAGTTTTGCAACTGACTGGCCCTCTTGAATAACAGTGTCTTCTTAGTTCTCACCCCATTCCTTCTTTGCTTTCGACGCATCATTTTGAATTCCTTCACTTACCTCCACACACACTCACAATTGCTTTGAGTCTACCCTGGCATCACGTGGTAGAATGTCAGAATTTTGTGCATAGAACTCATCTGGCTCTTGTACCATAACTGTCAATTGTGCCTCTTGGAACATCTGAAGCTCAAAATACTCCTCATGGAACTCACCTACAAGTGCTCTTTGGGAAGCTTCCATTTCTGTGCCGATATGAGCACCATTAGATAATAAAAACCTATCACTGGTCTTCCAATATTCACCTATCATTTCACTCACTTTTGTTTTATTCATTGCAGATAAGAATCATCCAGTGCCCATTAACCTTAGAATGTCCCACTTGCTCACTTGCTATCAAGTGTTAAAATGTATGTGCCTCCTCTTTTTCATGTGCCATGTTCTTTTTTAATTGTGTTTTGACCCGTTGTTATTCGGGTTCCTCCTGTGCATTTCTCCTTTCTTTTTCCTCATCTTCACACAACTTAACAGTTTGCTTTAACTCTAGATTAAGGGCCTCATTAGACGGATGGCGGAGAACCATGGCGCTATTAGCGCCATGGTTCATGCCGGTAAAATACCGGCACCGCCTTGGTGGAAAGGGGAATTACCACCCCATTCCAAGGTTGGCGGGGCGGTAATTCCCCCTTCCACCATTGCCCTTCCCCGTTCCCATTTTTGCCCTATAGGGCATAATGGGAATGGGGAAGGCGCTAATTACTATACCGCAAATTGCGGTACCGTAATTAGCTCCCTGGGTCCCTTTATGGGTTGGTTTTTAACGCCTGCAAAAAGCAGGTGTTAAATTCCCCAACCCGCAAAGGGACCTCGTAGTAAGGCGGTAAGGATTTACCGGTACCAGTAAAATACTGGTACCGGTAAATCCTTACTGCCATCCGTGTAATGAGGCCCTAAGTGTAGAAGTAAAAGTATAGGGTTGCCCCTGGACCAACCATGTGCTCTCGTTATTCCCTAGTAACTAGTTGAATCATTCATGACCAGTATTCATTATTACAATTCATCTTAAGTCATGTTCTCCATTTCAGTATTTAGGCATTTAGTTCTTTTATGTCATCATAAAAGGCAGTAATTGTCCAAAATGTAAGCCAATTCATTTCGGAACCCATGTCTGTCTTCAGGGCTAAACACCATGTGCCTCATAAGCAGGTTGGCGGTAATAGAGCAGGGATACTGCCAACGTAAATAGCGTTACCACCACCTGATTAGTAGTAAAGCAGTTAAGCCCCATTCCACTTTGGTTCCATTGGACCCAATGGGGGTTTTCAGCACTTTTAGCAAAAAGCTGGAGGTAAAAGTCCCACTTTCCCCCGAAATCAAGATTGGGCCAGCCCTTAAATGCAGCGGTAATAATGTTACCACCACATTTAAGGGCTACCGCCCAACTCGTGATGAGGCCCAATATAGCGTACAATGAGGAGTAGGGGTGCACAGATCAGCTTAATATCTCCAAAAAGGTTTATTGTTTTTCTAACTGTTTATCATTCACATATTTAACATATTAATGTGGCTATTTCAGGTGCAGATGGGCTGTAGTGATAAGGCCACTTGGGACAAGAAAACAACGCAAAACCAGAACCATGTATTGCTACATAGTGGGCACAGATGCACTCTTTGGGAAACGATAGTCCCAATGGTTGTTTACTGATTTTAATTCCTTAACCTCACCGAGGCGAGGGGCACAAAAGATTCATTCTTTCATTCAGTTTACCTATCAATAACTAGGATAGTACACATAAATCATATAGAAAAATCATGTATCTTCACTAGAATTCTATTACTGTCCAAAGTAAAATGAACACGCACTGGAGTTTATTCATAATCAAATGAGATTCACAATAATATTTCTCAACATAAAATTCACATGTATTTGTTGCTCATGTATACCATAAGACCACAACTGACTTAGGTGGGTATAAAGTACATAAGAATTCAAAAACACACATTACTTATGAAGGCATCCTCTTATTCTCAGACAATGCCAGGTTTTGCATTGCCCGATTGTAGGTTTATATACATATTATGATTAGAGGATTACTCCTGAAGATCCTCATTTGTGAGACATAAACATTTTATGCTATTATAAACACTGCACAGCGCTTACTGGCGTTAACATTGGAGATGGAAGTTTGGGTTACACATATATCTTGATTCCATTATCCTGATAGAGGGGAGGAGGGGTCCCCTGGCTACAGACAGGAATTTCTATGCTAGCTCTTGTTACATACGTGCACTTGCCATCCACAGATCACTCCGTGACCGCAATCTGCTGGTGCCCAGTCGCTAAGGTCACCATCTGGAGGACTGGGTGAGTCTCCTTTTAACTTGCCATCACTGTAGGGACACTGATGTACTTTCATTTGGACATTAGTATGATGTAACCCAACATTTTCATTTAAAAAAAATATATATTTATTTATATTAGGTCCACCTCTGGCCCTCATTAGAGCTACACCGAGGTTAGTTCTTTTTGATGACTCATTTTTATAGACACATAGAGAATTAGCCTCGACACTAATATTCACTCTCATTACCCTGCAGGGTCACCTCAGGGGAACCTGTTGAAATAGGAATATTGAAGTTCTAACCCTGAAGATGGATCAGAGATCCGAAACGCGCTGGTTATAATAATTTTAGAAAGAGTGATTTGGATATATGAGCTAAGATTACAGACTGATTGTGTGAATATCTGTAAACACCCAAGTCTGTAACTGTACTTCTTGTTGTTTTTGAATTCTTATGTACTTTATACCCAACTAAGTCAGTTGTGGTCTTTTGGTATACATGAGCAACAAACACATGTGAATTTTATGTTGAGAAATATTGTTGTGAATCTCATTTGATTTTGAATAAACACCAGTGCGTGTACATTTTACTTTGGACAGTAATAGAATTCTAGTGAAGATACATGATTTTTCTTTATGATTTATGTGTACTATCCTACTTATTGATAGGTAAACTGAATGAAAGAATTAATCTTTTGTATCCAGCGCCTCGGTGAGGTTAAAGAATTAGAATCAGTAAACAACCATTGGGACTATTGTTTCCCAAAGAGTGCATCTGGGTTCTGGTTTTGCCCAATATAGCATAAACATCAACAATGAATACCAAAAGATGAATGCATATCAAATGTCAACATGATGGACACATAGAAACATAAACTAAAACACAAGAAACACCTACCAGTGTACGTGGATGTCGCAGGCGTGGTGATGTCACATGTGATGGCACGTGATGACATCACACATAGTCCCGGGCCCCGTGCAGAGAGAGTAAACAGTCTGCACGGGAAATGCAGCTTCGACAATAACGTGGTTAAGATCATGAGCACTGCATAACGGTAAAAATCCATTACACTTCTTGAGTTCATAAATGAAAGTAAAAAAACGTTCTTATGTTATCTCTGCTTACTGCGGGGGTGAATCTCTCCCTTGGACATTAGTGATGAGTCCAACAGTCTATCACTATTAGCTTTCCCTGCAGCTAATATATAGTGAAGATTTTAAAATGACAAAAATAAGATTGCACAGCCTTAACAGAAATAGACCTGTTATAAATGTTAGAAAACAACAAAAACAAAATCAACAACAAAGCACACTCCTTTCTGGTCGTGTGCTCAGAGCACCATGCAGGTTGCACCTTCTAAGTGTGCATTCTATAACGCCTGTTCAGAGAGAACACTCACAAACCATTGCACCGAGTCATTATTGCACCTTTTTCTTTGATATAATTGTAATTGCTCATTTATATCTCGCTTAATACCCAGAGGTTTGTAAGCGCAGACCCAAAGATCAAACCTATGTTGCTTTGTGTCATCTTACTTCCAAGGCAGGTGCGTTGCCCCTGAGCTATCCTCCCGGCCAACAGACATCTTTACCAATAGTGATGAGTGCTCATAGATTCATAGAAAACACATATAGTTAACCTGAACCCTTATGGTCCTTTTAATCGAGGCAACACATCATACGATGGATGGGATAGAGAGTAACTCTCAAAACAAACACGAAGACCGACTCAGGAAGTTCGCAAAATGTCTCTGTTTTTTTCTCAATTATCTAAAACAGGGAGTACAACGGACAACAATGGACATCGCACAGCATAGGCTCAAAGCATTTCATAAAAAACAGCACTTTCATAGCAAAAACACATCATACGTGAGGTCATACTCCGTGGCAAGCTAAGAAAACCTATGCAGGATTGTGATTGGACTAAGGGGAGTATCTAAGTATATTTTCTATAAGGGATTGGATTGTGATTGGGCCTCTATTGTCAGGTGAGCAACGTATGCCCTCCCTTAGTGCAAGTCATCTTCAACAGTTATTAGAAACACGATACATCATTGGCTCTCAAACTATAAGGCCCTTCGTTTTATGGCCCTCTACAATTGGTTGGCATGCTTGTACCCTTCTGGGACATTAAATTCTCTAGCAGCATGTATGCTGGTACCCCAGGTGCTGGTGGGTGGACGATCCTATCTCCCAACCCAATTAGCCCATCATCTCTCATCGCTCATGCCTTCTGCCATTCAGATTGTCTTTGAAATTGGCCTTGTAGTCACTTTTCTTCTCCCAAAATATAAGGGTGCGTGAGCATGTTCTTATTAAGGTTCAGGTCTACATGCCCCCTTCTATTTCCATCCTGGACTCGAATAAAGAAACGTGGCCCTCATGGTGATCTCTCTTTGCAACTTAACAATGGATGCCTCAGAATCTCACATTCACTGTTCTTCAACGGCTGATAACCAGTTTTGACTGCATTAGCCATTGACACCAGGCCAAACAGCCTTCCGTTGGTCCATCTTCGAGGATCAGCTTATTTCTTTGCTGTGACACACACACAACTATCAATCCTCCTTTCTCCATGGGTTGAGCTTACTAAAATTGTGACATTGAATGTCCAGATTCTATATACATATTGGCGGCACCGCCTGCAGTCTATTCACTACGTATAGCCAGCCTTTACGATGATTTAGTCTACTTGCATTATGGCATCTGTACAGTAAAAAAATGGCTTGCATTTTCTGAAGTGCTTCTTCACACGTGCAATCTTCATTCCGCATTCAGTCTATGGGCCTCATTACAAGTGTGCCGGTCCGGTAACAATGGTGCCAGTAAGCCTACACGCGCCATTGTTACCGGACCGGCTGGCACACTACGAGTCTGAAGGTGGGTGCCGTCCCACTTGCCAGGGTCAGACCTGGCGGGCAGAACGGCACCCACCCGCAGACTTTCACAGAAGCACCGGCACCGTTATTAATGGTGCCGGTGCTTCCATCATCCCCATTCCCACTGAGTCCTATGGAACGCAAATGGGAATGGGAATTAACAATTTACCAGCGCCTGACTTCCTGGATCGCTGGGGTCATAATCCCCCGGTGATTCCGGCAAGCCAGGCGATGGTAATTATTGTAAGTCCGGTGGCAAACCGCCGCCAACACTGGCAGGGTTACCGCTGGACATATCATGAAGCCCTATGCCTTCTTTTCTTTGGTCATCCTTCTCAGTGTATTATGCTCATTCTTTGTGACATCACCAGCTTCTCCTTTTCACATCTTCACACTTCTTCAGGGATTTCTCTCAGTGGATACCTTGTCTGAAAGGCTTTCGTGTAATCGGCACCATCACTGGCATTACACATGTCGCTATATCCGGTTTCCAACTTATAGGCAGAATAGGGGCGGGACTTCCAGCAGAGGCATTCAGCTGCTCTTCTACATTCCCCTGTCTGGCTGATTTATCGAAATATGCTTCACCAGTCTCAACATCTTGATATCCTCTCTTAAGAAAGTGCTTCTTTGCAGTCCAGACCAGCACCACTACCTTCATGGAACCTGCAGATTTTACATGTTCCTCAACGCTCCAGGTCATATGGCTGCATTGTCCATTCGGATTGCAGTAGATCCCCCGTCCCACATACTTCCTGTGGTTTCTTGGATGCAAGAACTTCGTTCCCTCAGGTGCTAAAATGCTGGCCTCTATATATTTTCTGATTTCTTCATATGTCAACTCCTTGGGTCCAAACCCTGACTCGACATTGATCATGATTTTCATTCCTACTGCTATCTTTGCTGTCTTTTTACACTGTGCAATTATTATCCTGATCACACAGAATCCAAACATCACCATCACCAGTATTGCTTCCAGGAGCTTGAAGATATTTGCCATCCATTGTGGAACCTAGGAGAAGATAGACGCGAACCAGCTGTCATCTTCAACATCTTCTGTCTCATCTTCCATTTTGTTGTGCAGCTTCGTCAGCAACATTATTGCCTCTATCAAGGTCCCATTCTCGTCATCGTGAGAAGGTATGAACCTGCAGCATGATTGTCTGATTTTGGTGCAAACACCTCCATCCATTACTGTGATCATATCAAGGACATATCTGTTCTGGAGCGTTATCAGCCTTATGGCCCTCACCTCTTCCTTGATTGCATTGAATCTCTTTATGGCAGTGTTGATTGTCTGCAGGAGTTCCCATCTGGTAATCTGTAAGCATTTGGCTTTGGTGATCATCTGGATCCCTGGCATAAAGAGAGTCATGAATATCGAGACAATCTTGTCGAATAGCCTATGCTCATAAGGAATAGCATCAAAGGCTTCTATCGATTTAGCAGATAAATAATTCTCCCTCCTTGTTTAATTGAGGCATTCAAGTGATCTTATCCTCTTCAAATGGGCATCTGCTTTTGGAAACTCTCCAATATTCAGGTCGCTTTGAGGAATCACTAACGCTGGAAAATGAATAAGCACTATGGAACACATCCCTCCCCAATCCTTGGGCAGCTTCATGTAAGCTCAGGACACACCGGCCCAGTAGTGATCCATTAGAACTACTGTCCCATCCTTCATGCCTGGTACATCAAAAATTGGCCACATTGATGATTTACTCCAACTTTCTTAGTGCCATTGTTTCTGAAACACAGAGCTGCTCTGGTTAGAGGTACTATCTGCAACGGTCCTCCTTTATCATCGACCCATATCAACAACTTCACAATTTTCAGCCAGATGTGCTTGCATTCATTCTCTGCAGTATCTATAACTGGCTCATAATATCCCGTTAGTGCTGCTGCCTTGCCCACAATCAGGCCTTCCGCCCATCCTTCTGGAGTCAACACAGTTCCTTTGATTTGTAAATTCCCTCTTACCTTACATCTCTGTATCTCTTCTTGATTCTTGCCTTGGCAATCTAGCATCTTGTTTTCTTCTCTTCTCTTCTGATTCCTGCTCCGTTCATTCCAGGCTGTTCCTATCTTGTCACTGAATTCTGTGTTTCTGGTATTCGCTCTTGTTTTCAAATCTTGCACATAGTTATCTTCTCTTTGGGATGTCTTTTCAGTTATCCATATCAAGGATGCTGTTCGACCCTGGGACTGTCCTCCTGTCTGGCAGAGTGTGAGATGTGTTAGGCAATGAGCTTCTTGCACTAGTACCTCTATAGCTATGAATATCTTGGAGGTCCCCATAGCATACAGTAAGAGAGCACAAACATAGCAACTCTCCTTGGAAGGTCTCTCTCCCACCTTTTTCATGTGCTGATACCACATGTTATTACCCAAGTGTGCTGTACTGTCTAAATATGTGTTCATCCCATTATCATCTTCCTCTGCACCTCTCCTGTGTCTTCCCCTTAAAATGTTTGCAGCACATGGAAACAACACTAAAGCAGCTCTGCTCTCGGCAGAAAACACTTGAGACCTTGGCTCATGGGTAATGGGCAAATCTCCTCTACGATTGCTATAAGCAGCCTCCTTATTACAGGGCCATTTTTAGGATCCTGTAAAAACATGTGGATATCCACATCTCTTCTAACAAGGGCAGGATAACCCTGAAGAATAAACACACAAATAGCAAGTATGATACGATGCACATTACTCTCGGGGAGAACCATAAACTCAGTCGGACAAATATTCAGTAGGAAATGAATCAAGGTATTGCTCCTCCTTCCAATTATCGAAACCAAACTTGAAATCCAGTTCAGGAATACCTGAAATGCATCAAAAGCATTCTAAACTTAATTTTCAAAGAACTCTGTGACTCAAACAACAAATGTGCACACCTGCTATAACATCTAAAAGGATATTACAGGGAGAGCCACAGTCCAAATGAAAATCTGCATTTATTGTTCAATCCGTTAGTTTATCATCCTTCTTCTTTGTCATTGAACGAGTCTGCATACATTGAAATTCTTCTTGTCTTGCTTCTGTACTGATGGCTGGGGGCGCTGCAGCCTCTCCTCCGGTGTGTAGCTTGACGTCGTTCAGGTGGCTCCAAGCTCAACTGCCTTGAACTTTTACGGCTGAGAGAGTAATGTCCTACACCACATAAAGTCTAATGAATCATGGCTCATGACACTTCCTAGTGAAGTTTCTGATCAGTACAGTGTCACCAGCAAACAGCCGTGGGGCTGGTAATCATTCTGAAGATCCGGTTGCTGAATAGTTTTCATCTGTCTTCTGGGACCGACCCACCTGACGCTTTAGTGGATCTGAAATGATAGCGATACTAGAGGTCATACATTCAAATATTCATTTAATCGATTTCCTAAAATGTTTGCTGTACGATGGGCATCACTTCTACTCCTCGATGGAGGAGTTAACAGCATTCTCATTCATCTTCATGTCACAAGCTCTTGTGGTGTGAGGTGGTGGTCTGACCCGGGCTGATTCCTTAGGGCATATAAAGCTAGGGGTAGGCAATATAGCCATCCCTTTTTCAGTGTCAACTTAAGCTTAGCGACCCTTTCCTTAAGAAGGCCGTTGAGTCTCTCACATAATCCGTTCGCTTGGGGGTGATAAGAAGAAGAAAACTTGTGTTTAATGTTCATCAATAATATTATTTGTTGAAATACTTCATTAACAAAATGGGGCTCATTATCGGATCTCAGCACTCCACATACTCCCCATCTTGGAAAGACTTCACTTACTAAAAATGTCTCTGCACAATTGGCATCAGGGTGTGTACAAGGAGCTGCTTCGATCCACCTGGAGAAGGGACACACCACCACTATCAGATACCTGTATCCATCATATATTTGCATCATATCAACATAATCAATATGTAAATGCTGAAAAGGACCATTTGTTAGAGGAATCACTCCTCTAATTGTTTCCAGTGTATGCCCAGCAGTAAACCTTTGACATACGATGCAGTTTACTACATAAAATGCAACATGTTATAACAGGTTTGGCATGAACCAGTCTTCTGCAATTGTTGCTGCCAGACATTCCTTAGTTACATGCGCAGGATAATGCAGCTGTTTAAGCGCTACCTTTAACAATGCTACTGGCATCACCGGCTTTCCTGTACTGTCCTGCCGCTATAATGATTCTGTGGGGGGTAAAGAACACCCCCTTCACTTCCATAATTCCTGCTCTTCCTGTGCGGCACTGGCTTGAATCTCTGTTAACTGGGCACTTGGTAAATGATTGAATCCTTCATTCATTACCATAATCGTAACTACCTTCTCCTTGATTGGCATCTGGAGTATCAAAACTTAAAATATCTGAAGAATATGCAACCGTTTTGGCTTCTGCATCTGTGGCTTCATTCCCGCAAGAGATAGTCAGTTTGTTTAGTATATGCTGAGCATTTAACTATCGCTATGCCTATGAGGAGTTGTAGTGCCTTGATAAGTGTCCAATAATGATGCGTGCTGCACTAGAGTGCCGTCCGCTCAGAGGTAGCTCCTCCTTTTCCAACATGCTAGTTCTGTATGCATAGTTGACGTCACATAGGAGGAGTCACTGTACACTGTCACTTCCTGCCCTTCATGTTTTTCGAGCATGACAATAAGCACTACCAATTCTGCTGCTTGAGTGAGATGGTAGTCTTGCACTTGCTACAACCTCAAATTCACCATTTTCTCCATGCCTCACTACAGCTACGCCAGAATGCCTTTCTCCACTTGTTTGATCAATTTTGAAGAATCATCAATAAAGAGAATTTCCCCTCCTGAAACTGCGTTCTCTATTACGTGCAGTATATCATCTTAAAAGTCTATGGGCCTCATTACACGGAAGGCGGTAAGGGTTAACGGTCACCGGTAATGGTACCGGTGACCGTTAACCCTTACCGCCTTACTACGAGGTCCCTTTGCGGGTTGGTACTTTAATGCCTGCTTTTCAGCAGGTGTTAAAAACCAACCCGCAAAGGGACCAGGTTGCTAATTACAGTACCGCGATTTGCGGTACTGTAATTAGCACCTTCCCCATTACCATTATGCCCTATGGGGCAAAAATGGGAATGGGGAAGGGCAATGGGGGAAGGGGGAATTACCGCCCCGCCAACCTTGGAATAGGGCGGTAATTCCCCTTTCCTCCAAGGCGGTGCCAATATTTTACCGGCATGGACCAAGGTGCCAGTAGCACCTTGGTCCACCGTCTACCGTGTAATGAGGCCCTATATAATTTGCGCAGTCATGCACATGCTCGCCCTCTGCCACTGGCTCAGCTACAAAGGTGGCAGGGTTCACTATTTTAAATCTGACAATTTTAATCACTGGAGTTGATATCATGACTCCATATATAGAAGCTCTATAAGATGTCAATGTAACCTTGGGTTTCTCCAAAGTGACAAACAAAGCATGCTACAAAAAAAAGCGTCATAGAAGAACCCATTAGAATACTTGTCGATTTCTCAATTGGCTGCCAATGACTGTTCACAAGGAAAATGCCCTTTCATAGCCGGGTCTAAAATCCCACTGTAATATGCCAGAGGTTTGTACCCTAATGTAGTCCTCTGTGTAAGCACTGCTGTCATAACTGTCCCATTGATATGTGAAAACAAGAAAAACTCCTCAGCATAATTGGGAATTCTTGAAACAGGAGCTGCACAAATTGCTTTCTTGAATTCTTCAAACCCTCTCGCCATTTCCTCAGTCCATTCTATTTTCTCTTTATTCACCTGTGCTTTCTTTAAAGCCTGCAAAAGGGGTCTTGTGTTTGAACTATAGTCAAACACCCATTCTCTCACATAATTACATAATCCCAAGAACTGTTCCATCTGTTTCACTGTGTGCGGTTTTGCAGTTTTCATGATCGCTTCAGCTCTTTCAGGTGTTACCCTCTTTCACTCATGTGGGATCAATTGGCCTATGTACAACACCTCTTCTTGACAGTACTGTAACTTCTCTTTGTCTACCTTGTATCCCTTGTCTGGTAGAATAGCCATTAACTGAATTGAGTCTTGTTTGCACTCATCTTCTGTTGGGCTACAAAGCAAAATATCATCAATGTACTGCATCATGGTGCTTTTCAAATAAATATTGCATAGGTCCATCTGTAGGACTATGTTAAAGATTGATGGGGACTCACACTCACAGTACTATTGAGGCAAACAAGTGTGTTTCAGATGGATTTGATGGAACGTAAATGAAGTCAAGTTTTGTGAGTCCTTGTGCAACGGGATTGAGAAAAACGCATTCTTCGATTCAATCACCATAAAATATTGCGCTTCTACCGGTATACTAGATTGTATCATCGCCGGATTAGGAACTAAAGGAAACTCTGCCTCTACAATTGGGTTAATCGGTCTCATATCTTGTATAAATCTCCAGAACCCTCCCTTTTTTTACAGGGTACACCACAGTATTACACAATGACTCTGATGGTAGCAGAATACCTTGCTCCATCAGTGCTGAAATAGTCTAAAAAATGCCCTCATATGCCTCTCGAGACATTGGCTATTGTCTTGCTCGAGGTAAAATCACTCCTGGTTTCCGCTTTATTTTAACCTCCCCTACTCCCTTCAATATGCCTACATCATAAGGGTCTGTAATCCATAAAGCGCTTGGCAATTTCTCCAGGTCTCTTCCCTGCTGATGAATGTAATCTGTCCTTCATTTTATTTTTGGATTTGCAAATGCATTGTTTCTCCTTTTTAGCTTCCGATTTCACCACTATTTCTTTTCCTCCCATGTGCATTGCTGCAGTTTTTTAATCTGTCCATGTGAAATATATTTCTTTAATATTACAGTTGAAATTATGTGTGTATCCCTTCAGTATTGTGCACGCATAGGCCATAGTTAACATAAGAAACCTGTGTTCACTTCTACCACAAGTAGGCCTCTCTTTTTAAATGATCTAATTTTAATTTTAAAAAGTAAGTGTTTTTATTTGTGATGAATACAAAGGGCTTGGCTTCACTTTCGATTTCTGGATCACAGTATTGTGCTGTGTTGAAGTCAATGTAACATGCTGCTATCTGTCACTTTAAGTAACATTGTAGCTTTTCATATTTTATGAAAACAGCATGTTCATCCACACATGTCTTTTGCCATGCATTGGGCACATCTAACAATTTTGTTTTCAGGCACATTTTCCTTCACTTGAGTAACAAGGCCCATTTCTGTTCATGTCCTAGGCCTTAAGTCAGAAAGTGTTTTGGGACTGGCCTGCATTTTCCAATGGGTAGCACCAGTCAGCTTCAATCTTAAATAGTGGCCTGGCCTGGTCTTTTTATTTCTGACATTCAGGGGCTAAATTTTACCCCACAAAGGTACAGCCATGGGAATCAAATCTGCTTCTGAGTTAGACAGCTCATAATGTATGAGGCGCCATCTTTGGGATAGCATGCAGCAGCAGCTGCAGTGAGTTATACAAGGTTATATGTTCGGAGTGACTCATCCTTGTACAGTGCGACTTTCATCTACAGCCACCCCTTCAAGAGAGCTGTTTGGTGTGGCCAGAATGGGGGAAAAAGAAAACACTCACTGAGTTGGGGAATGTGGTGTTGGTCAATGGGCAAATCACATGCCTTTAGAGATTCAAAATATCCATGGCAGTTACTGTATTTAAAGCAGAGCGCAGATTGTTGGAAAATAGCACTGGAAATAACCACACGTACAACGTGTTTCCAAATCTTTGCAACTAGTCCTCAGTGTGCCAAACATAGGATATTGTCCTGTGATTGCAATGGTGCACACATATCTCTACCACTGGTGCATTAGGAGTTGTCCTTTCAGAATAGGAAACGTTACAAGCAAAGACCACACAGGCATACATTGCGAAATATACCCTAAAACAAAGGTGTCATTCTGTTAAGCAACTTCAACACAAGTTCTTCAGAAATAATGAATACTCATCCGATATGGCTCGCAAATGTAACCCTATCAAATGATTCAAGAGGAACCACCACTATGCCTATATTAACCCTCCAATGTTGCCAGTGCTGGGCATAAACATGGAGAGTGGATACATCAAATGCATAATGTGTATCCTTGCCCTCCTATCTGAACCAAATGATACTTTCAGAAACAAATCTCTTAATTACTGTAGTATAACATTTAAAGGGAAATAATAACAACACCTTTTAGAATAACACGTATAAGCTGGAGGAGCATGACATGTTGTGATATGATAGGTTATTTATAATGCGCTTAATACCCAGAGGTTTCTAAGTGTGGGCCATCTCGCTTCCAAGGAGAGCACATTGCCCCTGAGCTATCCTCCCAAGACTATATAAGAACACAATAACGTTATTACATTCAAAATCAGGGTTTCTTTCAGAAATTCGAAACCTTTCAACCTAGCTATATAATATGGCTGATGATATCAATTCTGCTGTAGAAGTCCCAAATCAAAGTCGATTTGCTTTTTTATTTTAGGGCTTGATCATAAGCTAGATTGTTGCCTGAGGGACACTTCACAGTCCATTAGATAGAGTGATCACGGAATAGATTAAACACATTGCATTCTAGCGGGTGGAAGAAGGGCCCAGCAGGCTTAGGGTTCCTTGCCTATTTACACAATGTGGGTTTAAGGTGTCTCAATGGCAGACCAGCCTCAGCCTCCTCAGAGAAGTTCGTCTTTAAGGGTGGAAATAGAAGGAGTAGTACAAATGAATGTTGGGGATGTGGTGGTACTCTAGCATCCATGAAGGGACCACAATCCCCTTAAGGTTAACTGCCATTTAGGACTAAATGAAAAGATAAGCCTCCTGGTGAAAAATGATGCAAAGGGATAGTGACTAATAACAGATGCACACTACATGATTAAATTGAGAAGAGCGTCCTGCAAAGATTACATTAGGTTGTAAGAAATATATTTTAAACCCATTGGACTCAAGTAACACCCTAGAAATGTTGGGTAAGATGTTAGATGGTTTAGAAATGGCAGTTTGAATGGATAAACCTCCCTCTGAAGGTATTAAGGGAAGCCAGGAATATTAGTACAATTGCTTCTGATAAGAAAAATTATTTCAAATATAGCTGTGACATAGGGAAGTGTCAGAGGAATGGCTGAGAGGTTTCGAGCCAATCCATTAAGGCTAAAGATCCTTCTAAATTCAGAGATCTTATGGCAGCAGCGATTCCTGGTCATTTGTAGCTCTAAGTATTCACTTCTAAAATTTAGGAATGCGATTGGTTTTTCAAATTTTCAGCACTTTATGGTGGTGGCCATAAATATACATTCTATGCTTATGGATCATTAATCAGCTCTTTCAAGAGCAAGTTGATGGCACCTTATCCCATAAATCCCACACATGCATGCATGGACACATACATAGATAAATAAATACATAGATCAATACATACATATCTCAATTTCATTCAATAAGGAATCCATTCACAAAATCCTAGGCCCAGATGTATTCCTGACTGACATCTACAAAAATGATGTTCTCTTCTGGCCTCCAGTATTGAAAAGTGTTTTTAAAGACACCTTGTAATGCATGTCAGCTTGAAACACTGTGCTACTCCCAATATTCATAATTGGTGACCAGGGACTCCAAACTGCTATCGCCTAATATCTTTCATTTATGGGTGATTATTACATGCTAGACTACTTGACTGTGTTCGATTTTGTTATCTAATTTGCCCGGTTCTGTTTGAGGACCTAGGTGCATCCGATCAAGTTTGGCAAAACTAAAAAGTAAATATAGTGTTGGGTATACATTCGGAACATACCTGGGGCCATATTACAGAAAAGTTGCACCGGTGCAAGTGCAAAGTTTGCACTGTATTAGCACTAGGCAAAGTTTGCCCTATTTTTAAAAACACTGGGACACATTAAAAAACCATTGCACCTCAACAAGTGCAGTTTGGCATATTAAAAGCAGCAAGGCAAAATTGCCCGAGTGCTAAAAAGATACATTTTTTGATGCATTTTTGCATGAGGGAAAAGTTTGCCTTAGTGCTAACATTCCGTATTAGCACTAGGGCAAACTTTGCCCTGGTGCAAAAATGTTGTGAAAATGCATCGTTGCAATAGGGCAATTTTTGCTGTGGTGATTTTAATATGCCAAACTGCGCTTGTCGAGGTGCAATGGTTTTTTTAATGTGTCCCTTTGTTTTTAAGAATGGGGCAAACTTTGCCCTGGTGCTAATACTGTGCAAACTTTGCACTTTTACCGGTGCAAAGTTTCTGTAATCTGGTGTTTTAGACATGTCTGGTGCCTCTGATTGCGGTGACAGGAACTCACCCTGCGTGCACTTAGAGTCCAAGAGCTCACCAAAGCCACATTTAATGATCTTGAGACCTGGACTCCGGGGAATCAATTGCATACGACCCTAACAGGGAACTGCCAATCTTTTATTCATCCCAGCGGGGCATCCAGCAGGGTGGCATATTGGTGTCCTTGCTATGCATATTGTATATCAATGGCCTCAAACCCCCTTCCTCATGTAACCAACGTCCCAAAGGTAGCTGGTCTCACCTATTTAATGTTAATGAATGCGTTGGATGCTGTGTTATTAGCATGAGTATCTAAAACATTGCGTGCATTCATTAGCAAATATACCATGGTCATGGTGGGCACCAATGGCCAGATAATTCATACTGCAAAGTCCAAGGTGATGATGGCAGACAAACGTCCTAAATTATGATTTCCCTTTCTGTGTAAAAAGGAGAAAATGGCGTGGGTTGACTATTATGAGTATTTACCCATAACCTTTTTACAATACGTTAAACTGGGCCAAGTGTTTAAACAAACAAGCTCTAAGATGAAACAAATTCCTCTTGATTTCCCTTAGGCACGCGCAATGGCAGCCACCTCGTGAAGGCAATGTGGTTGACCTATCTGGCTAAAACTGTAGAAACAGCTGCCTATTTGGGGGCTACGCTGATGTTCATGCAATAGCTGTCGTAGATAAGGATTTTCTGAGAAAATTACTATGACTCCTGCAGTCAGCAGATATTGTTGCTTTTCACATGGATCTTAGCATAGGGGATTTAGTCTATTATTTATGCCTCTGCTTTTGTGGGTTTTCATATGGATAATCCCTAAGCCTCATTTACCTGTATCAGTGGCGTTACACACAATTTGGGGGCACCCCTGCGAGCCATGCTAAGGGGGACCCCCTACTCGGCAACAAATCACGGGTCACGCAAAACTCTGGGCTGGCCTAGATTACCACGCTTGCACAATATGCACAAACGTGTTGCTGCAGGGGTATGCCGCACACTGCACTAGGAGAAAGATACAAATATGTGTTTTAATGCATTATACAGCACACTTTCTGAGATAAACTGGCTAAAACACCAGAGTGTTTGCAATTGTTTTGTAGTGTAACACCAAAATCTAATGCATGCAAGTCAACAACAGTGCCCAGAAACATTAATTTTTTGATTAATATAATGCTTTGCCATTAAAAAATGCCATGCCACAATCAAACATGTCAAACTGGCTGCACAATGTTGAGCAGTCTAGACACGTAGTAACATATTACAGTAAAGCATGCAAGGCCACGTTTAGACATACCTTGACTGGTTGCATCAAAATTCCAGTCGAGGCAAAAACACATATCATTGTTATTTGATCACAGATGCCCAGAAAAATATCCAATGCCACACTAAGAAATGACTAGCCTGGCAGCACCCAAATGCCAGTCTAGCCAGGTAATTACACTTAGCAGGACTGATTTATCATATGCCCAGTTAAAAAAAAAACATCAAGCCATACTAAGAAATGACTAGACTGTCTGCACCAAAATGCCTCTGTAACCATTAATTCCACATATACCTGCTTAGCCTAGACATGGGTGACCATTATGATTTATCACACAATCAATGTCCCACCCCACCCCAAACATCCCCCTCTCTCTCCCTTCCTCTGCCCCAAAACCCAAAATCAGCTTCTCGGCCCAGAATTAACTCCACGTCCATTTTCCTTGTCCAGTGCTTACATATGAGGCTCCTTGCCTCATAGGTAAGTACTGGGATGAGGAAGAGTTAGACTAGGACTAATGAAGATTACAGGTAACTAAGCCAGACATTACCTCCATGTCCCTCTACTTCATCCCAGTACTTGTGTATGAGGCAAAATGTCTCATACACAAGTACTGGGACAAGGAAGAATAAGGCTATGACTAATGAAGATTACCAATAAGTAACCAAGGGATTAAATAAAAGTAGTGGTGCAACACCATTGAGGTGATGCTCATCCAATATCTGTCGTAGATAAGAACTTTCTCAGAAAATCACTTTGACTCCTGCAGTCAGCCCCTATTGTTGCTTTTCACATGGAGCCTGGCATATGGGATTTAGTCGATTATGTATGCCTATGCTTTTATGGGGTTTCACATGGACAAATCCCTAAGCCTCACTTACCTATTGTATGGTTCCTCAGAATAAGTGATATTGTTAATGTAATTCGGTGGGTTAAACACATAAAGCTGGAATTTGCTAAACTTGGCCTGGGATTTTGGTACTTAAATCCGGAGCTTCTTGTATGTAATTCAAATAACTTTTAGAGCTTTTTTTTTTTATGAATGTTGTTACTGGGAAAGAAAATTAAGAGAGCTTTTCAATCCTTTAAACCAACCCTACTTGCCATTCCAAAAGTACTCTGGTGCTGACCTTTATTTAATGTGGGTTAGAAATGTCTATTCACGTTCTTTTCTGTCTAAATTTAAGCTTAATATGCTGACATTAAACATTAAAACAGACAAATGCAAATGAATTACATGAAATACATGTAATATAATTGTTATTGTTGCCAGGTATAGCTGAGGATGTGTTACACTTTGCTTTTCTGATTTGTATATTCTTTTCTGAGGTAAATAAGTCTTGTACTTGTCTCTAAACAGGGTTGGATTGGCCTGTGTGGGCCAGTCTGATGAGCTAATTCACTGTACAGCTAATAGTGTTGACAAGCTGAACACGTGTTCTTTAAAATGCACAATTTGCAACACAGTTTACAAAAAAAAGCCTCTTCATTGAGTACTACTCAAACAGTCTGTCACAAAAGGAACAAATTGCCATTTGCAAATATGGGGCACTGTTCCACTGGTGCATGAGCCAACTGTATGCCGCAGTCCTACTCTGCCTTTAGATGTAGTAATTTAGGAAAAGCAGTCTCACACTAATATATCTCCACAAGCTTAGTGTCATTTTGGTTTGTTATATACAAGAACCAGCAGCAAAATAACACACCAACCACTAACTCTCCTCGCCCCTGACTCCTTCTCCAGCATACTCCACATCTACTTCAAGCGATCTAACGGATCAGTCTAAACTCACAAAAACGCACAGCTAACACATCCACCATGAAACTGCTACCGCAAACAAACATCCCAACCACTGGACGTTGCCCTAAAAGACACAATAGATCCAGTGCGCACAATCCAAACAAACCTAGAAAGCAGAGTCACCCAGACGCCAGTTCCTTCTGGTTCTCCAAGCACCAACGGGAAAGTACACCCCCTATCCTACTCCCTCTTTCCTCACTAATCTACTCAACCCACTTTCTTGAAGAACCACATGAGCACCTGGAGACCATGACAATGGCAACGGTGTGCGGTATAAGACAACATAACATATAGTTGAGAGGATTTAAATGTGTGCTTTTAAATAAAAGAACACTCTTTGGCTTGTAAGTGAATCTGTGATTTTTCTTCTGGTACTCTTCATGTGAGATATGGTTTATGATGCTTTATGGAAGAATACAATTTATGTTGGAAATAAAGACGAAATTACATTAAATTGAATTCAAACAGATCACTTCAGCTCATCTATAGTTAGTTCCCACAGGTAGGGAAGGCGCAGACTCTTTATGGAAGGGACAGGGGAGTTAGTCCTGGTATTGGCTGGGTGGTGTCCAAAGGCTTCCTTGAATGGTGTGAGTCTTCAGAACTTTCTTAAAGGCTTTCAAGCTGAGGAGATCTCTAAGCTAGGCATTCAAAGTCTTCCCGAGTTAGGGAAATGAGTCGAGTTATTTTCTGTTCAAATACTAATGTTTACCTGAATAATCAAGGAAAGAGTCACCTCAAAATCTATAATCGTTTAAACGTACCTTAATCAGACCATCCACCTTATGGCGATTTTGCGATTTGCAAAAAAATCGCAAAATTTGCCATTTCCCGCAATTGCCGCTATAAATCATTAAATGAGCGTGAAAAAGACATGTTAGCTTAGTGTGTCTTTTTCGCACTCATTTAACGATTTAGAGCAAACACAGCTGACTGCTGATTGCAGCAGCTTGAGGGTTAACACCTCCAGCTCTGCGTTGCAGGCCCAGGATTGGGGGAGGGTCACGCAGGCCTGGGAGCTGCACAGCATTTGGCTGTGACCCTGAAGTGTCCGAACGTGGGTAAATAAGGGAACACAAAGAGGAGAAATTATAATGGCTTTAATTACTTTACTATGAGTTGAAAAGTACAAATCTACACAAAGAGGAGGGAGGGGACGTATGTCCGTAGCTGTGGCTGTTGACACTCCGCTGTTGATTCTCAAGCAGCCTCTCCATTCCGTCACGTCACCTCTCGCCTGCATCTCTCTGAAGCACGCTCTCGGCTGGCGGCTGCATTCTAAAGAATGTTTCCTCCTTCAGGCAGCGCGGATGCTACACATCTCCCTTCCTTTATATGCAAGCAAAAAAACTCAACTAAAAACAGAAATTAACGTCTATGTACACAACACACAAAGTCTTCCATCTTTTTTGGCTTGCGATGAACTCTCCCGGATCTAGAACATCGAGGCATCTCGCTGATGTGACTTGGCAAGGAAATCACTTCCGATTTGTCAGACCTTGCATCCCGCACATCTTTCATTCTACATATAACCTCTGATTTTTCCAACTACTTACATCACCTTGCCCTTTCTTTTGCTCATTCTCATGTCTCACCATCCCTCTAACACTGTTGTCGGCAGAGTTTTTTCTATCACCACATAACCATATTCTTTCAACATTCCAGATCCTACCATCTTCCGTTCTAACTGAATGTTTAAAGGCCTCCAGTACTCTGATGGGTTTGGACCACTTGCAGGGGCCTTCTCTGAGAACAGGAGGTAGATTAACTCTTACCATCTTCCCCACTACAGTTCCTTTATCGAATCTGCCTATGGGTCTCTTCTCATCATATACAGATTTGTTTTTTAACTGCATGCTCCTGATATTGTCACATACTACCCCAAAGTCCTTGTTGACTCCACTGTTCTTATTGTCTAACCACATTGGCGCCAATTTTGTGCATGCTTTCCTACCCTTGCTCAACTCAAACGGGGAAAGTCCCGTAGTGGAATGGGGTGTGAAACGATGCGCAATAATTCTTTCCCTAACAGCTGTTTCCCAATCTATGCCGTTGGACCATGCCAACCTGATGGTCTGTTTCAACACTTTGTTGAAGCGTTCCACAGTGCCATTGGTTTGAGGGTGATAAATGGCACTTTTTTTGTGTAATATCGAATATTTTTTTACAAAATTCTCTCATTTCTTTGGATCTAAATTGAGTGCCATTGTCAGTCAAAATACTATTAGGATAGCCTTCTCTCTCACATATGTTAGATAGGAAGTTTATTACAATATTTCCAGTGATTTTAGGTGCTATAAGTATTTCAACCCATCTAGTGAGTAGGTCAATCACTACCAGACAATACTTTTGTATCCCCGCACTGCACACTGGGCCCAACACATCCATTCCCAAATCTTTCCATGCTTTATCGGGAATTTCAGTCACAACCATGGTTTGTCTCACTCCCAAACAGCTCTTGTCATTATTGTTGCAAAGGATACAATCCCTGATATGTCGCTCTATTTGTAGGTCGCAACCTGGCCACCAGTAGTGATTTCTTATGCGTTGCTTGGTTTTTACCATCCCTTGATGGCCTTCATGACCTAACTCGATGATTCTTCGTCGCAAATTATTAGGTGGAATGATTTTGTCTCCTCTCATCACTATATCATTCTGAATATGCAATTCATCAGCAATGAGCCAATATTCAGAAAGATTGGCTTTCTCAAACATGGCCTTATTCCATGAATCTTGATTGCATAAAAGTTCCTTAAGACTGTTCATGGAATTGTCATCCTTTACAGCATCGCTCCATTCCATCCTTGAAATAGACGTGGACTCAATATTTAGAACATTTTCTGCATTATCATCTTCATCCAGAATTTCTGAAACGTTAGTCAGCCGTGACAAGCAATCTGCTGCAATGTTTTTTTTTCCTGGTACATATCGCACATTACAATTAAACTCCTGAAGAAGTATCACCCATCTTCTGATTCGGTTGGAAACTTTGTCCAACCCTTTGGACATTATAACATGAATCAATGGTTTGTGGTCTGTACGGAATTATACTTCACGGCCCCAAATAAAACTCCTGAATTTTTCTGCTCACCACTTAATTGCCAATGCTTCTTTCTCTATGGCTGCATACGATTTTTCGGCCCCCTTGAGAAGTCTTGAAGCGAATGCGATTACCAGCTCTTGCCCCTTATGCTCCTGCGTGACGACAGCTCCTAACCCAACATTGCTTGCATCTGTGGTGATGATGACTTTCTTATCACCTATGAAATTCTTCAAAGCAGGAGCCTTATCAATAGCAGATTTAATGAATTTAAACTCCTCCTCACATTCGTTGTTCCATGTAAAAATCTTCTTCTTATTGATTTCACGAAGGGGAATGGTATGTACAGCAAAATCACGTACAAATTTTGAATAATACTCTGCCATACCTAAAAATGTACATACTTCTTCTTTAGTACTCGGTCTGGGCATCTTCTTTATGGCATTAACTAATTGTTCTTTTGGAGATATTCCATTGGCCGAAATCCTATGTCCTAGATATTCGATTTCAGAGCAATCAATTTTGCATTTTTCTTTGCTTAAAGTCATTCCTGCTCCCCAGAGTTTTCTACACACATATTTTAACCTTTCATCATGAAGTCTCTTACTATCAGCATGAATCAATATATCATCCTGAAAACATATCACTCCTGGCACTCCTTCAAAAAGTTTGTGCATAATCTTTTGAAAGACAGATGCTGCCGACACAAGACCAAATGGCATTCTCTTGAACTGATATAATCCATCTGGTGTAATGAAGGCTGTAAGGTGTTTCGACTTCTCGTGCAACTTAACTTGGTGGTAAGCTGATGTAAGGTCTAGAGTGGAGAAATGACTCGAGGGTCCAATGGTAGATATTAACTCTTGAATATTTGGTAGAGGATGCCAGTCCGGTATAACACATTTATTGAGTTCTCTCATATCAATACATATTCTCAGCTTTCCCGATTTTTTTCTGAGAACTACCAATGGTGACACCCATTCACTAGCATCAATGGTTTCGATTATGCCTTGACTTTCCATGAGTTTGATTTCCCTCTTGACTTCATCTCTCATGGATATTGGAACATTCCTTAATTTCTGAACTACAGGCATGTGATTGGGACGCAGTTTTATTTCATGCACATACCCTCGCAGACATCCAATCCCATCACGAAACATTTCTGCCATGACATTCTCAGGTGTGTGATTCTTCACTTCGGAATTATTCTTCTGCTTATCTGGTTTATTTTGAACAGCAAACACAGATTCCTCAGCAATAGAATCTATTTTAACTTGTAGTTTGCTTTGATGTGTCCAGCTTAATAGAGGAGTTTGACCTGAGTTCGTGATGTAAATCTTCCCATTGGCTTTCCTTCCTTTGAATTTCAGACTGCCCCAAAACCACCCTATGGTATTTATTCTCACACCACCATATGCTCTGGGCTTTATATCTGTCTCATGTAGATATTCATGTCTTTTCTTATCCCATAGTTGTTGCGGTACCAATGTATATTTTGCTCCCGTATCAATCATCATGTCTATTTCAACACCATCAATGTAGACTTTGGCTTTGGGGCTATCTAATACTTCTTCATCTTCATCATCCATGACCATGAATACACACTCTTCACCCTCATCTTGATCACTGCGATCACTACTTGAATTTCCACCTATCCAGTTGGTGGATATGTTGCGAACTCTGCAACACTTGGAATAGTGTCCTTTTCCTTTACATCTACTACAAATGATTTTCAATGCTGGGCATTCGGGATCATCTGCCCAATGATTTACACTGTCGCATCTGTAGCATCTGCCTTGCCGTTTTTTCCTTGAATTTGAGATGAAACCTTCTTTCTTGCAGTAGTTACTTGGATTATTTTTCTGATTGTATTTATATTTCCCTCTGTCTGGCTGTGGTTGATATGACTTATTGGGCATTTTCTTTTTTACATTGGTGTTAGTTACCATAGCAATGGATTCTCTTTCATCAGTGTTGTCACTTGTCAATCTAGCAAGTTTCACATTATTAGACTCTAATTGGACAGATTTCATCTTGTTCTCTAATTCTTTCACACACTCCTCGGTGTGCCCCCAGGCACCTCCAAGGCTCTTTGAGTGGCCGCCCTGCCGAGCTGACAGAGTTGGTGAAGCGTAGCCAGGTAAGCACTGGCCTGTCTGCTCATCTGCCCCCAACTCAGAGCACCCAAAGAGGCCACTGGACTGTTTTCATTACTGGCGCTCGACAGGAAAGTAAATTACTTTCCTGTCGAGTGCCGGAAAAGAAAGCATAAACTTAATGCTTTCTGCCGCTCGTCTACAATTGGTATCATGCAGCCCAGCCTCAAGCCTCAAGGCTGGGCTGCATGATACCAATTGAAGACTCTCGTAGCTGTATTAATTTCAAATTGCTTTACAATTATTGTAAAGCAATTTGAAATCAAGGCTGGGCTGCATGATACAAACGCTCGTAGCTGTATTTGTTTCAAATTGCTTTACAATTATTGTAAAGCAGTTTGAAACGAATACAGCTACAAGAGTCTTCAATTGGTATCATGCAGCCCAGCCTTCATACAAGGCTGGGCTGCATGATACAAATGCTCGTAGCTGTATTCGTTTCAAATTGCTACTTCTAAATGCTTCGTATACATTGCCTTCAGCATTTTGTGGGAACAAACATAACAATTGTCTACAAACCCTTAAAAATGTCACCTTGCCAAAAGGAGCTAGGAATCTGCTTAAGTTCATATACGTGTATGTACCCACAGCAGCTTTGAATGAATGCTATTCTCCCTCTGGGACATCCCGCCTTAGAGTGTCTTATTCGTACTGCAGTTCCCTTTTGTTGCTGCGGGGCTACTTATGGTTGGGCATAGGAGGAAGAAACCATTTACAAATAGGGCTTAATGAAATACAATTATACGCATTATCATAACGAGTGAGCAGGTGCTCTGCCTATGATGACAGGCA
Source organism: Ambystoma mexicanum (assembly GCF_040938575.1). NCBI lineage: Eukaryota > Metazoa > Chordata > Amphibia > Caudata > Ambystomatidae > Ambystoma > Ambystoma mexicanum. The sequence continues at coordinate 1,026,788,753 of NC_090931.1, read as the reverse complement.
GAGTTGTTTTGGATCAATAGGCTCCATTACCTCTGAATAATGTGCGTCAGGAGCTCATCAGCGCACAATAAGATGGGGGATGCTAGCGCCTTTACTTCTGCTTTGAAAAACGAGTTTGCTCTGCCTTGTCCCTGCGCTTGACTCTGGGGCATGCACTGGCAGGGGGTTCAGATTCGCAACAATGTTTTCCAGGCATGGCGTCTTTGGGGTTAAACTTGGGGCATAAATAAAACAAGAGGAGGTGGGATGATGGCACATCAAAAAAGGGTAAACAAGCCAAACTGGTTTAGGAAAACATATATTTCACCAAACTGATTGAGAAAAAGTGACATTAGTTCAAGATAATAAAGGTTTTGCATCCAGTTAAAATACACCCTAAAAAATTAACTCCTGTTCAACAATTGCAAAAACGGCTCTAAAAAAAATTCAAAATTTACATTAATGAAAGATGGGATAACCGAAGAAATTAACAGTCTGCAATCACCCCCATTGCTTCCCTTTCATCAGTTACATTTAAGGTCCAACCTCAGTAAACTGAGTGGCACCCCAGCCGAAAGTTACAAATAACAACATCAACATGTCAGTTCAATTTTCTTTCCTTAAAGTGCAGCAAGTTTTTTTAGAAACATAATCCATACAAAGTTACATCTAACCGTAGTACATTATTTTAAGTTTAACAATATTATTATTGCGTTTTAGCTAGGGTTCATGGCAGATACCTCCCTCCTCTATGAGCTGTAATAAGTGTTATTATTACACCCATTCATGGTAATGTAATGTAATGTAATGTAACATCCAGGTAGAGTCTGGATAGATCTACCGAGCCAAGTCATGGGGTTCTCAGGGGTGCTCAAAACTGAGCTGTATATTTATGCAGATTCTTTTGAAAATCTATGTAATTAGGTTTTGTGCTTTACAGAAAGAAATTAGAACTGAGTTCTGTTTGCTATTTTAACTATAGAGCATTTTCTTTAATAGGTGCCCTTAAGTATAACAATCTCCCGCATAGTCATACTCGGAAGCATTTCCTGGAACATAACACAGTCAGCAGTATTAGCCTATACATTTCGGAATTCAATTCCTTCTTTAGGGCCTTAACAATTGATATATTCAATAAGTGACATACATTAGCCAATGTTGGACACAGACATATACATACAATTGTTACACAATACATAGTGCAAATAATTCCAATACGTACCATAAACTTATAGGTGGGACATTCAGGTGTTTGCAAAAAAAAGGGGGGACATATTAAGCACATTTGTTAGTAATATGACCCACTGAGTACTTAATATAAATGAAAAAGGATTTTAAAAAAAGGATTATGGTGTACCTTGTAACTATGAGTCCCGTGGTGCTTGTGTTCACTGTCAAATGCTGATACTGCAAAAGTTTGGGACTGTAATACACATCATGGATGTGTTAAAAAATGTAATCTAATGTAACATTTATTTGAATAGTGCATCTCTGAAATTTGTGGTGGTTTTCTGGCATGTGGTTTTGCCAAATTAAAAGAGGGGTCGTTTATAAGAGAGAGGCAGGTACTAAACAAATCGTGTTCATGAGTGCAGGATGGAAGTACCGGAGTCCTGCAGCCGGTAGGGCAATATGTGGTTTGTGGCATTGATACTTGGGTATGTGTTATATCTAGTAGGACAAAAATAGATCTTTTAGATGACAGCCATGGGACACTGGGGGAGCCCCTGAATGAGCACAGTATGTGATAGTGCTAAAGAGGTGATGGGTTTTGAGCTGCTCCCCTAGGCTCCTTTGGTTCAGATGGGGTTCCAGGTGTACATCTTTGGTATGCATGATAGGCATTGTATACAGTTTGAAGGTGCTAGTAGAATTATAGGGTGGGGAGAGGAGGTTTTCTGGGTCTCCTGAGGAGTCCTATTGGAACTATAGTGTTAGAATGAATAGGTCTAGATCAAGCTATGTTGCTAGCCATCTTGATGAGGTGCTTTTACTGTTCTGGGTTCTATTTTATGATGATTGTGGGATGGTGTCACTGTCTTATGTGTGATAGATAAAAAAGTTGGAAAGACTGACCCGGGTACCAATCTCCAACATGCCAATTTGCACATGTCAGTGAGGCTGACCCAAATGGGTCAGTCTCTGTTTCATCCTGTTAACAAGGGTGGTGCTGCGATCAGTCTTTCATCCATATTTGTTATGGCTATTGTGCTCGTAAAATCCGAGTGTTCAAAACCTTGGGAGTTGCAGGAACATCCTGTTTCCTATGCATTAGTTTTGGCGAGTGTTACAGATGCATCCTGTAGTTGATAGAGGTTAGAATTTCTGATTGGTCTCGCCTGTAGAGGGTGTTATGCTACTTTCTATGTTGTGATCTAGTGAAGTGGCAGGTTTTGAGAGCTTTTCTGAAGACTAGGTGATTATCATTCGTGTTGAGTCGCCTGGGCATTGAGTTCCACAGGTTGGTTGATAGAAAATAGAAGTAGTATCTTGAAGGTACTCAATTTATCAACTTCTGAAGGATGAAGTGTGAAGTCAACTCAAATGTGTGACTTCAGTTTGCACACAGATGTCAGAGGCGAACGCTTAATTTGTCTGAAATCATGCATCAAGATAGCCTTGGTTTGAAAAAATAATTTGCTCACACTACCCTTGCACTGCAATCTCTATGATGGCTCCCAATAAACAGTGATGGAGCAGCTTTCAAATTGTAGGTGTGACTAATACACAGCGAATAGTGAGGTCCACCTTGGAAGGAAAAATTACTCTGCCATCTGTGACGGATTGCCATTTGGCGGTGTAGAAGTGCTGGCTTTTTGATTTTTATTAATTTAATAAAATGATACAGGTAATTCCATCTCTGAAAGGGTAATCTGCTGATCAGATTCCTCTTTCATACGATCCATGCCAAAAGCATAGTGTACACCTGTGCAATGCTGCATCAGTTGCCTGATTGCAGTGCCTACCCTACAGTGTATGTTGACAGCTAAAGTGACACCCAAAGTCACTGCGGCACAGAGGTGGCATGTATGCTATGCGCCTCTGTTCCAAAATATCATGATTATGAGTAGCCGATGTTGGTGACATGGTAAAGTCTAAATATAAGGCATGGCAGAGATAGGACATGGTGCATGATATGCTGATAATCATCATAATCATTAAGGCCACATCCAAATTGATATCAAATATGTGTCCGCCCCTATGAGCCAGCTCAGCTGTGGAAGGGGATGTGTATTCTGACCAGACAGAGTTGTCCTACCAAGTGAAAGGACAGGATCCTGAATGGCCATGCCACTTCCGTAATCTCTTTATGAGTGTAGGTAACACCCTCCCCCAGAGCCAGCCACTCAACAGGAAGCTGTTCAGGTTCCAGGAATCAATGCATTCCCATTCGAAAGGTGTAGCTTCACACCAGGGTGCTGTATCCAAAGAGGCATTTGATCGTATTAAGAAGAGCACGGGTAGGTGATAGTGCAGACAGGGATAGGGCTGTGCAGTTGGGTAAGGTTGTTTTGACGCCCCTCTCTTTCCTTCTTGTCCCCTCCACTTCCTCTAGCACAAAGCACTTTGGGTGTGATGTTAGAAGGCAAAGTCCACTTATTTCAAGAACAGGGATTGGAACACAAAATCAGGCTAGCTATAGTCCAATCACTGTGGGCTTTTGCCTTTAAATGAAGGGGTCCATGGACATTTTATAAAATATGAATTCAGTGATGGATTAATAATCAAGACGATATATCTTTTTTATAACATTGTTTTTATAATGAATGCTATGTGTTTATAAATAAATAGCATAATTTTGTACTCAATTTAAATTGAATTAGAGATGTGTATCCATAGTCTGCAACACAACCGAGTAGCTTATACCTTTTGGTTGATAAGTGTTTTATTAAAGTATATCTATTTTGATAAAACCTTGATTGGACCATTCCCTATATTTTGGACTGTTATAATCGGCTGTTTGGGTTGCTACTGAATCACATTCACACGACTCTTGAGGGTATAGCCTTCCCTAATCCCATGTTAACAAGAAAAAAGGCATTGCTGTACCTGAAACATGCTGTGCCTGGTTTACCTTTATGATTGTGTTAGCTCTTTGGCTGTTACAGTGTGAGGGCTTTGTGGGCATTTTAGCCTATACTCATGCTTGTTCTTCTGCAAAGCAGACTTAAAATTATCACAGCATAATTCAAGCATAAACATTTCGACGGCTAAGTCTTGGGTGTAGGCTGATAAAGGCATGGGAAACATGACAAATATTAAAATTATAAAAAGGGTGGCTGATCGGAGTGAGGCCAGCAGAAGTAGATCGAGAGAGAGGGTAAGATGTGGATGTAGGTGTGGCTTGCAATTTCTGTATCTCTTCTGTGCCCTGTGCTGTACTAAACCTCATTTTTTCTCTTGCAGGTGGGATGGAGGAGTGCTTGCAATAATCCTTCCTGTGCAGCAATGGATATTATTACATGGCCTGCGGTAGCAGCCATGTAGTTATGGTTAACTTGCTAAACCCATAGGAAGAGCACTTTTCGGGCGGTTTATAACTTCGCTCCCCCTGGACGAATCCTCACTAAACTTTGCAAAAAAAAAAGTATATGGCTCACTCTAAATTTTTTTGCAAAGTTTGGTGAGGTTTGGTCAAGGGGGGCAAAGTTAGAGGGGGGTCCCAAAATTTCCTTTTTTCCCATAGACATAATGGGAAAAAACTTTGCTCACACCTACAACCCAAACCACTGGACGGATTTTCACCAAATTTGCGGCAGGAGCGGCGGCTTGGTCCCGAAAGCGTGCTTTTGTTAATTTGGTGTGAATCCGTCCAGTCGTTTTTAATGACCAAAACGTAAGGCAATAAAATTAGTGATATCTATGTCCAGTCCATGGACTTGCTTCCCTGTTCGGTCTGCGGACTGGCCGGTGATTCGCTGTGCTGTCCGGAGACTGGCCTCTGATTGGACAGAAAAATTCCACAGACATCCGGACGCAGCCGCCGATTGGGTGGTGGGAAAACGTGAAATGCGTCGGTTTCCCTGAAACGCCCGCCATCTTGGATTTGCAAACTTTTTTGGAGTCCGCAAGCAGCGCCGTGAAAACATTAAAAAAAGCAGCATTTCACTTGTCAAACTCAACAAACAATCTCTGGGGCTGTGGGGGGGATGAGGATTGGATTGGATATGGCAATAAGAAGCCAAAAAAACGGTTGTTTCACCCCCCGAAAGTCTGTGACCACTCTAGATGTCCTGGGGAAGTCCTGTGATGTTCGCGGACACTTCAGATATCCTAGGACATCTGTTAGGACATCTGTACCTATTTCTGTATTACAGGGTTGGGGGAAAGAAGTTTTTGGATGTCTTATAACTTTTGCACCACGTAATGAAACTGCATGTAATTTTGCAATTTTATTCTAGAACCAATCCTGAATAGTTTTGTGGGATTCTGTCAAGAGGGGGCAAAATTAGAGAGGGGGTCCCAAAATCTTGTAAAGGCATATAAATGTGGTGCCATTTGACGAATCTGCACAACATTTGGCAAAACGATTTTGGATATAGATATAAATGATTTTCTAAAGTTTGGGGGATTTTCTCAAGAGGGGGCACAATTAGAGGGGGGTCTCAACATTTTTAGATGGCTTATAACTTTGTTGCTATTTGAAGAATGTGGACAAAAGTTTGAGAAAGATTATACACCCAACCTTCAATGTTTGTGTAAATACTGAATGGATTTTGTCAAGTGGGGGCTAAGTTATATGACTATTGTATGTACATACATTTTGCACTTTTTAAAAAATAAAACATGGGCAGATTTCGAACAAGTGGCAGTCAAGTGCCGGTCAAGTGGCACAGCGAGTAGAGCACTCGATTTGACATCTGTGCAGAGCTTGCTAACGCAGGTTCGAATCCTGGCGGGGCCAAACTCAGCCTTTCATGGGTAATAATAAGCAGCGCTCAGATACCTGAGGGTTTGTAGTGCTATATAAATGCCAAATTATTATTATTATTATTATTATTATTAAACTCGTCAGGAGCATTGGCAAGGACATTAAAGCATGGTTTTGCAAATGTGCCTGTGTTTTATTCTTTGACAAGTATAATAATGTAGGTACAAAAATAGTCATATACCTTTGGTGACTAATCTATAGCCTGTGCCTGTCAGTAGTAGCCAGATTGTCTGGGTCATCGCATAAGGTCATGTAGTCAGTATGTAGTTTATTACACATCTCCCGATAATCCCTGATACTCTTTTGCCAACATTACATTCACAACCCCTTGTATGAAAGGTAAATGCACATGTGATGTCATCAGTGATGTCATCAATGATATTTGTGATGTCACCTTTGATGTCCTGGTTGTTGGTCTTAGCAGTGCAAGGTGGTGGCGCGAGTTATGGTTGCTTAGCTTACCATAACTGGTGAATTTCAGGGGGTTTTCGATTTCACTTGTAACCATAACATCCTTTTAACAATGTTTTTTTACTGAATCTTACATAGTATAGCAATGGATATTATCTTATATAGTACCAGAATGCAATGAGATGATAACTGGTTTAGCATTTGATATCTGATGAGTGATAATTTGAGAGGTCCTTAATCTTCCCACTTGGTTATTTCCCATGATAGACTCCTGTTCTTAGTTATTGTTTGATGAAGTCATGCAGCTTGTTGTTATGCACGATGTGCATGCAAGCAAGAGACAGCACACCTTCAATGAGAAAACATCACTCCTAGTTCAACCACCTAATAGTGTATGCACTACATACTTTGACCTAAAACAGACATCACTCCCAATTACATATGGTGATTGGTAGAATAGACATCACTCCCAGCTCAGCTTCAAATAATATGCAGTCAAAGACAGCCAGTTTAACAGAAAGTATATCGCTCACACCTCAGTTTCAAAATACAGGTAGTCAAAGACAGCTCATTTAAAAGATGATGCATAGCCCATAGGCAGTGACTACAGGGAAGAAAGGGAGCAAATGATTTGATTGATATGGCCCAGAACCATGCAAGAGCACCGGACAGAATTCACTGCAACTGGGCCCAGATAACATCAAGATGAGTAATTTGTCAGAGGATTAAGAATGGGGAATTAAGTGGATGGAGAAGAATTAAGAAAAAATAAAGGTTTTTAGATTTTGCGAAAAAGCTAACTTTTCCCCATTAGCTCTTTATCAATGGGGGCAGGAACCTCGCTTTGCCCACATAGAGATCATTACAGTTTTCAGTTTCTCACTGCATATCCTAAATTAATCTGTGCAGCGTCCATGTGGCTAAGGCTGAAACACTATTGGCTTTAAAGTCATGTACATGAACTGCAGTCTTGGCAATACAGTAGTGTTTAGCACAAATAGGTAAATATATCTAACGATGAAGTCTTTGAAGGGACAGTGCCACGTCCTTAAGTAGAAAGTTACAATGGTAGCTCAGCAGGTTGAGTGATAATTGCTGAGATGTTTAAAGCCAGTTGTACATTTTATGGATTATAAACATTAGGTGCTGTAAAAGGCACCATTCAGCCAAGGGACTGGTTTGGCTGATCGCTTAGTCATATTCAGAGCGGGAGTGGTGGAATTTCTGCCCCATAGTGAAAATCTAAAGTTGGGAACTGTGAGCACCCTGATCAGTTTCCCAATAACTGATGTTTGCACAATACAAACATATATTTTCTATTGAGCAGTTGGACAACCAAAAACGTCTCTAGAAGTATAACTTGTGATAAAACTCAAAGAAATGGGCCAACGGTCAAAGGGTTTATGTAGAGCTAGTCCAACAAAAACAAAACACAATTTAAAGAAATCTGGTAGATTTAAATGTAAGTGCATGCTTGTCTTTGGAAATACCTTTCTTGTTGTTTCTATGACATTGTGAGCTGTACATTTAGAAAGCAAAAGAGTGCATAGCATATGGGCAGCCTGCTTTCAACACAGATGGCTCCCACCTCAATGATATTAAATGTCCCATCTATTCCTGTGGTGGCTGCTTCAGGCCAGAATAAAGCAAAGGCTAAGCAAACAAAGAGTCGGTATACTCATAATTGACTGCTGGTCAAAGGAACACCATTAGGACTCCTGAAGGTGTGTTTTGCCAGAGGTGGGACAGGGCACCAACTAGGGGGGAAGAGGGGATCGGCAAAACAATAATTAGATGGGGATTATTTCCCCTTTTTTGTCCTCCCCTAGGGTTGCCTATGTTTTCCAGGTTCAATAAATAAACAGTTACTTTATTTGGTAATCATATTAGATTATTTAGACAGTCTGTGATATGTTGGGTACCGTTCAGAGAACATAATGTAAAGACATGATTTTTAGTAGCATTGTGCAAATTAACCTGAAATTAAGTTAGTTCCAGTCTGATTATGATTACTTCATGTAAGTTTATTTCCGGCTTCTTAGTTACAGTTTCACATATAAGACATATAGGACAATAGCTAGGACAACACTGGCTCCCATCACTCACTCAGGCAGGCCAGATGTAACTGCCACCACTGAGAACCCTCACAGAACATTCCAGCATTCACTCATCTACACTCCACGTGACATCACCATCTACATGACATCACAGACAGGCACTACACAACATAACCAATACGACCATTCTCCTGTAAACCATCAAGCACAAACAAGCATTGTTTTGGCCCTCATGGATCTTCCCACTGGGATGTCCTCATATAGCACATTTTTCAAGCAAGGAAAAAGCAGCACAGGCCTTATATTTGAAGTGGCCACTAACAAACACACCATTGGACTGTGTTAAGCGACTCAAACAGAAGGCCATCAGATGGTAAGTATGGATGTCTGATTTGACTAGCAATGGCAACCATTTCAGAAGTACCAATAAGAATCGAATCCTCACCCATATTTTCCTTCCAGGGTTGCCACTATCCTGCAAAAACATAAACGGTATGTGCTAATTCGGAGCCATAAAATAACATGTATCATTGTCTGCAGGAATGTACCAAATTACAATCTTTGGAACGGGAAACTCTTTTTCAATGTGTTGCACCAACAAATCATCCCATATGAATTAGCAAGTCCATCGAAAAGTGGCCTTCTCTGCTGGGCTGCAGTGAAACTGCAGGTGCAGAAGCACAGCATAAGCCTGGAACAATACAAGCTAAAATGTGAAGGAATTACACAGTTATATTGCGTTAGTAAGAAAATGCAGATATGTACTGAATTCTAAACATATGTTGGACACAAGCACTTCTATTCTGGATTAGAGGTTTAGAGATGGTATAGCACAACACTTTGAATAGCTATTGAAAGAAGGCACTGTTAATTTGGGTTAGAGAATCACACATGTTTTCCCTTTTTTTCTAGAAATGGTGTACGGTCTCTCAAAGCACCAAAAGTGATAGTTCACATTTGTTGAATTAATTAAGTCAGGGCTGATTTCCAAATGGCTAGGCCTCTTCTGTTATAATCCACACTGGTTAAAAAATGATGGATTGGTTGTTTGACTCCAATAAATACAGGAAACAATAATGAGGTGCACAAATTGCAGAAAAACAGCTTTTTAATACATGTGATTATTGGCCTGGAGATCTGTCAGTCTCAAGTCACCCAAAAGGATGAGCACTCTCGACCCACCCACATCGGGCTACAGTATTTATGGACAAAAACCACAAAATTACAATATATTCCAGACATTAAGTCAATGCAAATCCCTACTCTCCTACTGGCTCTCCCCATTTACGAAACGAAAGAACGATATGCATTACCCTAGCCTATTGGTTAGTACATTACATGTGATATTCCAAATCCATTCCCCTGCAGATGACCTAATAGGGTAATTAGTAAAAAGGTGAAATCAGCACCTGATGGCATAATAGTAGATACACTAACATCCTTTCCCATGACACCAGACTTTTTAACATCCTAGATGGTTCCTAGACCTTGCAGGTTCCTCAACGTGAAACATCTCTTTATAACTACCACATTCATACATGTTGTTGTCCCCATTATTCATCCTTCTAGCCAGGCCAAGGACAGAAACTGTTAGTTTGCAGGACATTCATCTCGCTTGGGAAAGAGAGATCCTAATAGAAAAACATGTAACTGAGACCCTAAAATTATTTCTTGTATTATATCACTACCAAGCCTCTCCTTCATGCACTTGGCAGTCCTGAGACTTCACTAGAGGGCATTAGATCCAAAGCCGGATTCAGTATTTTCTCAGTGTCTCAAACCAAGGCTTAATTCACACGAAAACACGTCTTTTGCAAGAATTGTATTTCCATCTGACTAATGCCGAAGACATACATTGTTATTATTACATGTGCTCATCTTCCCTGGGAAAAGCTTAGTGAGATAGAGAATGTCAGGAACCTCATTCCAGACACAGTTGCTAATATGATTAATATTTGCACTGCCTAAAGTTATCTTGGGTGCAACAGAACCGAGGCCTAATTCAAAATGACAGAGACACAAAAACAGCATGGAATCCTCACATTCTTGCAGTCTATATTTTCCTTTACATTTGGGACATTGCATTTGAATATTAATATTCTCCCTTCTAGTTAATTTATTAAGTACATCCCCTCTCTCTTTCATCTTGGTTAAAGGAGGTCTTGGTACTCATACTTTAGTGACATTATGCAAATCTCCTCCATATTCTTGTGGGCTGCATGGCAAAAAACAGCAAACATCCCCTGTGCAATCTACATAAGTTTCAATATAATTTTCAGGGTCATTCTGGTGATCAAATATTTTTCCTGATGGACCAATTGGATGTTCTATTCAAACCATGCAAAGCAGATCTTCCCCAGTCCATTGTTCTGTTTGGGTGTGAATGTCTTTCAAAAGGGAGTGTCATTGACAGGTTTCAGTTTGAGTGATATCATGGGCATTATTTTGAACATTATCTTCTGGGAACATTACACAATCAATTGACAAGTACAAAAAGCAAGTAGCAAAACAAGAACAGGCATCAGCTGTTTGAAAGTATTACTCATCCATGTTGGTACCCATGAAAAAACAGACGCAAACCAGTAATTTTCCTTTACCCCACCCACTTTCTCCATTGTGGTGCATGTATTGCCTGCATAAGTGCTCCATGTCAGCATCGTTGGAAGACAGATAAGTACTACAAGAAGTACCCAATTTCACACAGACACCACCTTCCATTGCCGTTAGTAAATCTAAAGCATAGCAATTCTGAAGAGTGGTCAGCCTAATTGCTCTTAGTTCTTCTCTTATGGCGTTTAGTCTATGTTCGGTTTCATTAGCCATTGGAGCGCCATATGGTTGAGTTGGCCACCAAAACCCACAGTGGCCTATATTGTCAATATCGAATGTATCGGGAAGCCCTGCCAAAATATATCATGACCTATCCTAGTCCTTCTATTTTTAGATCATACTTGATGAAATGTAATAACTCAGTAGCTCCTGACACTAAGGGGGCACACCTAGGTCTGAGTCCCGATAGGAGATTATGTCACCTATGCGGCTGTGATGTAATTGAGTTGTTCCATCATCTAATGCTATTTTGTGAGAGTCTCTCCATATTGCGTGTTAAAGATCTAAAATCATAAAACAACATGATAGAACCCTGTGATGCTTTTATGTTATGGGACATTTTATGAGAGGTGATGATAGTAATCTCATCTATTTTATGGTTTCATTTCATCTGCGAATTGTTGACATTTTAAATTGTGTAGTATAATGTTTTAACAAATGGTATTAAAATTATGTCTGGAATATATGAATATAAATGAATTATTTGAATTTTAAAAATGGGTTTAATCCTGCTTTAAGTGGAGCTTGTGCATGTGTATGTAAATGTATCTGGTGTAGATACAAAACAGAAGGCTATAAGTATATTAAATAAACTGAAGCTGAACTGAAACTGATTAGCCATTTGTATAATTTCCCACCTTGTTATTTGGAGCCATTTGGCACTGCCACTGTTTGTACCCCAGGAGTGAAAATGGATGGAAACAAATGTTTCTACTTTGCTAAATGATCTATATTCCTTGGGTATGTTGGGTATGTCATTGAGCTTATCACTGGAGTCCTGGGACAGGTAGTTGCTAAACCTGTGATGTTGCAGGTCGAAAAAGCACCCGACCTGCTGATGCATTATGTACACAGGCTTGGTCATTTGGTGTTTGCCGATTGCTATGCGGGTAAAGTCTGGGATTACCAACATGGGGGTTTGTAAACTTGCCACAGAACATGTTCCCCTCCAGGATGGCAATAACTGTGTGTAGGCCATCCCTCCACATACCAAATAAATGTCCATGAGTTCTGTGGTACTTCTTTGGATGTCTGGGAGATAGATGAACACAGTATACTGCTTCTAAGTGCCCACAAACACACTGCAGTGGCCCCAGAAACACAAGGAGAATCTTAAAAGTTTCATGTTCTTTGACAGGGGTTTATGTTGATCTATCCAGGTGCAACATTTGACATATTTTTCACAGACAGCACAACAGGTTTAATTTATTTTTTAGTACTGCACTCTTTGGCAACCTAAACAACCCTCTTTCTTTGCACCCAATCGCCCTTCAACCAGGGCGAAGTCGAGGGACCACACGGGTGGACAGCGTCCACCCACTTTTCTGAGACGGTGGATGCTGTCTCGTTTGAATGTTTTAAGAAATGTTGAAATAAATAAATAACAGTCTACAGTGCCGTGCCCGGTAATCAATCACTGATCTCATGCCTTTGAAACCAGACACTTAACCACAAGACCACATTAATAGCTGCTTCTATGCTCTAAAATCTCTAATATTGAAATCTTCTCATACAGGATATGTTTTGGTTTTATTACAGGTTCTTAGATTTAAAAGGTGTGTGCATTTTATGCTTAGGCAGTAAGGGAATTTGAAAATCTTCTTTGTCATGTGTGTTTTTTTCCAACCGTGAAAGACAAGCAGAATGAAATTTGCATATTTCACTTTGACTTCCAGTGACATCATTTCCCAATGCACGTCAGAGTCTCACAAGGTATTGTTTTTATGACTTGAACCCTGCCTTTGATTGATTCATTTCTGTAGAAAACAGCACCTTTCATCTCTAACTGAGGTCTTCTAATCCAGTGAAGCTGCCCTGTCCTACTTCATCAGAACACCGGAATGGTGGGTGGTACCATAAAAACAACCCATTCTTCCCCTCTCATTTTGCTCTGTTGCCAAGACAACATAATGTTGATGGAGAGCAACGGCACATGCATTCTGATTGTCATAGTGCTCGAGCAACTCTGATGCATGTAATCACCCAACACATACATGAAAAGAGGCCTATTCTTCTGCCCGTGCATCACCTAAATCTAGCGGCACATGAACCTTGTTGACCTATTTTATGGCACTCTGCTTTTGGTTGTTAGTTTTCCATCTGTTTAATATTGTATATTATCTGATATTGTTGACAACCACTTGGAGATATGATGAAAGATATATGTTCATTGTGATACATTTTCAGATGAGAATGTTCTGCATTGCCTTTGAGCAGTGCTTGCCACTAGACAAAGGAAGAGCAATACTATACCTCTTGTGTATATTGAACATACAATGCTTTCTTTTGATACATACATGTGGTTTTGTCTGCACAGTCGTTGAAAGATTTATGAGAACCACATATAAACCGGAAGTTGCACCTTATATGCTGATTCATAAAGAACTGAAGTGGTTGAGGGCAGGAGGAGCCCCTTCCTCACTTCCTTCAATGATGATAACTCCAAAAGTACAGATGGACCCAAGGACATCTGGTCTGACATTCGCAACTATATGCAATCACATGACCAACAAGAGTGAGTGGTGTGGCTGTGGGTGAGGCGTGGTCAAGCATGGATGCAGGAGGTGTGTTCTGGTAAGAATGCGCCACGCCGTGCAGGTGACAGTCTCTGTACAGTGCGAGATTGGGTTAACATATTGTACACAGTGCAGACCGTATTTGACCAACAACAGAAACAATCATATGTGCATTTTATTGCCATATGTGCAACCGTACCAGTCAAGCTATAGATGTTTAAAAAGAAATACATATAGCCACTAAGAAAGAAAATATTTTGCTGCATTCTGAGAAGGCACCCAATTAACAAGAGCATTCTTAAATAACTCTCATCCCCTGCTGTGGCAGTTTCTTCCATCCCCACTCTGCAGGCTCCTTGCAACCAGCTGTCTGCCTTCTTTCATAACGTATAGAATATGTGAAAGACCTTTAATTAGTTGTTCTATGACAACCTAAAATGTTCCATTCCCCCTGCCGATTATCTTGCTCCTATCCTCCCAGATCAGAGCTACCAAATTGAGTTCCCTTTGGACATTAGTCCTATTAATATTGTCAAGTTATGCTGGAAGCTATTAACCCCACCTTACTTTGGCTGTTTAATATCTAATTGTCTAAAGGGGTGGTCCCTCTGGATTTTAAATCTTCCATTGTGCCTCACATCCTAAAGGAACCTTCCCTGGATTCTTCTGTCTTCTCATACAATATTCACACCATCTCCTTTCTTCCTGCCTCTGCTCCATTGCTTGATCTTTTGGCCACCTTCAACACTATCAACAAGGCCATCCTTATCAACATTCTGCATTCCTTTAGCATCATGTAGTACAATGGAATGGGTTTGTTCTTTCATTTTAGAAAGAAAGCAGGCAGTGTAGCTATACCTCGTTGCCCCAAGGCCCCAACCTCTTTTCTTTAGCATTTCTCAGGGTGTGTCCTTCATACCTTCTCTTTATTCTAGATATTCTGATCGTATTCAGTCTTTTCATTTTCTTCTGCAACATGTACACTGTTGTCACCAAGATTATCAGCCAACCTGATGGAAGGTGGGATGATGTCACTGCTACATTTCAACTGTGTATGATAACTGGCTGGATGAACTCTAATATTTTGAAGTTTAAGAGAAACAAAGCCAATGTTATTCTAGTAGACAAGGAGCTAAACATGTGCAGCCCACCTTTCTGTCCCAATTCCGTAGGTCTGTGTCCTCAACCCATCATCGCTTTCATTTTTTTTAGTGTTGAACAGGACCAGGCTTTGTCCATTAGCTCCCAAATTAAACTTGCTTTTCTTGTAATTGTGTCCTACAACACATCTTTCCTTTACTGCCCTACTTCTACCAGACTTATTTTATGACTCATGTTGTTCAATCTAATCTCATACGTTTTAACCTCCCTTCCAGAGCTCGTCACTGTTCAGATAAATCACTACTAAAGATACCTTCAGATACCTATGCCTAAAAGGATCCAGAAGGCAGACTTTAGAGGAAAGGTGATCTGGCCCTGGCCTTTAAACAGCCTGTACTGAAACTACTTCCAGTGAAAATGATTGCCTGTGCCTCGAGCATACCTGAAACTCTCACCACACCAGTAAGCTAAGACACATAATCAGTGAAGCTGCGAGCAAACCCCATCTATCTTCATGGATACAAAAACTCACATACAGCGTATGGTTTAAAATGTATTAAAAAAAAGCAGTAGCAAACACACAGACTGAACAAATAACCCAACTAATAAAATCAAAACAATGACAATGAATAACTAAGAATTCCAAATACAGTCCTCGAACTCGAGTGTATTAACTTCAGAGAGACAGGGGGATGCAGCAGAAATGTAGCCTAATTTCAATATATATGTGTTGGTTAGTTTCACAAATATCAGATAAATAAAACATCTGATATGTCGAGAAAGTGCATAACATATTTGAACATTACACAATTGAATGCACCATACTCCTATTTGCTTTCTTTTAGAAATACGTTGGAGTTGTAAGTGATTTTAACCCAGCACTTCACCTAAGTCAATGCCTAGCGTGGGATGCACAATTGAAACCCTTAACTATATATTTATGTCTGTAAGTTTTTTTATTTCTAAATGATGTACCCTTATATCACGCCCCTCTCTTTGAATCCCCCCCGGTCTCACTGAACCAGGAAGCAGGCTGTTTTGCAAAGTTAAAAGATTAATTTTATGGATTTGCACAACATATATCACACTATTTAATATTTATACAATGATCACCAATGGGGTGATGTTACAATCAACAATCGCTTTAATCAGAAGGAGTAGGGATAGGAAAAATAATGCCGCATAGAATAATACTTTGTGTGGGTTCAGTGAAATGCAATGTCCCTCTTTCCCCCTGCACACTACTCAATCCTCCCAATATGCATGATAACGAGATGGAAGGAGAGAAAACAGGTTTCAGGAATACAAACTCAACAAGTACATTTTCAATCCAAACTTCCCCCAGCAAACTCAAAGAGAAACAGGAAGGATTGCAAACGGGTCAAATGCTTTTGAATGTGACTTTGAAAGAATGGGAAAAACACTGAAAACTGGATTTCATTCACTAAATTGGATTCAAAACTAGTGGGAGCCGCTTTGTATAGTTTCAGGAAACACACAGGTTTGGAAGAACAAGTCAAAGTGCACAGCGCTTGTACACTGAAGAAATTAGGGAAGCACTAAAGCTGCAGGTGGCTGAGGGGTGTGGGAGCACTGCCAGATGCCACCCACAGTTAAGAACCAAAATGAACATAGACAGTTCTCAGTCTCACTGCGCTGAGCATTGCAATAGTGACAGGTGTTCCAAGTAATTCAAAGAAGGAGGGATTTCTCATGAGTCCAATGAGTTTAATAATGCAGTAGCCTGACACGTGTTTTGAGTCATCACCGACTCTTCATTTGAGGCTAAACATAATGCACAACATAATGAGGAACAAAAATAGTACAGCACAACATAAACAGTTTGAATGAAAGTCGTCCATTGTGAAAAAATCCATAAAAAATTGATAAGGACATTAGTAAGGACATTCAACAAAAAGGGCAAACACAAGTGCAGGTAGGCCAAAGAGAACAGCAGTTACAGCATATATATTAAGATAAAATCAAATAGCAACAAACAAAAATAATAAAAAATAATAGATAAATAAGATTGGCATGGTACCATATTAGCAGGGAATTGAATTGAATGGAGTATCCATAGGTTACGGGATGCATGTAAGAAACACTGGTAAAGAAACAAACAAGTTGCAAGGAGTTAGTTATAATGCATCCACGGAACAGCTATAGCAGCGCAGTCAACGAGGCAAAAGCCGCCAAAAAAAACAAAATTGGAATCATAAATAAAAGGTACCTGAAAGTTTCAAGAGCTATCCTAACCAATTAAGTATATCGTGGCCAGTGCCAGATGGACTCTCTAAAAAGGAAGAGAGAAGAGAAAGATTTTTATTTTATATGAAGTGTTTAAATACACTGTTCAAGCACAAATGTGAAATTAAGAACAAGAGCGTGTGAGATTAAATGACAAATCATACCTCACTGCTTCGCAATTGCGGAACTCTGTAAGGGAAAAGAAATTCCCTCAGCATCACTTAAACATGGACAAATTAACCTAACAACTGTGATTGCTAAAATACAGCTACCCGGAGTGCCAGAGGAAACCCAAAATGCAAAAGCATGGCGTGCGTGCGCAAATAAGAATGGGCAAAAGCTAAAAATGTACTTTCTCTAAACTTAATTGAGACGTGCTGATGCACTAATTAGAAGTATCATAGTGGCCAGGGGCCGTGAAAAACTGTCTTACCTGTGCAATGCTGCTGAACTGAATGAAATGAAAGTGAGCCCAGACCATAGAGATAGAAACAGGACTATTTAAATACACAAGGTATTTTAGAACGTGGCCGATTAGGTCAGGAAAGAAAACCGCCATATTGGAATGATGGAAATGAAATGAATACCTCAGGAGTGAATTGCCCCAAAAAGTAAGGAGCTTACCAAATGCCGCAAAAAGGCAGAGATTAACCTGTTCTGAATTTAAAAATTAGCAGGGCAGGAATTCCACAAAAATGTATATAAAGTGCGTTGCACAGCAAAAAATGTACTAATTGCAAATAATGGAGCCCCGGAGGGCACCAAGATAAATATATACTAGTAAGGCCTGAGAACGAAAGGAAATTTGCACCGCGTGCACCAATTGCTGTTGAGCTGAATAACCAAAAGAAAAAACGGGTTCATATAGATGAAGGGGATTAAACTGAAGAGAATTGCGACTACTAGAGCATGCCAGTAGGAACCAAATTAGGGAAAGATGTTAAATAACTTGTGCATCTGCCATCTGTGAATGCGCTGCTATAGAAAAATGTGAGATAACGGGACTGCAAACAGTCATTGTAGAGGGATCACTAGACCCCACATGATTATAAATGACCACTTGGGTGTAAAAAAAGTTCTCATGTCCACAAAAAAAGGGAGGGAAAAAATGATACCTGAGTAAAATAAAGAAGAGTACAACAGTAGGTTTTCACAAAAAGGTTGCAAATTCATGGTCTGAATTTAGACCTCTAAATACAGTACGATATTTACAGATAAGTCTCGCTTCTAACTGGCGTAATTTGAGCGTGAGATTGCCCCCTCTAGGTGGCAATGACACTTTGCAAACTAATTTTCAAATGAAAGATGCGCTTTTGAACATTACAAACAATATTTTCTTTACACTAGGGAGTCTATGAAGCCACAAGCCACACGACAGCACAGCCACCAATCCAGCGACATCTCTGGATGATTTCTACCTGCCGAGACGCTTGTCTTTCTTCAGCATATATTAGCGCAAAGATGATTTAACACTACTATTATCAAAGGGCTATAGGAATGAGAGAAAGATTCAGGTAAGACAAAAGATTTTCTACAATGCAGTTCTGGATATGATAGAAGGGTTTGGATAGGATTACTTATGGATAAGATATTGGCTAAGGACAATTCTATGCTATAGATACTCACTACTACTGTTTGTAATGGACCCGTCAGGGATCTGGTCAAAGATTTCTGGACTGGAATTCTGCTAGCCCATCAGACAGGATTCAGGGCCCTCAGATTCTGCCTCAGCACGGCACTCTGGACACTGCATGGCACTCTGGACTGGATCTGATGGGCTGGTTCTGGTTCACAGCTATCTGGTTACAGCTCTGCTCTACTGGTTTGGATCTCTGGATTCTAGCAAGAGTTCTTGGCAAGAAAGCAGAAACAGCACAGCCAGGCTGTTCTTTTGGTGCCCCTTGGAGGTCTGGGGTAAAATCCGGTTTCAGGATTTTAAAAGGCCAAGCTGAGAAGGGTTCAACTTTGGAATTGGGCCTCTCTGCTTTCTAAGTTCTGGAGTCTTGGATATGGGTTTCTCCTGAAGAGTGCTCCGCCAGCAATCAGTTGATGGATGAATCTGTGTGTGTTTCTAGGTTCTACGCTATCTCTATTTATATATTTCCCAAAGGGGTGAGTAGGCTGAATCATACTAGGCACACCCTCTAGGAATCCTATTGGTAAAGGGTCTGTCCTCTCCCCTGATTTGAGAAGGAAATCTGGTGGCATGATGATGCTGTATTTTACAATCCAGGGAGAACCTCCCCTTTGTTTCTGCACAGTAAATCTATTTTTCATATAAAGCATATTTACAATATTACCAACTTGCTAGCAATAACATATTTACATCATAGATTTAGTGGAGCAAGTATTCCTTCGAGTCCCATCTCAGTGAGAGCTTTCGTTCAGATTTGACAGTTTTTCGCGCTTTTGGTTGGGTATCCCATGTCAGATTTATCCACATTTTTATACATATATGCGCATGACATCTGGGCATAATACTGTGAAGTTTCATGTTTCTAGCATCATCACTACTGCTACAAAATCACAATTTCTGTAGTCATGTTTCTGAACATAGCACAGAGTTCTGAGTAGTTTCAAAATATGACCAGGATTTTCATGTTAACAACACTATATTTTACAGATTTTTACAATTGTGCACAGTTCTCTGTGAGTCTTTTTCAAAAAGATACTTTCTTGTGGGTTAAGGATACACATATCTGTCTGGCCCACCCCCAAGGTTTTAGAGGGCCAAGAGCAATCCAGGCCTCTCTTCCTGCTGGCAGGAGTTCTTGTTGACACTTGAATTTGCATACCCTTTCAATCCAGGGATTCTTTTGTCCCTCTCCAGAGCAACACAGCAAAATCTCCTCCCCCCTCATTAACATCTGACTGAGAGTTCCTGGGGCAGAGAGCAGAAGGAAGGCACCTTTTGTTTGGGGCACGCTGTGGAATTTGCCTTTGAAGTTCTGTGGCTGGCATCAGAGGTTACTTTAAAGTAAATTGTTATATTGTTCTTTGTTGAAATTAAAGTTACCATTTTAAAAACAGGCAAATATATCTCCAATTCCAGTCTTTTTTAACATAGAAATTAAATAGTGGCAACCTATATTGCTTTTGATGGCAAGTCTCTTCTTTTCAACAATATGATTTTAATGCACCAGTTTAAACTCCTAATGCACTTAACTGACAGCTTTGATGCAGGCAGGCGGCGGTACTGCGCCCATATCTGAAAGATTTTCCCAGGCAGCACTTTTTTTAATGTGGATATTTTGTGAAGGAATCTGCTTCTCCTGACATTGTATGCTTATGGGGATTTCTTAAATAAGGTGATGGTTAACACCCAACAAGGATGTTGGATCTTTTCTGATGTTTGGGAACCATTATTTTGCAATTTCAACAGCCAAGGAAAAACGGATTTTAGAGCACTTCTGGTTTTCCTCACAATGAAGCACTTTCTTTCAGGTAATTCCATTTCCCTCTGTGGGCAGCCCAATGACAGGTTTTGGCAGTGGGGTCTCCTGTTCTACCACTGACACGGGTAAAGTAGATTGTCATCCAATTTGTCTGGTTTCACTGTGCATTTCTCAGCGGTTTTAGCACGCACAGGGCTTTTTGCGGCCATTCTGTTGGTTCTGGTGAAAGCAGCACACAGTGATGTTGCAGTGCAGAGGCTAGTGGGTCAATACATCCCACAGAGTGCACCAGTATTTTCTGAATGTTGTGATCAGAAAGGCAGGTAAGGACGATCCATTAATGAATGATGTAATGGTCCAGGCACATTATCAGCTTTTCACACAAACATTAGAAATCTTTCAGGTTCATCCACTGAGCTGTAGTGTGCCACACTAGTTTTGGGATAGTGGGTCTATTGCTCGACCAAAAAACACTCAAATTAATTTGCTCACTTTTCTCCCCACTGAGTGAAATGATCAGAAAGATGTATAAATATTTGTAGAATGGCTTCCTATCTGAACAGGTTGCATATTTAGCTCAACAACTGGCTTGTATTGCTCATGTAATATTGTCAGAGTTTGACATTAGGGGAGAGCCGGTGTCCGGATGGATATACTACATTGAGAAGTTCCCAGGAAGGGATAGGTTCTGGGAATAAGTTACAGTTGATGGCGGGGTTTCTTAACCATAATAATATTCAAAGGGTAAGGAGGAATCCGCAAGTTGCTCAAAATTGTAAATTACCTGAACAGGCATAAGGTCAA